>NC_080423.1:24540024-25197881 GCF_029873635.1 Malania oleifera
GTCCAAACTCCGATCGAGACGATTCAAAATTTTGGGGAAAGCTAAGGAAGTGTTCTACGACTTTTGTGTTTCAAGCATTGAGAGATACAAACTCTAGGATGGTCAAACTTGGGCTTATTTGCTAGGAAACAGAAAAAAGAAGAAAAAGAAGATGCAAATGAGAAAAGAAAAAAAAAAATATATATATATATATATATATATATATATAAAATACTTGATTTGACCCGGCCATGCAATCGGGTCCTTCGATTCGTGCTCTGGGTAGGGTTCCTAAAATAGCTTTATATATATATATTTTTTTCTGGCTGTTGCAGCACCCTTTCCTCCCCAAACTCTCCATTCCCCCTTTCTCTTTTCCCTCTCCTCTCTTCTCTCTCCCTCTCGGCCTCCCTATTCTTTTCTCTCACTGTCTTTCCCTTTCTCCTTTCTCTTCCTCTATCTCTCTCCCATCTCTTCCCTTCTCTTTCTTCTCTCCCCCTTTGCTTCGTGTGGCTTCCAGCACTACTACTGCTTCCTACTGTGTTCCCATATCTGCAACCCGAGGAGCTCCATCTTCCGGCTGCTGTGTCGTGGCCGCTGCTGCTGGAGGAAGACCCGAAGCTCCTCCTCGATGCTCTTCCCTGCTACCCCTCCATCTTTTGGCTGCTGTGCTAAAGAAGGAAGATCCAAAGCTCCATTGTTGCTACTGTCTGCTGCAAGTCGAAGCCTCCTACTTCAGTTCACGGCTGCTGTTGCGACTCTTCTTCAACACGGCTAGCTTACTCCCTCTCTCTCTCTTTCTCTTTCTTTTTCTTTCTTCTCAGTTCTTTAGTATTTTGTTTGTTCTTGCTTTTAAATAATTGAATGCTTGTTATTTTTTTCTTTAATGGAATTTTAATTAAATTTTTATGTTTTTGAATCTTGTTGGGTTATTATTATTAGAGTAGATTTATTATTAGTGTTAGTTTTTGTTTGAGCTATTTTTTACGTTAAAGATCGGTTTAATCTCTAAAAAAAAGAAAAAATATATTTTCTTTATGAATTAAAATTGTTGTCTTCTCTTGAATTTAACTTTTGTTAAGTTTTAATTATTTTAATTTCAGTTTAATTAAAGTTTAAAATTTTATCATGTTTCCGTTTATAGCTTAATTGTTAAGGAGCTAGTTTTGGTAAGCGTTATTGATTACATTGAATTTTAAGTTTTGTTTGAGTTGCAGTCGATTGAGTTTTTTTTTAGGATTACATGCTTTAAATACGTAGGAAAGTTATCGTATTTAGTGTTTTTGTCCGAAGTTCAACATGGATTTTAATTTTTGCCTGGCTGATTAAACGTAAGGTTGTTTCCCATTTTTCGTTGTTAAATTTATTGCGTGTTAGGATTTATAATTTTAATTTCACGTTATTTTTTATTCG
This sequence comes from Malania oleifera, assembly GCF_029873635.1. Lineage (NCBI taxonomy): Eukaryota > Viridiplantae > Streptophyta > Magnoliopsida > Santalales > Ximeniaceae > Malania > Malania oleifera. The sequence goes on from NC_080423.1 coordinate 24,541,417, forward strand.
TCAAAAGAAAATCTCAACAAACCAGAAAACCCGAATCTGAACTTCGTTCAGTAAAAATTTCTTTTCTTATTTTCTTTTGAAATTACACAAAATTTGGAAGTAAACTGCATTCCTTGAGAAGACGATATGACCATTGGGCTAATTATTACACGACTGACCTCCTATACTTGGGATAGCTTCCGAACTGCTCATTTTTAAAGTGAGTCAAGTTTTTGCCGCCGTTGCGAGGGAATGTCGGTTTTAGTTTCAAACTAGTGTTTTTCTCGTTATTTTAATTTTTCTTATGAAAAATAAAAATTAAAAAAAATTAAAAAAAAATTGAGTTTTGAAGAAAATATGGCTACACCTGCACCACACACGCTTATGGATTTTTGGCAGTCCACACAAACCACACAACTGCCTTGCATTATATTGCTTGAGAATGCAGAGAACTTTAACATTAAGTCTAGAATGATATCTGTGATACCTCAATTTTATGAGATGGAGTGTGAAAATCTATATCAGCATTTAACTGATTTTGAGCTTGCATGTATTACATTCATAAATGGAACTGCTAGTAATTAGGCAATTAGATTGCATTTATTTCCTTTTTCATTGAAAGACAAAGCTAAGACGTGGTTTAATTCTCTTATGCCTAATTTTATCTCTAGTTGGGCAGATATGCAAAATGAATTTCTACATAAATTTTTCCCTTACAGAGAACTCGATTTTTGTAGGAACAGATCAATCGATTCATGCAAGGAGTTGATGAGACATTTCATAAAAGTTGGAAGAGATTTAGAGATCTGGTTAACATGTGTCCCCACCATGGATTTGAATCATGGCGCCTGGTCAACTATTTCTACATTGCGTTGACTCTTGAATCGAAACAGTTCGTTTTTACTATGTGTTCAGGATATTTCTTCGACAAGGATCTTGATGAGGCATTGAATTTTCTGGATCATTTAGCTGACTATGCTTAGCAATGGAACACTAGGATTGATAGAAGACCAATTGCAGCTCAACCATTGAAAGAAGTACATGGTGGAGAGTGGTATGAATTGAAAGATGATTTTTGTATTGAGGCACGTATGGCTGAACTCACTAGAAGAGTAGAGGCTATGGTGATGGAAAAGGAGAATAGTATAGAGCAACTTTGAAATCAACCTTCCTAGTCCTATGCACCCCCTTATTAGTTGTCATATCATCAAGCTGTCTTTCAGCATCAGTATTAGCCACAACAAATCTCTCAGAGTTATGCACTTTCAGGATTTTAATCTAATGCAGCACCTGCTCCACCAGAGAAGTCTCTTGAGGATGCCTTTCAGCAGTTCATGCAAATTCAAGTCATAACAAACAATCAGTACACTCAAGCCATACATGAATTGTGGGATACCATTAATGAGATGAGCACGCAATTGAATATCTTAGAAAAAGAGGAATTTTCAGTAGAACCTCAACCTAATCCTCAAGAATACTAGAACCAACAACAACAAATACATAATGTTTCTCTTGAGACAAAGGAGGTCATTATTACTTCGAGAAGTGGAAAAGAAGTTCCCCAACCTGAGATACTTACTGACAGACCAATAGTTGTCTTGACACCTGAAGTTATAACTGAGATAGATGAGGTCAAAGAAAAATCAAAGGAAGCGAGCCCATAATTGAAGAAGTCAGTTAACGTGGAGACCGAAATCAGTGAGGAGTACCAACCTGTGGTACCTTACCCTCAGAGATTGAGATGGAACCATCACTCCCTACTGGAGTAAATTTCAATGAGTGCAATGCTGAAACAAATCCCCATAGTGGTAAGGTGATGGGTACACCCAATAAAGAGGGTGAGCAGACTGGTGAGAATTTAACTTTCAAGGAACTAGGTAAAATTTTTAATGTTGATGTTTCTGAAGATCCATAGGTAATTGCTCCAATAACTCTGCCTTAAAAACCGGTTCTTAAAGAAGTGAATTTCCTTGAAAATATTCTAAATAAAGATCCTTTCTTGTTAAAACAAGGAAGACAGTCTGCACATGTTTTGTTTGGTACCTTAGAACGTATTGATTTATTTGAGACTAACTTTTGTGCGGGTAACAAGACAGATTCATTGTGGTGACTCAAATTTGGAGACTCGCCGGTTCAATTTATAGACCTGCACCCACCAGATGAAATTCCTCTAGAGTCTCCACCAGATAGACTGTGATGTTTTTCTTTCCCTTCTTTTCATTTTGTTTTACCTTACTTTATTTTTAGTTTATTTTCAGGCACTTTTTTCTATAGTTTCAGTTTTTCTTTTCCATTACTTCTCCACCTAGGTATGCTCTACTTCTCTCATGCACATCTTTTCTATTTCTCTTATGCTTTCACATTGAGGACAATGTTCCACTTTAGTTGGGGGTGAGAATTTACATGTGACACTATGCACGTCCACTTGCAGAGTTCTGTATTAATTATAAAAAAAAAGAAAAAGAAAAGAAAGAGCATTGAAGATAGATGATTATGTCATGATTAACATTGACTTATACCCTTCACTTACTTTCATATTGTTGACCCTATGGGTCATTTCCAGTTTTGATAATGACAAATACTTTGGTATTTAATGGTTGACAAGTTTGTGTGCAGGATCATACTAACTGAATCATATTGATGGCATGTGGCACACAATGGCTTGAAGCAAAATAAGACCTAGAAGATTCATTATTGTAATTTTACAAGTTTAATATTGGGTTTGTAATAGTAATATAGGAACGGTCTGTAATAATTAATGCATGACATGCATGTAGGAACTAAAGCTCAAAGACCATAGAGACCTTAGGGATTTGGTCGACCGACGTGCCTTAGAAAAGACCCTAGGTCCCAGCACTTACATATAAGAAAGTCCTCAATATCACTTATAGTATCCGGGAAATCAATTTAAGTGAAAATAAACTTAATAGGCATAAAATGAGAAAGTTCGGACCACTGAACCCCAGGAGTTCAAAACTCCTCGGGTGCCCGAACTGTAAGAAAGTCAGCAATTTGACTAGGCTTCAGGAGACCAAACCTAAAATGACTCTATTGCCCTTGGGCGACTAAACCTTTTAAAAGGGACTTCTCAACTACTCGGACTGCCGAACATTCATGTTCATTATGGCCTCGAGCGACCTAACTGACCAGTTTGGGCTACCGACCCTTGAATCGGGCACCCAAATCTCGCACCATATGCTACTGACTTTGGTTCAGTCAATCTAATTTCAAGCACCCGAACCTTTAAAAATTGATTTTTTAGCTGAGTCTATTCGGGTGACCGAACTGAAGTTCAGCTACCCGAATCTCTCAGGTAAAATTAATTCTTATTGAAAATTAAATGGGGTAAACTAGGTTAATTTTTCTAAACTTATTTTAAACTTTTCTAATTATCCCCATTGAGTCCCCAACGGTCAAAAATTCCTCCTTGCCTATATATATATATATGTGTGTGTGTGTGTGTGTGTGTGTGTGTGTGTTCATTTGTAATAATTAGCAAGGATTAGCAAATTGATTAGGGACAAAATTCTCTCAAAATCAAGAATCCCTTTTTAGCCTATACTACTCCCAAACGCTCCAGAACTTCATTTTCCTTGATCTTTCAAGTGTTGTGAGTATATTTAGAGTGCTTATGCTTAATCCTCATTAGCCCATACTCTTATTTGTTGTGCTTATTGTTTTTATTATTGAGAGTAAAACTTTAAGTTCTCCCATCAATTTTATTTGATAAATCTTGTGTGGGAAGATTTAGTGGCTTGTGGTTCTTGCATTGTCATTGCAAGTTACCTTAGCCTATGTTTTTTGTGTGCAAAAATCATTTTCAAAGCTTGCATTCAAACATCCATCGTGCTTAGTACATTGAGAACATCTTATTAAGGTTGTTTGAATCATCTAGCTAGCATATTTGAAACCTTGATTTGATACTATGATATTCAAATATTGTGTTTCAAATCTTGTTTTGATATACACTTTTATGCTTGATTAGATAAAATCATTATTCTGAGTGTTGATTGCATACGTAGAGCACCGAGCTTATAGTTCTTACATCATTGAGATGCATTGATTATATTGTGCGTAGTGGTACATATCTGCTTGTATAAGAAGCATTTATTTGTACGAAAATTTTATATTCATTGTATTCTAGGCGTGGGCCTGAAGAGGGAGACTAGCCCTATTGAATAGTCCCAGACTGACTTAGACCGGGTTAGGAAAGCTAGGTGCGCCATCCTGATAAGGCGTGTTGGTTAAAGTCAGTCCCATGAATTGACTTGGTTGTAACCGGTGTCACTTCACCCATTAAGTGAGCATCATTGGAATCCTTGTACTGGTGTAGCTTAGGTGGGGACATAGGCAATATTGGTCAATTCCTGATAATATATCATGTATTTACTTATATTTACACACCTTATATTTACTGCACGTGTATGTTATATTGTGAATGCTGTGCATGACTAAATTTCCGCATATCATTATCTGCGTAATTGGTGAATGATTAGAAAGAACCTAGGTTGTGTTATACGACTATTTCGCTTAACCTAGGAGATAAATTTTAAAATTCCAATTCACCCTCCCCCCTCTTGGAAATACACCAAAGCTATCACATATAACCTAAGAGTTACACACTCAAGTTATTTATGTGTAGTTTCTCTTTATATGTCTTTGTAACTCTATGAAGGTTGATTGGTAGTTCATTCGTGTTAATTTGGTTATATAAACTCTTGTATTTACATGGTATCTCGTGAGGCTGAATAGACACATTCACGTGATTCATTGCACTTAGGGTTCCTTGTGAGCATTAAGAGAACACCCGTGACGACTATGACACCTTGTGAGCTATCCTTGAGCTATTTATCGTCCTTTTGAGCGTTAACATCAAATTAGAGTTCATGAAACTCAGTTATCTATTTTCTGGACAATTCTTTGTACACTAGTCTCTATTTTTGACTTATTAGCCTAGAGGTGGCATCTAGTGGGGAGATAGAAACCTAGCTCTTGTAGCCTACTCAAGATGTGAAGGCTGAGCTACCCCTAGATATAAACTTATTTCATGGACTACTGTTCGAGCTTAATTCACATAGGTGATATGAAGACAACAAAAGAAGTGCAATGATTGTCCTAATTGACAATGAAAAGACAAAAATTGAAGAATGAGCATAAGAAAGAATAAGAAAAATAGAAATGCACAAGAAGTGAAAGGTTAATACCTGCTCCACACAAATACCACAAAAAGTCATGGACATAACACATGTTCTCCACATATGAAGACTCTTCAACTGCTTAATGCCTCAGATGTATTCACGCCTAGTTTGTGAATAAGTTGATCTAGGGTGGTTTTGGTTGGATATGGCGAGTAGGTGAGAAGATGTTAGGGTGAAGGACCCGATACCTCACAAATAGGTTAGATCCTTTTCAAACTAATGCACTCCATATATTTAGCGTTTGTTCCGTACAATATGTGGGATGTTTGATCGTGACACTACTCCTTACATATGATGAGTGAACCTATCGTTTTTTAGTGTTTTTGAGGGTATACCAGTTAGATTAAGTCAAAACGACCGTTCTGTAGGTGTCCACTGGTATCCTGGGTGTGACGAGTCATACACGTTAAACATACCTCGAGATTTCACCTGTTTATACTCGAATTTATATAACTACATTAACTCTAAATTGTACCGTTGGTTAACTTCATGTGAGTATACTGTTCTTAATGGCTATATAACGATGAAACTTGCATGGATGACTTACTTTGAAGTTGTACGCATTATATATGATGAACTTGTGTGAAATTTGGTTATATTCCTCTATGTGAATTGGTATGATTGTGTCGCATATGCATTCATTTCATATTTGTTGGAATTGGTATTTTTGGGTACAGCCCTAAATTTCATTCACGTTATTTGCTAGAGACTAGCAAAACGTTAATTGGGGGGGGGGGGTGTGATTACGCACTTAACTTGCGTAATTAGGTGTTTTAATTCATGCATTAGGAATTATATTTTTAATTAAATGTCTATTTACTCTCAATATTTTAAAATTGTGTTCTATTTATAATATTTGGATTTTATTGAGTAATTTATGAATTTTTAGTATTTTTATTGCAGAGCAACTATTGGAAGCTAAAAACCAACGGTACTTCGTAATCTGGTCGTAACTTTCTCATCTGAGTTTCGATCGAGACAATTCAAAATTTTGGGAAAAGCTGAGGAAGTGCTCTACGACTTTCATGTTTCAAGCTTTGAGAGATACGGGCTCTAGGATGGTCAAACTCGGGCTTGTTCATTGGGAAATATAAAAAAAGAAGAAAAGAAGATGCAAATGAGAAAAGAAAAAAAAATATAAAATACTTGATTTGACCCGGCCATGCAACCGAGTCCTTCAATTCGTGCACTGGGTAGGGTTCCTAAAAGAGCTTTATATATATATATATATATATATATATATATATATATATATTTTTCTTTTGGCTGCTGCTGCACCCTCTCTTCCTTGAACTCCCCATTCTCCCTTTCTCTTTTCCCTCTCCTCTCTTATCTCTCCCTCTCGGCCTTCCTATTCTCTCCTCTCACTACCTTTCCCTTTCTCCTTTCTCTTCCTCTATCTCACTCCTGTCTCTTCCCTTCTCTTTCTTCTCTCCCCCTCTGCTTCGTGTGACTACCACCACCACTGCTGCTTCTCCCTACTGTGTTCCCATATCTGCAACCCAAGGAGCTCCATCTACCGGCTGCTGTGCTGTGGCCATTATTACTGGAGGAAGGCCCGAAGCTCCTCCCTACTGCTCTTCCCTGCTGCCCCTCCACATTTCGGCTGCTGTGCTAAAGAAGGAAGACCCAAAGCTCCATTGCTGATGCTGTCTGCTGCAAGTCGAAGCCTCCTGCTTCAGTTCATGGCTGCTATTGTGGTTCTTCTTCAACACGACTAGCTTACTCCCTCTCTCTTTCTTTCTCTTTTTTTCTCTCTTTCTTTCTTCTCTGTTCTTTAGTTTTTTCTTTGTTACTTGAGTTAAAGCGAATCCTAGATAAATAAGTAAAAAAATGGATCCTAAATCTGACTATCTAGTTATGTTGAGTTAAGTTAAAGCGAATCCTAGATTTAGATTTTCTAAATTCAAAATTATAGACCTTGATCCTATGAGTTTGTTATGATTTTAAACTAGTGTTTCATGAATTTCACTCTAAATATTGCCAAGAAAATTAAACTTAACCATCCGAATCTAATCCCTAGATATATTTGCACTAACTCTACTTTCATGCATTTGACTTGAGATTGCCTCAACTCTTTGTGACCCCCACCTAGACTGATATAGCACTTATATTTTGCAATTAATTAAGCTAGGCCTATGAATTTAAACCAAATTAGGGTTATGTGCTTAATATAAGATTATGAATACTAATTCAATCGTGTGCTAGACACGCATCCTATATGTGATCACATGAAAGTTTATATGCATGAAACTCAATTTCTCAATGCATCCTCGAATGTTGTGCTATTATAATAAGTCTTAGACTCTCAGGGTCCCTATCCTATCCTTTAATCTTTATTCTTCAAAACCAAATCCAAACAATGATTGTTTAAACATAAACCTCTAGTATTAAGTAATGCACACATAACTATTATACCCTAATTTCAATTTTAACACACAATATCGATACATCTAATCAAGCTTGTGATCAATTAGTACAAGAACATAAAGAACATGAATATATAGAGATTAGGTTAAAACATGAACCTTTGAAAACCCCTTATGATATTCTTCTTCAACTATCCTTGGATCACTGCCTACAACTCTTAACTTAGCTCTTTGAAGCCTCTATGCTCTTTAAAGTATTTTTACTTATCCCTGGCTCTATTCTCTCCCCCTTCCAATTCTCCAAGTTCAGTTTCCTAATCTCCTCTTTGATTTTCTATTTGAATGGTTAAAATCTCTTTATAAGAAATTTTCCAAGGCTTGGGCATCAAAGGGATCACTGTAGAGACCCGAAGAATTATAGTATTTAAATAATTAAAGAGGGAGAAAAGGAAATTTTAAAAAGGGGTCACAGCAGGATCTTGTCGACGAACGTGAAGCGGCTTATTGGGTTCATCGACGGGGACACATGTCTCATCGACGAGAAATTATCGAGAGGATTGTTTGCAGGGCCTGCAATTCATCGACGATGAAAAAGTGTTCGTCGACGGACTCTCTATTTGGGCTCGTTAACGAAGTGACGTGTCTCGTCAATGAAGGTTGGTGTATAAATAGGCTTAAATCCGATTTCTACGAGGAAATTTCATGCAAAACCCTTTTCTCTATCTCTCTCTCTCTCTCTCTCTCTCTCACACAAACACACACACACACATCTTCGGCTCCCTCACTTTCTCTCTAGAAATTCAGTTTCGATTCTCCTTGATTCGACAATCAAAAGCTACCACGGTAATCCTTGGGAGATGACTCACTCAAAAAAAATGAGCAGCTCGAAAGCTATCCTAAGTATAGGAGTTACATCGTGTAATATTAAGCCCAAGGGCTAGATCGTCTCCTCAAGGAATGCGTTTTAATATCAGATTTTACGTTCTTCCAATCGAAATTAAAAAGGTACTGAACTCGGTTCAGATTCGGATTTTCAAAATTTTGGAGGTTTAAATAAAAAACTTAAATTAAAGTCCTAAAACTAACATGCTTTAATTTAAAGAGTAAGGATGGAAACTCTAATCTACCTAAGGAAACATCAAACCACGTGCTAATTAAAAATAGTAACATTGATCATGGAATCAAAGATGCGCAACGGAAACTCAATTAAACACTCACGCGGACAATAAAAACCGGATCTTTAAAAAAATCGAAAGCTCAAATCACAACTACAATCTAAAATTAAACTTTCTTGAAAAACAACTAATTAAATAGATAAATAATTCTAACACATATTTAATTGAAAGAAAAAGAAAATAAGTAAATAGATAAATAAATATTGTAAGAAGAATAAAGAACCTAAATAAATACCCCAATAAAAATGCGTACTTTAATAAAAAACAAATTCTAAACAACAATCAAAGTCTAAAACAAGAAAAAAACTTTAATACAATTCAAATCATTTTAATCTAATACTCAAGCAATTAATACTAATAAAATAATCATAAAGAAAAGTTGAGAGAGAGAGAGAGAGAGCAGAATTCAGCCATGGAGACTGCTGCTATGCATAGGAGCCTCGGGTTGGTGGTTTGTTACTGAAGAAGAAGGTTGCAGGTTGACTAGAGGCTCGTGAAGGAAGCTGCCGGAGATGGGACTACTCGGGGAGTGCTGGAATGTGCTGTGGCCGAGAGTGGATTTTGGTGTAGCAGCAGTTGCCAGAATAGGAGGCTTGTGGACTAAAGATGGTGGCTAGTATGGATTGTTGCTCTGGCTGAGGTGGCTGTGGGCTGGTACATGAGGAGCTGCAGCTTGAAGATTCGGCTAGTGCTCTAGAATTTCCGTGTGGAACTGGAGTGGAGCAGAGGAACAGGTGTGGAACTGGGCTGGAGCAAAACAGAGAGTGAGAGAGAGAGAGAGAGAGAGAACTGAGAGAGAAGAGAACAGAGAAGGGAACCTAAGAGAAATAGAGAGGGAAAGAAAGAAAAAGAAAACTACGGAAGAGAGAAAGGAAAACTAAGGGAGAGAAGAAGAAGATGAAGCAGGAGAAGAAGAGAAGAGGGGAGAATTGGTGCGCAGGGCACCCCCAGAACAGGGGAAAAAGAAAGAATAAATATAGGAGGAGACTTTCCCTAACCCACGACCCGGATAGGAGACCCGACCTAATTGGAGCTGACCCGAATTGTTATGTTTTTTTATTTTTTTCATTCTTTATTCATCGCAAATCTAACTCTTCTAGAACCCGTTTCTCACAAAACTCAAAACACGAACGTTGTAGATAATCCTTTCCTCTTTCTCTAGAAATTTGAATCGTCTCGATTGGAGCTCAAACGGAAAAGTTATGCACAAAATACGAACAGGTGTTGGTTTTGGTTTCCGAGATTTTTCCTGCAACAAAAAATTACCAAAACTTCATAAATAGTGCAATAAAGTTCAAGAATGATGATTTTGGTACTTTATTAAAATATTGGATAATTTTGGACATTTAATTAAAAATATAAACCGTAAAACCCGGGTTAAGATGCCCAATTACGCAGTTTTGACGCGTAATCAAGAGATTCTCTACAACAAAGGTGGAGCGAAAATTCGATTTGGGAAGTTTGGGAATCATCCCAAAATTTGAGTAAGTTAGTTAATTTCAGTTTTATTAGGTTTTTGGTATTTCTGGACTGAGGCGAATATGTTAGGGAAGATAATACTAAAGTTTTGTTGGGAAAAATGTTAATTTCAGGGTGTTGTGCTAGAACATTGCAAGTGTAGGATTGAGTATTTTGTGGGCCTCTCAGTAAGCCAGGTAAGGGGATAAACTAAGTCAAAAATTTTCATAAAATTATTTATTATTCTACAACATTAAATTTTAGGAATATATATATATATATATATAATATAATTATGTTTAGGAAATATTTCTATGAACAGGGATATGATTTAAACGTGTTTTATCAGAAATTATGATTTTGGAACAAATTTTACATTCAGGATGTTACCCATTTTTGTGTGGCATGAGTTTAAATTTTCATATAATTATTTGTATCAGAATAATATGTTTTTCTCTGATCAAGTGTAATGACTCGAAGAATAATGATATTTAAATAATAAGAGAAAAGGAAATGAAAAGTAGAAGCTAAAGGAGGTAGTAGGGACGAAGGTGTGCCTCGTCGATGAGAAGATACTGAGGGGATATTTTGGGCCTTTGAATTTCATCGATGAAGGGAAGAGTTCATTGACGAATTGTCTATTGACCTTGTCGATGAGGTGACGTGGCTTGTCGACAAAGGTAATGGTATAAATAGTGCAAACCTCAGATTTTACACAGAAAAATTGATAGAAATCTCTCTCTCTCTCTCTCTCCTCCCTATGATTTCTCTCTCCTCTCTCTTCGATTTCAGCTCCGTCGCTTGCTGGATTGACAATATGAGGCCACCACAATGCTCTTGGGGAAGTTCTCTCCAAATCTGCTGAAGTAGATCGTTGGTGGGATTGAGTTGAAATTCATCCCTGGTTTAAGGTAAGACTTTTTATGCAAATTTGGCCTTCCCATAGTTATAGGAAATATTATTCATTGAAAAATACTGAAGTTTAGTTCTGGGAGTTGTTGAATTCAAAGTGTTGAACGGGGAACCCTGCGGGTGCAGGACGAGTGGATTTTTAGGGGGTTTCTTCTCGGTGTTAGGTAAGGGAATAAACTAAAGCAGTTATTTTCCATGCAAATTATATTACTATTATTTATTAGCAAATTTATTTTCAGGGAGCATGTATAATATATATGAAGAGATTGGTAATAATGCATGTTTGGGAAAATACTGCTATTGTATTGAAATGTATATATATCAGTATGATATGCTAGGAAATATAATTTTTAGAATGGAATGTACGGTTTATTCAACATTGTGTGGCATGAATATTATTTTACTTAAAAAATATTATGTTATGAAAATTTTATGAATAAAGCATGTTTTTACAGATTATGAGATAATGCAGTACATTATGGTTTCAAAATACATGATAAATGAATTATTTATTCAGAATGATATTCATGAAATGTTTGGCGCAAGGCTGTATGTACGATTTTGGCGCAAGGCCACATATATTAAAGTAAACGGCATAAGGTCGTATGTTTTACGTTATTACAGAATATGCTATCAATCTATTTACGTTAAACTGTATATTATCATGTATTATGTATTATCAGAACTCGGATGATAGTTTAGTTCAGTTATAAGAGTATGGTACCGTTGCTATATGGATCAGATATCTATGTTCAGACTTGTGCTAACCACCTCACGAGGGGGTGGGAGATAGATAGTTGATGTGGCTTTCAATGTAGAGTTGTAGACGTCCACCTTGTAGTCCGGACCAGGGTGTGGCGGGCCCGTCGTACTTACAAATATTTTTGATTCGGCAGTGGTCAGCCAACCATTGTCGAGTCTTGCCTTTGGGCTGCACAACCCGTCATGGGGGTAATACATGACATCAGCTAGCTATACATCCTGGGTGAATTTTCAATATTATTAGTTATATTAGACATTTTATGAATTGTATGATTTATTAGAAAATACGAAAGTATATGATTATTCAGTATGATATGATGAATGTTTTCAGGTATATGAAATGTACTGTATATGTATAATTGCATCAAATATTTATGTTGCCACACAGTTGTATTTAGTTTATTTTCCCTTACTAAGAAGTGTCTCACCCCTAAACTTAAATAATTTTCAGGAAACCCAAAAAAATCGGTGGATCGAGGCCGCTGTTGAGATAGTGTGGTACTACCCTGCTAGGAGGGTAGGTTTGAACTAGGATTAGGAGATTTTGATGTCGGGTCCTAGAGATACTTTTTTGTATTTTTGGAAGATTGTATACAAACACTGTGTTTTTGGATTATAGTTGACTCTAGTATTATGTATTTTGTGGTTATGAGAATGACGATTTACAATTACTGTTGCCTAGGTTCCGCTGTGTATGATAGGTGTCCTCGTTACCCACGGGTTCGGGTTGACTATTATTAAATAAGTTTTATTATGTGATAATATAAGTAGGTTGTTACATCAAGCATAATATGATAGTTTTCAGAGCAATTGTAAAACAATACAGGAACCATGATTTTATGAATATAATGCTAAATAGTATAGAGAAATCATGTTCAGTATATTATGTTATGCCGGTGCAGATGTCGTGATTCATGTTGGCGCAGATGTCATGATTCATGTTGGCGCAGATGCCATAATTATGTATGATAAGATAGAATTCATGAAATATTAACATGTCAAATATTATTATGAAATATGGAACATTTATGTTCAGTATATGAAACATATTATATGCTATCAGAACCCGAATGGTATGGTTTAGTTCAGTTTCAGGAGCATGGTACCGTAGCAATATATTCAGAATTATGATAGTGCTGCCACATGATTAGTAGTGTGGGAGATGGCAGTCGGTGTGGCTTCAGTGTAGAGTGGAGTTGTTCCCCTGGCAGTCCAAGACCAGGAGGGGCAGATCCATCGTACTTACAGACTTATGATTGATCTATCATGGTCAGCCAGCCATTGCTAGGTCCCGCCTTTAGGCTACACAACCTAGTCATGTGGGGGTAAAACATGACATCAGTTAGTTATCCATCTTGGGTGTTATTTCAGTATTGTACAATTATATAAGATGTTTCTCAAGTACATAAATATAGTTTGCCTTATTATGATATGAGAATTCATGTTTTACTTAGTTTGCTACAGACAAGTTTTACCAAATATGCTTATTATACTGTTTATATGTATAACGCGAAAATACTCATGGTGCCACACACTGATGTTAGTTTATTTCCCTAACTAAGAGGTGTCTCACCCCAGCATTTCAAACATTTCAGGAAATCCAGGTAGAGGAGCAGATAGAGCTCCGCGACAGTAGAGTCTGACTGAGCTATCCTATTAGAAGGGTGAGTTGTTGAGCTAGGGTTAGATTTATTTGTGGGAAGTGACCCTAGGTTTCTTTTTGATCTTTGATGAATGATTGTGTGTATATATATATATAAAACAATTTTAGTAGGACTCTGGTATTGTGGTTGGTTGGATGACATGTTTGTAAATCACATTTCCCGCTGCTTAGGTATCAAAGTTATATGATAGATTTATCCCTAGTACCCCCGGGACCAAGATGATCATGTTTATATCAATTTAGTAGGTGTTAGAGTTACTATGAGAATTTGTGAAGAAAAAAAATATAAGGTAAATTAGGCGGGTCTTTACAATCACTATGCACCTATTCCTTGATACACTTTTATCAATTTCAATCAGCGTGTACCTACACTCTTAAATACACTGCGCTCTATTAAGTGGTCGTTTTAGGTTGCATTTCATTCATAAGAATTCATGCATAACCATATATACATTTCCTTCATAAGCATTTCTAGTGGGACCTTGCTCACATTATCCAATTTCCTGCAAAATCAGTTGGTTAGGGTTATAGTGCTAGAAAGATAACTGAGTTTAGTTGGAATTTTGGGTTTCAACATTAAGCATAAAAAAGCAGCATCCTTACATCCTTATAATACTCAATACAGAGTCAAAATTATGAGGGAACATTTGGAAATTCGAATGTTAGGACTTGAGCAGTGCCATGAAGAAGTTAGTCAAGATGTTCGAGAAATCAAAAATTAAATGAATAAATTGATGGAAATGCTTGCTACCATGAATAAGAGGAAGTTCGTACAACCACTAGAACCAGTAGCAGAGGAAGATCCTTTATTTCCTCCAAGGTTCACATTAGTCAATGCACAAGCTCACTTGCAGCCAATGAATATGATGATTGGCCAGGGCCCAAGTTCACACCTATTTGTACCAACAACATCAAGGTTGCATTTAGCTCTAGGGCTTAGACAAGCAGAGAATGAAAATGTTGGCCTAACTAGGTTTTTCAATCTTGTTTTGATGATAACAAATGTAGATGGTTTAACATGTGTTGTTGAGTGATTCTATTTCAAGTAAATATATCTCGTCACTCACATTTGTCATGGATACAAGCTTGGAAATTAAAGACAAGTCAAGTGAAAGTTTCTTTAAGACAATAAACATCAAAGGTAAAGCTTGAAGATAAAGAAGAACTCAATGAAAACCTTGAAGTATCTTAAAGCTTGAAGATGAAAAGACCAAAGCATGGAGGCTCAAAGTTTTCAAGAATAACAAAAAGTTTAGAAGTCCTCATGTAAGTGCTTTAATATTTAAATATCTTTTGAAATATTGTTGGAGCTCTTTAGGGGATGTTATATGGACTTAAAGACCTTTTAAAAACTCTGGAAAATGGTTTTATGAAAAATCAAAACATATGAGCAAAACAAAGGAAAAAACAGTTAATGGTCTGCCCAGCCAACTGACCAAAAAGACCTTGGTTCAGTCAGTCGACTGATAGAAAAGAACAGAAATAATATCTGTCCAGCCGACTTACTCAGCAAAGGTAAAATCACCCAGCCGACTGACCAAAAATGAACTATGTCTCGCCAGCCGACTGACCATTTCTTGAATTAATTTTTCAGAGACAATAGGGTGTCAGCCGCTTGTCTAGCTGACTGACCCTATGAATTTGTACTTCCCAGTCGCCTGTCCAGCCAACTGACTCCATGGGTTTTTGAATTTTTAAACTCCAATGGGAAAATTTCAAATTTTGGTTTTTCAAATAAGAACGTTGTAAAAACTTGGAGGACACTCCAAGTCACTTCGGGAACAAGGAAACTAAGCCTAGAATGCCTATAAATAATTCCTTAATCTCAAGATTTCAAAGAGACAAGCAATTACACAGCACACTTGTATCAAATCTCTCAACCTCTTTCAAAGCTTTGAATTGCTCAAACTCTTGCTAAAGAGAGATCATCTGAATTGCTGTTGAAATACCAACCCAAGGTTCTCATATTGAATTTTATCAAATCACAAAGGAACCCTTGGCAAATTCTACTCTTGAGCTTCAATTCTATTTCTTTGTAGTATTTAAATTATTGAAGTACCTAAAGTTGAAATTGTACTAATCTACTCTGTTTTAAGAGTGCTTTGTATGCAGTATTTTCTTCATATTTTGTGTAGTTCTCGGACGGTTCGAGGTGTTCTGATCGTTGGCTAAGTAAGGGGATATTGCTTAGAGAGGTGGACTCTAGCCTAGTTAAGGAGTGACTAAACGAGGGGATATCATTTGGAGAAGGTGGGCTCTAGCCTTAACCAAGGAGTGTTGTAAAGGTATTGTTTTGCCCGTCAAAGGAACAAATTTAGTAAATCCTTTGGTGGTTTGCCAAAGGCAAGAATGTAGGGTGGGTATAAGCCAAACCTCGTAAAAATCTCTGTCTTACTCTCTCTTTCCATTACTCTTTAAATTTTAGTTCATATACAACTGCGTGGATGTTTTAAATATCTAAATCATATATACTACGTGTATTTGGAAATCAAGTAAACTTGAAGTCTGATTTTAATTTGGGTTGCAGAAACCGAAAGGGAGCATGTTGGTTATACCATATCTTGCGGAAACCATATGGGAGTACGTTTCTTGGTTAACATCCCAAAGATAAATTAAATAAAAGTTTAGTTGAGTTCTGAATTTTGGGAAGAGTGTGAATATTGTGTTGATTGGATGTTATATTGCACATCATATTGAAGAAACAAATCCATTCATACATGGCTTAATTCAATTTTATATCCAGGGCTAATAATATAAGCTATATTGTGATTGAATGGTTTAAAGTTCAATATTGAGTGGTTTGTGTTTATATTCCAAAAGTGCTGCAGTTAACTTATACTTGACAAATCATTTGGTTGTTTGGTTTAAACATTGTGCTTGATTGGTTTGGTTCAATGATTGATTACTTGTTTGGCTAAGCAATAGTGTTGTTAATTGGATAAAAGAATCTAAGTTCTTGAGTGATTAAAAAGTTAAACAAACAAGTGGAGAATTGTGTAAAAGAAATAAAAGAAGTTTTAAGAATTCTTAAAAGGAATTAAAAGATATTTTTAGAATCCAATTTACCCCCCCCCCCCTCTTGGGACTACACCTTACTTTTTAGAAAATACACAGTCAGCGCCAATTGTAATTTCAATACTGAAGAATGGGGGCTAGCTAGAGAAACTACCAAAGAACAAGCCCCTAGATCTGAGGTGAATCATAAATATAAGGTATTAGAAGAACGTTTGCAAGCTATAAAAGGCACAAATGTATTTGGATTAGTAAATGCGTTTGACTTGTGCCTATTGCCCAATGTGGTTCTATTGCCAAAGTTTAAAGTCCCGAATTTCAAAAAGTTTAATGGGTTCAAGTGTCTAGTTACCCATTCAAAGATGTATTGTCAAAATATAGCAAACATTAGCGAAAAGGAAAGTGTACTCCCAAGAGGGGGGAGGGGTGAATTAGGATTTAAAAAAAAATTATTTATAACCTCTTTTATTAATTCTCTCTCAATTCTTTTTAATTTCAACAATGCTTCCAAGATTCAGCTTTTGAATATGACAACCCACTCAACAAAATAAGTTGGATTTTAATATGAAAAGAAATAAAGAATTCAACCAAGCTTCCAAAACTTAAAAATTAAATAAACCACTTTCAATATTAATGAACTTTGGTTTCTATCAATTAACGAATTATTGAGTCTTGGGGCGTTAATAAATCAACGTAATCCCTTATGGTTTCCGCAATATGTATTGATCAACCAACGAACTCCCTTTTGGTTTCCGCAATTCCTAAAAGCAAATTAGTTTTCAGAAATTTAATATTCAATCCACATAGTTGATATATATGTAGAAAGTTAAATATCCAATCCATGCAGTTTGAGTGTGCAAAAAATTAAAGAGAGTAGGGAAGAGAGTGACACCGAGAGTTTATGAAGTTTGGCTATTCCCACCTACGTCCTTGCCTTAGGCAACACACCTAAGGATTCCACTATACCACTCCTTTACGAGCAAAGCAAACCTTTTACAACACTCCTACAATAGGATAGAGCCCTCCTCTCCAAGCGATACCCCACACTTGTTGCAATGATTCAACAATCCTGAACTGTCAAAAAAACACCAAGAGAATTCAGTGTACAAAGAAACTCTCAACAAGAGCTGATTAGTACAAGTTTAAAACATAGCTATATGCTTCAAATCAAAATATCAAATATAGAGAATTTGAAGCTCTAGAAATTTATCATTGTGATCTTCTTTCTTTGGTTGAAAGATTCATAATTTGTGTGCAAAGATCGGTGAGAAAATCTGAGCAAGACTTAGTAGAAACTTTAGCAAGTTTGTGAGCAAGAGAGCTTTTGAAGATTGTGAGCAATAAAGTTTGATTGGTGGTTTTAATTTTTGATGTGTAAAATCCTTTATCTTGGGGGGGGGGGTATTTATAGAGTTTAGAAAGTGTAGTTCATGTTCTCCAAGTGACTTGGAGTGTTTCTCAAGTTTTCATAATGTTTAGAATTCAAAAACTCAATTTTGGAAACTTCCCTTTACTTTTAAAATTTTGAATTTTGAAGGGCCAATCGATTGGACTCAAGAGGTCAATCACCAAGACCTTTAAAAATCAGTGAAAATTCAAGGTTAGTGTAGGGTCAGTTGACTGGGCTCATCAGGGTCAGTCGACTGGGCCTTTACTGTTTGTCCAATTTTGCTCTGTACTAATGTTCAATTGACTGGGCCAACAAGGGTCAGTCCCCTAGACAGTTAAAAAAACTGTTTCAATTTGTTTCCAAAATCGTTTGTACTCTTTTATATTTGTCAAAACACTTTGAGACTCTTGAAAATATTTTTCATGGTTTTTCAAAATATGGTCTCTAAGTTAATGATTTATCCTAATAAGCTTCAAATAATCCATATTGACTTTTGAATGAAGTACTTACATAAAGAATTTCTTAAGACTTAAAAACATTCTAAGCTCGGAGTCTTCATGTTTGTCTTTTGTTGAGTCCATCTTAACTTTGAGCTTCAATACTCTTTTAAACTTTCATCAAATCATCTTTGAATCCATGCTTTCTTACTCTTTAAGCTTTCATTTTTCAACTCATCCTTGGAATGTAACCTTTAAATAAGGCTTGTGATCACTTAATCTTGAACTTATATATTTGATTCCTAAAACATCATCACTTTAACCAAAACATATTAAATACCCTTGATTTATTATCATCAAAATAAGATTCGTAAGTCATGTTAGGCCAACAATTAGGTTTGGGCGCACAAGCAGAATATTCTATCCATTCACTCTCCTTCTTTCTTATAGCGAAAACATAGGACAAACATTTGACCATTGACAACATCCATTCCTAGAATGGAGGTTGTAAGGTGCCTACTACCTTTTTTACACATAATCAAGCTCCGAAACCCAGCTCTCCATACGTAAATCATAGGAATCTTATTCTAAGAACACTTAGACTTCCTTACTTTGCCTCTTCCTTAAAAAGTGAGGTGGAAACTCTATTTTATCCCTCCAATCCATCCTCATCGCTTCGCACATCAGTTGAAATCTAGTGTCAACACATTTCTATGCTTATTGCCTATGTGTTGAATATTTTTTAGTTTCTAATTTTTCCTATTCAATTGTGTGTTATTTCTTGTTGAGTCCATAGGGGAAGTTTTGTCCAATGACAATGTTTGTCTCCTTCAAATCTACATATAAATTAGAAAAAATACACAAACCTCCCTTTGGGTTTGATAAAATGATAAGAACCTCTTGAGGTTTCAAAAATCTCACAGACCTCCTTTAAGATTTTAAAAATCCGTAGGCCTTCTCAGACATTTGATTTTAGGGCACTTATACTTCTCAAAAAGTTTATTTTTTATTGATTGCAGATGCGCAACAGAAGTTCCCTTTCACACACTCACGAATTAATCAATAAACAACGAGTGCAATCACTCAATGATGAACAATACTAAAAAATACTCAGTATTGAGAAAAAAGAAAACAACAATCAAAAGACACAATATTTATGTGGTTTGGCTAGCAGCAACTCTGATTCTCACTATGAACAATGCAAGCTTACAATAAGGTTACAAAACATTGATTATATATGAACCCTATGCATACAGGAACCTTAGATCCTTTCTAAACCATCCCTGTAGCGATCCTCGGAGGAAAAACCTTTGATTTACCTAATCTACTAGCTTCTTAGTTTGAATTATGAGAAGTTTTCCATCAGAAAGCATCGACGGTTTAGGCCAAACCGTCGATGGTTTGAAGCAAAGAAGTAACACTCCGCATTCTGCTTGAAATCATTGACAGTTATAGCCCAAACCATCGTGGTCATCCCTCTGCCTGTAGCCTCCTCTCTTGCTCTTGCTCCTCGCTTCACGTAGCTTTCCTAGTACATGCATTCCACTTAAAATATGAGCCACATCCCTAACAATCTCCACCTTGGTGAATAATCACCACTTTGGGGAATCTAAGAGCATAACCGCTGCTTTACCCGAGATGGTAGATTGGGACCGACTCCCATCTAGCACCTGGAGACATTGATCTAATCCAAGAAACTCTTGAACTTGTCCATTGGGACCGATTTTGTCGGCATATCAGCCACATTGTTAGACGTATGAACTTTCTCAAGTAGAAGTTGTCCAAAAGCAATCAGTTCCCTGATCCTGTGATACCGCACATCAATGTGCTTTGTCCTCGCATGGTACACTTGATTCTTTGCCTAGTAGATGACACTCTGACTATCACACTGCATCCAAACTCCACCTTGCTGGACACTTAACTCTTTGACCAATCCCGTAAAGCACAACGCTTCCTTGGCAGCCTCAGCCACTGCCATGTACTCCAACTTAGTAGTAGACAATGCTACGAGCGACTGCACCATAGACCTCCAATAAATAGGTCCTCCCATAAGGGTAAATACGTACCCTGTGGTAGACCTCCTGTCATCCAAATCTCTTGCGTAGTCAGCATCCAAGTACCCTACCACTAATGGATCACTCTATTGTCCACTAAACATTATGTCTTATTCAGTCATATCCCTTAAGTGCCTGAGAATCCACTTGACAACATCCTAGTATTGTCGACCCAGATTCGAGAAGAACTTGCTCATCACGCTGATAGCATGTGTCAGGTCCAGCCTCATACACACCATGGCATACATTAGACACCCCACTGCACTAGCATAGGGGACCTTTGACATATCACGAAACTCATTGTTCGTCCTTGGGCATCGGGTGATAGACTGCCTAAAATGACTCACCAAAGGCCTAAATCTTTTATGTTAAACTATTTTCCCAACAGAGTCTTCAAACGATTCACCTCGATCATGTCGTCAGCAACAATCAACATTTCGTCCATGTACAACAATAGAAAAATGAGAGACTTATCCTCAAGACTCCTCACATAGACGCAACAATTGTACTCACACTTCCTGTAGCCAATACGGGTCATATAGACTTCAAACCTCTTGTACCACTACCTCAAAGAATGTTTTAGCTCGTATAGTGACTTTTTCAGTTTGTAGACTAAGTGCTCCTGTCCAAGTTGGCCAAACCCTTTTGGTTATGTCATGTAAATAAGCTCCTCCAAATCACTATGGAGGAACGTCATCTTTACTTCCATTTACTCAGAATGCATATCATGTTGCACCACCAATCCCAACACTACCCTAATGGAAGTGTGTTTGACCACTGGGAGAAGATTTCATCATAATCTATTGATATGAACCCACAAGCTCCGATTGCACACGATGATTTGCACGTGCCAAGCGGACCCATTACAAGAGCTAAAGCCAAGAAGGTCAAGGAGGCTATGCAAGGACTAATCGAGAAGTTGCTTGAGCAAGAGTCAATGAGGGCCATGGACACTAAAGAAAACGACTTTCTTGAAGAGCCTAAGATGCTAAATTGTCTAAAGGCGTGTGAAGCTGGAACCTTAAGCCAATAAGGGTTGTTTGGGGAATTTTTATGGATTAAATAGTGGGCCAATTGTGTCGATTAAGCATGACATGTGACTCGCACATGTTTCATTAAATGACATGACACATGGCATGTGACTTGCACATGTTTCATTAAATGACACATGACATGTGACTTGCACATATTTCATTAAATGACATGGCATGCTTAAGGTTATGTGGGATTATTTTACTAGCTAGATTGATGTCATAGCTTATTTTTATTGGCCGAACTGGTCATGGGTTTCTTTTATTTTCTATAAGTAGTCAACTCTCTATTGTATTAAAGGAGGATTATTTTTGCTGAATACAATTACAAGTGAGGTTTATTTCTCTTCAAGTTCTTCATTGAACTTTCACCGAACTTATCAAAGGTGCTACCTTTGTGGCGTTCAGCCCATTAATTTGATATTCTTGGTTTGTGCTTCAGGTTAAGCAATAGGTCAAGGATCCACTGCCATGTTGAATCTTATTTTGGGTTTGGGGTTTTGATAAATCTGATTTGGGGTCTCCAGACGTTCATTCTTGGGGTTCCGTATCATTTGGTATCAGAGCTTTGGTTCAAATCAGGTTCTATCTATCTTATTTTTCTTGTTTGCTTTCGAAAATTTTTTTATCTTATAATCATTTATCCTTATTTCATATTCTTCTATCATCCGATCTACCTATCTTGTTTTTCTTGTTTTCAAAATTTTCCATCTCTTCTTTAATATTGTCCATTATCAAGATTGAATCTTTTGTGGCTGGAAATTGCAAGAAATACAGCAAGGCTGATTAGAGCACATTAAAAAAAAAACATTTTGTGCATTCAAAAAAAAAAAAAGAAAAGAAAAGGCAGTATTTTGCATTCAAAAAAAAAAAAAAAAAACAAAAAAAGAAGAAGAGGAGGCAGCAATTTATTATTCTGATTTGTGTTTGAATATATCCTTGGTCGAGTTGGTTATTTTGTTCCATTGAATTTCTTTTTATTTCGTTTGCGTCATTATTGTTTTCTTGACTTTTTTTTGTCTTTCCTTCGTTGTTTCATGTCTTGATTTAATTGTTTTCATTGATTTAGTTGCGTTTGATTTGTTTGGGATTAGTCATTAAAGAACTAAAAGAGAAATTCTGAGTGGTAAGAGGCACGAGTGTGTGAGCATATTAGAGGGAAAAAGCCAAAAAAAAAAAAAATTGTGTCAAAAACACGAGCGTTGAGTGTCATTATTTGGAGGGTAAACACGTAAGGGAGTGAATGAGGAAAATTTTTTTTCTCTCTCTAATATCCTTTTTGCAGGTTTGAAATTATAAGTAGGAAGGTGGTTAGCGCTAAAACTTCTAGCAAAGGTAGCGATAATGAGAACCCTCCACAAGACTCATTCTTCACCTTGTAAGCCATTCAACAGTAGTCTGAAAGACTCAATACGGTTTTTGGGGAGTTCAGAGATAGATTGGATAGACAAGACGCTGATTGATGGACTGAGAAGAGGGCAATCCAATGAAAGGCGGCAAAGGCCACATACTCCTCCGATTAGCTGAATTTGAATATGATATAGGTAGCAACGAAGCAAGTGAAGATGAACATGGAGGTATGGGAAGATTTGCTTATCGAGGTGCTAGGCAAGAGTGACAACCTTGATGGGAGCCAAGGGGTTGAGATAACATCGATAGAAACATCGGAAGCATCAAAATGAAGATTCTTCCTTTTTAAGGGAAAAATAACCCGGATGTATACCTTGAATGGGAGAGGAAGGTTGAGCTCATTTTTGAGTGTCATAACTACTCTGAAGAAAAGAAGGTGAAATTGGCAGCTGTGGAGTTCACTGATTACGCACTGGTATGGTGGGATCAAATTCTTCTTAGTAGGTGTAGAAACATGGAAAGACCTATTGAGACGTGGGCTGAAATGAAGGCGGTGATGAGGAAGCCATTTGTACCAAACCACTACTACCGAGACTTACACCAATGTCTTCAAAGCCTTACCCAAGGTACCAAAAGTGTGGAGGACTACCACAAGGAGATGGAGATAGCTATGATTCGGGCAAATATTGAGGAAGATAGAGAAGCTACGATGGCACGATTCATATGTGGGTTGAACCGGAAAATTACTAACATAGTGGAGCTGCAGCACTATGTGGAGTTAGAGGACATGGTGCATATGGCAATGAAAGTAGAGAGGCAACTCAAACACAAGGGTGGAAACAAGCATGCTACAACAACTTCGGCTTCCCATTCCACATGGAAACCGAATTAGGGGAAATCAAAAGAAGAAATGGTTGTTTCCAAATCCAAGGAAGAGAAAGAGAAAGGCAAAGACAAAGTGGGCAGCCATGAAAAAGGTATAGCTTCTTCTCAATCTAGTAGGTACAGAAAAAACAAGTGTTTTAGGTGTTTGGGGACTGGTCATATTGCATCACAATGCCTAAACAAAAGAACAATGATTATGAGAGATGATGGTACTATTGAGATTGATAATGAAGAGAGCGATCATGAGTCCATGCCTTCACTAGAAGATTCTAGTGATGTTGAGTATGCTGTCCATGGTGAGGCATTAGTAACTAGGAGAGCTTTAAACATGCATGTGGTGAAAGATGAAAATGAGGAGCAGCGTGAGAATATATTTCATACTCGATGTTACATCAATGATAAGGTATGTAGCATGATCATTGATGGAGGGAGCTGCACTAACGTAGCTAGTATCACATTAATAGAGAAGTTGGGGTTGCAATGCATAAAACATCCTAGGCCTTACAAACTTCAATGGTTGAATGAGTGTGGGGAGGTTAGGGTGAATAAGCAAGTGTTGATTGTATTTTCAATTGGAAAATATTCTGATGAGATTTTATGTGATGTGGTCCCTATGCATGCTAGTTACATCTTATTGGGCAGGCCATGGCAATATGATCGACGTGTCACTCATGATGGGTTCAAGAATAGGTATTCTTTTCTAAAAGATGGGAGGAGTGTGACCCTTGTACCATTGACTCCTAAGCAAGTGTATGAAGATCAAGTGAGATTGAAAAGAGCAAATGATGAGAAAAACAAAAAAGAGGCTGAGAATAAAACAAAAGGAGAGGCAGAGAGCATTGAAATTAGAAAAAAAAAAAAAAAAGTGGTAAAAATGAGAGAAAAACAACGAGAGAGGAAAAATTGAGTTTGTATGCAAAAGAAAAAGAGTGTATGAAAGCTTTTTATGCACAAAGACCTCTAGTTGTACTCATGTACAAGGAGGCATATTTGAGCACTAACAAAATCACCTCTTCCTTGCCTAGTGCTATTGTTTCTTTGCTGCAGGAATACAAAGATGTCTTTCCTGTGGACGTGCCCAATGGTTTGCCACCAATTAAAGGAATTGAGCATCAGATTGACTTCATCCCGGGGGCTACGATTCCCAACCGTCCAGCCTATAGGAGCAGCCCTAAAGAAACTAAGAACTTCAAAGACTAGTTGAGGAGCTACTTGCCAAGGGGCATGTGAAGGAGAGCATGAGTCCGTGTGCGGTACCCGTGGTACTGGTACCGAAGAAAGATGGATCATGGAGGATGTGCGTCGACTGTAGAGCCATCAATAAAATCACTATAAAGTATTGCCATCCTATCCCTAGACTAGAAGACATGTTAGATGAACTGCATGGCTCTTGCATCTTTTCTAAAATTGATTTAAAAAGTGGCTACCATCAAATAAGAATGAAACCGGGTAATGAATGGAAAACTGCATTTAAGACAAAGTACGGTTTGTATGAATGGATGGTTATGCCCTTTGGTTTAACCAATGCACCTAGTACTTTCATGCTCTTAATGAATCATGTGTTACGTGCATTTATAGGCAGATTTGTTGTTGTCTACTTTGATGATATCCTAGTGTATAGCAAGAATCTTGATGATCATTTGGATCATTTGAAAGGTGTACTAGATGTTCTTAAAAAAGAAAATTTGTTTGCTAACCTAAAGAAATGTGATTTCTGCATGGAAAAGGTTCTTTTCTTGGGTTATATGGTTAGTGCTAAAGGTGTAGAAGTGGATGAGGAAAAAGTGAAAGCAATAAAAGATTGGCCAACACCTAAATCTGTGACTGATGTACGTAGTTTTCATGGGTTGGCTAGTTTTTATAGGCGGTTTGTGAGAGATTTTAGCACCATTGCTGCACCTTTAACTGAAGTAATAAAAAAGAACGTGGGATTTAAATGGGGTACTGCACAAGAACATTCCTTTAAAATGCTTAAAGATAGGTTATGTTCTGCTCCATTGTTGCTTTTACCTGATTTCACTAAAACTTTTGAGATTGAATGTGATGTCTCTGGGCTTGGTATTGGAGCTGTTTTGATGCAGGATAAGCGTCCCATTGCATATTTTATTGAACAGCTCAATGGGGCAGCATTGAACTACTCCACATATGATAAAGAACTGTATGCCTTGGTGAGGGCATTGGAGACATGGCAACACTACTTGTGGCCTAAAGAATTTATGATCCACTCTGATCATGAATCATTAAAGCATTTGAAGGGGCAAGGTAAGCTAAATCTCCGCCACGCCAAATGGGTAGAGTTCATCGAAACCTTCCCATATGTCATTCAGTACAAGTAGGGGAAAGAAAATGTTGTGGCTGATGCACTTTCTCGTAGGTATGCCTTAATTACTACACTTAACACTAAGCTATTGGGTTTTGAGTACATAAAGGATTTATATGCTAAAGATTCTGATTTTGTTAATGTGTATGAGGCATGTGATAAAGTTGCATTTCATAAATTCTATAGTAATGATGGATATTTGTTTAGGGAGAATAGACTTTGTGTGCCTAACTGCTCCCTAAGAGAATTGCTTGTGCGAGAGTCACATAGCGAGGGTTTGATGGGACATTTTGGGGTACAAAAGACTTTAGATATTCTGCATGAACACTTCTTTTGGCCGCATATGCGTAGAGATGTAGAGAGAGTGTGTTCTAGATGCATTTTATGTAAACAAACTAAGTCTAAGGTCTTACCTCAAGGCCTTTATACTCCTTTGCCTGTACCTAGTGAACCTTGGGTAGACATTTCAATGGATTTCATATTAGGTTTGCCTAGGTCCAAAGGGGGTAGGGACTCTATATTTGTGGTGGTTGATAGATTTTCTAAAATGGCACATTTTAGTCCTTGCCATAAAATTGATGATGCCACAAATATAGCCAATTTATTTTTTAGGGACATTGTGCAATTGCATGACATTCCAAGGACAATTGTGAGTGATAGGGATGTTAAATTCCTTAGCTACTTTTGGAAGGTTTTATGGGAAAATTAGGAACTAAGCTATTGTTTTCTACTACTTGTCATCCTCAAACAGACGGTCAAACCGAAGTAGTTAATCGGACTTTAGCATCCTTATTGCGTGCGGTCATTCAAGGGAATTTAAAATCATGGGAAGAATGCATACCACTTGTTGAGTTTTCTTATAATAGAACTGTGCATGCTTCTTCTAATTTTTCTCCATTTGAAATTGTTTGTGGTTTCAATCCTTTGACTCCATTGGATTTGATGTCACTACCTGTGAATGAGATAGCTAGCTTAGACGGACGACACAAGGCTGACTTGGTGAAGAGGATCCATGAACAAGCACGACAGCACATTGAAAAGAAGAACCGACAATATTCATCTCAAGCTAATAAGGGGCGCAAGTTCATTGCTTTTGCACTTGGAGATTGGGTATGGGTGCATATGAGAAAAGAGAGGTTTCCTACTAAAAGGAAAACAAAGCTACACCTGAGGGGTGATGGATCTTTTCAAGTGGTAGAAAAGTTCAACGATAATGCATACAAGTTGGATCTACCAGGTGAGTATAAGGTCAATGCAACTTTCAATGTTTCTGATTTATCCTTTTTTGATGTAGGTGATGATTCGAGGATGAATTTTTTTGAAGAGAGGGGCAATGATATGAACCCACAAGCTTCGATTGCACACGATGATCTGCACATGCCAAGCGGACCCATTACAAGAGCTAGAGCCAAGAAGGTCAAGGAGACTATGCAAGGACTAATCGAGAAGTTGCTTGAGCAAGAGTCAATGAGGGCCATGGACACTAAAGAAAAAGACTTTCTTGAAAAGCCTAAGATGCTAAATTGTCTCAACGCATGTGAAGCTAGAACCTTAAGCCAATAAGGGTTGTTTGGGGAATTTTTATGGATTAAATAGTGGGCCAATTGTGTCGATTAAGCATGACATGTGACTCGCACATGTTTCATTAAATGACATGACACATGGCATGTGACTTGCATATGTTTCATTAAATGACACATGACATGTGACTTGCACATGTTTCATCAAATGACATGGCATGCTTAAGGTTATGTGAGATTATTTTATTGGCCAGATTGATGTCATAGCTTATTTTTATTGGCCGAATTGATGTCATGGGTTTCTTTTCTTTTCTATAAGTAGTCAACTCTCTATTGTATTAAATGAGGATTATTTTTGCTGAATACAATTACAAGTGAGGTTTATTTCTCTTCAAGTTCTTCATTGAACTTTCACCGAACTTATCAAAGGTGCTACCTT
Organism: Malania oleifera; assembly: GCF_029873635.1. Taxonomy (NCBI): domain Eukaryota; kingdom Viridiplantae; phylum Streptophyta; class Magnoliopsida; order Santalales; family Ximeniaceae; genus Malania; species Malania oleifera. The sequence goes on from NC_080423.1 coordinate 24,569,371, forward strand.
TGTGGCGTTCAGCCCATTAATTTGATATTCTTGGTTTGTGCTTCATGTCAAGCATTAGGTCAAGGATCCACAGCCATGTTGAATCTTATTTTGGGTTTGGGGTTTTGATAAATCTGATTTGGGGCCTCCAGACGTTCATTCTTGGGGTTCTGTATCATCTACTCTCTTCCTCTGTGAGTATCCCTTTTCTACCAAGCCTTGTACTTCTCTCTATCCTTTTCTATAATTGTTGACTTTTTGAGTCCTGTCTCATTTTGATTATGACAAATACTAAGTATCTAACCTATGCTCTGAGTTTGTGTGCAAGTTGATTCTTGCACGAATTGGTAATATCATATGGTGTATATGGAGACTCGAAAAAAAATGAAGACCGAATTGTTTATTGTTTGTAATTTATAGTTCATTCATTTGGTTCTGTAAAATTTAATATGTCAAGGTTTGAGATAATTAATGTATATCATGCATGTAGGATTTGTAAGCTCGATAATGCCGTAGACAGACCATAGGTTAATCAAATGACTTTAGGGCTGACTTCAGTTGATCGATGCTAGGTTTTTTAGGCTAAATTAAGAAGCCTAGACCTTAGAAAGACCTCAGGTCTTTGCACAAGAACTTAGGAACATACCCACTATCAACTATGCAATTAGAGGTAACTTATGATTTAAAATATAACTTTGGTCTTAATTGTGTAAGGGGTTCGGGCGACTGAACTTGTGTGTTGAAAATGCCTTAGTCGACTGAATTTCGAAAAGTCAACAGTGTTGACCTGACTTTGGGCAACAAAGTGTCCTCGATCGACCGAACATTTAAATTTGACTTTTCCAACAACTTGGGTGCCTGAACTCCATGGTTATTTTGACCTCAGGCGACCGAACATGCAAGTTTGGTAGACCGAACTTAAGTCCGGGCGACCGAACCTTAGACATTTTGAAAATCGCCTAGTTTAGCAAACCAAACATCTTTTCGGGCACTCGAACATGAAAAACTTACTTGTTCTCATGTGTTTGTTTGGGTGACCGAACTTATGGCTCGGTCGACAGAAACTCTCGGTTTGGTCAAATTTTACTGCGGGTAGTTAATGGTAAATCAGGCTTATTTTGATTAAACATGTTTAAAATAATTTTAAATATTACCCTTTTGTCCCCAACGGTCAAAATTTTGAGTATGTCTATAAATATGAGTTCATTTGCAAGGTTAAGACAAGATTAGTGATTTAATTAGCAAATATTTCCTCTGAATTTTTGAGAGGCCTTCTTTATACTCAAAGCCAAAATACTCTCCACTCATACTTATTCCCTTGCAAAATTATTTTGAGTGAGTGTATCTTGAGAGATCCTACACTGCTTAAACTCTCATTGTTGTGTTGTTTGTTGATTTTTAAAAGAGTGTTCAGCCAAAGATTTTCCCCATAAATTTAGTTCATAAATTTATTGTGTGGGGAAAATCTTGGATTTTTCTAGCTTATAAGTCTTTGCACTATTATTGCAAGACTCATTAAGCTTGTCTTGTGATTGTAAAGGAAAAACCTTTTTGACAAGCTTGATTTGCTATTGTCACTTGTGCATAAAGCTTTTGAAAAACATTTTGGGACATTTGATTATATTCTTTGAAAATCTTTGAAACCCTACTTGTGGTTGAAATATATTTACATATAGTTTCAAAGATAGATTGGTAATACTCTCTTACACTTGATTGCATATTGACATCAGATTGAGCGTTAGCACACTTCATTGGCACTGAGCTTTTAGTTCTTATCTGTTTGATATGCATTGATTATACTGTGTTGTATCAGTACAAATCTGCTTATGTTTAGAAGAATTAAAATTGTATGCAAATTTAAATTGTTTGTTGTATCCAAGCGTGGCCTGAGGGGGTTCAATTTAGCCTGTAAGGATCGGTAGGGCATTTTCCTCCCCGTAAGGAGAGTTTATAAAGGTTGGGGTCAGCCCTGGGAATTTGACCTAGTTATAAATGGTTCCGCTTCACCCTTTAAGTGAGTAATAGTGGTAATCCTTGAGCTTGCGAGCTGAGGTGGGGATGTAGGTAGTATTGGTCGAACCCCGATAACATATCGTGTGTCTGCTTTTAATTTCCTGCACTTTACATTCTTGCACATGTATGTTATATTTCAATTTCTATGAATGCTTGGAAATACTGAGATTGCTTTAATTGTTTAAATACTTGCTTAATTAATTACCGGTGTGATTGGGATTGCATAGAAAGACCCTAGGTTGTGAAATACTACTACCATCTGGTTTAACCTAGGAAAAAGGTTTTAAATTTCCAATTCAACCCCCGCTTGGGAATACACCAATTCCACAATACTTGCTTCCTTCATCTTGTATACTCACTTGCATCCAATCGCCTGCTTCTGAGCTGGAAGCTCCACCAAGTCCCACGTCTGGTTCTTATGCAACGACTACATCTCCTCCATCATAGTGCCTATCGAGTTACCCTTCTTCTAACTGTGCCCAACCTCTTAAAAGGTATTAGGATCCCCTCTGCTGGTGATAAGTGCATAAGACACCATATCGTCAAAACCCTCCGTGGGGGGTGGCTTGACGATGCGACTGGGTCTGTCTACAGCTATGCTACAATGCAGTTGCTGGTCATCCGAGTTAGAACTCCCTGTGTCATCTCTACCCTGATTTTTTGACTCCACCTGCACCACTGGCTAATCTATCAAGCTAGGACTCCCTACATGTCTACGCCGAGTCTCTAACTCCACCTGAATCGTATGCTCGTTGCTGTTGCAATTTTTTGGCACCTGTTTCTCTATTTCTTCCTAAGTACACCGCAACATGATTTTCTCATTGAAAACCATGTCCCTACTAATCACCACCTTGTTTTCCAATGGATCCCACAACTTGAACCCTTTCATGCCTTTTTGATATCCCAGAAAGATGCACTGTCTAGACTTCACCTCAAGCATAGATCTCTCCTCACTAGGAATGTGTGCATAAGATGGACAGTCAAATACTCTAAGTTTAGGAGTAGTCTACCTTGTTATCTGTCCACACCGCCTCAAGAACTTTCCCATTTTGTGATGCTCCTGGAGATTTTTTTACCAAGAAAGAAGCCATACTAACCGCCTCGACCTAGAAATTCATGGCAAGCCCAGCATGCAACCTCATTGAGCTCTTTCAGCTAGGGTTCGGTTCATCCTTTCCACCACACCATTTTGTTGTGGGGTCCGTCATACTATAAAATTCCTCCTTATGCCATATTGCTCACAAAACTCTCTGAAACTTGAGTTTGTGTTCTCAATTCCATTGTCTATCCTAAGGAACTTGATCTTTCTCTTGGTCTGGTTTTTCAACTCAGTTTTCCATAGTTTAAACTTAGCAAACATATCCGACTTGTGACGCAAGAAGTAAACCCAAAACTTTCGTGAGCAATCGTCAATAAAACTCATGAAATACACATGTCCTCCTTGTTATGCCACTCTCACCGGCCCTCAAACATCCGAATGAATGTAGTCCAGTATCCCCCCCCCCCCCGGTCTTGTGCGTGACTGTCATGAGCTGAACTCGATTTTTTTCTTCCTAAGCACACAGTACTTGCAGAACTCTGGCTTACATGATTTTACCCCCTTCAAAAGATCTCCCTTGTGAAGTTATTTTATTCCATGCTCACCCATATGCCCTAAACGCATATGCCACAGAACGATACCATCACACTCAGACTCTACGACTGCAACTCCACCTACAATCATAGTACCTAGCAATGTATATATACTGCTCGGCACTCCTTTCCCCCTCATCACGGTCAGAACTCCCTTGCTCACCTTCATTACCCCAACTTCGTACTAGTAGATAAACCCGTTACAATCCAAGGTGCCTAACGAAACCAGATTCTTCCTTAACTCTGGTATGTGCCTTACATCATACAACATCCTCATCACACCATTGTACATTCTGATTTTGTCATTCCCTATCCCGATCACTTTGCACGTAGCATCGTTCCCTATCAGAACAGAACCAAAACTCACCAAACTGTATGTAGTGAACCATTCATTGTTGGGCATCATATGATAAGAACACGTCGAGTCCAAGATCCAAGAATCTTCGAACTCATCCGAACCCGATGAAACTGCGAGCATATCACCGTCACTACTCCCAAAGTCTCCTTCTACTACATTCTCCATTTTTTATGAACCTTCTTTATTTTCAGCAACCCCTTCCTCTTCTCAGACACTCGAGTTTTATGTGCCCTATTTTCCCGCACTTAAAAACACCGCACATCCTTCCTCTTCTTACACTTGGACCGAGCCCTATGGTTGCTTGATCCACCTCAGAAGCCACTCCTTCCATGATCCTAATTCCCCTTAGCCACAAGCGCTTCAGCATGTGAACCCTCATCGTTGGCCTTCTTTCTATGGTGGAACCCTAGCAATGCACACATGATGTCCTCCAACTTCAGAGTTTCTTTTCCTAAAGTCAATGTCATAACTAGGTTTTCGTATGTAGGAGATGTCAGTAGAGAATTCATCAACATCAATGCTTTATCCTCTTCCTAGAACTTCACATTGACTCGCTTCAGATCACTAATGATCTGATTGAAAGTGTTGATGTGCTGAGTCAGGTCCAAACCCTTTGTCATCTTAAGCCTATAAAGCTTTTTCTTAAGATACAACTTATTTGTAAGTGACTTGGACATGTACTGGCTTTTAAGTTTCGGCCAAACCACAGCTGGCGATTCCTCATCCATGTCATGACATCGGCCAGACAATATGGGATAGTGAACATGACCTTTGCTTCTAGCTTCTTCCCACTTGCGTATCGTTCATGTCATCCGACTTCTTTCCGTATAGAGCCTTCACCATCCCTTGTTGCACTAGCAAATCCTTCACTCTCCTCTGCCAAAGCCCAAAATTACCAATTCCATCGAACTTGTTCACATTGAACTTCATTGAATACACCCCAACCATTTAGAACCAATTACTCTGATACCACTTGTTGATCGCGCATGCACAACGGAAGCACCCTTTCACACACTTATGAATTAATTAACAAAAAACCTATGCAATCACTCAATGATGAACAATCATAAAGAAGCAAACACTCAGTTTTGAGAAGAACCAAAGCAACAATCAAAAGACACAAGATTTATGTGGTTCAACAATTTGCCTACGTCCACTGGAGCAGTAACTCTGATTCTCACTATAAACAATGTCAAGCTGACAATAGGGTTACAAAACATTGATTATATATGAACCTTATGCATACAGGAACCTTAGATCTCATATAAACCATCCCTATAGTGATCCCTGGACGAAAAATCTTTGATTTACCCAATCTATTGGAACCGCATGGACAATGATTTGTAACAATTTTTTACTTTTGGCTCATATGTTTTCCATATAAATGCATAAAGTATGTGATTAAATACCTTAGTAAGGTGGGAGATGAGAAATGCAAATAAGAGAGATACCCCTAAAAGGCCTTAAATAGGGCTAGTAACAACTAATAAACCAAGAAAAAGAAAAATAAATAAATGATTTTTGGGGTATTTTTGACACTCAAAAAAACAAATGAATTATTGGTAGGGATATAAACAAAGGTATTCACACCAAGAGGGATAGAATCAAAATTTGTCTACCAAGAATTATATACATTGTCTATTGCCCCAAACCCATCTCTTAACATTGTTTGTATCCCCATCCTTGCCTCATTAGGAGATTCGCTTCCTACCAGGGATCCAAATTTGCCCCACCAACTACAAAAAGAACGTACAATTTTTTTTTTATTTATAAAAATTCCCATGTCCAGATATTATAACATAAAAATAACTTATCTTATTTTAGTTTAATTATTAGTAACACAATATGATAATATATAAAAAAAAAAACTAACACATTAGAAACTATGAATAATTGGATGAAAATACTAAATTTATATGTGCACACACTCATGTATGTATATATAGAGACACATGCATATATAGATATATTTGTTTATTTTTTTTATATTTAGAGAAAATTCAATTGGTGTTTCAACTAAGTTTATTAGCAATGGTTGCCCACCCCGCCAAAACTTATAAAGATTTTAATTTAATTTCAATGTGGTGTTTCCTTTGCCCCCACCCCACCAGGTTTTGCCCCCCTTCCTCCCTTCATATATATATATATATATATATATATTAAAACTTAAAAAGTAAGGGTTATATAGTGTTTTAAAAAATTTTCTTCTCTTTTTTTAAAAAAAAAAAAAAAAAAATCTCCATTCACTACAACAATAGAAAGCCCTATCTAGCCTTCTACGGTCTTGCCCTCACGTCACGCCTCATACAAGTTTCAATCTTAAAATTTGTGTGACTTTTGAGAAAATTTCCCATACTAGTATATTCTCATTTAAAATATTATAAATTTGTATTTAGGAGCAAAATTTAAGTTTTGAATTTAAATTTGTTAACTTGGACAAAAATTAATATAAGTTTATGTTGCATTTTCTTTTTAATTTTAGACATCTAAATTTTGAAGTCCAAACTTTAAATATCTACTTTTTGATCCATCCTCTATGTTATGTTTTTGTGGCTCTTATACTTTGTGGAGCGCATATACAAAAGGAAAGAAAAACATATGTGAAGTCATTGGTGTTGTGCAACAGGCATTCGTCGACAAATGGGCCTCATTTGTCGATGAGTGGAGATATCGAGAGCAGAAAAAATTTAGACATTCAGAAGTCGTCAATGAATGGTCCTAATTCATCAACGAGTGGATATATCGAGAGTAGATAAAATTCAGACATTCAAAATTCGCCGACAAATGGACCAGTAATCATTGACGAATTGACCCTTTTCATTGATGATTGCTCTCGGGGATGCGAGGATGATTTCAAATTTTGAATATAAACGTTAGAACGGTTGGGTATTTGGAAGGAAGCCTTAGTGGGGTTGTTAAATATGCCATTTTGGGTATATTGGAGAGGAGAAGATCATTATAATACCATTGTATTGTGTACTTTGATTTTTCATAGTGAAACTTTTGCTGATTGCTTCTGTGGATGTAGGCTTTGCCAAACCACGTAAATTTGCGAGTGGATTCTTGTTGCTTTTAGATATACTGTGTGTGTGAATTATATTTTTGTGTTTCATTTTTTGCTGCATTTTATATTCCGCTGTGTAATCCCATATCATTAAACAACAATTGGTACTAGAGCGTTGCTGTCATGGCATCGAGTACTTCTTTTGCAAGGTTTGACATAGTCAAATTTGATGGAACCAAAAACTTTAGTTTGTGGCATATGAGAGTGAAGGATTTACTTGTGCAGCAAGGGATAATGAAGGCCTTGTATGGTGTTCAACCAAAAGGTATGGATGAGGCAAATTGGAGAGAATAGGAGGCAAAGGCTGTTTCCACAATATGTTTGTATTTGGCGGATGAAATGCTCTATCATGTGATGGAGGAGGATTCTCTAGTGACTGTGTGACAAAAGTTTGAAAGCTGGTACATGTCCAAATCACTTTCTAATAAATTATTCCTTAAGCAGTGTCTTTATTGGCTTAAGATGGTGGAAGGTTTGAACTTAAATCGACACATAAATGCATTTAATCAAATCATAAGTGATTTAATGCATGTTGATGTTAAGTTTGAAGAAGATGATAAGGCTTTGATGTTACTAAATTCCTTACTAGCAACTCATACTCATGAAAATTCAGTTACTACTCATACATGGGGGAAAAAAGACTCTTAATTTAGAAGTGGTGACAAGTGCCTCGTTGGGTTTTCATCAAAAGCTGAAAATCTGCAATGAAAACTCACACAGAGAAGGACTTGTGGTGAAAGGTAACTATGAGCATGGCAAAGGAAAATTCAAAAGTAGATCGAGTAAAAAATCTCATACTCAATCCAAGAAGAAAAAGGATATCCGGTGTTATAAGTGCAGTAAAACAGGGCATGTTAAACTGGAGTGTCTGGATTGGAAGAAAGGAAATGCTGAAAAACATGAAGGGACTTCAAAATCAGTGAATGTGGTTCAAGAAAAAAATTTAGTTTGTAGTAATGGTGATGTACTTTCAGTTTCTTCAGGGTTGGATCACCTTACGGACTCATGGATTCTAGAATTGGCATGTTCTTACCATATGACTCTAAACAAGGAGTGGTTCAGTACTTACAGGTTGGTAAATTCAGGTTCAGTTCTTATGGGCAATGATGTTTCTTGTAAAATCATTAACATTGGAAATGTTAAAATTAAAATGATTGATGGTGCTATGAGACCTTGAGTAATGTAAGACACATACCAGAGCTACAGAAGAGGCTAATTTCACTTGTCACCTTGGATTGTAATGGATTCAATTACAAGTACGAAGGTGGGGTTATGAAAGTATGGAAAAGTAATTTAATGATAATGAAAGGGCAAAAGTTAGATGAGAATATTTACACATTGCAAGGAACTACTGTTGTAGGTGGAGCTGCAGCCATAGATTCTGAATCTAATGAAACCTTCTTGTGGCATATGCGTCTTGGGCATATGGGGGAACATGGTATGAAAAAACTTTACAATAGGAAACTCTTGAAAGGTATGAAAACATATAAGCTAGATTTTTGCAAGATTTTTGTTATTGGAAAACAAAACAGGGCAAAATTCAAATCATCTATTCACAAGACATAAGGTATTCTTGATTATGTACATTCCGATGTTTGAGACCCGGTTAGAGTAATATCAAGAGGTGGACATGTTTATTATGTGAGTTTTACTGATGACTACTCACGAAAAGTTTGGGTATACTTTATGTGGAACAAGTTTGATACATTTTCCAGGTTTAAGTTGTGAAAAGCTCAAGTGGAAAATCAGATGGGGAGGAGAATCAAATGTCTCAAGTTAGACAATGGGATCGAGTATGCTGATTCTAGGTTCATGGAGTTTTGTGAGCAACAGGGCATTAAAAGACATTTCACTGTTCGTCGAACACCACCGCAAAATTGTGCGGCTGAAAGGATGAACCGAACTCTAGCTGAAAGAGCTTGGTGTCTCAGGCTTAATATAGGGCCACCGAAGAACTTCTAGGCCGAGGCAATTAGTATGACTCGTTTCTTGGTAAATCGATCACCAAAGGCATCACTAGAGGAGAAAGTGGCAGAAGAGGTATGGACGGGAAATGTAGTAGACTATTCTGGATTGAAAGTATTCGGTTGTCCAGCCTATGTTCACGTATCTAGTAAAGAGAGATCGAAGCTTGACACAAAGTCTAGACGTTGCATCTTTTTAGGATATCAAAAGGGTGTGAAGGGGCTCAAGTTTTGGGATCCAGTGGCAAATAAGGTGGTGATCAATAAAGATGTAGTTTTCGATGAGAAGGCTATAGTGAAGCATACTCAAGATTTTAATGAATAGAAGCAAGAGCCATAAAACTGAGGTAGAGATGAACATGATGTGCAGGTGGAGTTAGAAGCTCAGGGCAATGGCAATGATCTTGGTCCTTTGGTTATAGGGAGTTCTAGCTCGGGAAACCAGCAAGTTGACAATGTTCCTATATAGAGATCCAGATGCACTATTAGATTACCGCCAAGGTATGGATTTGAATAGTTAGTATCTTATGCTTTCCTTACCAGTTGCAATGATCCAACTACATTTCAAGAAGTAGTGCACGGCCAGGAGAAAAGTATGTGAATAAGTGCAATGATTAAGGAAATGGAATCACTACATAAGAATCAAACTTGGGAGTTGGTGGAGCTTCCAGATAGGAAGAAGGCGATAGGTTGCAAATGGGTATATAAGAAGAAGGAAGCAATTTCACAAAAAAAAAAAAAAAGAGAAAAATTCAAGGCATGGTCAGTAGCAAAAGGGTACTCACAAAAAAAGGGAATAGACTATGATGAAATCTTTTCACCTGTGGTCCAACACACTTCTATCAAGATAGTGTTGGGGTTGGTTGCTCATTATGATTTACATTTGGAACAAATGGATGTGAAGACGACATTTCTTCATATTGACTTGGAGGAATAGATTTATATAGTACAACAGGAGAGATACAGTGAACCAGGGAAAGAAAACTTTGTTTGAAAGTTGAAAAAATCTATTTACGAGTTAAAACAGTCTCCAAGGCAATGGTATAAAAGATTTGATTCCTATATGATCAAGATTTGCTACAAAAGATGTGAGTATGATTGTTGTGTGTATATGAACAAACTTGATGATGCTTCTATTATTTTCTTGTTATTGTATGCTGATTACATGTTAATAGCTACTAAAGATTTAACTAAGGTAAATCAGTTAAAGGAACTGTTGCATAAAAAATTTGACATGAAAGATCTTAGTCCAGTTAAGAAGATACTTGGGATGGAGATTTGCCGGGATAGAACTGCAGGGAGGTTATGATTATCTCAAGGCGATTATGTGGAGAAGGTGTTGGAGAGGTTTATCATCGCTGATGCAAAACAATATGTACACCTCTAGTAAGTCATTTTAAATTGTCTACTGCAGATTTTCCAAGTACAGATGATGACATCCGAGAGATGTCAAAGGTCCCCTATGCTAGCTGTCGCGACGTCCCGGGAGCGCATGTGCCCCGGGTGGCGAAATAAAAATTAATTTTAATTTTCAGGAAAAATACAAAATATCGGAGTCGCCACTAACCTTTTAGTGTGGTTAGAACACATGATTACTACCCCGTTAGGGGTAGAATCTGTCTACGTTACCAGAGTTAGGCTCGGGAGTTCGGTTACGTAAGGGGAAGGTACAAGCACCCCCTACGCGCCCGTTCTTACGAACGGTACGTAATTAATTTGAAATTATCCCTAAGTTAATCTAATAAGTCTTTAAATTACTCCTTTTTATGAAATTATAAATACACATGAAAAATAAATAAATAAATAAATAAATATAATATATACATATATATATATTCCCTCAGAGCTTAAGATACGTGATGCCCGAATGCTCATACCCCTACAATAAAATCATAGGGATAAATATACACGAAAATAAATAATACTATAAAATAATAAAAATAAATATCATAATACGTGATACAAAATATAAATATACCCAAGGAATAAAATTACCAAAAATATTTAACATTAGTACTAATTAGAAGTGATGACAGTATTGACAATAATAAAAACATATTACTATAATAGTCCTATACTAATAATATTATATTAATGTTGCGACGCTACACTATAATAGTAGTATATAGTATAATAATACCATACTAATATACATAGTAAATATAATAGTAATAACAACGAATAAATAATAATAGTGAATAATAAATATGATAATAATAGTAAATAATAAATGATAAGGATAATAATAAATAATGATAGGAATAATAACAATATTTATGGTAATAATAATATACATACATATTTTATTTTCTTTAATATTGACACCCAGTTAAAGATTCAATACACACGTATAAGCAATTAATTAATGAAACAAATCAAATTAAAGACAAACAAATAATGAACTTATGGAAACCTATTCAAACTATTACCAATATGTAAACAATGAGTATGGTAACTTCTAGACTTATAGTAATAAATCAAATCGAATTAGATATACAATCCTAAGTAGTTAATATGATAATAATACAATATTATAGGATCAAACATTACATTACGTATAGTACAAAATAATGAATTATATCATATATATGATAATAGAAACAATATAATAAACCTTAATATACCTAAATTATATATGCATAACAACCTTATAACCTAATAAACCATAATAATATGAAATAATATATTACCATATTACCTAAATACATACATGACAAAAATACCAATAAACAACAATATTACAACATACTCATAAGAGTTATGACTTAAATAACACAAATTCAATAAAAACCTCAAGTAAACATTCAATATGAACAAAAATCCTGCACCCAAAATAAATCAATTAGTATTTAATATGCATAAGAAAAAAAGTAAAATTTTAAATATGAACCAAAATCCTGCACCCAAGAAGAATAAATGAATTAGTATTTATAACAATAAAAGTTTAAACTTAACAAGAGAATTTTACAATAACAATTATAATCATTTAATAACAAATACTTAGAAATATAAGCATGAATATCCATTATTAAGCAGGGGATGTTAAATAAATATGACAATAATAAAAATCACTCATTTAATATACACACATATATAATCTAGATACAAATATTAATTAAATGCTACAACAAACAAAGTATTAATACACACACATCAATAGCATGGATATAAATATTACAACAAATATAATATTAACCTACATATATACATAGTCTATATACAAATGTTAATTAAATATCACAACAAAAAGTATATTAGTATACATAGATACATAGCACTGATATTAATTAAACACTACAAAAAATATCATATTAATGTACACACACTAAATACTATAACAAATATTATATTAATATACTCACATGCAAATAAAAGAAGAACAGAAAAAAAAAAAAAAAAAACAAAATTTAAAAACTTAAACTTTAAGGATTGAAACAATACTAACACACACACATACACACTCATATATATATATATATATATATATATATATATATATATTATACATAGATATATATGTATATATGTATATTGTATGTGTGTCAGTGTGTGTGTGCGAGTGAGTGTGTGTGTGTTATGCAGAGAGGCTTACAGAGAGGGGTACAGCCGGAGTCGATGGACTGGCGGCACAGAGGAACAGGTGGCCGGAGATGATGCTGCCTGGGCTGCTGCTGCTGCTGTGGCGTGACGGAGGGACGCCGGAGACGATGGCTGGACTCAACTGGTGTCTTCGGGAGGGATGCTCTGCTCGAGATCTGCAGGGGCTGCTGCGGTGTGCTCTGTTCTGCCGTGGAGGAGTGGCTCGGGCTCGTGTGGTTGAAGATGACCAGAGCAGTGAACGTTGAGGCAACTGGTGACTCCAGCAGCGTCGCAGCAGTGGGTCGGCTTGATAGCAGTGGGGTGGACGGAGAGGGAGTTGTGGCTGGGTGTAGGCGAAGAAGAAGAAGAAGAAGAAGCTCCCGGCTGTGCGCTGCCCTGCTGTGCGCCCTCCTAAGACCTTTTATAAAAAAATTCCAAAACCCTAGACAGCCCCTTTTTGTTTTTTGCTTTTGTTTTTATCTTTTCATAATAATAATAATAATAATAATAATAGTAATATAATGATAATAATATGAAAATACTACTAATAATAGTAATAGTAAATAGAAATAGTAAAAATAGTAACAATAATAAGCAAAATAATAATAATAATAATAATAGTAATAACAAAAATAAATAATAATAATAATAATAATAATAATAATAATAATAAGCAAAATAATAATAATAATAATGATAACAAAATAATAATAATACTAATAAAAATAATAATAATAATGATAAAAAAATAAATATTAATAATAATAATAATAATAATAATAATAATAATATAGTAATAATAGCAAAATAATAATAATAATAAATAATGATAATAAAAATAATAAATAATAATAATAATAATAACAATAATAATAATAATAATAATAATAAAATAATAGTAATAATAATAAATTACTTATATCAATATAGGAAAATAATTAATAATGATAATAATAGTGAAAATAAGAATAATAATAATAATATAAATAACAACAATAAAAATCATAGTGATAATAATAATAATAATAATGAAATAATAGTGATAATAATAATAAAAATAAGGAAATAATAATAATAATAATATAATGAGAAAAGACCCCTTGTTTTATTTGGTTAGGGCAAAAATAAGGTGTCTACACTAGCGTCTTAGGGATTTAATGTATGTCATGGTGTCTACAAGGCAAGACTTAGCACATACATTGAGTGTGGTGAGTAAGTTTCTTTCTAATCCAGGTAGATCACATTGGGAAGCCGTCAAATGGATTTTTAGATACTAACAGGGTACATCGGGTTATGACATTTTGTTTGGCAAGCAACAGGATAGTCCATCAGTTGTGGGGTTTGTTGATGCTGATTATGCGGGGAATATGGATGACATAAGGTCTACAATGGGTTATATCTTTACCCTTGTAGGAGGACCTATATGTTGGAGGTCTATGGTACAATCTCTAGTGGCATTGTCCACCACTGAAGATGAATATATGGCAGTTGCCGAAGGTGCAAAAGAAGCCTTATGGCTTATTGGTTTGGTAAAAAAGCTGAGTATACATCAAGATGGGGTTATGTTGTGTTGTGATAATCAGAGTGCTATTTACTTAGCGAAAAATCAAGTGTATCATGCTAGAACCAAGTATATTGATGTGAGGTTTCACAGGGTTTAGGAGTTGATTACTTCAGGTGAACTTATATTGAAGAAGGTTCACACATCTGAGAACACAGCAGATGTTTTGACAAAGCCGGTTACTATTGAAAATTTCAATCATTACTTGAACTTATTTCATGTCTCCAAGTGCTAAAAGGGAGACAAACCCAATCGAACGTTCTAAGTTCAAGGTGGAGTAATCGGATATGTTTTTCAGGTCCTCCTATGGGGTATATAATCGCTATGGTGGAGATTGCTATGTTTTTGTGGCTTTTATACTTTGTGGAGTGTGCATAGACAAAAGGAAAGGAAAACATATGTGAAGTCATTGGTGCTGTGCAACATACATTCGTCGACGAGTGGAGATATTGAGAGCAGATAAAATTCAGACATTTAGAAGTCGTCGATGAATAGGCCTAATTCGTCGATGAGTGGAGATACCGAGAGCAGATAAAATTCAGACATTTAGAAGTCATCAACGAATAGGCGTCATTTGTCAACGAATGGACCAATAATCGTCGACGAATTGACCCTTTTCGTCAACGATTGCTCTTGGGCCTACAAGGATGATTTTAAATTTTGAATATGAACGTTAGAATGGTTGGGTATTTGGAGGGAAGCCTCTGTAGAGTTGTTAAATATGCCATTCTGGGTATACTGGAGAGGAGAAGATCATTGTAATACCATTGTATTGTGTACTTTGATTTTTCATAGTGAAACCTTTGCCGATTGCTCTTGTGGATGTAAGCTTTGCCGAACCACGTAAATTTGTGTGTGGATTATACTGCATGTGCGAATTATATTTTGGTGCTTCATTGTTTGTTGCATTTTATATTCTACTGTGCAATCCCATATCATTTCACAACACTCTATGTTCTCATGTAAAATATTTTGAAGTTGTATTTCAAATGAATTTCAAGTCTCGAATTTAAATTTTTGAAATTAGACAAAAATCAATCTAACTTTATGTTGCATTTGTTCTAATTGTATACATTTAAATTTTATGCTATGAAGAAGTGATGAACACAATTATGAGATTATTACTCAAGCTAAATTATTGGTTTAAATTTTTTCTCTTAATATATATATATATATATATATATATATATATATATTCACTCTGCTCATAGTGATATATCTAATTTTGATTATTTAAAATATTGGTTGAATGTATTCACTCATTCTAGTTAACAAAACTTTTCTTTTTGTTATTCATTAATTATAAAATAGTGGATAATATAAGTAAAAAAATTACTAATTATATATCTATATCTATATATATGTATACATATCTTGCTCCCACTAAGTGGAATTCCTCAATCCGCCATTGTTTATTAGTATTTGGGATAAGGTGAATTTGGGGTAAAAAAAAGAAATACATTTCCCACTTATTACCTAGAGTTCACCTTGTGTCACAAAATTCATCCAAACTAGTGTTCCTATCGGTTTTGAAACTATCAAATCTACCCTTACGAGTGGATCA
This sequence comes from Malania oleifera, assembly GCF_029873635.1. NCBI lineage: Eukaryota > Viridiplantae > Streptophyta > Magnoliopsida > Santalales > Ximeniaceae > Malania > Malania oleifera. The sequence goes on from NC_080423.1 coordinate 24,585,085, forward strand.
AGTGAGAAATCCACATTCGAGTCCATTTGCATGCTAATAATTAGAGCAAAAATTTTCTTTATTTAAAGAACTTATATTAACTCTTCTTTGGGCTTCGTAAAATTTGCGGTACACAAGACAATATGATAAAAATTTATTGGAGTTTGCAAATGTTTTTTTAATTAAAGAGAAATGACATGAACGAAGTAAGGGAATAGATGAAGATTGGACTTATGGGAATAGAATAGCCTTAGGTAGAATTAATTGGGCCTATATGTACTTTCTTTTAAAGAGATCTAAAGTATGGTTTCCAAGGGCATAAAGTTGATTTGGACAAATTGAGTGTTTGCATAACATGTGCAGGCCTTCTTTGGTAAACTTTGTAAAGATTAATGTATTTTTTTCTATACGTTACAATGCTGACATTGACATTATTTATTTGATTGCTAATTTGATTTTACCATTCTGATCAATCTAATCAATGTAATAATTTCAAGAGGTAAATAATTGACTTGAACTTTTCTTTATCGATAGGAAGCCTAAATTGGGCATGGACTGTACAATAAGAGATAACTTGTCTCTCATTTCTTATCTCTTTTTATCCCTTCCAGAATTCAAGCCTAAAACTTGCAACGTGTAAGATTGGACAAAGATTTATAATAATTCTAACTTTTTTGCTCTTGATTTTCTATATGTTGAGTATGTGATTAAATGTCTGAGTGAGGTCAGATGAGAAATTAAAAGTCAAAAAATGCGAGCAAGAGAGATTGTCCTAAAAGACCCCGAATAGGTCTAGAAACAACTAACGAAACTAAGCAAAATAAAAAATAAAAAAAATAAATAATTTAAAAAAAAATAATTTTAACAATGAAAAGAATAAAGTGGATTATTGATTGGATGTAAACAAAGTGGATTCATAGTGGGAGGGACAAATCCCGAATTCGTCTACCATGAATGACCCAAACCCAATTAGAAACACCTTATTAGAAGATTGGTCTCCTGTTGGGGATTTGAATATGCCCCACCAACTATAAAAAGAACATACAATACTTAAAAAAAATATTCCCATATCCTTATATTATTAAAATAACATAAATTATCTTATTTTAATTTAAATAGCACAGTAAAATAAAATAAAAATGATACATTTAAAAGCTGAACAATTGTTTGAAAATACTATGAGCACATAGGTATATTTATTCATACTAAAGCAAATTCAAGTTGGGTTTCGATTAAGCGTAGCGGTATTTAGTACAAGGCAAATTTGGGATGAAAAAAAAATATTTTTTTTTTACTTATTGTCTCAAGTTCACCTCGGGTCATAAAATTCATCTCAACTAGTGTCCCTAATCCATTTAGGAACTACCAAAAACCAACCTTAAGAGGGGATTGGATAAAATATCTATAAACCGAATCCCTTTATACATGCTAATTATTGGGAAAAAAAAAATAAACTTTTCTTTAGTAGAATCAATTAACTCATTTTCTTTGGATTTGGTCAAAATTGAGTTAAATGAGACAATATGGTAAAGTTTTAATGGAGTTTGGGGAAGTTTTTGATTAAAGTAAGTGAAGGAATAAATGAAAATTGGACTAATTGGGATAGGAAGGCCTTAGGTTGGATCAATTAAGCCCACATCCTTTATATATATATATATATATATATATATTTAAAGGGATCCAAAGTATGATTCTGATTGATACAAATATAGTTTGAATACAATTATTTATATAGCGGGGTGTGTGCGCCTTTCATTTGATAAAATTTATAAAAATTAATATTGTCCGTCCAAAATTTATTGATTTGATTGTCAATTTAACTTTACTAATGTGATCAATCAAATCAATGAACTAATTTTAAGAGATAAGTGATTGAGTTGAACTTGTTTTTAGTATACTAAAATTTCAAATTAGACATAAACTATTCGACTTTAAAAACACGCTTAGCAACTCCCACCTCCCCTAAAAAAAGGAATAAAGACAGAATCCACTTGAAAAGGGAATATTCTCATAAATGCGAAGAAGGAAATAATAATTGTAGGCTAAACATGTTATGTGTCTGAGGGAGGTGTGAACTTGAAGCTAGGCATGAAGGGTGGGGGTGGCAATAGGCAACTCTTGCACAGCACCTGCCTCGGACGCAACCATGAACTTTTTTTAACACCTTCCCTGAACAACGCACGCGCACCGTCAATCTCAGGCTCACCCTATTTATAATTTTTAACGTAGAGGGCAGAGCAAGATCGTTCTGATCTCAGTAAATCTCGGCTGAATCCTGCTATTAGCAAAACAAACGCGCACTGTAAATCATACTCTTCTTCTTCTTCCCTCCCTCTCTCTCTCTCTAGATCCAGACGGAATCCCCGTTGAGCGGGGAATGGTGGGAGCCATTTGCTGTACTTTCATGCAGTTCCACTCTCCACCACCACCACCTCATCCTCCGTCTATGCATACGCAACCTGCGCATTTGTTATTTTCTTCCTCTGCGCATTCTACTCAGCTTATCATTCTCTCTCTTCTTTTCCCATACCTTTCTTCCAGCTTTGGTTCTTACAAGCAAGCCTGGTACTATCGCTGTCTCGGCCTCGATCCCTAAGGCTTGGGCACACTCCCCCACCTCCTCATACGCACACAAACACACACTGTCGCTCTCTGAACCTGTCGTCTTCATTTTTGCTTTACTTCTCTTTCAATTGGGTAGTAAGGGGAAGCAGAAAAAGGGAAAAAATGAAGGTTAATGTGCCAGAAAAGATGTTGTCGCGAAAGAAGAGGAAGAAGAACAATGGCAGTCAGGATGCGAAGAAGAGCAGCCGATTCTTGATCATTATTAATGTTCTGGGCAGCGCTGGGCCTATAAGATTTGTTGTAAATGAGGATGATCCGGTTGCTGCCGTTATTGATACTGCATTGAAATCGTATGCGCGCGAAGGTCGCCTTCCAGTTCTCGGCATCGACGCCAACAATTTCCTCCTCTACTGCGCCAATGCCAGTTCTGATGGTATCGACGCTTACCCTTTTCGCTATTTTGGTTCTTAAGTCATTCTAATTCAACAGGCCATCTTCTTTCATTTTATTATTTTTTTTTGGAATTTTGTTGTGATTTTTTTTGAATCTCGGTGTTGGTTTTGATATCAATGGTTGTCTTGACGTGTACATAATTTGCGAATTTAGTTTATTTACCGATGAGTTTTAAAGTCATTGAATTTCTATTTTTAATATTTTGCCTTAACATATGTTGTGATTTTAATTACGCTTTTTTTTTTTTTTTTTTGCAGCTTTGAGTCCGTGGGAATTGATAGGGTCCACAGGAGGGAGGAATTTCGTGCTGTGCAAGAAGCAGATGCAACCGCAGATGACAGAAGGAAGGTCGGAGATGATTGCACGAAAGGGGAGTGGTTGGAAAGCATGGCTCAATAAGTCCCTTAGTTTCAAGATATCATCTCACTGATAAATCTTTAACTTTGGGAAATATCTATTCAAGAGGTCAGTTGTGGTGTTCTCTGATTTCATCCTATAGTTATCTCTGTCTCCTTTCTCGCCTTGCCTTACGGACGATCATTGTGAACATAATTTCAGGTCTTACTGTTTGCAGTTAAATAATAAAGAAAACATTTATCCATGAATAGTTTAAGTAATATGGTTTGGTAGACCACAGTAAAATGAGAGTCATCTTTGTTGGTGGATGCCACCATTTAAACTCTGTTTTGGGCCATTGATTTTGCCTAATACGTTGCTTAGCTTTTTCTGGGTGAATACCTTAATTGATGAATTTGATGATGACCTAAGAACATAGTCATGCAGAATATGATTGACCAAGAGCATAATAGCTGGACTAGGTAGCCATTCAGAAATGATGACCTGCTGCTTCATTCATTTTAAGAATAAGTTAATGACTTTTTTTAAGTAGATGCTTAAGTTCAAAGCTAGTCGTTCATATCATATCTTTTTAGGAGAATAGACTTTTGTAGTTATAAGCTACCTTTATTCTGTAATAGGGGTTGAGCTATCTACATTTTACTGGTTCAGCAATAAAACTTTTAAGATGAACACCCAATTTTTCGAAGCATCTAGTCACTAATCAAGGAGTTACTAATGGTTTGTGACATTTTATTGATATTTTTCTCAAGTATCTAAGTAGCTTTCATAATGTTGGCTTTCATATGTTAAACAACTGAAGTAAACTAAAAACACATTTAAAGTTTGTTGGAAAATTGTGTGCAAGTCAATCCCTAACGTTTTGAAGGTGCTACTGGTTCAGTAATGAAACTTTTAAGAACATCCAAGTTTCGTAAGCATCTCTAATCAAGGAGTTTACTAATTGTTTGTGATGATGTGTTATTGCTATTTATTTATTTTTATGTAGCTTTCGTTAGTTAGACTTTCATATATAAACCAAATAAAATAAATTAAATACATATTCAAGTTAAAATATTGAAATTTTTGTGGAAGTCAATCCCTAAAGTGACAGATAAAACCATTGAAATGTTGTCCTATTTCAAAATTCAAAGGAGAATTGCAGAATATTTTTCCCTCTAGGCCTTTGCACCAATTTGTCTTAGGAGAAGAATGGCATGACAGCGTGTTTCAAAATTCAAACGTGATCATACAAGCTTTTGGCCATATTTAGTTTTCTCAAAACACGTGGATTAGTCCATATCATGTTAAAATGCCTGTAGTTTTACAGAAAACGTGCTGATGATTCTCCAGATTGACTGCATCATTGAAGAAGAAATCATAAAGGCAGCAGTGCAGAAAGATTTAATTGTAGCACCTTTTTGTAGATTGATATAATTCAAACTACGCTTCAAACCTTCATTGCAGGAATAAACACATTTGGATGAAGACTGACAGTTTGTGGTTTTTGCATGTTATTTCAGGCATGGATGCATAGTCTTCCAGTTTGCAAAACCAGTTCCTGGTTTAATATCTGTGAAAGGAAGCGCACAATCTATTATGCAAAGTAACTAAATAATTATTGAGTAGGAACTATATTCCGTCTATTAAATTTTCTTCCTCATTGCTACCTTTAGCTACCCTCTGCAAACCACCGATTATCCTTCCATTGCAACTCTTGACCAGAGCTCTGCTTCTCTTGCCTTTGTACGCACTATCATCTGCTCTTTGTATTCAAGGAATGTGATAGTTTCAAAGGGAGAGAGGTGGTCACACTATTACTTTCCAGTTTTTAAAGGCAAGATGGTCAAAGTAAATGTGATTATTACACCGGGATGGTACTGTACATGTGCTCAATCCACTTGGAGGAAGGGAAAAAGACCGATTGCTGAGAGATGTATTCAAGTTTGTGCATTATTATCTGCTAAGCTATCAATTTTCATTGGAAGGGGCAAAGTAGAAAATGAATTTTAATGACAGAAAGTTAGAAATATAAATTATAATCAAAGCTGCAACATCAAAACAGTATGGTAAAATTTGCAAATGGTAAGCTAAAGCTGTAGTACAATTACCAACTTTAATAAATAGATCAACAGTTGTTCATCCTTTGTCATCTACTAAGCTACCCATTTCATATGAAGAGGCAAAGTACAAAATGAATTTTAATGAGGGTAATTTAGAATTATAATCAATGCTACAGACCAAACTAGTATGGTAAAATTTATAAACATTAAGCTAAAGCTGAAGTGTAATCAACAACTTAAAGAAATATAACTAGATGGGGCATCTTGAGCAAATGAGTGAGAAAAATGATTAGAGAAAGCGTTAATATGGTACACTGCTTGAATCTTTTAAATTGAGTTGGTCATGTGGATATTCAATTTTAACCATATCTAGTCTCTCTGAAACTTTAATCGGTACATTTCTTTTCTGAGTTTTGACGCTTCATAGTTTCTTCTACACCCCACTTGCCCCCGCCCCCTCTCCGGCTCTACCAATTGCTATTTGTTGGTTGTTAATGTAGCAATTTTTAATAATAGTTTTTTGAATCCTAAGTGTAAACCCAGTCTTTATACTAGACTTTCATTAACTGGTTGATAACTGTAATCACTTAAAATCTTCAACTCTTTCTTTTACTTTTCTTTGTGACACTATTTGCACAACTGTTCTACATATCTTCTTGGGGATTGAGGAGCAATAATCACACCACAAATAAAATAAACAAGTAAGAAATAAGCACTAAGATTTAATGTGGTTTGGTCCAAACTGACATACATCTACGAAGCACATCAATTTTCACTAAAACTGAGAGAAAATACAAGGAGGAGAAGGCAATTGCACTCCACTCAATTCATCTGTCTCTCTCTCTCTCTCTCTCTCTCACCTTCTTCAACTCAATTACACTCACACATTTTTTACATGCACATACATCTCCATTTATATAGATGGATGGGGATGGAAAGAAATGGAAGGTGATAATGAGATTCAATGGAGGTAAGCTGGGGCACTGTTACTACAGCTCAACAATACTAGTTGTCCGTTACAACTTAACAATACTGGCACTGGCACTGACTCCACTACAGCTCAACAAAGTTGGCATTGTCTCCATTACAACTCATTAATCTCCCACTTGGGGACGGAGACACCATCTCAAGCAGTATATAAGTAAATGTTGTGCTCAAATTTGTCTTTAAGCATGAAGACCAATTGAAGTTGAGCACAACTTCAGCTTCTCTGTAGTCACCACCTTTGTTAACATATTTGCTGGATTCTTGCTACCTTGGATTTTTTCAAGTGTCAGCACTTCGTCCTCTAATAGAAATCTGACGAAGTGATTACAAAGTCCAATGTGTTTGGTTCTAGAATGAAATGTAGAGTTCTTTACCAGATGTATCACACTTTGATTGTCGCTCTATAAAACATTTCTCACCTGCTTTATTCCGAGTTCTATCAAGAAACCTTAAAGCCAAATCATTTCTTTGCTGGCTTCTATCATTGATACGTACTCAGCTTTTGTAGTGGATAGGGCAACAATCTTTAATATCTATGACATCCAACTAATAGCTGTTATATCAACAGTGAACACATATCCGATGGTGCTTCTGTGGTGATCAACTTCACTAGAAAAATTGACATCAACATACCCTTGAAATTTCAAATTTCTTTTGCCGAAATATAAGCACTTATCAATCATGCCACGTAGGTACCTCAAAATCCACTTCACTGCTTCCCAGTGAGTCTTTTATGGATTTTACATGAACCTACTGACAGCTCCCACTATTTGGCCAATGTTTGGTCTAGTACAAACCATGGTGTACATGAGACTTTCAATGGCTGAGGCGTAAGGTACCTTAGCTATGAAGTCCTTCTCTTCATCTGTTCGGGGAGCTATATCCTTGGAGAGGTGGAAGTGACCAACCGATGATATATTTACTGCTTTGGCACTGTTCATGTTGAATCTCCGTAAAACACGGTTAACATACTTCGATTGAGATAACCACAACATTCCCTGTTGCCTATCTTTAGAGATTTGCATCCCAAGTATCTACTTTGCTGAACTCAAGTCCTTCATGTCAAACTCCTTTAACAATTGCTGTTTCAATTTTCTGATCTCTCTATATCTAATCCTGCAACTAGCATGCCATCAACATATAGCAATAGAATGATATAACTAGACTGATACCTCTTGAAGTAGTAACAGTGGTCGGCATTGCACTTCCGAAAATCTTTCCTACGCGTAAAACCTTCAAATTTTCAGTACCATAGCCTGATAGCTTGCTTGAGACTATACAAGCTCTCCTTCAATCAGCATACCATATTTTATTTACCTTTCACTAAGAATCCTTCTAACTAGTGCATGTAAATATCCTCATCTAGATCACTGTGAAGAATTGTCATCTTCACATCCAATTACTCGAGATGTAGGTTCTCCGAGGCAATAATGCTCAAGACTGATCGAATGGTTATTATCATCACAACTGGTGCAAAGATGTCAATGTAGTTGATTCTTTCCTTCTGCTCGAAGCCTTTGACTACAAGCCGGACCGTTTACCTCCTAAAGCCATCATGCTCCTCTTTAATCCTTTACACCCACTTGTTTGAAGAGTTTTCTTACCTTTGGGCAACTTAGTTAGTTCTCATGTTTTGTTGGAGGTGAGGGACTTCATCTCGTCCTTCATCGCAAGCTCCCACTTGCTCGAATCTCCCACATGACATGCTTCATCATAACATTCGAGTTCTCCTCCATTTGTAAGAAGTAAATAATACATATACCTTTTATTTGGTACATGGAGCCGAGAAGATCTCCTAAGCTCTGGAGCTGAAGTAGAAGGCAGTGGTGTGACGATATGCTCCACAGGGACCTCCACTTGAGGATTCTCGGCATTTTGTTGTCGTGTCTCCTTCGCCTGAGGATTCTCGGTATTTTTCTATTGTGTCTTAACACCTTTTAGGACATCATCCAAGGCTACATAGGCTGTTTCATTCAGATCCAGTTCTATGGGTTTTGTTATGTGTCTATCCTTGTACATCACATTTTCATTAAATATCATGTCTCTGCTTCCATTTGCCTTCTTGTTTTCATCATCCCAAATGCAATACCTATACACATCTTCACCGTAGTCGACGAAGGTGCATTTCCGAGACTTTGAATTAAGCTTGTTTCTGGCATGATTTCTAATATGCACATATGCAACACAACCAAAAACTTTCAAATGTAAAAGTCTCACCTCTTTTCCGCTCCATACTTCTTCTAGTAGTTTGAGGTCCAATGATACTGATGGACTCTTGTTGATCAAGTATACTGCTATGCTGACTGCCTCTGCCTAGAACTGCTTTGATAGGCCTGACTGCATACGCATGCTTCTGGCTCTTTCGGTCAATGATCGGTTCATCTGCTTACCTACGCCCTTGTGCTGGGGCGTACCTGGCACAATTCTTTCCATCTTGATACCATGCTCACAGCAGAATTTCTTGAACTTGTTGTCTTCATACTTACCACCGTTGTCGGTTCTCAACTTATTAATTTTTAAACTAGTTTTATTTTCAACCATTGCTTTCCATATCTTGAAAGTATCAAAGACATCTTATTTATATATTAGAAAATAAACCCATACCTTCCAAGAATGATTGTCAATAAATGTCATAAAGTAATTCCTTTCGCTTGTGGATGAGATGGTCATTAGTTCCCATACGTTTGAATGGACTAGTTCAAGTCTCTCATTCTTTGGGATACGTGTGTATGTTTGAAAACTAACCCTCTTCTGTTTTTTGAATATGCAATCCTCGCACATGTCAATCTCCATTGACCATAGATCACTTAATTTTCCTTTTGAGTGCATCACCTAAAGTCCCTTCTCGCTCATATGACCAAGTCGTTGGTACCAAATGTCACTATTATCATTTTCTGTAACAACTGAAATAGATGTGCAGATATTGGAGGTCACATAAAGTGTGACAACCTGCTATTAATTCAACATTTATTTATATTTTTTTTAAATAATAAAATTCGTTTGTTTGAAATACTGAAAATAACATCCCAGGCTCAAAGAGCGCTGAGGAAACTCCGTCTTTCATATATAACTAAGCAGCGGTACATAAAGCTGGGAACTGCTAAATACAATACAATATACCAGAAAACTATACTACTCTGCAATATATTTACAATACAAAATACCTAGTGACGTTGCTAAAATCTAATAACCATCCCATAACACGGATACCACAAAATACCTACCCTTCCCACAAGGGCAGTTCAAGTCAATCTCTACTCGCGAGCCTGATCTACTCACCTAACTAGATCTCCTGAAAAATGGTAAGTCACTGGGATGAGACAACGCTCAGTAAGTGGAAATATGCTATTACTCATGCGTGGCGGCTGAGTTAAATAATTAAAATACTGAAATAATATTGTAATATGAGAAACTGATAAACTGCACAGAATATATCTATCTACTATGTAATCTTTAAAATATGACTGAGTATCCAAGTTTACTATCTGAAGGTACTGCTAGTATTATAATAATATAAATTGCTGTTATATGATATATCTGTACATATGAACTTCTGCTATACCCTAGGATCTGTATATCATGATATATCTCCTCATGATAGGGTTGTGCGGTCTGTAGGCTGGATTTACTCTGGTTGGCCCTCCAGGTAAGTCAATCTCTATCATCCGCCAATCTGTGATGATCTATGTAGATCCTGACCCACTACAATTACTCCAGGCTATCTCAAACCTCTGTCATCATCTAACCGGCTACATCAACCCAGCATGCTGGGGAGACTGCTAATCTCTCCTAGCGCGATTAGACGGAATCCACATGTTATCTGAGTCATGTGGTTGCACGTGTCTGAAACTAGCAATGGTACCGTGCTCTACTGTAATCATATCTGTTTGTAATGTCCACAGGGATCTGATATCATGTGATACTGTATACACATATATAATATATACTCATCTTACTGCTTTTAACATGATTTCAAAAACAACCATAACACTATATTTCTGAGCTATATTGTCTGAGATATCTGACTATAATATATATAATTTCTATCTGTATCATCTGTGCTTTCTATCTGAACTATCTGTAATATTTGTATAAAATATCTGTATATAATATTTGAATATTTTGTGTATAATATCTGTGTGCTCTGTATATAATATCTGTATGCTCTGTATATAATCTCTATACTTTGTATATCTATTGTAGCATCTTGATGCTATCACTGTGTAATCTGTCTGAGTGTTATGGTCTAGAAATCATGTTTTTCTCCAAAAATACTGTAAGTCTCATTCATTTCTAATATTCTAAAATATCTGAATATTTGTATATTTGAAATACTGTAAAATCTATATATGTAGAGTACTAAACAACTCATGCCACACATTTGAACAAACGTAGTCTCACGCTCAATTTCTATCATTTCTGCTGTAAAATAGTATTCATAATTCTCTGGAAAATAATCTAATATACATGCTTGAAACACTCATTCATAATCTTCTGTATACATAATAAAAATTACTAGCATAGCATATTTCCCTTACCTTAATTTTGCAAAGCCCTTATAAAATTCTAACTCTATACCCATAGGGTTCCTAACTCAACACCCTGAAAACAATATTCTCCAGAACAAAATATCAGTATTTCCTTACCTACAACATTTCTCATAAATACAAGGAAGGCATAATCTGAATAAAATACCTTACCTTGGATTTGGGATGAATTTCAAATCGACTCTCCCCACGATCTGCTCCGACAGACTTGCAGAAAACTTTGCCGAGAGCGTCGTGGTAGCCTCAGATATTCGATTCGGTGAGAAACAGGCCTGGAAATGAAGAGAGAGAGAGAGAGAGAGAGAGAGAGAGAGAGAGAGAGAAACCCTGAAATTAGATAAAAATTTGAGTTTTTCACTATTTATAGGGCCAGATTCATCGACGAGACACGTCACCTCGTCGACGAGTTCTTCAATAATTTCATCGACGAACTTCCTCCCTCGTCGACGAATTTCACGCTGCCCCAAAACCTCTCTCGGTACTTTCTCGCCGACGAGATGTGGCTTCGTCGACAAGGTCGCTTCGTCGACCAGGTCCTTTATGCGCTCGTCGACGAATCTCTTGAATTTGTCGACGAGACCTTGTGCAAAAATCCTGGGTTAAAATCCTCAAAATGTAATGTCATTGACGAAGTCTACTGCCTTGTTCTGTTCCTGTTTCCATTTTCCTCTCTCTTTATTATTCAAATACCAATATTTTTGAGTTGTTACATAAAGTGTTCCACTTTTCTTACCTCGTGCAATCGTTAGTGCACCCTTTGATATCTTCCATTATTCACCAATGAATGTTATAGTGTATCCCTCATCTGCCAGTTGTCCAACTGAGATTAAGTTTTTTCTTAGGTTTGGAATATGTCTGACATCCTTCAATTTCTATACGGATTCGTTCATCTTGATCTTCACAATTCTTTTGACGACTATGTTGCAAGGTTGACTATTGCCAAGGTATACCTTACTATAATCACCTAGAATATACTTCTCTAGGCAATCTCTACTGCAAGTGGTGATGCGAACCTCAATTGACACTCGTTGAAACCCAACAATCAATATTGGAATGTTTGCCAAATGATATGAACCTCAACTGACACGCGTTGAAACCCAACAATCAATATTGGAATACTTGCCCAAGAAAGTTAAAATTTAGATTTTGGATAGAAGACCTCGACCCAACGTTTATAAATGAAACACGAATCGAAGATTTATGTAGCAAACCTTGACCCAATGATTATAATGAAATCACGAACCGAAGGTATAAAGTAACAAATCTTGACCTAATTATTATAATTAAATCACGAACCAAAGGTATAAAATTTGAACGCCATAAGGAAGAATCCTTGATAAGGTCTCAAGTTCTTTGAAGAACCAATAGAAGCAACAAAACCTCACATTTTTATTCAATGTTCTATTCCATGATATTGATTCTTACAATGAGAAGACTATTTATAGGCATAGTCTGGGGGACAAAGCATTAAACACTTCCAACCACTCTCAATAACTTACTAAGACTTCTTACAAGATTACAAATTAGGCTCAACAACTCTCAACAACTTACTAAGATTTCTTGTAAGATTACAAATTAAATATAATACAAAAGTCAAAGAGTCAAATCCCATATTTGAATAGCACACCATTACTAAGGAGATTACAACATTTAAACAAGATCAATTCCATCAAAAACTTGGATTAAATTTAGTAAACCTTCATATTTCTTTGGGCAAAACTTGGAGTGCCCCATTTTTAAATAAGCCCAAATATCTTGAATCAGCCCATGAAGTGCTTCTTTGATCTTCTTGGATCTCTCTCTAGTGATAGGCCCAACTAGAACATGCAATGGATCCTTTTAATGGTGTTTGTCGATACTCATCATTCCCCCTCTCTTCAAAAGGATTCGTCCTTAAATCCGTGTAGTATTTTAAACCAATATTGACATTAATAAAATATTATAGAAACAACGGATCAAGGAAGAGGACAAAAAATCAGATTTTTGAGGGAAATGAAACTACAAAAGTCACGATTCAAGAAAAAAAAAATTAACTTCGATAAGTACCAAATGAAAGTATCTATTGCTTTAATATCACTTTTTTTTTTTGCTTTCTTTTCTTTTTCTTTTTTTTGACATTTTTTTTTTAAAACTTGGTACACGTCACAAAATAAGAACAATGAATAATGAATACAAATGGAACAAGATAGGATGATAACAAGAAACAAAAGATAAAAGGATAGTAAACTTGATTTTAGAGCCTAAGCTCTAATATCAAATGATGCGAACCTTAACCAACATGCATTGAAACCCAACAATCAATATTGGAATGTTTTCCAAATGATATGAACCTCAACCGACACTCATTGAGACCCAACGAACAATATTGGAATACTTGCCAAATGATGCGAACCTCAATCGATACGTGTTGAAACCCAACAATCAATATTGGAATGTTTTCCAAATGATATGAATTTCAACCGACACGCATTGAAACCCAACAATCAATATTGAAATACTTGCCCAAGAAAGCTAAAATTCAGATTTTGGATAGAGAACCTCGACCCAACGTTTATAAATGAAACACGAACCGAAGGTTTATGTAGCAAACTTTGACCCAATGATTATAATTAAATCACAAACCGAAGGTTTATGTAGCAAACTTTGACCCAATGATTATAATTAAATCACAAACCGAAGGTATAAAGTAATTGTAACAACCCGAATTTAAAATAAAAATTTGAATAATAAGAGAGAGAGAAATAGAAACAAAAACGGAAGGAGGCCGTAGACTTCGTCGACGACATTGCATTTCTGGAAGGAAAAGAAAAGGGAATGGAAACAAAATAAAATAAAGAAGGAAGCTGCCCAGCTTCATCGATGAACATAAGGTTTCGTCGACGAAGGCTTAAGAGAATTCGTCGACGAACATAGGGCTTCGTCGACGAAGAAATGCCGAGAGGGGTTTTTAAGCTGACTGAATTTCATTGACGAGGAGTGGATTTCGTCGACGAAATTTGTGAAGGACTCGTCGACGAATACAGGGTCTCGTCGACGAAATCCCTTGTTCTATAAATAGTTGAAATCCGGGATTTTTATCATTTTCCTCCGAGCTCTTTCTCTCTCTCCTCTCTCTCCTCTTCGACTCTCTCACTCTCTCTCTTCGATTTTGGGCTGGTTTTACGCCGGATCGAAGATCTGAGGCTACCATGACGCTCCTGGTAAAGTTCTCTACGAGTTTGCTGGAGCAGATTGTCGGGAAAACGGAGTTGGAAATCATCCCAAAGTTGAGGTAAGGCTTTTTAAGCCAAATTAGACTTTGAGGTAGTTATAAAAATTGATGTACGCATGAAAATATGGATATTTAATACTAGGAGTTTTGAGTTTCAGGATATTTAGTAGAAAATCCTACGGGGGTCAGGCTAGGATTTTAGAGGGGCTTTCTCAGTAGTCAGGTAAGGGAGTAAACTAAAGTAGTACTTTTCCATGCAAAGTATTATTGATTATGAGTAGATTTATTTTAAGAAAAACATATGATATTATTCGTTTATTATGAATGAAATGTACGATTAGGAAAATACTGCTATGATGCTTAAAAAGTATATCTATGTATGAGATGTTAGAAATCATGATTCTAAAATATGAAGTATGACTTTTAATAAAGCATGTGTGGCATGAATATTATTTTACGTAAAATGAGATTTGACATGAATGCTTTTACGAGTAAAATACATTTTCAGGTATTTTGGAGAGATGAGTTATGTTATATTGAGTTGACGAATATATGATAAATGAGTTATTTTCAAATGTAAATACCTGACATGTATTTGGCATGAGGCCATCTTTATGTTATCGGCACGAGGCCGTATTTATATGATTTTGGCACAAGGCCATGTATTTATGTTTCGGCACAAGGCCGTATTTATGTTTTTGGCGTGAGGTCATACTTATATTATCGGCGCGAGGCCGTATTTATTATGTTATCGGCGCGAGGCCATATGTATGATTCGACGTGAGGCCGTATCTATGTTTTCGGCACGAGGCCGTGATGATATTATGTATGATCATGTATTATATGCTATCACAAACAGGATGTTAGTTTAGTTTAGACCAGGAGCTTGGTACCGTAGCTATGGGTAGATTATATTTGGCATGAGACCGTATTAGTGCTAACCGTCCCACGAGGGGATGGGAGATGGATAGTCGATGTGAATTTCAGTAGAGTGTAGACGTCCACCTAGTAAACCGGACCAGGGTGTGGCAGGCCCATCGTACTTACAGACATATTTGATTCGGCAGTGGTTGACCAGCCATTGTCAGGTCCCGCTTTTGGGCTGCACAACCCGTCATGGGGGGTAATACATGACATTAGCTAGCTATTCATCCTGGGTTGATTTTCAGTATTACAGTTACAAAAGATGTTTATGTATGTTATGATTTATTAACGAATATGAAAATACATGATTATCCAGTATGATATTATGATTATTTCTAGAGTTATGAAATGTACTGTATATGTATAAGCACTTTAAATATTCATGTTGTCACACAACTGTATTTAATTTACTTTCCCTTACTGAGAAGTGTCTCACCCCCAACATTAATATATTTTTCAGGAAACCCAGAGAAACCAGAGGGGTCAAGGCCGCTATTGAGTGAGTGGAGCTTCCCTACTAGAAGGGTAAGCCCTAAGCTAGGACTAGGAGATTTTTGTTGCATAGTCCTAGTGTTATTTTGACTTTTTGGAGATTGTACATATAAACAGTATATTGATGTTAATAGAAAGCTCTGGTATTATGTTTCATGGATGGATGTATGGATTTTTATGTTTACTGCTGCTAGGATTTCTGCTGTGTATGACAGGGGTCCCCGTTACCCACGGGTTCGGGTCGACCATTTATTTATTATGTTGTATTTTATTGAGGGACGTTATAGTAACAAACCTCGACCTAATGATTATAATTAAATCAAGAACCAAAGGTATAAAATTTGAACGCCACAAGGAAGAATCCTTGATAAGTTCTCAAGTTTTCTGAAGAACCAACAGAAGTAACAAAACCTCACATTTTTATTCAATGTTCTATTCCATGATATTGGTTCTTACAATGAGAAAACTATTTATAGGCACAACCTGGGGGACAAAGCATTAAACACTTCCAACCACTCTCAACAACTTACTAAGACTTCTTGCAAGATTACATATTAGGCTCAACAACTCTCAACAACTTACTAAGACTTCTTGTAAGATTACAAATTAGGTTCAACAACTCTTAATAACTTACTAAGACTTTTTGTAAGATTACAAATTAAATATAACACAAAAGTCAAAGAGTCAAATCTCATATTTGAATAGCACATCGTTACTAAGGAGATTACAACATTTAAGCAAGATCAATTCAATCAAAAACTTGGATTAAGTTTAGTAAACCTTCATATTTCTTTGGGTCAAGCTTGGAGTGCCCCATTTTTCGATGAGCCCAAATATCTTGATTAGCCCATGAAGTGCTTCTTTGATCTTCTTGGATCTCTCTCTAGTGATAGGCCCAACTAGAATATGCAATGGATCCTTTTAATGGTACTTGTTGATTCTCATCAAATGGGGTGAAATGAGGCTTCCGAGTCTAAGATCCAATACTCCTTTATCTCCAAAGAGCATATCAACATATTACCTTTTTTGAAGCGACATTTGCTTCTGTCTTCACCTCATATTCTTTCATTGGACCTTTGTACTGATTTCTATAGTGCCCGATCTTTCCACAATTCCAACACTCAATATTCTTTGTGCCTTGGGAACCTTTGCGATTTTTGGATCTAGATCGCCTGGTCTTAGATCTGCTGCGATTGTTTGATCGCCCATGTCTGCTTCCTTTACATGAATCTTTCCTTTGAATTTTCATGATCAAGGCTGAACTTGAAGTGAAAGCATTGTTTGACTTCATCTCGATCTCTTCCGTCAAAATCATGCTGATGACCTCATCATACTTCAGCTTTGATTTTTCCTACGGAGTTACTGATTAGAGTAATGATACTTTTCCAACTCCCGGGCAACTAACTAAGACTTAGCAAGACATGAATTTCACTGTCAAATGTGATTTCAACTGAGGCGAGTTGATCCAACAGCTCGTTGAACTTGTTAAGATGTTTATTAAAACTTTCACCAATAGGCATGTGCATGCTGAACAACTTTTTCATTAAGTGTACCTTATTAGTGGCTGATGACTGCTCATACATGGTGGAAAACACATCCATAAGTGATTTGGTGGTTGTGATATGCTTGATGTTGAAGGCAACAAACTTTGCCAGTGTCATCCTAACAGCTATAAGGGCCTTTTGGTTAAGCAACTCCCAGTCGTCTACCTTCATAGATTCTAGCTTTCCCTTCAGTGGTAAGTGCAACTCCTTACCAAACAAGTAGTCATCGATTTGCATCTTCCAGAAATCGAAATTGGTGTCGTTAAACATCTTGATCATTGAGCTCTTTTTGTTTGAAATCACGATTCTCCTGTCTAGAGATGGAATCAGCTCAAAGGGACAGTACGGTTGGATCCATAACGGCCAAAAATCTTGGGATTGGTTTGACTCGTTCAAAAAACATTCCAGAAATGACTCTGAAAAGTTTGGTCAAACTTTCTAGTCAACCCTATGTTAAGCTTAACGAAATATCCTCTTTTTAACAGAATATGCCGTTACTATTACTGACGCTGTTATTGACGCTGTTTGTAGGCATGGCAAAGTGGGGCCTAGATGATGACGTGTCCAAGTGGGTCCCAACTGATGACGTGGCAACTAACTAGATAACACGTGGTGCTGATACGGACTGGTAGCTGTTGATGGGCCGCGTGAGGTGGCAGCTGACAGGGACACGCTGATGCAGAGGGGTGTCATGCTAACGTCGGCTTTGTCTTCAACCTCACGCAAGCGCATGTGGTACATGCACTGTGGACTTTCAGTGTATGAGGGCGTGTGAGGTCATGTGTCGGTGTTTGGAAGGCACGTGAAGTCGCGTGGCGAATTTCTAGAAGCACGTGTGGCCGTGTGTGGGCTCATGGAGCATTCGTTTGAGCTCCAATTTGTTCCGTTGGCTTCGTCTCATCGAGAGGAACACCCTAGTGTGCCCAAAACTTGATTTTGAGTTACTTGAATTTCTAGGTGGTGCCGGTTTTGCTCCGATCTAGCTCTAATACCAATTGTTGGGGATCCAGGAGCAATAATTACACCACAAATAAAATAAACAAGCAAGAAATGAACATCAAGATTTAAAGTGGTTCAGCCAAAACTGACCTACGTCCATGAAGTACTTCAATCTTCACTAAAATTAGGAGAACATACAAGGAGGAGGAGGCAACTGCACTCTACTCAACTCAACTCAACTCTCTCTCTCTTGTACCTCTCACTCTCTCACCTTCTTTAACTCAATTACACTCACACATATTTTACATGCACATACATCTCCATTTATATAGATGGATGAGGATGGATATTAATGGAAGGTGATAATGAGGTTCAGTGGAGGTGAGCTGGGGCACCATTACTACAGCTTAACAATACTGGCTATGTTGAGCTAAAATGGAAACAGAGAATCTTGATGAGCCTTTGAAATGAGGAATAGCTTCCTAAGAGGGGGGGTGAATTGGGTTCTTTTTAAATTTTAATGATTTTTAAGACTTTCTGATTTTAATAACCTAGAAAACACAATCAAATAATAACAATAACCACACTTAAGAAAACTGAAATTTCAAATTGTAATTCAATCAATGGAATCAATCAATCAAAAATTATTTAGGCTTTCATTGCTTTCCCTGTAGCCTTTTATTATACACTTTACTTGATTAAGATTTCCGCAGATTAATCAACGTACTCCCCTTTTGGGTTTCCTCAAACAATTAATCAAAACATACTTTCTGTTTATCAAGTACCTCTGTAACCTTCTCGATTTAGATCCTGCAACCTGCACTTAAAAATCTTATAACAATAGCAAGTAAAGTATGTAAAATAAAGCAGAGAGAAAGAGACAAGAATTTTTACGAGGTTCAGCTTCAACACAGCCTACGTCATCGCCTTTGGCAAAAACACCAAAGGATTCCACTATATCAGTGCCAGTACCTGGTGGAACAATACCAATTTACAAGACACTCCTTTGATTAGGCTAGAGCCCGCCTCTCCAAATAATAACCCCTTATTCGGTTCAACGATTCAACAACTCTGAATCACTTAGGAAAGATAATAAGGAAATTTGTGTACAAAAGAGAACTCTCACAATAGAGTAAATTAGTACAATGATCAGCTCACTTTATACCTCAAAGTAATTCAAATATAAGAAATTTCAAGCTTAATACTTAGTATGAATTACCAAATAATTTTACAAAGAAAAAGAAAGATTCTGATTTGGAAAATTTAGCTTCAAAATGTAAATCAATTTCAAATAAGAGATTTATCCTTGAAAGAATTTTAGATTCTTTTGAAAACAAAATTTTGAATACTTGAAGATAGATCGATCTAAAACCTTTGAAAACTTGCTTTGATCTAAAAGCCTTTGAATATTTCTGAATTAGAAAATTTATTGAAAATCACTAGATCTGGAAACTTTAGAGGATTACTCAATTTCAAAACTCTTTTGAATATCTCATCAATGTTCTCTCTATGCTTTCTTCTCATCATATAAAATGTTGAGATTAAGACTATTTATAGAGACTTTAGAAATCATCTATTAATCCCAAAGATTTCTAAAATTCATTTCCAAATATTTTTAAATAAATATATTCAAAAATGTGGTTCAAAAAATCTTCTCGTTAAGAAATTTATTGCCAACGTTCGAGTGGCAGTCGCCTGTCACAAAGCAACTCTCAACACAGAATGCAGGCAGTCGCCTGGCTTGTTCATGCAGGCACTTGGCTAGTTAGGCAGTCGCCTGTCTAGCTACTGACTTTGTGAGAAATCATTTTCTTAATGTGGCAGTCACCTGCCTTATTTTAGCAGTCGCCTAGTCCTTCATTATTTCAGAAAATCTTTTCTTGTTAAGTTCTTTTTATTTATAAAAAATATTTTCTTTTAATTTTCTATGAGTTTCAAACCTCTTTATATTTAAGTTTAGCTTTGAAGTACTTAAATTTTTAGAATGTCCTTAATATAACTTTTTTAATCTTCAAATGTGTTCTTCCATCAGCTTTGTGGTTGCAATCTTTCCTTTAAGCTTTTCATAGTATAACTTTGTTCTTCATGCTCTTTATAACCCATAAGCCTTTCTTTGTATTCTGCAAGGATTCTGTGTAATTCATAAACCTCTTTTTACCCTTGAGCTGTACTGTTTTCCTGAAAAAACTTTTACTTGAAACATATTAAACACATCATTTTATTTTTTATCATCAAAATATAAATTGTAAGCCTCATTAGGCCAACAACCTTGATGAGGATGAGCTACGGAGAGCCAGCTTTGATACGCTAGAGTGGGTGCTAATCCGTATATGTGCTAATAATCCCAGCTTGTCTCATTTAATCACTCCATTGAATCCCATTAAACACCTTCCTTTACTATCCATCCCATTCAACTATATAATGGAGATGTGTGTGCGTGATGTGTAAGAGAGTGCAAGAGTAATTGTGTTGAAGGAGGAGGGGGGGGGGGGAGAGAGAGAGAGAGAGAGAGAGAGAGAGAGAGTTGAGTTGAGTGGTGTTTCCCCCTCCTCTTGTATTTTCGCCCAAGTTATAGTGAAATTTGGTGTGCTCCGTGGATGTAAATCAGATTGGATCAAATCACGTTAAATCTGGTGTTCTTATTTTGCTAGTTTATTTTAATTGTTGTGTGATTGTTTTTCATAGATTCCTAACAGGCTAGCCATTACAACTCAACAATATTGGCACCTACTCCACTACAGCTTAACAAAGTTGGCATCGTCTCCATTACAACTCATCATATCTAGCCTTCCTTTATTATCTTAGTTTTCAGTTGGCTTATTCACTACCACCTCGAGTGTCTTGTGCTACATATTTCACTTTAGGTTGTAGTTGTTGTTTTTTGTCCCACATTGGTATAAAAACTTGTTTTGAATATTTTGTATTATTTGTCCCACATTGGTGAGAAGTGTTTTTTGGACTTGAGGTTGAAGCTATATAAAGAGCTCAACTCTCCATTTGTAAAACACACTTCAAAGTTGTACTTTGTGAAGAAGTAGTGAATTGATCGTCAGCGCCCGAGAATGTAGGTACCGAACCTTGTTAATTTCTTGTCTTGTTTTTTTTACTATTATTATTATTATTAGTTTCTGCATTACTTTAGTTTTTTTATATATTCAATAACATTAGTTGTAGTATTGGTGTTTGGCACAAGTGGGGTGCCTGAAACAACAATTGGTATCAGAATTAGGTTGAATAGTGTCGATATGGAGGTGTTCCTCTGTTAGGATCCTTGATTTCACATTTGATGCCTAAGAAAGATCTTGTCTAAGCGAGTGCTCAAAAGACCATTGCGCTCAGTCGCACCCTAGTGGTCGGCCTGGTCAAAGTGGAATTTTAAAGGATAAAACAGAGTAGACACTTTGCTTTGTTGGTTGCTATTGAATATATAGAAGATGATAGAAACTAGTGTAGCAGTAGAAGAAACTCTATCCAC
Source organism: Malania oleifera (assembly GCF_029873635.1). Lineage (NCBI taxonomy): Eukaryota > Viridiplantae > Streptophyta > Magnoliopsida > Santalales > Ximeniaceae > Malania > Malania oleifera. Next base: position 24,606,600 of record NC_080423.1, read on the forward strand.
GCGAACTCCAACCCCTTCGGCTTCGACATCAAAGACGATAGCTAATGCTCGATTTGAGGTGGAGAAATTTGATGGTACCAATAATTTTGGTATGTGGCAATGTGAGGTGATGGACATCCTATATCAGTAAGAATTAGATATTGCTTTGGATGATGAACCAGTAGATATGAGTGATAGAGATTAGGAAAAGATCAATTGTCAGGCATGTGGTATAATTCGTCTGTGTCTCGCTAAAAATAAAAAATATTGTGTTATGAGGGAGACATCTGCAAATAAATTGTGGAAAACATTGGAAGATACATTTATGACCAAGAGTCTATAAAATTGGTTCTATTTGAAAAAGAAATTATTTCGCTTCCAGTATCAACCAGGTATTTCGATTAATGACCACATAAATGCTTTCAATAAAATTTTAGCCAATTTGTTAAATTTGGATAAAAAGGTTAAAGATGAGGATAAAGCCATATTGTTGTTGAACTCTCTCCCTGATGATTATGAACATCTGACCACCACTTTATTGTATGAGAAAGATAAAGTTACTTATGATGTTATTTGTACTGCATTGATTAGTACCGAATGCAAAAAGAATGATCAGAGGGTCCATAAAGAAACATCAGAAGCACTAATAATAAAGGGACGTTCTCAGAGTCGTAAGCCTAGAAGGAGGAGTAAATCTCATGGGAGGAGTAAATCTCGTGGGAGACCTGCTAAAGATGAATGTGCATTTTGTCATGAGAGAGGGCATTGGAAGAAAGATTGCCCTAAATTACAGCAGAAGAATAAAGGGCAAAACACATTCTAATGTCAATATAGCCAATGATGATGGAAGTGAGTCAAATTTTTCTCTTGTTGGAACATTTTTGTCACATTATTTTGGTGAGTGAATTTTGGATTCTGGTTATTACTATCACATGTGTCTTAATAGGGAATGATTTTCTAATTTTGAAGAATTAGATTGTGGGGTTATTTTTAAGGGAAATGATAATACCTGTAAAACAACTGGAATATGATCAATACTTTTGAAATGTCAAGATGGAACTATTAAAATCTTGACTGATGTTAGGTATGTTCCAAGCTTAAAGAAAAATCTGATTTCATTGGATGTCTTAGAATCCAAAAGGGTTCATTATCACTTTGAAAGATGGAACCTCAAAGATTAAATCAGGTGCGCTGGTGGTTATGAAAGGAATAAGAAAAAATAATTGGTATTATTGGCAAGGTAGTACAGTTATTGGCTCAGCAGTTGTTGTTTCTGAAAAAAATGCATGTTTAGATACAATGAGGTTATGACATATGTGAGTGGCACATGTAGGAGAAAAATCTTTGCAACAATTAGCTAAGCGAGGTTTGTTGAAAGATGCAAAGGTGTGCAAACTTAAATTTTGTGAGCATTGTATTATGGAAAAATAAACTAAAGCGAAATTTGACACTGCAATCCACCAGACTGAAGGTATTTTAGACTACATTCATACATATATATAGGGGCCCATAAAAATAGATTCATTGGGTGGCATGCATTATTTTATCACTTTTGTTGATGATTTTTTCAGAAGAGTTTGGGTGTATTCTATGAAACATAATAATGAAGTGTGTGAAATTTTCTTTAAGTGGAAAAAATTAGTTGAAACTCAAACTGGCAGAAAGATTAAATAGCTTAGATCAGATAATGGTGGTGAATTTCACAGTTAGAGATACACCATAGCAAAATGGGGTGGCAGAGCGCATGAATCGGACTTTGCTGGAGAAAATTTGATGTATGTTGTCTAATGTTGGGTTTGACAAAAGGTTTTGGGCTGAGGCTGTTAGATATGCGTGTCATCTCATCAACCATTTACCATCATCTGCAATAGAGGGAAAAACACTCTATGAGGTATGGTCTGGGAAGCCTGATAGTGATTATGATTCTTTATATGTATTTGGTAATATGACTTATTATCATGTTAAAGAATCTAAGTTGGATCCAAGAGCCAAAAAAGCAATATTCTTGGGGATAAGTGTAGGAGTCAAAGGATACCGTTTTTTGTGTCTAAAGACGAAAAAAATGATTTTAAGCAGGAATGCAACTTTTGATGAACTTGCGATGATGAAGAAAACAATACGCAAGGAGTCACGAGTTGAAGAGAAGACCAGTGATACTCAACAACAGGTGGAGGTTGAGACAATTTTGGGAAACCTAGTGAGAAATGAGACTACACAAGGTAACTCTTCAGTTACGATGGGGAATAGTGTACAAGAAGAGGAGATTTCAATTCGAGAATCTTCACAACAATAAAAATCAATTGTTTCTTAGAGGCCAAGATGAGAAATACGAAAACCTGCTTGGTATACTGATATGGTGGCCTATGCACTTCTAGTTGTGGAGGATAATGTTCCTTACACTTTCAAAGAAGCAATGAGGAACTTTGAATCAGAAAAGTGGAAAAGAGCAATGGATGAAGAAATGCAGTCGCTTCATCAGAATCAGACTTGGGAGCTAGCACAACTGCCCAAGGGCACGAAACCAATTGCTTGCAAATGGGTTTATGTAAAGAAAGAAGGATTTCTAGATGCAAAGAATGTTTGCTTCAAAGTTAGATTGGTAGTTAACGGCTACGCATAGAAGGAAGACATTGATTATAATGAGGTATTTTCTCAAGTTGTTAAACATTCTTCCATTCGAATTTTGTTGGCCTTGGTAGTACAATTTGATCTTAAACTAGTTCAGCTCGATGTAAAACTACATTTTTACATGGTGATTTGGAAGATGAAATCTATATGACTCAGTTAGATGGATTTCAAGTTGTTGGAAAAGAAAATTGGGTATGTAAACTAGATAAATTGTTGTATGGTTTAAAATAGTCTCAAAGACAATGGTACAAATGATTTCATCAGTTTATGATGGGTCACAAATACATAAAAAATAGACATGATCATTGTGTTTATTTTCGCAGACTACAAAATGGATCTTTTATATATTTACTTTTGTATGTTGATGATATGTTGATAGCTTCAAAGAATTGGGAAGAAATCAACAAGTTGAAAAGTTAGCTAAATCAAGAGTTTGAGATGAAAGATCTTGGTGAAGCAAAGAAGATACTTGACATGGAGATTCGTAGATACAAAATGAGAGGAAGAGTTAGTTTATCTCAGAAACAATATTTGAAGAAGATAGTGCAGAGTTTTGGCATGTCTGAGTAGTCAAAACCAATAAGCACTTCTCTTGCTCCTCATTTCAAATTTAGTGCAATTTTATCTCTTAAATCAGGCGAGAAACGTAAGTATATGTCACAAGTTCCTTATGCAAGTACTATTGGTAGTCTGATGTATGCAATGATTTGTACTAGACCTGATATTTCACAAGATGTTAGTATGGTGAGAAGGTATATACATGATCTGGGTAAAGGATATTGGTAAGTTATGAAATAGATTTTGAGATATATTATGAATACGATTGATGTTGGTATAGTATTTGAGAAAAATAATACTATTGAACAACGAGTCGTTGGATATGTGGATTCTGATTTTGTAGGTGATCTGGATAAAAGTCGATCAACAACTGGATATGTTTTTACATTTGCTAATGGTCCAATGAGTTGGAGGTCTACCTTATAGTCTACCATTGCCTTGTCTACAACAGAAGCAGAGTAACGGTAGCTTTAGAGGCTGTTAATGAAGCTATTTGGTTGCAGAGTTTACTTGAAAATTTGGGAATTGTTTAGAAGCACATCGTTGTGTTTTGTGATAGTCAGAGTGCTTTTTATTTGGCAAAGAACCAAGTTTACCATGCACAAACCAAGCACATCGACGTTCAGTTTCATTTTATGTGGGATATTATTGATGGATACAAGATTTTTCTTCAGAAGATTGCTATAGTTGAAAATCCTATAGATATGTTGACCAAGATTGTGACAACAATCAAGTTCAAACATTTTTTGGACTTGATTAATATTCTGCAAGTTTGAATATTTTTGAAAGGCATCGATGATGTGGAATTCTACAAAATGTTGGTGACTAAAAAATTTGTTGAATTTATCGTTAAGGTGGAGATTTGTTGTTTTTTTATCCCACATTGTTAGAATAGTTTCACATTGGTATAAAAAGTTGTTTCAAATTTTTGTATTATTTGTCTCACATTAATAAGAAGTATTTTTTGGACTTGAGGTTGAAACTATATAAAAAGTTCAACTCTCTATTTGTAAAGCACACCTTAAAATTGTATTTTGTGAAGAAGTAGTGGATTGATCGTCGGCGTCCGATGACATAGGTAATTTTATACTAAACCTCATTAATTTCTTGTCTTATTCTTTTTACTATTTTTATTATTAGTTTCTGCATTACTTTAGTTTCTTATATATTCAATATCATTAGTTGTAATATTAGTGTTTGACACAAGTGGGATGCCCGACACAACAGTAATTATCTCATGGAGTTAGTATGTTGGCCATTGCGCATGACTTTGCTCATGGATCTAACAAATTTTTCTAAGGAGCTGTATGTTGTATCCTTCATTGTCTATAAAGCATCTCCTTTTTTTCTGCTTACCGTATTGCTACAAGTGGATGCTTTGGTGGTTGGAAAACAATAGGGACAGTGTATCATGGGCTGTAATATACTTTCAAGTTTCTTTGAAGGATTTTTAAGTAATTGCAGATGCCGGTTCTTTGGTTAAAATGCTATTGTATATGCCTGTTTTCTTTTAAAGAGAGTACCTTCTTTTTCGCACCCAAGTTCATATTTTTCTTCCCTCCGTTGGGTTGTTCTTGCATTCCTTTCTCACAACTATGCATTCCTCGCTCCCAAGCACCCCCTACACCCCAAACAATCCGAAAGGAAAAAAAAAAATGAAGTCAGCAGAATATATATGTATATTTTTTGTAACTATAGTAAAAATGCAAACATAGTGTGCTGGAATCATTGTGTTTGCCATTGTTTGGTGCGTTCAGTTTGAAAGAAAATGCTATGATCTTCAAAGATGATTTTCTTCCTTCTCTTCTGTCATGGGCATGACCTGTTCTATTGCTTCCTTGTGGTGTTCCATCACAGGATTCTTGGATGATATTGTAATCTTGTTAGCACGTGCACCATCGTTTGTTTTCAACTTTTCAGTTCTTGTCCTACACCTGCGTGTGCTTCCTTCTCTCTTTCCATAATAAATTGTCTTTTCTCGTTGAAAAGCAATGAAAATACAAGTGATAGGCTTCCAAAAACAATCTTTATATGGGTATTTAAAAGCTATCGGTTTTGCTCACTAGGATGCTTCAACCAGTTCATACAGATTTATGTGTTTATGATCTTTTTCTTTCTTTTTTCTAATGGTTAGAGATGTCATATGTCCAGTATTTTTCAAAGTACCTTGATGTCTGTCATCTTTATTTAGGCAATCCAAGTTGTCACGGAAAAATCTAGATGATGCACAAGGATCTTTCTATGATTTGTAGGGTCATGAAATCATGTACATTAGGGTCTTGTCCCAAACTGGTAGGGTAAAGGTGCCAGGGATTTCCATGGACCACATACTTCGATTCATCAATTGAAGAGGAGAGTTACTAGGTCAAATTTGGTATCTTCCTCATGTGGACTTGGGGACCCTTATTTGTTTATATATATATATATATATATATATATATATATATATATATATATATTTGTTGTTTTGGCGACCTTTATTTTTTTATATATATATATATATATATATATATATATATATATATATATATATATATTTTGGAGTTTTTCACCTTGAGGTCCATTTAGTTTAAGGATTTTATTTAGAATAAGGGACAAAAATATGAAAGAAATTAATTTCTTTTTTTTTTTTTTTGGACAAAAGACGTTGATCTTCTTTGAGATTTGGTAAAAAGACATGGACATCTCCTAAGGTTTCAAAAATCTAATTGGCCTTCCTTGAAATTTATCAAAAAAGATAAAAACTTCCCCTTAAAAGATTTATTTTTTTGCAAAATATAAGGGGAGGTTTGTGTCTTTTTAACAAAACTCCAAGAGGTCCTTAGAATTCTTTAAATAATATAGAAAGATCTTGAAATTTTTAAAACATCAATGAATGTTAGTGTCTTTTGGCTAGACCTCATGAAAGTCAGAGTCTTTTGTCCTTTTCTTTTTTATATCAAATATTGTGAAAAATAAAAAATTGTTCTAATATGATGGAAAAAAAAACCAAATCTTAGTAATGTGCAAAACTAAGGGTTCATTTAGTTGTGAAAAATAAATTTTTATTTTCATTTTAATTTTACAAAAAAGTAGAAAATAGTTAGTTAACTAATTTTTTATTTTGACAATATTTGTATGAAACAAAAAATGAACATTTTTGACATTATTTACTTGTGAAAATTGATTTATTTTTATTTAAAAAATTTCAAATAATTACAAAAATATCACATTCTTTTCTAATATTTCAAATTTATTAGTAGTAAAATATCATTTCATTAATTTTTCTAAATTTCTAAATCTTACTTTGCATATGGAGAATGTAATTCGAGTTTTTGGAATTTAATTTGTTTTCTAAATCCACAAATCTAAATATAACTTCCAAAATTCATGATTCTAAATATTATCTTATATAAAACTTGAAAAATTGAAAAATAAATTGTATTTTTTGTGATTATTTTAAAATTTAAAAATATAACATAAAATACTGTTTTGTATATTTAAACAAACCCTTTAGTTTTTATCTTTTTAATACGAATTGTGAAATGTAAAAAATAAACTAAAAATTTTATAATTTGTTGGAAAACTAAAAAATAAAAAATAGAAAATGTTTTTTGCAACTAAATGGACCCTAAATTTTTATCTATTGATGTGGTATATTTTTTATTCATCAATAAATCACTACAAATGTGAGTTTCATCAAAAATATTATTAATGGTAATTTATACTTGTTGTACATCCTGGATCCTACAAGCCGTTATTATTTGATTCATTTTAAGTGGTCACGATCAAAGGACGGTTTAATAAAAACTATTTGATTTTTGGCAGCAACAATACTAGTTAAGACAATATTTTTTTGGCATAACCAGAAAAGTCACTGCACTCCAACATTCATAAATCTATAATAATTCTTAAAATTTAATTGAGAGCATTTATGATCGATCATCCACTTTATTATTTCTTAAAAATAAATTTGCAATGTCATGATTGCGATGACTTCGGCAGAGAATGCCCCACAAGGCCACAATTCTTCTCTACTCGATGCTATCCAATAGGTACAGTGGGGATTGGGAGAGTAGCGAGATTTTCCTACCCGAGGGAGTCGAGATTTTTCACAATGCGTCAATTTCGACGCATTATTCAATCTCGAACTCTTCGACCCATCAGAATCTGTGGAACCAACACCTTCTCTATCACACGTGCTCTCGTCAATCTCCGAAACCTCTTTTTGCTCGCTACCAACATCACACGCAGCCATGGTCTCCGATTCAACCAACTTCTCACACCCCTGTTTCTCAAAACCACTTCCCCTAAAGCTCTCCCCACTCGATTCCCTATGTCCACTCCTCCCTGAGAGCCTTTTACGCACTTAGAAGAAAAGTTAGAATACAAACAAACTTAGGAAACTTAGTGGATTTAAACACTTAGGTATCCAAGTCAAGAATACGAGGTCTAAATTGAGTGGGGTTAGTCCTGACATGTCTGTGATATTGAGTTGGATGTGTCGGAGCTGATGGTACCCAAAAACACCTCCCCGGGAACTTTTTACGCACTTAGAAGTAAAGTTAGAATACAAACAAACTTAGCAAACTCAGTGGATTTAATAACTCAAGTGTCCAAGTCAGGCATACAAGGTCCAAACCGAGTGCGGCCAGTCCCAACACATTCGTGACATTGATAGGGATGTGTTGGAGCTGACAGTGCCCAAAAATTCCTCCTCGTGAGTTTTTTACGCACTTAGAAACAAAGTTAGAATACAAACAAACTTAGCAAATTAAGTGGATTTAAGCACTCAGGTATCCAAGTTGGGCATACGAGGTCTAAACTGAGTGAGGCTAGTCCCAACACATTTGTGACATTGAGTTGGACGTGTCGGAGCTGATGGTACCAAAAATTCCTCCCCGAATGAAAATTATGCGCTTAGAAGCTAACCTAGCAAACTTAGTGCATTTAAGCACTTAGGTGTCCAAGTCGGCCAAACGAGGTCCAAACCAAGTGGGGTCAATCCCGACATGTCTATGACATTGAGTTGGATGTGTCGGAATTGACTGGTACCCAAAAACTCATCACCGGTTGAAAATTATGCACTTAGAGGTGAACTTAGTAAACTTAATTGATTATAAGCACTCAGGTGTCCAAATCAAGCATACGAGATCCAAACTAAGTGGGGTTAGTCCCAACACATTTGTCACATTGAGTTGGAAGTGTCGGAGCTGATGGTACCCAAAAACTCCTCCCCATGAGCTTTTTATGCACTTAGAAGTAAAGTTAGAATATAAATAAACTTAGCAAACTTAGTGAATTTAAGTACTCAAGTGTCCAAGTCTGGCATACAAATTCCAGACCAAGTGGGGTAAGTCCCGGCACATCCGTGACATTGAGTTGGTCGTGCTGGAATTGACAATGCCCAAAAACTTCTCCCTAGGAGCTTTTTATGCACATAGAAGTAAAGTTAGAATACAAACAAACCTAACAAACTTAGTGGATTTAAGCACTCAGGTCTCTAAGTCGGGCATACAAGGTCCAAACCAAGTGGGTTAGTCCCGACATGCCCATGACATTGAACTAGACGTGTCGGAGCTGATGGTACCCAAAAAGTTCTCCCCACTTGAAAACTATGCGCTTAGAAGCTAACCTAGAAAATTTAGTGGATTTAAACACTTAGGTGTCCAAGTTAGACATACGAGGTAGCCATCGAGTGGGGTCAATTCCGACTGATCAAACTTAGTTATTTAAAATTGTATCATTTTTTTTAACTATGTTCGATCATTCTTGCTATCAAATCATTTTTACTGATAGTATGTACATATTCAAAAATTGTATACTAAGTTTTTGTATAATTATTACTTTGTAGGGTCTGCGGGTTGTCATAAGAAGATGAGGATGATGCCGAACACTACAGGCGGATGTAACTTTTTTTTTTTGTATATTTTTATTATCTGAACAGATCATGTATATATGATGTTTCTAAACAATTTGTTATGTATATATATATGAAGTTTTCTGAACAATTTATGAATTTTTCATTGATTCTAGTTCAATATTATGTGTGCAGAAATTTAAATACAAGTTTTTACAGGGATTAATGGGTGATTTTTAAAAAAAATATTTATTATTTAAACTATTAGTGACGAATTCTCAAATTGTCACTAATAGTATGACTTTAAGTGACGTTTCGGAAATCCTTCACTAATAGTGTGACTTTTAGTGACAATATTCAGCCGAGAAAAGGTGTCAGCTATAGTGATGGTCTGAGGCTTTTAGTGACGGTTTCCTTGACTCTCGGTATCTTCTCGTCAACGAGACACGTCTACTTCGTCAACGAGACCTCGAAGGACATTCGTCGATGAAGACCATTGGTTCGTTGACGAACCCCTACTGATCCCCCTTTTGTCCTTTTCCTTCTCTTTCATTTCTTTTCTTTTATTACTTTCATTAATTAAATTTTCTAGGTCTCTATATGTAAGGAATTTGCAAAGTGTATGCAAGATGAGTTTGAGATGAGTATGATGGGAGAGTTAAATTAGTTCCTAGGTTTATAAATCAAGTAAGCAAAAAATAGAACATTTATAAATCAATCAAAATACATAAGGGATATGCTTAAAAATTTTGACATGGAAGGTAGTAAGCCCATAGGAACTCCCATGAGTACCTTTATAAGGCTAGATAAAGATGAAAGAGGAAAATCAGTAGATATGAAGTACTATAGAGGTATGATAGGAAGTTTGTTACATTTGACTGCTAGTAGACCGGACATAATGTTTAACATATGTATGTGTGCCCAATTTCAATCAGCTCCTAAGGAATCCCATCAGATAGCAGTGAAAAGAGTCCTAAGATACTTAATAGGAACTATTGATTTAAAACTTTGGTACCCTGAGGACACTGGATTTTAAATGATTAGTTATTCGGATGTCGATTACGCGAGTTGTAAGGTTGAGAGAAAAAGTACAAGCGGGACTTGTCATTTTCTAGGACGGTCTCATGTCTCTTGGTTTTCCAAGAAACAAAATTCCATAGCTTTATCAACCATTGAAGTTGAGTATGTAGTAGCAGGTAGTTGGTGTGCACAAACACTCTATATGAAACAACAATTAAAAGACTTCAATTTAAAGTACTCAACCATACCAATTAAATGTGATAATACAAGTGCAATAAACATTTCCAAAAAACCGATATCACACTCAAGAACTAAGCATATTGATATAAGACATCATTTTCTAAGAGATCACATACAAGAAGAAGGCATATTACTTGAATTCATAAACACAAATGATCAATGGGCAGATATTTTTACAAAACCCCTTCCTGAATAGAGAATTATATCAATTAGAAGAGAACTAGATTTATTACATAGTAGGGAAGTTGTTTAGGAAGAGGTTATAATGAGTGAAAAAAGAAAATTTAAAAGATTAAGGGGGTTGTTGCCCTTATAGGTCACGCCCGATTTTGATTATGACAAATATTCATTGTATCTAATGAGTGTTTGAGGTTTTGTGCATGAACTAAGATTGTTAAGATAAAGATGGGCACAAAGCAAGCAAAGACTGAAGACCGATTATCGATCTTAATCGTAATATAATTCATTTGTGAAAATTGGTTTGTAATAGTAAGTAGGGCTCTAGTTTGTAATAAGCTCACACACATCACGTGCATGATAATACGTAAGCTTAAACAAACCGTAAATTGAAAATGACCTTAGAAAGACCTTAGGGTTTTTCCCTTTGGTCGACCGACAAATGACTTTTTAGGTGTCTTAATTTTGGACATAAATGACCCTAGGACACACACATTTGCACATATGTTTGTTAGGCACTTAAATAGGGTTTGTATGTTTCGAAATGGAACCGAAATGCACACTTGGTGCACTTTCGATCGACCGGCCAACATAGTTCATTTTGGCCTGGTCGACCGAACTAGGTAGTTCAAAAAGCCCCGGTCGACCGAAACCCCCCTAGGTCAACATTTTGACCATTTAGTCGACTAAGCAATTTTGTACTCCAACTACCTGGTCGATCGAGGGTCCTCGAGAAAATTCTCAGTGGTATGGTCGATCGAACCAGCCAGTTCAAAATGGTGTGGTTGACCGAACCTCGGTAAAAATGGAAAATCGCCTTTGGAAAGGCACTTTTAGTCGACCGACCATTCAGTTCAAAAATACCCTGGTTGACCGAACCATATGAGACCTGGTCGACCGAAACTGTTATGGTCGACCGGACCTCTCGGGTTGCCCTGATTTTTACCGAAGTTAAACATTTTTTAAACAGGGTTAAAATGTTTTAAATGTCATTAAACTTTTCCTATAATACCCAATAGGTCCCTAACGGTCATATTTTCTCCCATGTCTATATATATGAGATCATTTGTGTAAATTAAAGATCCAAAAGCCTATACTACTCATTTTTTAGCCTCATTCACTCATCCTTACCCTCAATTAGTGACTACATCATTTGTAAGTTGATTGAGTGTTTGTTTTACAAAGGTTTGCTCTCCTTGTTCTATTTGATTGACACGATTTTCTTAAGAGCCAAATCTAAGGATTCTTAAGGAACTTTGTTGATAAGTCTATCCTAACAAAACTTTGATAGATCTTCTAAACTTGCACCTTTATTGCAATATCTTGAGAAGATTGTATTTGTTTTTAGTTGCAAAATATTTTCAAAATACTTTCAAATATCTAGTGTGCTTTATCTTGAAAAATATTTGAAGAGATATTTGGTTGTGTGATTGTGATCTTTGTTGTTATATTCACTTACTCATATATTACTTGCTGAATACAAAGATTACACATCTTTTGCAAATCAAACATATACTTCATTTGATACTTACATGTTTGAGACATCCCGCTGATTGAAATACTTGAGACTTGACATTTTTGTGTGAGCTTATTATCTGAATATATTGTGAAACAAATATTGGTTGTTTGACACTTTCACGTACGCATTACACTGATAGAAAATACCTTTGAGAGTTGAACTATTTAGACCACACCGAGCTTACATATTGAATCATATTGTGGTGTATGTTATTGCGTATTTGGGTACATATATGCTTTACACGAAAGCATAATCACTGTACCATTTGATTGTAATACACATCTGTTGTATTTCTAGGCACGAACCTAAAGAGGGAGAAGAGCCCTGGAATAGCCCTAAATTGGCTTAGACCCGGTTAGGAAAGTTAGGTGCGCCATCCTGTTGAGGCGTGTAGGTTGAAGTCAGCCCCGCTAATTGACCTGGTTAAGGTTGAGGTCAGCCCTGCTAATTGACCTGGTTAAGGTTGAGGTCAGCCTTGTGCTAATTGACCTGGTTGTAATCGGTGTCGTTCCATCCTTAAGTGAGCTATCAGTGGAATCCTCGGGCTTGCGAGCAAGATGCAAGGACGTAGGCACAATTGGCCAAACCCCGATGACATATCGTATGTTTGTGTATATTGTCACACTTTATATTTACCGCATGTGTATGTTATTGTGTTAACGATGTGCTTGATTTAAATTTCTGCATATCATATTTATTAGTGTATTTGAAACTAGATAGAAAGACCCTAGGTTGTAATACTCACCTGACATCTGTTTAAACTAGGAGAAAAGTTTAAATTTCCAATTCACCCCCCATTTTGGGAATACACCAATTCTAACAGGGGTCAGGCAACTAAGCTTGGAAGCTCATTCAACCAAGAAGTGCAAATTGGAGGGTCGGCGTCTGAGCCATCTGAACTCAGGCGACTGATGTAGCACTACTTGCTGAAATTTAATTTTTGTAAATTGTCAAGCAACTGAGCCCAAATCTTCAGGCGTGTAAGCTCACAAATCCTATATATTTTAAGCGCAAAACCCCTAACTTTTCATACTCCAGACTTCTAACGTCTGTTCCATCACTCACTTGACGCTCCTACTCTTAGTTTCTCTTGATTCTTAGCTCAAAATCCCTCGAATCAAAGCCTCACAATCACTCTCCTACATCTTTTCCCACGTTTTTTTAGGGCTTCACTTGGCTATTCGGTTGATTTCTCAATATCACGATGCCTCGCACCAAAACTACGGCAAACCGAGGTGCTTCTTTATGGAGAGATGATAATAATATCGAACGATGGCTTGTAACTCCTTAATCGAAGCATCACTACCGAACTTCTCTTCTTTCTACAGAACCTATCTTCGGTAATATTCGTGATACCTCCTTCTTTTGTTTTGCATTTCCCAAAATTTTGCCAATGTTTCAAGAAATTGGCTCGAAGAATTTTGTGGTTTACTAATCAAAAGGGCTATATCCAAACTTAGTGAAATTCTTCTATGCAAATATGATACATGGAGAAAATGTTCTAACCACTGAGGTTAGGGGAAAGAAGATAGTAAAACACCAAACACCTTGGCTCCAACTTGTTATAATGAAGTTGTGTGTGCTCTGTGGACGTAGGTCGATTCGACTGAACCACATAAATACGGTGTTCAATTTTTGTTATTTATTTTTACCCATGTATGATTGTTGCTTCTAGATCCACCCCAATAATTGGTATTAGAGCGAGGTTGGAGCAAAATCGCTAGATCGGAGCAAAATTTCTGGATTGGAGCCTTTGACCAGGAGCTTAAAACTCAGTTTTGAGGCCACCATCGCTTTCCTCTCGTTGAGACGAAGCCAACGGTGGTAACTGGAGCTCGAACGGAGCTTAGACGACAATGCACGCGCCCGCATATGCCACCGACAGTCGGACAACACCCCCATGCGCCACACGCGCCCTCATGCACTGACAAGTGATCGACAGGTGGCCTCATGCGCTCCCTCATGCCGTCGATCTCCCGGTGAGCATCTGAAGGTTGAAGAAGGCCACATCGTCGCCATGTAAGCGCTAAGTCAGCGCCTTGTCAGCACAGCGTCAACCTACCGCATTAGCGCCCAGTCAGCCGCCAAGTGCCCAGTCCTACAACACCTCAATAGCCAAGGACCCCAATGCCACATTAGCTAGTGGGCCCTACACTGCCACGTTAGCTAGTGGGCCCTACACTGCCACGTTAGTAGGTGGGCCCATAGTGCCACATTAGTAGTGGTCCCCACTGTGCTATGTTAGTAGGCGACATTAGTTAACGGCGTCACTAATGCCGTCAGAATATTGCGTCAAAAGGGAATATTCCGTTAAAGTTGACCGAGGTTTGACCAAAACTTTGACCGGGCTTTTCAGAGCCATTTCGGGTCCGTTTTTTGAACGACTTGAACCATTTCTAAGGTTTTTGGCCATTCCAGATCCATCAGTGCTATCTATTTAAGTTGATTCCATCTTTAGATTGTCAAATAGAGATGCCGAACGAGAAGAGCTTATGGATTGAGATGTTTGACAGCACCAATGTACCAGATAAAAGGTATATGGATTGTTTACTTCTTACAAATGGAGGACAACCTGAATGCTATGATGAAGCATGTCAGGTTATAGATACGAGCAAGTGGGAGCTTGCAATGAAGGATGAGATGAAGTCCCTCACCTTCAATAGAACGTGGGAACTAGCTGAGTTGCCCAAAGGTAAGAAGGTTCTTCACTACAAGTGGGTGTACAAGATTAAAGAGGAGTAGGATGGCTCCAGAAAGTATGAGGCCCGGTTGGTGGTCAAAGGCTTCGAGTAGAAGGAAGGAATTGACTACAAGGTCCGGTTGGTAGTCAAAGGCTTCAAGCAAAAGGAAGGAATTGACTACACTGACATCTTTGCACCTGTGAAGTTGATGACCACTAGATCAATCTTGATGAAGGTGGTGACTACAGAAAAGTTGAAGTTGTGCTTAACTTTAGTTGGTCTTCATGGTTGAAGACAGATCTGAGCACATCATTTATCTACACAATGGTTGAGATGGTGTCTCCATCTCCAAGTGGGAGATCGTTGAGCTGTGAGCCATAGGTGCAGACGGAAGCCACCAACTCCAACAGCTTATGATGATTTTGCAGAGGAGACCAGCAGCCCTCCACCAACCTTGCCTACAATGGTTGAAATGCAACCACCAACCTTGCCCACCTTGATTGAAGTACACCCCCCTTTAAAGGATATATAAAGAAGATGTGTGTGTGTGTGTAATTGTAGAGTGGGGCAAGATGTAGAATTGTGTGTGGCTATGTGTGTGGGTGGCAAGAACAGAGAGTTCTTGCGTGTAGTGAGTGTTGTGTTGTGTGTTGTGCATAGAGTGTGCAGAAAGTGAGGAACATATAGTGTTTTGAGAGAGAGAGAGAGAGAGAGAGAGAGAGAGAGAGAGAGAGAGAGAGAGAGAGAGTTGAGTTGAAGGCAGTAGTCTCCTCCTCTTTGTATTATTCTCCTGGTTATAGTGAAGTTGTGTGTGCTCCGTGGACGTAGGTCGATTCAACCAAACCACACAAATCCGGTTTTCTATTTTTGTTATTTATTTTTACCCGTGTATGATTGTTGCTTCTAGATCCACCCCAACATTTTAAGGGGATATACAAAATGGGTTTGTAATTGAGAGGATTTTTTTTCATCTTATTTTATTAATCTTAGTGCGTCATCGTCTGCAATTTGCTCTTCTCAAATGGAAGATGTTCCACGTGTTCATAAGTGCACTCCAAAACAAGATGATGAAAGGAGGGCACTTGGTGATATGGAAGGATTCTTATGTGATGTCATGCATGGGTGTATTTGGTTAAGAGAATGAAATTTAATAACTTGATGAAGAAATACGTGGACAACATAATCATTTTTTGTATGCACAAGTGTTTAGTGGTTTTGGAAATGAACAACAAGATCTCATGTGCAACAACTAGCAGAAGCTTCCAAATCAAAATGAATGAAAATTTTAAATTTTTGAAAGATTTGAATGAAGAGTTATACCCAAGATGCAAGTCAAAGTTGTCTTTTACACTCCATTTGTTCCACATTAAAGGTTTAAATGGCTTCACAAGAAAAACTATTAGCATGTTATTAGAAATGATGGCTAGTGTTCTTCTTGAAGGAGCTTCGCTTCCCAAATCTTATTATGAAGCAAAAAAAATTCATTCAGGTATTGGGTCTTAGTTTTTGGAAGATTTATGCTTGTCTGAAGGATTGCATGTTGCTCTATGGTGAAGCAGCCAATCAAGAGTCACACCACATTTATGGTTCCTTTAGTGAGGAACCTTAGAAGGAGAAGTCAACAAAAGTCCTCCATTATTTTCCTTTAATTCCTAAGCTCCAAAGACTCTTTATGTCTTCAAAACCCTCAAAATGATATAAGGTGGCATGATGTAATTGTTAAGACTATTAGCCCTAGAGTCGTGTCTAGAGGGGGGTTGAATAGACTCTTTTGTGGATTTCTATACTTTTCTACAAAATAATAATACTTCGCAAGATAAAAATAATTAAATCACAATATAAGCAAAATGGATAACGTAATAAGTATAAGAAGTACAAGGGAGAAAAGCTTAACACCATAGTTTAATGTGGTTTGGTCTCTTGCCTACCTCCACGCCTTGAGACACACTCAAGGGTTCCAAAAATCCACTAACCAATCTCCTTCAAGGACGAAGAAGCCTTTACAATCAAGGAACCAACCCCCTCACGCTCACCAAGAGCTAATCGGCAAGATTCATCAAGAACCCCTCAAATTTGGTTAACCAAGAATCCTTTTACAATCAAACGAAAGGGGAGAAAATGTAGTTGATACAAAAGATGCTCCTTCTTGAGCTGATTACAACACAAAGCCTCACGTTAATCTCTCTAGTAATGCATCTTTGTTAGCTTTACCGTGATCTCAAGAGGGGGGGGTAAATTTGTATTTTTAAAATCTATCCCCTAGGTATTCCTCATAACAGCAGTATGTTCACAATCTTATAGTCAATCTAGTGCAAGTAATATCAGAAATTAAATAAAGTAGTTTAATCAATTATACAAGCACCAGAAAGCAGTAAAGATAAGGATGACACACAGATATGTTATCGAGATTCGGCCAACTGCCTACGTCCTCGCCTTGGCTAACCCAGCACAAGGATTATCACAATAACTTACTCACTTAAACGGGTGGAGCGGCACCTATACAAACGAGGTCAAATTATCACAGGGCTGACCTTAACCTTAACCAGGTCAATTAGCACAGGGCTGACCTCAACCTTTACACCAATCCTTACCGGGTTGAATTACCGCCCCCTCAGGCCACGCCTGGAATCTCTTAGATATACAAACAAAAGGTACAGTATAAGGGTGCTTTCACGTAAAGCAGATTTGTGCCACAAACACCACAGATGATTTAATAATGTAAGCTCAGCGTGGTCTAAGTAGTTCAACTCTCAAATATATTTTCTATTAGTGTTATATGTACGTCAGAGTGTCAACCAGCAATCTTTGTATTTCTAGATGTTCTCAATCAAGAAGCTCAAACAAGGATATCATGCAATGTTCATATATCTCAAATAGCAAAATATGTCAATCACGTGAATAGTGTATATGCTTGGTTTACAAGATATATGTAATCTTTGTATTTCAGCAAATGATGTAGACTTGAATGGATATTGCCACAAAGATTAATATAACACACACTAATGTATTTTCACAAATATATCGATATGAATACCACAAGATATTTGAGTACGTTTGAAAATATTTTTGTAAGCCAAAAAATAAATACAAACTTCCTAAGATATTGCAATGAGAATGCAACACTTAGAAGTTCAGCAAAGTGTTCTTAGGATAGGCTTATGAGAAAACCCCTCTAAGAATACTTAGGTAATGCTCTCAAGAAAATCGATTCAAGCAATCAAAGAATGAGAGAGCAAAACCTGAAACCAATAACACTCAAATACACTTATAAATGATATTGAGATGAAGTAGGTAAGTTTGAGTGAATTTGGAGATATTATGAGCAATAAGAAGTATTTAGTTTGAGAGAGAAATTTGATTTTTGGTTTTTACTAATCCATTCTTAATTCTCCCAAATGAAGGAGTATATATAGACATACTGGAAATTTTGACCGTTGGGGGACCTATTAGGGATTGTTGAAAAAGTTTAATGACATTTTAACCAATTTAACCCTGTTTAAAAAATATTAATTGTGGTAAAAAATCAGGGCAATCTGAGAGGTCCGATTGACTAGAAATGTTTCGGTCGACCAAGTTTCATATGGTTCGATCGACCAGGGGAGTATTGAACTAAAGGCTCGGTCGACCAGGAGAGGGCGATTTCTCAATTTTTCGAGGTTCGGTCGACCATGCCATTTTGAACTGGTTGGTTCGAATGACCATACAGCTGGGAATTCTCCCGAGGACCGTCCGGTCGACCAAGTAGTTGGAGAACAAAAGTTCTCGGTCGACCAGATGGTCAAAATGTTGACCAGGGAGGGTTTTGGTCGATCGGGGCTTTTTGAACTGAGTTGGTTCGGTCAACCAGGACCTTGGTTAACAGTTGACCCAGGTCTAGTTTGGTCGACCAAGCCATAATGAACTGAGTTGGCCGATCGACCAAAAGTGCACCAAGTGTGCATTTCGGTCCCGTCTTGACACAATCAAACCTTATTCGAGTGCCTAACAAACATATATGCAAATTTGTGTGTCCTAGGGTCATTTATGTCCAAAATTAAGGCACCTAAAAAGTCTGGTGTCGGTCGACCGAAGGGTAAGCCCTAAGGTCTTTCTATGGTCAATTTTGGTTTGTATTTGGTTTGAGCTCACAAAATAAACCATACATGTGATGTGTGTGCTTATTACAAACCGAATACCCTAATTACTATTATAGACAAATTTCACTACAAAAATATTACAATCAAGAGTATGAATTTGTCTTCAAGCTTTGAGCTTTCACGTGCCATTAATGATCTGCTAATATGGACCTGCACATAAACTAGATGTTCAATAAATATAAGAGTATTTGTCATTATCAAAACCGGGCATGACCTATAAGGTCAACAATCTTCACAAGAATAAAGAGTAAGAGAGATTTGAGCAATGAATGATGAACCAAATGCTTGCAATAAATATTCACAAAGTATCAAAGGGTGTTTATTAAATGCTAGTAGCTTGTATTTATAGGCAAATAGACGAACTAGCCGTTATATGACCGTTGGGAATTTAAAACAATTAAATACTTTGAAAACTCGCCGCTTTATGCCCGTTGGATTTATAATCCCGAGCAAACCATTGACGGTTTCCTCTAGGTAAAAATCCATTTGGCTTATTGCCTGAAACCGTTAAAGCATTTGGCCAAACCATCGACGATTTGCCCTATTTCTTTGCTTAGGTGCTTAATCTTGGTTTAAACTTAACTGAGACTAAGTATATGAAAGATTATAATACTAATATTGTTTAAAACTTGTCCCTTATGAAAATACATTTTATAATAGGATATCTTGTATGAAATACATTTGAAAACTCATTAAGTTTTGTTCTAAGAATCGTTGATATCCTATATACTAACATGCTCATGTAATTGCTCAAATCTTACTAAATAAGCTTGCTCAAATCATAACTACAAGAGTTACAAATCATTCTGACCTCAAACACTTCCCATTTACATTATGACCTTATATTTGCTTTAGTTGGTTGTGTTTGAGTTCTTTTGAATGAGTGTCTGCTTTGACATTTGCTTCTTGAAAGTTCACTTGATCTTTGTGTTTGATCCAGTGCCTTCATGTTGTTCATGTACTAACTTGATGTGCAAGTATTAGTTTTTCTTAGAATCACTAATGGGTAGTTACCATCAAAATATGGTAGTTAGGGTTATGTAACCACTAAAGCTAACAATATTCCCCTTTTTGATGATGACAAACCATTGGTGTTCTTACAAGATATAATATCAAACTCCCCCTTAATTTATCCATACTATTGAAAGATATGAAAATTTACTCCCCCTTACTATATGCATATTAGGCATGATAAAACCATTCAACTCTATATTTCATAACCATACAATTTTCAGAAAGTTCATTTAATATAGAGCATCAAGCAATCATGCACTAAACTTTCATTGAGAGACAGTATATGCAACAAATATGAAGTTTCATTTTTAACAAGTAACTCATTACATATTTTTTTAACTCACATATATAACAACCACATGCATTAACAACATCAACAACAAACAATGTCAATAACAAAAGATATAGCAGCAACACTCAACAACATCAACAACAAAATACCATCAAAAACAAAGTACCAAACCACAACATCAACAACAAAATACCATCAACAGCAAAATACCAAACCACCAAGATACTTCTCCCCCTTTGATCATCATCAAAAAGAGGGGTTCTAGTCATCTCACCTAAGAAGATCGAGTATCTTAGCCAAACTAGATTTGATGCTATCAAAGCGAGTGGTCATCCCCTACTCTATTGAATCAAGGCGTGCATCGAACCCATCATGGCGCTGCCTAATGGAGTCATATAACGGTTCACTGCCCTCAGGTATGTCCATATATTCATCAGAGATATCAGATGATCTTGCTCCGATGTCCTCCTCTTCCATTGCTTCTTCTACCTCGTCAATGGGAGCTCTTGGTTGGTCTTGCTTTAGCTAGATCAAAGATTGTTCATCTAGGACAAAGTGCATCCAGCGCAGGGTGAACTCAGAATATTCATATTCCGAGCTTGGACTTACCTTCTCAGTACCTGTGAAATGTACATCATGATGGGAGAATATGGATGTAAGGAGTCATCCAAACGGTAGGCATCCATTCTTCTTGCGCAGATTGTCTTGCGTAATTTGTGCAATAAGCGAGGGCAGATCAATCCCACGATTATGCCATGCACAATACATGGTGAAGATATCTTTGGGTGTCATCGTGTCACATCCACCATGTCTGGGTAAGGCGTTATAACTGATCATATGATGTAGAATTATGAATTCAATAGTTAAATCCTTGGCCTTTGGTTTAGCTATTTCTAGAATTTGTGGGTATTCAGTTACTAGTTTGAGTGCCTCATGAGGATTGAACCAATCCCTATACATAGGCCAACTCTTGTGCAATACCAAAGTGAGATCATTGGCTAATGATAATAAATCATCATTGGTGTCAACTAAATCAATAAAGTTTCAAAAGCTACATGCATGAGGTGAATGATTGATGGCATGAGAGGCATACTCAAAACTAGTGGCAATGCCAACAATTTCTTCCCTTGGTACCTCAAATACGTCACCTTCCTTATCATTAATACCAACTTCCAAATAAAGTTCAACCACCTTACTCCATGAATGACTCTTATTTGTGAGTCTTGGCTCTAAGATACTGTAAACAAAATGCTTTGTCATTTACACCAATTTGATATGGTGTTTTATCATTCAAAAATTATAACCATGCTTTATTTTTTGGGAAAAAGGCATGGAATCATTGGCTCAATATCGAGATTTCATTACAAAGTCTTTACACGTTATGTGCTACCAAGACATGGAGATAAATGAATTCATAGTGAATAATTCCGCAAAATATTATTAAAAGAAATAATAGTTTACTATATCTCAAGACAAGTCCATGAATGAATTCAATATTCCACCAACAACTCATTCTTTAATTAGAATACTTGAATTCTCATCCTGGAGATGGAATAAGAAAATTGTTACAAAATATAGCTCAATAGTAAGCTAAGATGATGTTGATACCTCATAGGAAAAGCAAACTACGCATTATTAGATCAAAGGATCTATTTATAGGAATACTACAAACAAGATTGTCTATAATTAGGGCAAAAGGCACAAATAATTGTTAATCTTTTAACTTCCACAAGTAAATGTGGGAATTAAGGTGGTAGTTAACGATGTTTGGATTGTCGTAATCATTGCACATAAAGTTTAACGGTGAATTTGGGCAGTAGAAGATTTGAAAATATGATAATTGAACAGACAATTAGTGAAGATTGAAAGGTTCGGACATTCACTTTGGGGTTTGGGACAGTGGAAAAAAAGTTTTTTTTTTTTTCTAACATAAGATGAAGGTTATAGTTGACATTTGTAATTTTTATCACTCTGAGGACTACCATATTTTTTTCTTTAGTCTAAATTGCACAAGCTCATTTTATTTTCTATTTATTTTCAAAGTTTTAACTCACTAATTGAACTGCACAGGCCCAGCCCACTGGTTCCTATAAATTCTGATGGCCCAAATTTCAACTTCTGGACAACGGCCTGGTATTTGGACCCACCCACAAGTTCTTGGGTCGGCCCACTCCCTCATTCGCTCGCAGCACACTTGTAATTTGAAATCCAAGAGAAATACAATTTATATGCAGCTAAAAAAGGAGGAAAAAACTTTGGCTAAAATCTTCAAAATCACATGCATATTAATAAATCATTAAAATGCGAAAAAAAAAATACTAGACAAATGATAGAAGAGAATCCCAAATGTAGAAAAACATAAATTGTTGAAAAATAATGAAATTTCAATAATAACAAAATGCAAAAATCAACTGATCCATTCACGTAATCACCATAAGGTTATGCCTCATTTTCATGATGAAGACAACTATAGAAAAAATCAATAACCTTTAAAATTAAACCAAAGTTAACAATAAAAAAATTCGCATATAATCAGGAAGCTCATTGTGTTAATTCCCAATAAAATACATAATTTTATTTCATCTCACACTCACTCATCTTTTCAAACAACCAAACATGAAAAAAAAAAATCACAATTTGAATTGCAATTGAAGCAAACATTTTACGACAAGTTTTCATTTTTTTTGTTAAGACAAAATAACACCAAATCAAATTTAGACCTTCCTCTTTAATAATTTCTTCCACTGACCCCATCATAAATCAACTTCCTACTCTTCCCCACTTGTCCTACATCAAGGGATCAAGGCTCGCAACATAAGAACTAAAATTGTTAAACCGTGAGGAGTTTAAGAACTTGATACATATGGGTGAATACCAACTTGATCTAAAATTTTAAGCCTATTAAATCCTGGGTCCAACAATGTATATATGTACCCCGCCTTCACCATATTTTTCCAATGTGGGACAAACTCACAAATGAAATTTTTAACCAGTCTCCCCCTCGCTTGTGAGTTCTAACCACTTCACCTTAAACATAAGCATTCTCCAATACTTGCTCAAGTGGGTCTTACCCCCATACTTTACAAATCTTAGATTGTCTTCCACGTGCCTCCAAACCAATTGTACCCCTCACGTCCTGATCCTATCTAGATCCATCTATTATGCCTAGATGATTCTTATTAGCATCAGTTACACGCGTAGTCCTCCAACTATTAGCACATCAGGAGAATTAACTTCATACTTTAACCTTACGATATCGCCCACTTAAAGTTACGAGTCATTAGCTCTGATACTACTTGTTAACATCGAGGGAGTCTTCATAGAAACTTGATAGCATGAGTGAGCACCACTTAAAATTTTAAGCTTATTAGGTTTTGGGTCCAACCATGTATATAAACACTCATCCTTCACTATATTTTTCCAATAAGGACAAAATTACAAGTGAAATTTCTAACAAAAAATAAGAACGATCATAAAATTTAGGTCATTTTTTTTTAACTTACTGATTTTTTTAGACAATATTAGAATCAAAACTAAGTAAATCATTAAATATTATATATTAGAATTCAAATGAATTTGCCCATTTATATAAAACAAAATTTTTTACCTTAATTCTTTATGGTTGGTTGATCTCTTCTAAAGGTACAAAACGATGAACACAAGCAAGTAACTCAAGTTGAGTATGCAACGTTAGTTTGAAAATGTCAATTTACAGGTTTGTGGCACAAAGGGGGATCAACCAGAGTCAAGAAAGAAGACAAAAAATGATTGACAATAGTTTGACTTCCACAATTCAGTATTTATAGGTAAATGGAATAGAAAAGGGGTAATGGAAAGTTGAATAGTCTAGATGTAATAAAAGGGATAGGGAAGCTAAACAACTAGAATTGGTATTGACATTGAATAGAGATTGGAAGGGGTGGACATTCAATTTTGACTTTTGGGATATATGTGGAATAAAAATTTCATAAACATGTATTGAACGCTACAATTGAAATTTTGATTTTTATCATTTTGTTAATTCAAGTCATTTTAAAGTTTATTACTAATTCTTTTTAAATGATGCATGAACTGAAATTAAGTACAATCATTAAAAATTCTATATTAGAACTAAAATGAATTTGCTAATGATTATATAAAACAAAGGTCGTTACTTCAACTCTTTGCAATTAGTTGATCTCTCATAGATGCACAAAATAATGAACACCAATGGGTAGCTCGAGCTGAGTATACATAATGACAATTTGAAAAAGCCAATTTATAGGTATATATGTAGCACAAAGAGGATCGATCAAAGTCAAAGAAGATGACAAAAAATGGTACTGATTGTCAATAATTCAACTTCTATAATTGTATATAGGAATCAAGATTTGATGTCACATTTATAAGAACTCTCATTTATAAGTAAATGGAGTATAAAAAAAGGGAGAAGGAAGTTAAATAGTCGAGATGTAGCAAAGGGGACGTAAAAGCTAAATCGCCGGAATTTATATGGATATTTAGTGGAGGTAGGCAGGGTTGTGAATTCAATTTTGATTTTTTGGATATATGTGGAATTATAAATTTCACAAATACATAATATGTAGGTCACAAATGGAATTTTGATTTTTGTCACTTAAGAATACCATGATTTTGTTTTACTCCTTTAAAAGTATATATATATATATATATAATATATTTCAATATGTATAATTACAATCAATATACATTAGTCATGTATATATTTATATACATACATATCTATTTGCCAATTACAATTACACCTTTAATTGCAGATAATGAGATCATTTTTGTTACTTTGTTGGAAATCTTGTTCTTACTCATTCTACATTTCGATTAGTTACAAGGGGTTATTTCAATATTTTCCTACATTTGAATTAACATAACCTAATGGTATTATAATTTTTCATAATTTTGAGAATCAAAGGAGAATCTAGTGATTATAATAAAATTATAGGTTGTCTTATTGTATTTTGGTTAAACCCTAAGGGAGTCTATGAATTTTTCCGAATAAATAAATACAAGTTATAACATAAATAGTTTTAATTTTTTTAAATTAATCTCCTTGATATTACAAAAAAAAGGTAAACAAGTCAAATCAATTTCATGCTTCATCTAAAAGTTGAAAAAAATTTGCAAAAACACTATATTCCTCTTGAGTTACAATTAAGGACGATATAATATCCATAAAATCTGTCAAAGACAGTTGCAAACAATCCTTTTTTAGTCGCTCCATCCTTTTTTATAAAAATAATGATATTATTTTAATCAAATTCATTCTCTTATATGTCTTTTGAATACTTTGAGCTAATACTTAATTTTTAAACTATTTTATAGATAGAGACAATTTTTAACTAAAAAAACAAGTGATTGAATGACCCTACTAATTAAAATTAAATCATAAGTAAGCCCATTGAAGAGACGTGTCGGAGCAGACACATTAATTTTTTGAAGTCTGACGATAAATATCGGTGTTTAACGAAGTTGTATTAGCAAAAAATAATCATTCATTAAATCAAACTTTTCATCATTAAATGAATAAATAAGATTAAATTAGCCAAATAAGCTAGGTGCAAGTCAATCAATCAAGAAGCTAGATGGATTTTTTGCCAGTTAATGGGCACAAGAATTCAAAGGATGCATGGATTTTTAAATGCCTACATAAATAACGTTGAAGGTGATCTCAGTCAATAGTTGAATGAAACCCAATGCTTAGTATTAAAATATTTGGAGTCTACAGTGGGAAACTGTATTCAAAGGGGAGGCCTCAACATGATTTCACGTCAGAATGACAGGCCACAGTAGGGATTAAACAGTGGTGCAATTAGAAAGATTGGCAAAGACATCATAGTCAACTAGCTATAGCCAGTGCAAAAGTCTTGTTATATGAGTAGGGACACTGTACTCTCATATATTATAGCATTATATAGATAAGCTTTTTCTATCTTTAGAATAGACATGTAGGCATGCTGTGCCTAGCCTCGCCCTTCCCTTATTCCATCCAATTGGTTGGGTTAAATAAAATTGCAACATGCCCCATAAGCATCTCTAACTTTTCAAATATGTTTACTTGCTTTAGTTATTTTTTCTATTTTTGTAACCACCCAACTTGAGTGTGAAGGGATAGAAATAAACCCATACAAAATTCTTTTCTTGCAGTGGAGAAGTTTTCCTAGAATAAAAATAAAAACATAGGGCCCTTGTAGTGTTGGCCCACTAAAAGGGTGAGCTTTAGAATGAGTTATTAATTAAGTGTGAAAGTGCATGATCAAACATGTATTCAAGTGTGTGGTTGGATGTTAGTGTTGTTATTTGGGAGACCTTTAAAGTTTGTCTTTTGTTTCTCCCTTTAAATATCGTGTAACCACAGTATTCCTCCGTCAAAAGTGAGAGTTTATCAATAAATATATGAAGGTCCCG
The DNA here is from genome assembly GCF_029873635.1 of Malania oleifera. Taxonomy (NCBI): domain Eukaryota; kingdom Viridiplantae; phylum Streptophyta; class Magnoliopsida; order Santalales; family Ximeniaceae; genus Malania; species Malania oleifera. Next base: position 24,633,103 of record NC_080423.1, read on the forward strand.
CCTTTCTTAAATAAAAAAACAGAAAAAAAAAAAAAATGTATTCAAATGGATATAAATGGTGGAGGTAGAAGTACATAGTAGTTTCATCCCAACTTAAGTGAGATATTTAATTTTTTTTTTTACCTATTGGGTATCATGATTTTGTCACATAAAAGAAGTTGAAACCTAAATTTTCTTATATATATATATATATATGATTGAGATCTTCCTAATGTGAACTTGTCGCTTTTCTTTGAGTGGTTAGAACCCTTCCTATGCAATTTGTCAACCTTCTCAAAGTGGCTAGGCCATGTAGTGATAATTTAGAGTCCAATTTCCCTTCTGGGTGGCTCACACCTTTGTGTAGGTTCTATTGACGTATCAATACTTTCATGTTAATTCTGATACCAAATGTAACAATCTCGATGCAATTTCATTGACGAGCTATTGTTCATTTCAGTTAATTAGGCTTTATGGTTTTTCCTTATAAAAACGACTACAACATGGGATCCTAAAGCATCACTACATGACACCAAGATTTCCTTAATAGATGTCATGGTCAAGTTTGTTCATGTTGTGCAAATTAATGTACAGTGGAAACAAATGATCTTACAACACAACAATCAACAGTGAAATATATAGAAAACAAAATCATGCAGATTATATGAAAACAATAAAACAATGACATGAAGAATTACGTGGTTCGGCAATACCTACATCCATGGGAGCAAACGATAGTGATTTTTTCACTATCTTCTGTTAAAAGACATATGGATTACAACATACAATATGCATATATAACCCTCCCCAAGGTTTTCCCCTCGAAACCCAACCTACACAACTTCCCAATTCAAAATTTGAAAACCAATGCTGAGTAATCGAGCGAAATCGTCAACGGTTTAATGTCGAGACCAAATAATTGATATAACACTGCATAGCAGTCGACTATTTCTTCTGAACCTAATAAAATCATTGACAGATTTAGGCAAACCATTTGCGGTTTAGTCCGGCAAGCCACTAACTATATTTTCAACCATGTTTCATCTTTATACATGCATTCCACTCAACATATGAGTCACATATTACAACAATCTCCACCTTGGCGAATATTCGCCCTTTGTGAGAAAATCGAAAACATAACTTGCCGCTCCACATGGGACACTAGGTTGGGACCACCTCGCGTCTAGCAACTAGAGATATTAAGCAAGTTCAAGCAATGCTTGAACCTATCTGTGGTAACAAGCTTCATCAATATATCTACTGCATTCTCAAAAGTGTGAATTTCTCAAGCACAAGTTCACTTGAAGAAACCAACTCCCGAATCCTGTGAAACCTCACATCTATATGCTTGGTTCTCGCATGATACACGCGCAGATTATATGAAAGCAACAAAACAATGACACGAATAATTATGTGGTTCGATGATGCCTACATTCACGGTAGCAAACGACAGTGATGTTTTCACAATCTTTTGTCAAAAGACACATGGATTACAACATACAATATGTACATATAACCCTCCCAGAGGTTTTCCCCTTGAAACCCAACCTATACAACTTCCCAATTCAAAATTTGAAAACTAGCACTAAGTAACTGAGCAAAACCGTTAACGGTTTTAGACATATCATTGACGGTTTAATGCCAAGACCAAACAATTGATATAACATTACATAACAATCAACTATTTCTTCTGAACCTGACAAAATCGTTGACGATTTTAGGCAAACTGTCGACGGTTTAGTCCTACAAGCCAACAACTCTGTTATCAACCATGTCTTCTCTTTGTACATGCATTCCACTCAACATATAAGCCACATATTACAACAGTTCAGATAATTATACTTGCATGTGAACTTTTGCCTTGTATAGATGGAATGGGTAACTAGCTATCATGTAAATAGATAAGGTTTATTCATTATGTTTATGCCTTTGTATAGGATCCACTTATATAGAACTACATTCATGTTAATTTTGATGTCAAATGTGACAATCTTGGTGCAATTTTGCTAAGGTATTGTCCATTTCAATCGATTAAGCTTTATAGTTTTGCCTTATAAAAACCACCATTACATGGAAACTTAAAACATCACTAAATGACTAAGATCTTCCTTGAAGATGCATGATACAAGATTGTGCGCTAAGTTTCAAAAACATTAATTGATCAATTTATGGTCAAACACCTCCACCATCATAAAATAAAATAAAGTTATATCACCTTAAAAGGCAAATACATTTTCACTCTCCCCTCATTTTCTTTTATTGACATAAATGCATTCCTCTTATAGTTTTATATTCAATAATCTGTGTCTCTCTCTCTTTCTCTCTCACACACACACTGTTGGGGATGTGGCTTATATTTTTAACATAAGCACATGCACCAGGAAAGCTAGCTAAAGTGAGGACCAAGAGCATGCGAGGAGGCTGCAAGTAGAGGGATATCCGTCGATAGTTTGGGCTATAATCGTCAAAATTTTTAGGCATAATATATGTAGAGGTGTTTCTTTCTCCTCCAAACCATCAACGGTTTCAGTTGGCACAAATTACGTAATTTTAAATCGGGCGTCAACATATTGGGGTAATCGGAAGGATTTCCTCTGGGGATTGCTACAGAGATTGTTTAGACAAGATCTAAGGTTCCTATACATTTAGGGTTCGCATATAATCAATGATTTGCAACCCTATTGTAAGCTTTGACATTGTTTATAATGAAAACCAAGTTCCTGCTCCCGTGGATGTAGGCAAATACGAAACCACGTAAATCCTGTGTATTTTGGTTGTATTTTCATTCTTCTCATTAATGAGTGTTTGCTTCTTGAGTATATTTCATCATCGAGTGATTGCATTAGTGTTTGTTGATTCGTTCATGTGTGATTGTGTGCTTACGCTGCATATCCATGACAAATAACCACAAGTGGTATTAGAGCTATTGGTTCAATAGTGGTTGGGGTCTCTTCGATGAAGTTCAATGTGAACAAGTTCGATGGAACTTGTAATTTTGGACTTTTACAATGAAGAGTGAAAGATTTGCTAGTGCAGTAAGAGATGGTGAAGGCATTATGCAGAAAGAAGTCGGACGACATGATTGACGCAAGTTGGAAGGAGCTTGAAGCAAAGGCAGTGTCCACCGACATTGTTTGGCTGATGACGTGATATACAACGTAATGGATGAGGAATCGCCAGCTGTGATTTAGTTGAAGCTTAAAAGTCAATACATGTCCAAGTCACTTACAAACAAATTTTATCTTAAGCAAAAGCTTTATTGGATTAATATGGCGGAGGGTTAGGACCTGACTCAACACATCAACAATTTCAATTAGATCATTAGTGATCTGAAACGCATTGATGCGAAGTTAGAGGAAGGGGATAAAGCATTGATTCTACTGAATTTCCTATCGATGTCTCCTACATACGAAACCCTGGTTACGACGCTAACTTGCAAGAAAAAAACTCTGGAGTTGGAGGACATCACGAGTGCATTGATGGGGTTTCATTAAAAGAAGGAGGCCAACGATGAGGGTTCACATGTTGAAGGGCTTGTAGCAAAGCTGAATCAAGATCGTGGGAGGAGCAGTGTCCGACATGGATAGAGCAGCCATAAGGGTAGGTCCAAGTCTAAGAAGAAAAAGGATGTGTTGTTTTTTAAGTGTGCGAAAAGAGGGAATATAAAATATGAGTGTCTAGAGAGGAGGAAGGGAGTTGCTTAAAGCAAAAAAGGTTCGTCAACAACAGAAAATGTAGTTAAAGAAGGATACTTTAGGATCATTGACAGTAATATGCTCTTGGTTTCATCCAGGTCGGATGAGTTCATAGATTTTTAGATTTTGGACTCAGCGTATTCGTATCATATGACGCCCAACAAGGATTGGTTCACTACGTATAAATTCATTAGTGTTGATTCTATTCTGATGGGGAATGATGTTGCATGCAAAGTGATCGGGATGCTAATATCATAATCAGGATGTACGATAGTGAGGTCAGGATGTTGTGTGATATGAGGCACATACTAAAGTTGAGGAAGAATCGGGTTTCATTAGGCACCTTGGATTGTAACGGGTTCAGTTACAAGTCTGAAGGTGGGGTAACGAAGATGCGTAAGGGAGTTATGACCGTGATAAAGGGGAAGAGAGTGCCGAGTAATATATACACACAACTGGGTACCACAGTTGTAGGTGGATCTACAACTGTAGAGTCTGAGTTTGACAGTACTGTTCTGTGGCATATGCGTTTAAGACATATAAATGAGCGTGGGATGAAGGAACTTCACAAGAGGAATCTTTTGAAGGGGGTAAAATCATGTAAACTAAAGTTATGCAAGTATTGTGTCCTTGGGAAGTGAAATCGGGTACTGTTTATAATAGCCACACACAAAACGGAGGGAGTACTAAACTACATTCATTTGAAAGTTTGGGGACCGGTGAGAGTGCCATTACTAGGGGGACATGTGTATTTCATGATTTTTATCGATGATTAGTTACAACAGTTCCAGCTTTATTTCATGCATCACAAGTCGGAGATGTCTACCAAGTTTAAAATGTGGAAAGCTGAGGTGAAAACCAGACCGGTAGAAAGATCAAGTTTCTCAAAATAGACAATGGAATTGAGTATACAAACTCTAGAGTCAGAGAGTTTTATAAGCAAGATGGCATAAGGAGGCATTTTACCATGCATCGGACACTGTAGCAAAATGGTGCAGTGGAGAGAATGAATCAAACCCTTGCTGAGAGGGCTCGATACCTAAGGTTGCATGCTGGGCTCGCCATGAATTTTTAGGTTGATTAGTATAACATGTTTCTTAGTAAACAGATCACCAAGGGAATCACAAAATGGGAAAGTTGCCGAGGAGGTGTCGATAGGTGACAAGGTAGACTACTCTAGACTTAGAGTATTTGGGTGTCTAACCTATGTGCACATTCCTAGTGAGGAGAGATTTAAGATTGAAGCGAAGTCTAGATGGTGCATCTTTTTGGGATATAAGAAATGCGTGAAAGGGTTCAAGCTATGGGATCTAGTGGCAAATAAGGTGGTGATCGGTAGGGATATAACTTTCGATGAGAAAACTATGTTGTAGTGTACTCAGGAAGAAACAGAGAAATAGGAGCCAAAAAATCACTGTAGCAATGAGTATGCGATTTAGGTAGAGTTAGAGACTCAAAGCAGACATGTAGTGAATCCTAGCCTGAGAGATTAGCCAACGGTGTATTGGAGTCAGAAACTCAGGGTGGAGATGACACAATATGTTCTAACTTATATGACCAGTAGCTGTGTTGTAGCATAGTTGTAGACTGACTCAGACGTGTCATCAGGCCATCCCCCAGGTACAATTTTGACGATCTGGTGTCTTATGCGCTTATCACCAGTGGCGAAGATCCTAATCCCTTTCGAGAGGCAGCGCACAACTAGGAGAAGGGTAGCTGGATAGACACTATGGTGGAGGAGTTGGAGTCGTTGCATAAGAATTAGACATGGGACATGGTGGAGCTTCTAGGTGGGAAGCGGGTGATTGGATGCAAGTGGGTATACATGAAGAAGGAAGCAGTTTCAGAAAGGGAAAAAAAGAAGTACAAGGCTCACTTCGTAGCAAAAGGGTTCTTATAGAGGAAGGGAGTACATTATGATGAAATATTCTCCCCTGTAGTCAGGCACACTTCCATCAAGGTAGTGGTGGGACTAGTGGTGCAACATGATATGCATCTTAAGCAGATGGGTGTGCATAAAGATGGCGTTCCTCCATGGTGACCTAAATGACTTAACTTACATGACATGGCCAGAAGGGTTTAGCTAACCTAGATAGGAGCATTTAGTCTGCAAACTAAACAAGTCACCGTACGGGCTAAAGCAGTCTCCGAGGCAGTGGTACAAGAGGTTTGATGCCTATACAACCCATATCAACTATAGGAGGTGTGAGTACGATTGTTGCGTCTATGTGAGGAAACTTGTGGATAGGTCTCTCATAATTCTACTATTGTATGTTGATGATATGTTGATTGCTACTAAAGACATGATTGAGATAAATCAGTTAAAGACTCTGTTGGGGAAAGAGTTCAACATGAAAGACTTGGGTGCAACTAATAGGATACTTGGCATGGAGATTCGCATAGAGCTGTAGGGAAACTATGGTTATCTCAGGGCGACTATGTGGAGAATGTGCTGGAGAGGTTTAGTATGGCTAATGTTAAGCCAGTGAGCATGATTTTGGCGAGTCATTTTAGGCTATCTATCACCTAATGCCCAAGGAAGGACAATGAGGTCTGTGATATGTTGAGGGTCCCCTATGCTAGTACAGTGGGGTGTCTGATGTATGCCATGGTGTGTACAAGGCCAAACCTTGCTCATGCCATTAGCACGGTGAGCAAGTTCTTCTCGAATTTGGACTGACAGCACTGGGATGCTATGAAGTGGATTCTCAGGTACTTGAGGGGTATGATTGGATATGGTATTGTATTCAGTGCACAAAAGAGTTATCCGTCAGTAGTAGGATATGTGGATGCTGAGTACGCAGGAAACCTAGATGATAGGAGGTATACCACAGGGTACGTATTTATCCTTGTGGGATGACCTATTTGTTGGAGGTCTATGGTGTAGTTGCTTGTGGCTTTGTCTACTATTGAGTCAAAGTACATGGTAGTGGCTAAGCCTGTCAAGGAAACATTGTGGCTTATGGGGTTGATCAGAGGGTTGGGTGTCTAGTAAGGTGGAGTTCGGCTATAGTGTGATAGTCAGAGTACCATCTACTTGGCAAAGAATCAAGTGTACCATGCGTGGATAAAACACATTGATATGCGGTATCATAAGGTCAGGGAATTGATTGCTTGAGGGAAACTTCTTCTTGAGAAGCTACATACATCTAACAATGTGGCTGATATACTGACGAAGCCAGTCACAATGGATAAGTTCAAGCATTGTTTAGGCTTGATCAATGTCTCCAAGTGATATACAGGAGACGACCTATATCTATTTTCCTTGGTGGAGCAGCAGTTATGCCTTTGGATTTCCTAAGTGGTGAATAGTCGCCAAGGTGGAGACTTATAGGGATGTTGCTCATATTTTTTAGCAAAAGTGCATGCACCAAGAAAGTTACATGAAACGAGCAGCAAGAGCATGAGAGGAGGCTGTAGGCAGAGGGATAACCGTTGACGGTTTGGACTTTAACCATCGACAGTTTCAGGCAGAATGCAGAGGTGTTTCTTTCGGCTCCAAACCGTTGACGATTTGATTTCAGTTGGCACATGTTATGTATTTTCAAATCAGGGGCCAATAGATTGGGCTAATCAGAGGGATTTCCTTTAGGGATTGCTACAAGGATTTTTTAGATAGGACCTAAGGTTCCTGTATGTTTAGGGTTCACATATAATCAATGATTTGTAACCGTATTGTAAGCTTTGACATTGGTCATAGTGAAAACGAAGTTCCTACACCTGTGGATGTATGTAAATTTCCAAAGCACGTTAATCTTGTGTCTTTTGGTTGTGTTTTCATTCTTCTCATTTGAAACCTAGGGTGTAGTCTCAAAAGGGGGGTGAATTGGGTTATTTAAAAAATTCTTTAGAGTCTTTTTAAGAGTTCTTGATTTTTTTACAATCTTTTAAAGACTTCTTAAAATTTTTGTTGATTAGGCAGTCTACACAAACACTTACTTCAATTATTCAATTCGCAACCACAACAACCAATTTAATAACCATTCAAGCCTAACAAACACCATACAAGTAATTAATATTAGTTTTGCAATATTCAGCAACCTTGTTTATGAATGTGCAAGTCCTGTAGTTGGCTTTTGAACTGAAGATTAAAATAACATCCAAACACTTTTTCAAGATTAGAATTTAATAAACCTTCAACTAATAGGTTTTGGGTTGTTAACCAATCAATGTACTCCCTTCCCTTATGGTTTCCGCAAAAAAATTGATTAACCAACGTACTCCCTTTCGATTTGCGCAAGCCCAAGAACAAATTAGGCTTTGGTTTATTTAATTTCCAATATGTGTTATTTTTATAATTGAAAGAATTACAACATTCACCTAGTTTATAATTTTTCTGAAATTTAAAAAGAGTAAGGGAAAGAGAGTGACACTGCTATTTTTACGAGGTTTGGCTTACCCGCCTATGTCCTCACCTTCGGTCAACCACCTAAGGATTTCACTATACCTTGTTCATCCCGGGTGGAACAAAAACCTTTACAATAACCAACCTCTTTTTCAGGAAGAGAAACCTCTCCAAGCAACAACCTATGCTTGGTCCAACGATCCAACTATACCTTGAATTGTCAAAGATCAAGTAGAAAGGAAATGAATATCTGCGTACAAAATACTCTCAAATACAAAGCAAGTTGTGCAAGTTAAATCTCAAATCGTACTTCAAAACCAAAACTAAATAGAAAATATGAAGCTCAAGGTTTAGAAGTCACCAAAGTTTCTTTTTTATTGATATAGGAATTTTAGATGCAACTCAAAATCAGAACCCCTTTTTAATCCAGCAATTTTGTAGAGTTTTCCCCCTACAAAGGTATGATCAAGAATGAGCTTTAGGAGAGTTTTAGCATAAAAATCATGTATTACTTGAATGTATTCTTCATTTAGCAAAGAAGGTATTTATAGACATTTTTAAGGAAAAGTTTCCTCATTTAACATGAAGCATTTAGGTAACTTTTCAAAAAATATTAAATCATAGAATTAATTTTGAAAATCTTCCATTTAGGTAACTTTTCAAAAAATATTAAATTATAGAATTAATTTTTGAAAAATTTCCTGCAAGTTTGAAATTCAAAAATTCTCCGTAGAGTCACTCGACTAGGTCACTAGTTAGTCGGTTGGGCAGTCCTCTCTTTTAAATATTTTTTATTTCTAATTTCTTTAAAATCTAGCTTACTTGAAAAACTTAATTATGACTTTTCAAAAACACGTTCAAGAGGATTTTTTTTTTTTTTTTTCAAGTGCTGCTCTCTAAGTTTTTGTATATTAAGGAGTTTCACATATCTAAATAGTGATGACTTGAAGTACTTACAAATATCCTTCTAAGAATGATCTCCTTAATCACTAAGTCTTACAGCTTCTTGAGGTTTAGTCTTTACTTCAAGGTCTGCTTGGCCTTTAAGTTCTTCATGTATCTTTTATTTCTTCAATGTTCTAAGAATCTTTCATTTGATTGACTTTGATCTCCAGTTTACTTCCATGATACCTGAATTAAAACCACTCAACAACACATGTTAAAACATCCTTCATTTTGTTATCATTAAAACAAGATTGAAAAGCCCAATTAGGCCAACAATCTCCCCCTTTTTTATGATGACAAATGAGAAGAAAAAATGTGAGTGAGCCTTAAAAAGACTCCCCCTTACAACAAGCATCATTTTACTCCCTCTTACATGCTCATCATAAATATCATACAATATCATGCTCATCGTACTCATCATACAATATCATGCTCATTCAATATCAAATCATATAATATCATGCTCATTCAATATCAAATACTTCTCCCTTTACATATATCATGTAATATCATGCTTAACATGCTCAGTTTTTGCTCAGATACTGCTCCCCCTTTTGACATCAATAAAAAAGAGTGAGATATAAAAAAAAGATTAAGTTCAATTGAACACACACTTCTCAATATATTGCAATATAGACATGTGGTTTGAGGTAAATGTGGTTTCCCTTTTCCTTATGCTAGGCATTTATTTGTGAATTAAAAGTTAGTTGTGAGTTCAGGATATCTCCCTCAGGTTTTAGGTTCCTTCTTGAACCAAAGCTTAGGCTCCTTAAGTTCAAACTCGAACCCGAATTTGGGTTCGCACCCTCTGATACCCACTAGGTCTGAACATCAAGACCATACCCAAATTTAGATCTGAATTACCCAACTCTCGACCCGTCTCATTTTAAAACACTCCTGGCCCATCTCATATTAAAACACTCCCGGCCCATGTCATTTTAAAACACTCCCGGCCCATGTCATTTTAAAACACTCCTGGCCCATCTCATTTTAAAACACTCCCGGCCCATCTCATTTTAAAACACTACTGGCCTGTCTCCTTTTAAAACATTCTCGGCCCATCTCATTTTAGAACACTTTGGCCCATCTCAGTTTAAAAATCACCCGGCCCCCCAATTTCTTTTAAAAATTAACCCAAATGCATTAAATTATTTTAACCCAAACCCATTAAACCTTTTCACCCGAACCCATGACAATATTTTAACCAAGCCCATGAAAACCTTTTAAACCAAGCCCACAAAAGTCCTTTTGACTCAACACCCGCACGTGTCTGGTCACATGTTCCAGACTTGCTTGGGGTTACTCGAGTTCACATAACTCACTGAGTTGACTCATATGAGTCAACCTATCACCGTATCAGCAAATTGAAGATGGTTTGACTTATCTTCAACCTGCAACTTGATGATCGAAACCCTAATTCGAAACCCCAACATGATCAAACCAAATCATGAACGCATAGTCCCACATAAGAATAACAGAGAATCCAGTATCCACACCACATAAATTAGAAATAACATGAAAACCCTTTTGGATTACTCATGCAAATCATACAAACGAAATATGAATAAATAAGGAGAAATACTTATCTGCTTAGCCACCTGTGAGAGTTAAAAGAGTCATCGCCCTTGAGATTTTAGACCCTTGAAGGATCAGGAAAAGCTTAGGACTTCATGTTGGTCTCACAAGGACCTGAGCGGCTTCAAGACTTCCAAGATCAAAGAGGAAGGTAGTTAAAGCCTTCAGGTTTTGTTTCTACTATGTGCAGGAAGATTGAGGGAAAAAGTGAGGGTATTGGTAGTTCGAAACAGGATCTGGAACCCTGGGGTTCAGATAATTTAAGAGGGTATCTAAGAACCCTCAGGGAGGAGGAAGCAGCGAAGGCAATCGAGAGGGAAGTTAGGACCTTTAGAGTTTTAAGTTAGGTTTATTTTTCAGATCGAAAAGAGGAAAGAAGAATATAAGGGGGAGATCTTAGGTGGTTAGCTAGAGCTTTAAGGGAGTTGCAGAGAGCCTCTAGGGGAATGAGAGGTTGCATGGCCAAGGTTTCTAAAAACCCTTGGAGAAGAGGAAGCAAGGAAATGGGATTGAGGGAGAGTGGGGCAAGTTACAGGAAGGAACTTTAGGGCTCTTGTTCGCAAAAAAGAAGGAAGACCAAAGGAAGGAGAGAGGAAACAGAGAGAAAAATGTGAATGAAAAATGAGAAAGAAAGGAATTTTTTTGTTTAAATATGTCACCGCTTGAAACCACTAGAAACGTGGAACCATTAATCTCCACATGATCAAAGCAGAGGACGACCAGATCTGGGCTGTTTAGTTTGTTTTTTTTTTTTAACGACAGGGATTAGGCCACATTAGTGGTCCGCGTCGATCACACCTCCACCGTAGGATCCTGACTTTCCATAGACGGTTCGGATGGAACCACGTTGCCAATCCCCCACTGCATACATCGAGGACCTAACATGTGGCATCCTCATCTTCACCATACACGACGCCCTCCCCTCGACCATCTGATCTTTGCTCAACATCGACGAACATGAACATGCCATACCAGATGTCTCTTCGATGTCTGTTCCATCCCTCTTTGACCGACACGTGACTCATTTATGTCCACGCACACAGGGGATGACACGGTCTCCTGATGACTGTCCGATCGCCGCTTCTCGGGAATGGCTGTGATGAAGCCACATCGCTGATTCTATCCATTTTCTCTCACCCACTCATGGGGCAATGCGTGGTATGACCCTAACCAGGCCTTAAAGATGGTTGATCTCCACAAAAAATATTTTTACAACCAAAAATTGTTTTTACACTTTGAAAAATCCCCAAAAACTAGAAAAATATTTCCAGGACTTAAAAATCACTTTTGGCACTCTTTTCTATCTCAAATAAATCCCCAAACCTCCCGAAATAATATTTTCATACTTAGAAAAACCCTACAAAATTTTAAAAATGCTGGGAGTTTATTTTGTACCTTATTTTCTTGATTTTCCTTCCCATTGATTTCAAAAAGGGGGGGAAGGCATGAACTCTACGGAGCACGATATGCCCCGGTTCTGAGGGAGTACTTATATAGTATTTATTTTTTGTATTTCTTTACAATTTTTAAAAGGAAGAAATTTTAAAGGCTTATTAAATTTAATTTGTGGGATAATTTTCAATTAATTAGGTACCATTTGTAGAACAGGCGTGTAGGGGGTGCTAATACCTTCCCCTCGTGTAACCAAACTCCCGAACCTAACTCTGATAACGTAGACCGATTCTACCCTTAATTGGATAGTAATCAAGTGTTCTAACCACACACCAAAAGGTTAGTGGTGACTCCATTACACCATGTTTTCTACGAAAATATTTTAAAACCACCTTACCCAGTTCGCCTCGGGAACGTCGCAATAGCTTGGCAACTCCCCTGGGGACTTAGAGATTCGAGCAAGTAATTAATTGAGAATTATCCCAATTTAAAATATAATAAGCCTTTTGATTACTCCACAATATTTGTACATAGTATTAATATTTTATTACATTGATTGTTTCCATAGTTAATTAATTGTGAATACTTTGTCTCCATATGGTCAACTGCGAATATTTTTATCTCCATATTAGGCATGTGAATAATTGATTTCACTTGTTGTTTGAAAAAGCATGAATACTTTGTTTCCTTTGCTAGCATGTGGTTAATTGTAAATACTTTGTTTTCCATTATTGATTGAATAAGCATGAGATTACTTGTGAATGCTTTAATAAACATGTGGATGAATGTGGGGTAGGGGATTAGGCTAAGAAATTGAGTTCACACACTTGCGCATGCTCTATAATATTTTTAAAATTTTCAAGGAAAAACATGGAATGTCGAAGTCGCCACTAACCTTTAGTGTGGTTAGAACACATAATTACTACCCCGTTAAGGGTAGAATGAGCTTATGTTATCAGAGTTGGGGTCGGGAGTTCAGTTACGCGAGGAGAAGGTACGAGCACCCCCTACGCGCCCGTTCTTACAAACGGTACCTAATTAATTTAGAATTATCCCTAAATTAATTTTTAAAAAAGTCTTTAAATTACTCCTTTTATGAATTTATAAATACACATGAAAAATAAATAAATAAATAAATAGATGTAATATATACATATATATTCCCTCAGAGCTTAAGGTACGTGAAGCCCGAAAGCTAATACCCTAGCATTAAAATCATAGGGATACACCCACGCAAAAATACTTACTAAAATAATACCAAAATACTAGAAATAATGGATATCGCAATACAAAATATAAACATAGGATATAACTGAAAATTTCGAAAATATGTGATAATAATAGCCCTAATATATTATAATGATAATACATTAACTGTAATAATAATACTACTATAATAATAACACACACACACACACACACACACATATATATATATATATCTCATAATATTAATAACACATAAATACCGATACAATATTATAATACCACTTTAATATATATGTATATATATATATATATATATCATAATACGTAAATATTAATATTAGACCACAATAATACTACTAGACTAATAATACATATATATCATAATTTTAATAACTATACAATATGATAATAATATATCCTAACAAATACAGGCAAAAGCCCTAATTATAAATAATCAAAACTTTGACATAACACCAACAAAACCCTAATATTAACAATAAAGGAAACATGACAATAAATCAAACCCTAAAAGTTAAATATAAACAAACATGGAAACAAATGAGACGAAATTATGACATTTAGGCAAACCTAAAAATAAATATACAATGATATGGAAATAATCAAACCCTAAAAAATTCAATGTGCAATAAAATGGAAATAAATCAAAAATCCTAAAAAATATGTACTAATAATTTGGAAACCTAACAAACCCTAAAGTTAAAATGTGATAATAATATGGAAACACTCATAACCCTAAAATTAATAAACAATCTATATAGAGGCAATCAAACCCTAAAAATATTAATAACATGCTAATTATTATAACGATGATAATAATAATAATATTTTAACAATAATAAACAATATGCTTTTATTTATACATAAACAATGTACTTAATACTACCAATAATGTACAAATAATATAATATTTATACTAACACAATTCATCTAATAGTAATACTAATAAATTAATAATGATATAATCAATAATAGTAACATGCTAATTATATAATAGTCTTACCAATAATGCTATATAAACAATATAGTAATAATACTAATATAATTAATATAATAATAATGCTAATGATAATGAGCCAACTACATAACAATATGACTAATAATAATATATAAATCATATTGTACTAATACTAATACAATCAACATAATAACAATACCCTTATAATCACTATAATGACTATATTAAAAATAATATACAAACCATATAACAATATTATTGATGGTAATATACAAATAATATAACAACATTATTAATAATGATATTCACATGATAATAATATTATTACTAATAATATACAAATAATAATATTATTAACAATAATACTAGTATGGTATATATATACATATAAGCATAAATATACATGTGTTTACAGAGGGACTTACAGAGGGGGTGGCGGAATTGATGGTGCAGCGGGGATGGAATTGGGCAGAGGTCGGAGCTGGACTGTGACAGTCTGCTATGCTCACTGAGTTCTGAGGGAGCTCGCCAGAGTTGCAGCAAAGAAGGTGGCCAGAGCAGAGTGTGGAGAACTTACCAACAGAGGGCCTGCCGTGGCTGTGTGTTGGGGAGCTGGCCGTGGCTAGTGTGGTGGCTGGCCGTGGCAGCAAGGGAACTTGCTGCTGGTAAAGCTTCTGCTAGTATAGCTGTGGTAGAGTTGCAGATGAAGAGCTGCTATGTGGAGGCTCGCGGTTGCCTGAGCTGGCGTCTCGTCTGGAACAAAGGAGGTTGTGGCCGCTGTCTGATGTTGCAGCGGCCGTGCGAGGAGGTTGCTGGGCCTGCTGCAGAGGCTCATCTGGAGCAGAGGAGGTCAAGAGCGGAACCAGAGAGAGGAGAAGGATTGGGAGCGGCAGAGCAGAGGGGGTGAGGATGGAGCCGGAGAGAGGAGATGAACTGGGAGAGGCAGAGCAGAGAGGGTGAGGATGGAGAGACAGAGGGGCTGTGCGGAGCAGCAAGGGAAAGATTGGAGAGAAAGAGGGGCTGTGCGGAGCAGCAGGGGAAAGATTTTTTTTTTTGCTCTATTTTCTTGCGCCCCCCGCCGCACCCGCACACCACCCCCCCCCCCCCCCCCCCCCGGCGGGCCGGCTGTGTGCGTGAAAGAGAAGAGCAAAGAAAGGTTTTTTTTTTTTTCCGTTCCCCCTTTAGCTCCGTGCGCCCCCATTATATAAAAAAATTCTGAAAAAACCTAAAAAAAACTTCCTTTTTTATTTTATTTTCTTTTTCTTTTCTTTTTCTGCTTTTACTATTATGATAATAATGAAAATAGTAATAGTAATAATAATAATAAAATCAATAAGGTAATAATAATAATAATAATAATAATAATAATAATAATGATAAATAATAATAAAAAATAATTGTAGTAAAAGTAAAAATAATAAAGATACTACCAATAAAATAATAATAATAAGACTAATAATAATAATAATAATACTAATAGTAATAGTAAAAAAATACTAAATGACAATAATAAAATAATAATAATAATAATAATAATAAATACTAAAAATAATAGTGATAGTAAAATAATAATAAAATAAGGTAATAATAATGAAAATAAGAATAAACCTCTTGTTCTATCTGGTTAGGGCAAAAATAGGGTGTCTACAACCAAGATTTCCCTGTTAGGACTAGATAGGAGTGTAATAGCATTAGTCCCTTCGTGGCAAAGCTTGATAGGATCCACAAACCATTCCACTCAGTGTGGGCTTTGTCTGGACCCCCATCGGAAAGGATTGAAGTTCAATCTGGGAACCTCTCGTCAATAGGGACTAGAGCCTAACTAGACATCAGTACCTATGAGATCCCTTCCTTAGGTTAGAGCCTCAAAGAACCATGTGTATATACAGACGTTTACTGGGCTAGCACAGAAGCTCCATTCTTCTCCGTGTGGGTTTTTGTTTGAACATGATTGATTTGAACTGTATGATACTATTACTAACATATTACGTCCACATAGGCATCCCATTTAATTTATCAAGTTTCCGGAAGAGATCCAAATCATTCATAGAGAGTACAACAATTTACCAGGAGACCGATTCCACGGTACAACTGCATTCTAAGAGTCAACAGAACAAGTGGGGTGACAATCTTAACTAAGTATCTGTCATTGAATTACCAGCCCAGATTAGCATCAACACGAGAACTAATTCACTAGAAAAGATGAAAATCATTTGGAAAGAAGGGTATCTTGCTTGCCGTTTGAAATTTTCCCAAGCGTACGGACATATCAGCTTTTTGTTGCATGTATCGATGAACATTCAGGCCATAAAAGCATTAGTCGAGTTTTGGAATCTGCCATACTACTGCTTTACAATGGATAGGGTTGATCTGCTACCAACCATTAAAGAGTACACCTCACTTTTACATCTGATTAAGCTGCAAATGCCATACAAAACTTATGTGTGTGACGCTAGTGCCTTTTTCATGAAGGAGTTTTATGATGCTATTGGGGTCAAAATTCAAAAAACACTCTTAGAAGAAGGTGTGGAAATCAGAAAAATCTCTTGGAAGCAGTTGAAAGAAATAATGGAAAAAAAGAAAAAGAAAGGGAGGAGGTTGTTAGCTTTACTATGATCCCAAGAGGGGGGGTGAATTGGTATTTTTAAATCCAATCCCTAGGTGAATGTTCTAACACCAGTTTGTTCACAACCTTAAGGACAATCTAGTGCAAGTAAAGTAAATATACCAGAATTTAAATAAAGAAATTTAATTAACGCCACATACACCAGAAAGCAGTAAAGTAAAAGTGACACACAGAGATGTTATCGAGGTTCGGCCAATTGCCTACGTCCTCGCCTTGGCTAACCAACACAAGGATTACCACTATAACTTGCTCACTTAAACGGGTGGAGTGACACCTATACAAACCAGGTCAATTCAAGGGGCTAACCTCAACCGTTACAACAATCCTTATCGGCCTGGATTACCGCCCCCTCAGGCCACGCTTGTAAACACTCAGATTTTACAATCAAATGGTACAGATAAAAGTGTTTTCAAGTAAAGCAGATTTGTACCCAAATATGCACAATCACATATGCATCAATAGCATGGATATAGTGTAAGCTCAGTGATGCAAGATTTGTTCAATCAGTACTCTACTCAGTATAATCAATATGAAGCTCAAGAGTATTCAGCACAATACAATCAGTATAATGCACAAGAGTATTCAATGCAAGCAAAGTCTTGGAATCTAGACAAGATATTCAGTAGCACATCAATATTCCAAGTAGGCTAAACATATAATCAAACTAGTTCCAAAATAGTTTTTCTCAATGAAATAGGCACAATACTAGTTTGAAAAAATAACTTTCTTGTTTGAAAAACCTTTGCACAGCAAAAACAGAGCTCTTGGACACTTGCAATGGAATGCAAATATCCTAAGCTTTCTTGGTTTAATCCCACACAAGATTTATAGAGGAGAAATCTGTGGGATAAACCTAAACTAAACTCCCAAAGAAATAATCTCAAGTACATATACAAGAGCGAGTATTAGCAAAAAATAATAATCACATAAGCACAAGAGAAACTCTCACACTCTCTGATTTTTCGAATGAATGCAAGATATGAGAGTATTTGGATAAAGGAAGATTTTTCAGTAGAGAGAGTTTTTGGTTAATCACTTTTTGCTAATCACACTCTAATCATGCAAATGAGAACATATTTATAGCCAGGTGAAAAAATAAAACCGTTCGGGACAAGATGGGTATTATTAAAAAAGTGCCAAAGGATTAAGATCTAATTAGCCTGAAATAACTCTGTTTTACCGCGGTTAAAATAATTTTAACTGGGCAAAGTTTAGGTGGTTGAACCTTGGTTTGGTCGCTTGATCAGACACAGTTCAAAAAGTTTTTCAATTAAGTTCAGTCGCAAGGATAAAGGTTCGGCAACCCGAATCAAAGTTAGTAGCCAAACTTCGTGACTTCAGGTGCCCGATCAAATTTTTGGTAGCCCGAAGGCAGGTGTTCGGTCACCCGGGGATATATTTGAACTACCATAGGGCACCCGAGTTGGTGAATAGTCCCTTTCGAAGGGTTCGGGCCCCCGAGGAAGATGTGTGCATTTGAGGTTCGGTCACCCGAGGGCTGGTCAACATTTTGACTTTCAAAGTTCGGGCGCCCGAGGAGTTTTGTACTCCAAAGGTTCGGTCGCCTGACTCCTCTTATCTTGCTTAGATTTGTCCAATTTTAAGCACAATTATAACACACTCATATATTTTATGCTATATGTGTGAGTGTTAGAGCCTAAGGTCTTGCTATCGTCTAATTGAGCTTACGCTATATTCTGTATGCATGATGTGCAAGTGATAAACATACAACCACAGCCTAGGTTACTATTATAGACCCATATAAATTATTACAGACCGATATGAATTAAAATTACAAATACAAGTTTTCGTGGTCTTCTTATTTCTTCAAGTGTCCTTTCTTAGGATATTTATTTGAATCTGCATAAGCACTTGACAATCATCAAATATTAGTATTTGTCATTATCAAAACCAGGTGTGACATATGAGGTCAACATTCTCCCCCTTTTTGATGATGACAAATACACCAAGAAAAAATTGGATATAGCTTAAAGAAGCTCCCCCTAACAATCTGCATCATGTATTTAAGTTTTTGCCCTACATCTCCCCCTTTTGGAAATAGGAAAAAGGGCTATAGGAGTGAACACTCTAGGTAGTGGGTAAGTGTTACGTTTATATATTAGAAATTTTGTAAATATTTGGAAAAATTTCGGCAGAGTACCATTTGTAAATCAGACTTTCCAAAATAATCGTCTGTATAAAATGTAACCTGTTTGAGTTTAAAATCTCTAACAGTGTATCCACAACTACTCAAACAGTTCAGTATGGTCCAACAATTCAAGTAAATGTTTCAATATCATTACAAAGTGGACAAAAGAGTTGGGTATGACAAGTAGTAAGCAATATGCATTACATGCAATAGGATCATGCTACAGATATAAGATATGTGCACCCAATTAATAATCAATATTCAAAAAGTCTAAGGTAAGGAAACAAATTAACAAAGAAATTGGTTGCTAAGACTTGTTAAATTTCACTTGAGAGCTTCCCCTAAATTTATGCAAATTATGAAACATCTAAGAAGCTTCTCTATTGTGCATTAGACCTAACTCACACCGAAATTTTTGGTTAATTCGGTTAATTAACCGAATTTGGCCGACCCGACCATTTGCTCACCCCTAGTGCCAGGGATACATCAAAAACACAATGTGGAAGCTTATGCAGCAGAAAACATACAATCATATACATCTCATTATACCATACATCACAATACCAGAGTTACTACAGCCACTATATTTACATACACACAGTACACAACCCAAAATATATCTTAGGGCTATCTCACAAAGTACATCCGACCCAATCAAAACACTTACCCTTCTGGAAGGGCAGACCAATTGTACTAGATCAGCAGGGCTTTACCCGCTCTCCTATTAGGGGCTCCTGAAATGTTTATAAAATTCGAGGTGAGACACCTCGCAGTAAGGGAAATAAACTAACACTAGTATGTGGCAACATGAGCATTTCTGTGATATACATATAATCATAAACATAACCAGTAAAACTATATATACATCATTTTTGGGAAAACATGTATAATCAAACATGGCAGAACATAATTGTTTCCATAACATAATTCATCTCATATAAATAATAATACGAAAACAATCCTGCTAGGTTAGCTGACTATTGTCATATATTACCCCCACATGACTGGGTTATGTGGCTTGAAGGCGGGACCTGACAATGGTTGGTCGACCACTGTTAAGTCAAAAATACAGTCTATAAGTCAGATGGATCTGCCAGACCTGGTCCGTACACTAGGGGCGCTCACACACTTCTTAAAAATCACATCGACCATCCAATCTCACACCACTCCATAAAATGGCGTTAATACAAATATCATGATCATGATGACCATGGACACATAGCAACGGTACCGTGCAAGTGCTAGCCTAGACCAAGTCAACCACGTTCTAATATCATATAACATATACTGAAACTGTGATACATGGATATTTCATATCATTACTTATCAAATCAATCATATCATTTTGCATATATACATATATCATGAAAATCATCGGCCCGTACACCGGCAAATCATTTCCATAGCACAGCCCGTACGCTGGCAAATCATTTCCATAACTCGGCCCATACACTAGCAAATCATATCCATAGCACAGCCCATACACCGTCAAATCATACACATAGCTCGCCCCGTACGCCAGCAAACATATATAAAAATCTCAGTCTGTACGTCGATTTTTCATTATAAAATCCATATCATTAACACATTCCCAAAAAACAGTATTTCATAACAATTTCTACTCATGCCACACTAAACAAGTTTTTCGTATATTTAACATACCATCATTTTCAACAGTATTTTCCCAAATATAAATAATATATAAATATATTTATTTTCCTGAAATCAAATGTTATAATATTATACATACTTTTCATAAAATATTAA
Organism: Malania oleifera; assembly: GCF_029873635.1. Lineage (NCBI taxonomy): Eukaryota > Viridiplantae > Streptophyta > Magnoliopsida > Santalales > Ximeniaceae > Malania > Malania oleifera. The sequence continues at coordinate 24,653,761 of NC_080423.1, forward strand.
TTTAGTTTTGTAGACACCCCATTTTTACCCGGACCCAATATAACAGAAGTATTAATATTATTAGAATTACTTTATTATTATTATTATTATTATTATTATTATTAATATTATTATTATTTTTTATATTATTATTATTATCACTACTTTTAAAATATTATTATTATTATTATTTTATTTTTCATTATTATTCTTATTACCATTTACCACTATTATTATTATTATTATTATTAGCAGCAAAAACAAGAACAGGAAAAGAAAATAAAAAAGCAAAAGGGAGGCATTAGGGTTTATTTCTCTATAAATAGATTGCATTCACACACAAAAAAGAGGGGGCGGGGGCTCACAAAAAAAAAAAAAAAACAAACCCATCTTCCTCCTAGCCCCTCCCAGATCAGCCTTGTCTTTCCCCCATCTTAGCAACCTGCGTCGCCGTCGCCGTCACCCAGCCGCCACACGGCCACCCAGAAGCTCCCCATCTTCCATCTTCCCTCTGTTCAGCCCCTCACGGCCTCACCTGCAACCGCCACCCTCCCTTTCACTCACTCTCTTCTCCACGTAGCAGCCCCTTCTAAACTCTCTCTGCAGACACACAAACAGCTGTAGCAGCAGCTCCTCACGCCTCTCGCAGCAGGCACAGGCATACCAGCGCTCCCAACTGCGAGCAATCAACCGCACGGCCTCTTGAACAGCCATCACTCTGGCAGCCCTTCACGACAACGTCTTCGCCGCCCTCCGGCCACGCTCAACACACGCTCATCTTCTCCTCCAGCTCTGGCCATTCCCATCGTAGCATCTCACGCAGCAAGCCAAGCAGCCCCCTGCTGCTCCTCTCGGTACTACACACAAACAGCCCAGCCCGCAATCCTCCTCTGCTCCTGCCATCGTCGGCACACCCTCTGCCAAAACTCGTCGTCGCCGACAAATCTCCATCGCCACCTCGTCGCCGCCGCTTCCAGCCCCAGCTCTCCGGTCATCTTCTTTAGCTCCGGCGACGCCCTCGGTAAGTCTCCCAAACCCCGGCTGTGAGTTTCATACACACGACCAGCCACACACACACACACATACACAGAACACATGCACGATAAACTGCATGCACAACACACGTCATTTTTTTATTTTTTCTTCCTTTTTTTTTATTACCGTAAATACTAATTGGTTTATTTTCGTTTTTGTAGGATTCATTTTTTTATTTTTTCTTCCTTTTTTTTATTACCATAAATACTAATTGGTTTATTTTCATTTTTGTAGGATTCTTTTTTGTTTAATTGGGGTTCGTCTCAAGTTTTAAAATTTGAATTTTCTTGACATCATATTTTTTTTGTATATATGTTAAATAAGTAGTATGATGGTTATCGTATATTATTGTTAAAGTTCTTTTTTTTTTTCTTTCTTCCCTTATTGTCATGTATTTATGGTTATTATAATACTTATTGATTATATATTCACTTTTATTTTTCACCATGTTCGTTATTTACATAGTATTTAGGGTTTTTGATTATTATTATTTATGATTGTAATTATGTTATATTATTATTTAAGCATGTTTAAGATTTTTATTAGTTTCCATGTTTAGGGCTTAATTGTTTCCATATAGCTTGTGTATTAATTTTAGGATAGATGTTTCCATATTACTATCATAGGTTTCCATATTAATTGAACATTGATTTATTTTAGGCTTTGAATTACTTTCATATCATTGTATATTATTCCTTTTTGGGTTGGATTGGCGTTGTATATTTAGGGTTTGTCTTGTTTCACTTCCCTGATTAGGTCTTACTTATTTTCGTGTTTGTCCATATTACATTTAACTTTTAGAGTTTGATTCGTGGCCATGTTTTTGGAAGTTTATTGTTAATATTAGGATTTTACTTTTGAAGGTTTGATTATTCGTTTTATATATATATATGTATAAATTATATATGTATTATTATTCTAGTGGTATTTTTATTGGTACTTACCTATTAGGATACGTATATTATTATTATTATTATTATTATTGTTATTTTATAGTACTAGTATCCTATTATTTTCCTCATTTTTTTATTTGAAATTTTAGGAAAACCACAAGAAAAAAATCATAAAAAGAGAAAATTAGAAAAAATCTAAAAAATATTTTTTGGGCTTGACTTTCATAATTTTTGCCTTAATTATCTTTTTGTTATTTCAAAATTCAGCAAAATGTGGAAAAATATAAAACTCATAAAAATAGAAAAAATCAAGAAAAATATTTTGAGACTTGTAAATCATTTTTTGACATCATTTGAATCCCAAAAACTTCCCAAGCTAGTATTTTCATACATAGAAAAATCCTATATGATTTCCAAAATTTGGGAGTGTATTTTGTAAAGTATTTTCTTGATTTTTATCCCTATGATTTTAATGCGAAGGTATGAGCTTTTGGGCTTCACGTACCTTTAGTTCTAAGGGAATATGTATATATATTTATATATTACGTATATTTTTGTATTATTTATTTATTTATTTATTTATTTATTCATTTTGCATGTGTATTGGTAAATTCACTAGAGGAGTAATTTTAAAGACTTATTAGATTAACTTAGGGATAATTCCAAATTAATCAGGTACCGTTCGTAAGAATGAGCACGTAGGGGGTGCTCGTACCTTCCCCTCATATAACCCAACTCCCGGCCCCAACTCTGGTAACGTAGACTCATTCTACCCGTAACGGAGTAATAATTAAGTATTCTAACCACACTAAAAGATTAGTGGCGCCTCTGATATTCCTGTTTTTTCCTGAAAAATTTAAAACACACTTTTATTTCACCACCCAGGGGCACATGCGCTCCGGGATGTCGCGACAAGTTTATCCCCTTACCTGATTCTTGAAAAACCCCTAAAAAAATATGTCCTACACCTACAGGGTTCCCTACTCAACAACTTGAAAACAACATTCCTCAAAACTAAAGTTCAACATTTCTACACGTACTACACTTTCTACAACTATCAAATAACCAAATACTGAGTAGAAAGTCTTATCCTAGATTTTGTATGATTTCCAACTCAGCCCCACTGACGATTCACTCTAGCAGACTTGCAGATAACTTTCCCAAGAGCAACGTGGTGGTTTCAGATCATCGAACCGGCAGAAATTTGGCCCAAAAACTTAGAGAGAATGAGGAGAAACTGAAGGATGTGTGTGTGAGAGAGAGAGAGAGAGAGAGAGAGAGAGAGAGAGAGGTTCTACACAACAAATTTCATCCAAAAATAGATTTTAGGCCTATTTAAACTGTGGCCTTCGTCGACGAGCCACGTCATCTCGTCGACGAGGCCAAGAAGAAGACTCGTCGACGAACCTCAACCCTCGTCGACAAATTTCAGACTTCCAAAAAGCCTCTTTCGATATCTTCTCGTCGACGATACAGGACTTCGTCGATGAGATCCTGAAGAACTCTCGTCGACGAAACCCCTGTGTTCCTATTTCCATTTCCCTTTCTTTTTATTACTTAAATACCATTATTATTCGAGTCATTACACAGTCGGTGTAGCCACTAATAGTTCAAAATCTAGAAATTGTGTGTTTGCCCCACATAATTTAACACACCCCACAGATACAAACGAGTGTGTGGCCTCTAAGTAAAAAAGTGTAATAACTTTAAATGAAAACACATTACCTGTACCTGTCACCACGACGCCGGCTGTCTCAGCATCACCCGATGTCAGAGTAAAAACTCTGGTTGAAGCCATATTCCTCTTCCGGCCTCCATGTGGTGCTTGATAGCCTCCTCGAGCAGGTCTAGGAGTAGGAATAGAACCAATCTGAGCCTGACAATCTCTCATCATACCTTTGAAGGTCAAAACTGCAATTGAATCACCACCCGCAGCGCCTGAGGGTCCAACACCCTCATTCCCACTAGCGTGGGCACTACTACCACCAGAGTCCATCCTGAAAAACAAATAACTTATTTTTGAACTCTATCTCCATAACATATCATCTAACTAGTACAATATATCCTGAACTAATTCATCACTCATGATCTTAATTCAAGGTTCAATCCTACAACCTAGATACCTAACCCAACGATAGTTTACCATGACCTTCCTGAAATCGTCACCCCAGGAAAATCACACAAACCACCACGAAAATCCTGCATCTAGACTATAAAATAAGATCTCAAATTCCCTTATCCTATGCTCTGGTATTATTACTACTGCATTCTAGAGTCTAAAGAACCTAGTATCCTAGGCTATAATATCAAACTATAACGACCTACTTATCTTATCATATAATAAAACATACTTAATAACCAAGTCAACTTGAACCCATGGGTAACGGGGACACATCTGACATTCACAATGAAAACCTAAGCAGCAATAAATATAAATCACATTTCCATAACCATAAAATATAAATACCAGAGTCATCTACATTCCCAAATATCTGTGTTTATGTACAATCTCCAAAAATACAAAATACATATAAACATATCTGGGAACCCACAACACACATCTACTGTTCCTAGATCAAAACTTACCATCCTAGCAGGGTAGTACTATTGACTCAACAGCGGCCTCACTCTGCCGGTTTTTCTGGGTTTCTTGAAAATTATTTAAGTTCGGGGGTGAGACATTTCTCAGTAAGGGAAAATAAATTAAATATAGTTGTTTGGTAACATGAATATTTGATGCAGTTATACATATGCAGTACATTTCATTTATCTGAAAATATTTATCATATCATACTGAATAATCATATACTCTCGTATTTTCTAATAAATCATACATTTTATAAAATGTCTGATATAATTGATAATACTGAAAATTCACTCAAGATGTATAGCTAGCTGATGTCATGTATTAAGGCGGGACCCGACAATGGCTGGCCGACCACTACCGAGTCAAAAATGTCTGTAAGTACAATGGGCCCGCCACATCTTGGTCCGGACTGCCACGTGGATGTCTACAACTCTACACTGAAAGTCACATTGACTATCCATCTCTCATCCCCTTATGGGGTGGTTAGCACAAGTCTGAACATAGATATCTGATCTATATAGCAACGGTACTGTGCTCCTATAACTGAACTGAACTAACATCCGGGTCCTGATAACATATAATATATGATAATATACTGTTTAACGTAAATAAGATTGATAGTATTTTCTCTAATAACATAAATACATACATACGACCTTACGCCGATTTCTTTCATATATGCGGCCTTGCGCCGAACATTTCATACGGCCTTGCACCGAAATAATACGTATACACGGCCTTGCACCAGTTATCAATCACGGCATTGCACCGAACATTTCATACATATCATTCTGAATAAATAATTCATTTATCATGTATTTTAAAATCATAATGTACTGCATTCTTTCATAATCTCTGAAAATTATGCTTTGTTCATAAAATTGTCATATCATAATACTTCCCTCATAAAGTAATATTCATGCCACACATTGCTGTATAAAACCATACATTATATTCTAAAATCATAATTTCCTGGCATATCATACTAATATATATACATTTCAACATAATAGCTGTATTTTCTCAAATATGCATTTCTTCCATAATATACAAATATAATACATGCTTTCCTAAAAATAAATTTGCTAATAAATAATAATAATTTGCATGAAAAATAACTGTTTTAGTTTTTTCCCTTACCTAAAACTAAAAAAAAAAAAAAAAAACCATAAATGCATTAGTCCTGCACCCGCAGGGTTTCCCGTTCAACATGCAGAAAATGACAATTTTCAGAACTAAACTTCAGTATTTTTCCATGAATATCATTTCCTATAACTATGGTAAGACCAAATTTGGCATAAAAATCCTTACCTTATACTAGGGATGAATTCCAACTCAACTCCATCAATGATCCGCTCCGGCAGACTTGGAGAGAACTTCTCTAGGAGCGTCGTGGTGGCCTCAAATCATCGATCCAGCGAGCGTCGGAGCCGAAATGGAAGAGAGAGGAGAGAGAGAAATCTTAGGGAGGAGAGAGAGAGAGAGAGAGAGAGAGAGAGAGAGAGAGAGAGAGAGAGAGAGAGAGGGTTTGAGTGTCGAAATTCCGCTGAAAAAATGAAGTTTGGCATTTTTATACACTGGCCTTCATCGACGAGCCACGTCACTTCGTCGACGAGATCAAGAAGGCTTCTCGTCAACGAACTCTTCCCCTCGTCAAAGAAATTCAGATTTGCCAAAATCATTCTCCCGTTATCTTCTCATCGACGAGACGTACCCTTGTCGACGAGCCGACAGTACAACGTCGTCGACGAACGCCGCTTTTTATATATATTTTTCTATTTTTCTTTCTCTTGTTATTTAAATACCATAATTCTTCAGGTCATTACACCTGGACCTAAACTTGAATTCAGGTTCGCACTCTCTAATACCCACCAAGTTCGAACATCAAAACCATACCCAAATGCAGGTCTGAATTACCCGACTCCTAGCCCGTTTCATTTTAAAACAATCCCAGCCCATCTTGTTTTAAAACACTCCTAGCCCTTCTCATTTTAAAACACTCCCGGCCCATCTCATTTTAAAACACTCTCGGCTCGTCTCCTTTTAAAACACTCCCAGCCCATCTCATTTTAAAACACTCCTGGCCCATCTCATTTTAAAACACTCACGGCCTGTCTCATTTTAAAACATTCCTGGCCCATCTCATTTTAAAACACTTTCGCCTATCTCGGTTTAAAAATCACCCAACCCCTCTATTTCTTTTAAAAATTAACCCAAACCCATTTAACCTTTTCACCCAAGCACATCACAATATTTTAACCAACCCCATGAAAACCTTTTAAATCAAGCCCACAAAAGTCCTTTTAACCCAATACCCGCACATGTTTGGTCACACGTTGAAACTCACTCGGGGTCACCCGAGTTCACAAAACTCACTAAGTTGACTCACACGAGTCAACTTGTCACCCTCTCACCAGATTGAAGACAGTTTGACTCGTCTTCAACCTACAACTTGACAATCAAAACCCTAATTCGAAACCCCAATAGGATCAAACCAAATCATTAACACATAATCCCACATGAGAATCACAACAAATCCATTATCCATACCACAGAAATCAAAAATAACATGCAAACCCTTTCAGATTACTTATGCAAATCATAAAAACGAAATATGAATAAATAGGGAGAAATACTCATCTACTTGGCCACCTGTGAAAGTTAAGTGAGTCCTTGCCCTTGAGATTTCATACCCTTGAAGGATGAAAAAAAGCTTAGGACTTCATGTTGGTCTCGCATGGTACCTAAGCGGCTTCAAGATTGCCAAGATCAGAGAGGGAGGTAGTTAAAGCCTTCAGGTTTTGTTTCTGCTATGCGCAGAGAGATTGGGGGAAATAGTGAGGGTATTGGTAGTTTGAAATAGGATCTAGAACCTTAGGGTTCAGAACATTTAGAGGGTTTCTAAGAACCCTCAGGGAGGAGGAAGCAGAGAAGGCAATCTAGAGGGAAGTTAGGATTTTTAAAGTTTTGAGTTAGGTCTCTTTTTCAGATTTGAAAGAGGAAATAAGAATAAGAGGGGGAGATCTCAAGTGGTGAGCTAAGGCTTTAAAGGAGTTGCAGAGAGCCTCGAGGGGAATAAGAGATCGCATGGCTAGGGTTTCTAAGAACCCTTAGAGAGGAGGAAGCAAAGAAGTGGGATTGAGGGAGAGTGGAGTGAGTTGCAAGAAGGAACTTTAGGGCTCCTGTTCGCAAAAAAGAAGGAAGACGAGAGGAAGGAGAGAGGAAACAAAGAGAAAAATAAGAATGAAAAATTAGAAAGAAAGAAAAAAATTTTTCTAAATATGTCAGCGCTTGAAACCACCAGATCATGCCACGTGGAACCATTAATCTCCACATGATCAAAGCAGAGCACGGCCAGATCTGGGTCGTTCAGTTTGTGTTTTTTGAACGACAGGGATTAGGCCACGTCAGCAGTCCGCGTCGATCACACCTCTATCGTAGGATCTCAACTTTCCACAGACGGTTCAGATGGAGCCACGTTGCCAATCCCCCACTGCATACATTGAGGAGCTAACACGTGGCATCCTCATCTTCACCATACATGGCCCCCTCCCCTCGACCGTCCGATCTCTGCAGAGCATCGATGAACACGATCATGTCGTACCAAATGTCTCTTCGATGTCCGTTCCATCCCCCTTTGACGGATATGTGACTCATTTATGTCCACGCACACAAGGCATGACATGGTCTCCTGATGACCGCTTGATCGCCACTTCCCAGGAACGGTTGTGATGAAGCCATGTCGCTGATTCTATCCATTTGCTCTCACCCACTCGTGGGGCGACGCGTGGCATGGTGTCACGAGCTAAGCTTGTTCAGGGCATTATCCTTGCCTGTGACCGCTTATCTCGTGTGCTTGGGATGGGTTTCCATCATGTAAATACTAATGTAGGGTTATTTTCTGCTAGTAGAGTCTTTGTAAGCCAAATAAGACAGTATGACTCCTCGGTCACTTTGATGTTTCCTAGTGCCAGAGTGAGAATAGCCCAGAAAGCTCTTTAGGGGAGGGTGAGTGTTCATCAGTCATTGTAAAACTCACTAGCAATTGTCAACGTGCTTAGCCTACTTGCCTCCCTCACTAAGTACAACATGTCAACGGAGGATGTGTTAATGAATTACGTTTGCTTCAATATTTACTGCTTGGTTGCCACGGCTTTCATGAATTGATTATTATTTCCGCTGCTATCTGATTGAATGTTAATGAAAGTGCTTCATGGATGAATGTTGGTAAACGATAGGCTGCTAGTTAAGTAAGAGTACTTTAGCTAGCGTCGCACGGCCCTTCACAACGGAGTGAAAAAGGCGGACCGTGACACATTGCCCTGACCAGGCCTTAAATACGGTTGACCTCCCCCCCCCCCCCACCCAATTTGATTGGTTCTTTCCCGAACCAGTTTGGATCTACTAAACCAGTCCTGGACCAATTCCTTTTTTTTTTCTTTTTTTTTTTTTTGCATTTTATTAACAATTTAAAAATTCACAAAAAAAATCCGCAAAAATTCATAAAAATCACAAAAAATTTAGAAGAAGTCTTCAAAAAGAAATAAAAATATTTTTTATTTGTTTTCTTACTTATTTTCATATTATAAACTTGATTTTAAATTCAAAAAAATGTTAAAAATCAGAAAAATCAAGAAAATATCAAAAATTCACAAAAAAATATTTTTGCAATCAAAAATTGTTTTTACACTTAAATATTTTCAAGCTCAATTTTCATTATTTTTGCCCTAATTCCCTTTTTATTATTTAATTACTTGTGAATTTGGGAAAAATATTAAATTACAAAAATCAGAGAAATTGCAAAAATTCACAAAAATATCCTTGAGGTTAGGAAAAATGTTTTCACACTTTTAAAGATCATAAGAAATTTAGAGAAAAAAAAAATCAGGAATAATTTTTGGACTTGATTTTCATCATTTTTTATTATCTTTTTGTTACTTCAAAATTTGGGAAAAATATGAAAAATTACAAAACAAATTCAGAAAAATAGAGGAAAAAATCAGGAAAATCATTTTTAGACTTAAAAAAAATCATTTTTGGCACTCTTTTCTATCCCAAATAAATCCCAAAACCTCCCAAAATATTATTTTCATACTTACAAAAATGCTACAAAATTTCAAAAATGTCGAGTTTATTTTGTATCTTATTTTTTTTATTTTCCTTCCCAATGATTTCAAAAGGGGGGCATGAACTCTTCGAAGTACGGTATGCACCGATTCTGAGAGAATACTTATATAGTAATTATTTTGTGCATTTCTTTACAATTTTTGAAAGGAGGTAATTTCGAAAGCTTATTAAATTTAATTTGTAGAATAATTTTCAATTAATTAGGTATCGTTCGTAGAACGGGCGCGTAGGGGGTACCAATATCTTCCTCTCGCGTAATCGAACTACCGAACCCAACTCTAGTAACGTAGACCAATTCTACCCTTAATTAGATAGTAATCAAGTATTCTAATTACATTCTAAAAGGTTAGTAATAACTCCATTATGCCATATTTTTCACGAAAATATTTTAAAACCACCTTACCCAGTTCGCCTGTAAACGTCATGACAAGAATATTTAACACAACCTCAAGATATAAAAAAACAGGATAGCCTATGGATTGACGTAGCATAATTAGAAAGAACACACAACATGAGATCCATCTACATCTTCCTCTCTAATCTTTAAGCCAGCCCAAGCAATTGTCGAGAAAGTAGTAGTGAGGGAAGGGGAATGGGAGAAGATGCAGAATAACTCAGCCCCAACAACACGCTTCACGGTTTCACCAAAAAAGGAGAAATGGTGGGAGGCATAGGGATGATGTTAAGTGCATAAGTGGTGGGGCAGCAGTGCCTATACATGATAGGAAGAAAAGAAAGGCGAGGGGCGGTAGTTGGTGGTGGAGAGCTGTCAAGCTCAAACCTCAAAGATGAAGATGATGAGGCAGCCGCAGAGGGAGAGGGGGAGGGATGCCCCACCGCCCTAGCCTTCGCCAACTCAACACTTCAACATCAATAGCAGACACCATGAAATTGGTTGTGAGCTCATTGGAGAGATGCATTTGACCCTTCGCCTCACAATAATTATTAGCCCCTCCACATGACCATGAGTGCTGCTTGCTGCCCTTGTGCAGGGCTGGCCCCTCATGCTTGCACACTTTTATGCTTTCTCACTCACTCACTCACTCCCCCCCATTTTAATAATAATCATCATTATCATCATCACTATCTTTTTCGTCAGTCATTATCTCCCATTTGCTATATATGTATGCATGAGTGGAGCTTATCAACGGGCCAGCCATTGCTTAATTGCCGATTGCAATTTCAGGTTGACTTGGCTTCTTTCCATTGGCATGAAAAATCATTCCAGAATGGAATGCTCCATTCATCATATATATGTGCTTTGTGTGCACCGTTCATTTCAAAGGGCAAAACACATTGAATATATACATATTTTTTCTTTTTTTAATCCTTGACAGATACATACAATGGCATAAATATCAATTAATATTCGAATATCTTAGGATTTGCCTAATCTTTCCTCCTTTATTGGACTACTCAATCATTGAGGGAATAAATAAATCTCAAGCATCTATAAAAAATTAAAAATTTTCATCCCATGTGTGTCAATCAAAAATGGAAAAAATGGTCAATTTTTTTTTTCAATTTTATTGAATTACTTGATCGTAAATTGATGAAAATATTCTACTTGTTCTAAATTTAAATGTCTAATTAAGCATATTCGTAAAACTTTTAAATCCTAAAAGAGATGTCTGTGCGTCTTTTTCTTTTTTTGCAAAACTCCATACATGTCCGTGTCTTTTGACTTATACTTTTTTTCTTTTTTGGTGCTAAGCTCCAAGTTAACTCACTTAAAAACACATGATATGTTTTATATATTGTATTCTATACTCTTTTTTAACTAGTATTAAAAAAAAAAAAATTTCAATATTCATGAAAGCATATTAGTAATGTATGAATATCATGGAATGTTTAATAATTATAAATAAAATAATAATAGTTTAAAAGATATAAATGAATATAAAATTAAAATAAATACTCAATGCAAGTAATATGTAGAGACCCAGAAAAATTTAATCTATGAAAGTTATAAAAGAAAATAAAAGAAAGAGAAAGAAAAGAAGGAAGGGAGGGACATCAGCAGGGATTCATCAACAAACTCATGGTCTTCGTCGACGAATATCCTTCTACGTCTCGTTGACGAAGTACACGTGTCTCGTCTACGATGAGATACTAAGAGTAAAGAATTTTAGGCTATTAAGGGTTTGTCGACGAACCCATAACATTCTTCGAGGAATGCCCTTCTGTGGTTTGTCGACGAGTACACGTGTCTCATCAACGAATGCACGTGGCCAACAGTCTATATATATATATATATGTTAAAATCAAATTTCAACAAGGAAATTCATTTCCTCTTCAATCTCTCTCTAACCTTCGGTTCCTCCCCATTCTCTCTTCGATTTCGGTCTCGTTTCGGCCTATTTCGACGATCAGAAGTCACCACGGGGTTTGTGGAGAGATTCTCTACAACTTAATCGGAGCGGATTGTTGATTTAGGGTCCTTGGGCACCACTCCAAAATTAGAGTAAGTAAGGTATTTTAGGGTTTGAGTATTTATTTGGAGTATATAGGGCCTAGGAAATGCTAAATAAGAAATATTCTGAGAGATGAGTTGATTGATTTGGGAAAAATATGAATTTTAGGGTTTTGAATTTCGAACGCTGCGGGCGTAGGATTTGGGTTTTAGCGGGTCTCTCAGCAAGTCAGGTAATGAGAATAAATTATAACAACTATTTTTGGGAAATGAATTGTTGATTTAAAGTATGTGAAAATGAAATATGATATTTTTCCTGTGGTTATTATGTTATAAATATTACGTAAAAATTATGTGACTTGAAAAATATGAGAGAACAGATTTATACTGAGAATGTAATTGAAATTGGGATATATGATTTGCATTGAGGAAAATGAGATTATGAAATATATATATACTGAATTGTTTTATTGTAACGACCAGCCTATTAAATTGATTTTTTTTTTAATACTGTAACAATTAATATACTCTGATACCACAATATTAACCTAAGCAGCGAGAAACAGAATCATATAAACATCACCATAATTATTGTATACAATATAGAACCAATATCACTCAATGTACTACATGTTTTCCCCATATACACATATATCTGAATTTCCCAAAATACCCTCAACTAGCTAGGGTAATACAAAAATCCTCCCAAAACATACTCACTTTGCTGGCAGGGCACTACAGACGCCCCTCTATTTGCGAGCCTGATGTGCTCGCCTACCTAGATCACCTGAAAAATATTTCAACACTAGAATGAGCCAACGCTCAGTAAGAAGAAATATGCTATTACTAGTGTGTGGCAAATAAGCTACTATATATATCATGAAATCTGTTTCATATAAATATGAATAACTGAGTACAAAAGTACATCACAAATAATAAAGTACACCACCCATTTTTCCCTATTGCTTGACATATCAGTATTATAGTTATAATTCAAAATACTTCTAGTGTATATAGTAGGATCCCTGTTTCTGTAAATCAATACGTAAGTAATAGTAACGGAAACTGTTCCCTATGGCTATCTGTGTCATGACATACCCCTCATGACGAGGTTGTGCAGTTCGTAGGTTAGATTTACCCTGGCTGGCTAACTATGAATAAATCACTGAACTCCGTCGGTCGACCTGCTCACCTCAACCTATATCTGGATGAGGAGCCTAACCTCTTCAAGGGTCTAGGTGGTCAACCGTACCACGTATTATCTGAATAGGTGGTTGCACTCATAAAGGAACATAGTATCTGTAGCAACGGTACCATACTCTGTAGCTACAAGTCCAACAGGGTCTAATATCATATAATATATTTCTATACATAACTAACTAATTTATCATGATTCTGAAGTACTGAAATAACCATGATGTTACATAACGTACTGAAATCTGAATAATCATAACATGGAACTGCATATTCGTAATACTGGAATTCGTATAATCATGGTACTGAGATTCATAAAATCATGGTACTAAAATATCGTAAAATCATGGTACTGAAATTCATAAGATCATGATACTGAAATTCGTATAACCATAATACTGAAATTCATAAAATCAGGAAACTAAATTCGTAAAACATATCCCCGTACCATATACATAATCACAAGCCACACCATACTAACATACATAATTTTCGTAAATAAATAAACTATATAATATTTAGAAATTTCCTAACATAGCATATTTCCCTTACCTTATCTCTGAAAAGCCCCTACTGTACTCTAACCCGATACTCGCAAGGCCTCCTATACAACACCCTGAAAATGATATTTTGCAAAACTAAACATCAGTATTTTCCTACCTACATCATTTCCTATAACTGCCAGGAAGTCAAAAATTGGATAAAAGTCCTTACCCTAAATTTGGGATGAAATCCAATTTCGATTTCCTGACGATCCGCTCCGGCAGTCTTGCGGAGAACTCCGTTAGGAGCGTCATAGTAGCTTCAGATCGTCGATCCGGCGATTGGTGGGGCTAGAAATAAAGAGAGAAGGGAGAGAGAGTCGTATGAGAGAGAGAGGCGCGGTGAAAATGAGAAATATCCCGGGTTTCCACTATTTATAGGACCAGGTTCGTCGACGAGACACGTCACCTCGTCGACGAGCCCTTCACAAATTTCATCGACAAGACCCTGTGTTCGTCGACAAAATTCAAAGCAGCCCGAACCGTCTCTCGTTATTTTCTCGTCGACAAAGCCCTGTGTTCGTCGACGAAATTTTGAAGACCTTCATCAACGAAGTTGGCCAATTTTCTGAATTTCTGATTATTTAATATTATCTCCAAAATGCAATGTCGTCGACAAAGTCTACGGTCTCCTTCTGTTTCTATATCTATTTTCTCTCCCTCTTATTATTAAAATGTTATTATTCTTCGGGTCACTACATTTATACAGAAATAAAGTTATGAAAATTTAATTATGTTTAATATACATAATTGGGATGAAATGAGATTTTTATATGGAAATGATGAAAAGTGGCATACAAGATTTGTTTTTTTTTTTTTTTTACTAAAAGAGGGCGGTACCTCCAATTATTTATTAATAAACCCTCACTTTTGGCGGAAGAAAACTGTGGTTACAAGATAAGAAAAAGAGAGATAACAGAAAAATAAAATAAAACCCTCACAGAAACAACACCAGCAACCAACCAAATCAGGACAACAAAATTAAACAAAGCTAACAAAGAAGATAAAAACACAAAAACAAACATAGACAAATCAAAACTCATCAAACAAAACTCGATATTTGAATTAACGACGAATAGAAGTGAGACCCCACCTATCCATCCGAAGAATACCTTTTAGAAAAACAAAAAAATGTGATATCTATATAGATGTGCAATTTACTGGGAAATAATGAAATGTGATATATTGATATGTCTTATTGAGAAATGTTGAAATACGTGAGATAAGATATACACTATTATAAGAATAGAATGTGTATAGAAAATGATGAGAATACTACTGATGTAATGAGATGAATGTGAATACTAAATTATGAATACTGAAATGTGCATACTGAATTGATAATTTTGAATGTGAATATGGAAATGTGGAAATGAGTACCCTAATGGACTGTTGTTGATAAAGAGCACGGTACCGTTGTTAGTGAGGTGATAGTGCAACTACACGGTCTTGTGGAGAGTGTGGCAAGACAATCGAATGGGATTGTGAAGGGTTGTGATGCCCTCTTGGAGTCCAGACCAAGATTGGGCAGGTCATTCGTACTATAGACACGTTCCCCCTTGATCTAATTGGGTAGGCCAACCGTGGTTAGATTCAGCATTCGGACCGCACAACCCAATCATGGGGGAAAGCATGACGATGAGATAGGTATATTCTCAAGACAGCCATGACTTACAGACACGTAGTGGATTCTATATTGGCGGAAACTCATGAGCTAGATTGTGATTACTCATTACTGACACGATAATGAACAGACATGGGTTATAGACACGTTGTGAAATATGCTAGAGGGATACCCATGGGCCAGAATGTGAAAATGGAAATGAGAAAGAAAAGCTTATGAAAGTTATTGAAATATGAATATGAGAAAGAAAAGTTTATGAAAGAAAATGTGAATATGATTTTGAGAAATAAGAAATTACGTATATGATTATGAAAATGATAAGAGAGCTTTTGAAAAATATGTTTTACACACATATATGATTATGAGTACATATCTATATATTTTCTCCCAGCTGTTATATGTATTAAAATGGAATATGATATAATGTAATTGAACTCATACTGCCACACACTATGAATAATTTATTCTATCTTACTAAGAGGTGTCTCACCTAAATATTTTAATATTTTAGGGAACTGTAACAGACAAGAAGATAGAGCTTCGAGATAGAGGGGAGCTAATACCCTGATAGACAGGGTAAGCATTTTGTGTTGAGGAATGTGTTTGTGTAATCCCCTAGGGTATGTTATGGACTTTTGGGGATGTATATAGATATATAGAACTCTGGTTATTTGTATTTTGAATGGTATGAAAATATGGACTTCCGCTGTTAGGTATGTTCTTGTATGTTGGACTGATTACTCGATATCCCACTTTGGGTCGGATCATGATGAGATATGATATCAAGGTTTTTAACATGTCAAATGATGATAATTATTATTGTTTATTTTTTAAAAAATGGTGGAAAAATCAGGGCTTGACATAATATTTATAATATTATTTTCCATTATATAATAATTTTATTTTATTAAATATAAATTATTTAATTTTTATATTAATCTTTTAAATTTTTTTCTTGCGGAAAAAATTAGTTATGAATTTTTGTAAGAGAAACATTTGCTATATATTCATGCAATATTAAATAATTTAAATTGTTAATTTTAAATTAAACTTGTTTATAATTAAATTAAGTTGTTATTTCATTCTTTTACAAGTAACAACACTTCTTGCATACAACACCCAAAAATAGTTTGCTATATTTTAATTAATTTATTTAAAAATTTAAAAATAAGTTATACTTGATACTATAAATCGAACCTCAATCTCTGTCTCGTAGCACTTGTGGTCAAAGAAAAAAAAGGTTTGAAAAAACCTTATGTCTATATCTGATGTTCATTAAGTTAAAGTCTAAATTGAGTATAGTAATTGTAACTGTAGTATTAGAGATGAGTGTATTAGAGAGTCAAAGAAAATCCTCCTTATTTACCTCGAAGATAGCCTCTCTTTTTATAGATGATTTCCCATAATATAACTCTCTTATCTTTAATTTGGAGACTATTTGCTTCATTTGTGGGTTACACCCCTTCCTTACCCCCATTAATTCTCTTGAGGTTTTATTAGCCTTCTTAATTTATCAGCAACCATTGCCTTTCCTATTGAATATCTTCTATATTTAGCCCCATTAGATGCCCCCTTGCCCACATGCGTTGAAATACACTTTTTTAGGTTTAGAAATACATTTTTTGTTACTTAAGCCATGAAAGAAGGCTTTATTCCCATAGTTTTTTTCCCTCAAAATGCTTGGATGGAGGTGATTTTTTGTGTATCTCTATGTTTGGATGAAGGCGGCAAGGCCCCCTTTTTTTTCTTTTCTTTTTTTCCTTCAAATGCTTGGAACAAGGTATCTTTTGGGCCATTTTTGTGTATCTTAGATGCTTAGATCAAGGCGGCAAGGCCTTTTTATTTTTCGATTATTTTTTTTTTGTTCCCCGAATGCTTGGATCAAGGTGGCCTTTGGGCGTTCTTCTACACATTGAATGCTTGAACTTCGGTGACACTTTTGAGCCTTTTTTTCAAGAGTGGTTCCCAAAGTTTCTTCCTTTATATGCTAGCGATAGTAGAGACCTACTCATTAAGTGCATTTTTCAAGGTTACCATCTCGGGTCTTTAGATTGAGGCAACCTTTTTTGTCATGGGCATTTTCTAAGGCTGTCACCTCCTATCTTAATGATGGTGCATGGTGTCTAGCCCCTCAAGGCCTTTGTTAAGGTTAATACATCATGCTCTCAAAAACCAAGACAACTTACTCTTTTATGAGTATTTCCCATAGGGTTCACCACCACACGAGATGATCTCTATTTTTCGAGTTTAACCTTTAGTTTTTGGACTATTCCGCTAAATGTATTCATTGAACCTGCTTTACCTTGCTATCGAGTGAACCTATTTGACCTTTTGCACTTAGTCATTCTATTAAGTGAGCTTATTTGACTTTTTATACTTAAAACATTCTACAAATTCGGTATATATGACCTTTTATGTTTGGTTATTCTACCAAATGAACCTATTCAGACTTTCTTTCCAATGGGCTTATTTGGCCTATTGAACAAATCATAGTATTATTTGTATAGACTTCATGGTATAATATTTTATAATATAATTATTTGAGTACCTTTATATATCATTCATTGCTAGTATTTGTAAGGGGCAATCCCTTATACGCAAGTGTGCACACGTGCTACCTAAGCAATCCATTTGCTCTTAAATTTGCCAACCGGCGTACCTTAAAAGGGAAGTAGCATTTGAATGGGGGTAAAACACTTCATTCTTGTGAGCCCTATTCCTCCTTTTCTGCCTATCTTAACTACGCATAGCCATCAATTATTTTATTTTATTTTTGGACATCGACCATTGTTGATACCACTTCCATTATTCGTGATTCTGTAAGAACATAAACTAATTGTGATCTTATCTCTCTCAGTCTCTCTCTCTCTCTCTCTCTCTCTTCAAACCTTGGAGTCATCAATAAAGGGGGTTGATCGAGGTGCCCCCACGTCCTCTCCTCGGCTCTTAGGGTTGAGGTGTTTCTCAAACTAGGGGGCTAATCGAAGTGTCATCCATTCCCTCTTTTTTTTTTTCTCTCTAATTACAAGAATTGTCACGTGTGAAGTAAACTTTTCCAAATACGAACTTAGACTCGTATAAACTTAATAAAATATAATACAAAACTTCTATCGAACCCTATTAAAATCTACATGTCGAATATAAATTTAAGATGTTGAACCCACGATTTCAATCAAATACAGCAACCAAAATAATATTGCCATTTGTTTAAATTCTTCAAAAGAACAAACCAAAAAAGGTTATACAAAAAAGGATTAACAGGAAACCAAAACCTCTCTCTCTCTCTCAGTATTGAGAAGTCAGTGTGATCTCGACTTCCCAGGACGAGGTGCATGCATGTGACCCCCCCCCATAATTATTAATTAATTAATTAATTTAAAAATATATATATATATGCACAGAAAGAAAATAAATTACAGAGGTGGGGGAAGAGCTGTCCCCCCATCGCTACCTATACTAGATATTCTCCTCTGCTCTCCTCCCCTCTAGAAGAACCCTAATAATAGAAACACGGCAGCTAGGGCATTGTTCAGCTTTCAGGCTCACGTGAGCAACCCTGGGGGTTTCCACATCCTATCCTATCCTATCCTATTTTCCTCTCTGTTTTGCATTTGCCCTTCCATCCCTATCCCTTTTCCTTTTCTTTTTTTTGAATTAAAAAATATAAGAAAAAGCTATAATCCACTTTTGCCCATTGGCTCCCATGTGCAATTCACCTATGACATACTAAGAACACAATTCCAATTTTACATTCCTTCACATCTCCATGTTTATTTGGATGAAATAATTTAAAAATATATTAAAAATTATATACCTATTATAATTATTTAAAAAAAAAAATTAGTCATCTAAATTTATGTTTAGTTCCAAAATATGCACGATAAAAAAGTAAAAAATAAAAACAACTCGGTACACAAAGCTCTCACGTATGAAAGGTCGGGGAAAGGAACGGACCACAATGGGTTTATTGTACGAAGTCTTACTTTGTATTTTTGCAAAAAATTGTTTCTATGGAAATTGTATAACTCATGCTTGAGTTTATATTATTTTATCTAACATGGGAAAAAAAATTAGAGATATTTTGATTTTACATGTTAATATTTTTTGAGAAAAAAATATCATTAATCTAAATGGGCTCAAGAAGTTCTTTATTTTTATTTGATTAATGATAATAACACATTTTCTTGTGCAAACTATCTAATTCTTCTACGATATATAACTATTTTATTCTTAAAAATAAGTATTTTATGAATACCAAATACGGTCTAAAAACTTGTGTTGTTGCATCTAACAAATAGGATAGAAACATATTTTTTAACAAAAATTTGGGAATAATCATTGGGTTCGTAAAAAATTATGTAATGCTTTCTTTTTTATTATTATAATATATATTTTTTTTTTTTCAAACCTGTCAAATCCTTATATTAAGATTATCTTTTTATTAAGAATAAATATTTCATGAATCAGATTTAACTCTAAGATTTTGAGATAGATCAAGATCTTGGATTTGAATCTTAAAAAGAAAAATAAAAAATTAAAGGCATGGGATAACAATTTTATGTTGAAGGTCTATTGAAAAGTAGTCCAAGTCTAATGGGTTTCTATTCAAGTTCTACTTCTATTGAAATTGATTGAAAAGGAGAGAGAGAGAGAGAGAGAGAGAGAGAGAGAGAGAGAGAGAGAGAGAGAGAGAGAGGGTTAGCAACTAAAATTAAGTAATAATTACTTTTACTTCATTTAAACACTTAAATGGAGGGGAAATGAAAGCATACTGTTTTGCCAATAATTTCAATAGTGAAAATGGGCCTGTATCTTGAGTGGCAACCATTAAAAAACAAATAAAAATATTGTAAAAAGTTTAGGTCCATTTTAATTTTTTTTTTATTTTACTTTTTTAATAAATTTATAAAAATATCAATTTAATTTTTTTTTTAAAAAAAAAGGACATTTTTTTATACTTTTAATAAACATCAATAAAATAAATAAATTTATTTGCTGAGGTAAAATGTTTATAACCTATTTGGCATAGAAAAAAATTTAAAACAACCTATTTAGTTAATAAATATTATTAGAATAATAAAATACAAGATGGTACAAAATTAAATTACAGTTATTGTTCTTCATTATATATTTAAACTCATTTTTTACTTTTTAAGATCAATCTTATTGTATATGGAGGTCAAAAAATAGGGAAATCATCTCTTCTGAATTATTTTTTAAAAAAATTTATAGGAATATTTTATTTTAAAATATGTAATATTTTATTCTGATCTTATTTTGTGTTAAAATTATTTACACATCAAAGTAAACATGCATTATTCAATCAATATTTATGTAAATATTCTTACAAAAGTAAAAATAACAAACAAAAAAGGTACTAAATATATGTAATAAACAATGGTGTTATTATCAATAATTATTACTATTATCAATAATTATTACTACATCGTAGTTCAGACTGATTAATAAAGCACAAAGTGTTTTTTCTTCCACGGCATTCCAATTATTATGAGTATTTTTCTTCCATGACATTTTAATAATTACGAGACTTTCGTGCACATCGTTATGAAATGACGATGTTTTATATTTTCATTTTGTTTATATTTTCATTATGTACAAAAGTTCGATTAACTATCAAAAAAACATAAAAATAACACAAAATATTTATCTTTGGGTCTTTAAAAAATTTTAAAAAATAATAATAATAATAATAATAATAAAATATATATGCAACATACTCAAGTTTTTATTTTAATTAGAATAAGTTTACATTAGATACATTGGCAGGGGAAAAAAAAAAAACAGAAAAACTTACAAAATACATTAAAAAAAAAAAAACCCTTCAACCCACGAAAATTAATAAACAAAATGATTTTCTAAGAAAGCCAAAAAGATTATGGGGGGAGTAGCAGTCCGTCACAACCCAACACGGCGTTACCCTTCATTATTTGTGGGGTTGTAGTGTCCGATAACTACCGATTCGGCCTCACCCAACTGAGTTGACTCGCTTACGAAACGACGGCGCTGAGTTGCCACGCCGAGGTGGCAATGAGCGATCGTGTGTGCCACCCAAGCATGAGGCACCCGTCGTTCTCCTCCACCCGGTACCCCTCCCCGCCCGAAAACAGAGCTAACAACATGCTTGCCTGCTTGAACGCGTTCGACCCCAGGTGGACCGGGTCGAATCCTGCCGACTCCATCCGAGTCCGCCACTGAGTCAGCGTCTCGTGCCTCTCGAACCGCTCCAACCCCTCGCACGCCACCACGTTGCAGATCTGACGGCCCAGATACATCTCCGACATCACCCGGTCCGGGCTGTTGCTGGGTTGACTCAACCCGGAACCCTCCAGCGAGTCGAACAGTGTCGAGTAGTAGTGCAACGCCTCCGTGAACCGGTCCAAGAAGACCGGTCCGTTGTGGTTCGCTTCTTGCTCCACGACGGTCACAATCTTGGGCCTCATCGCCTTGACGGAGGCGAGCACTTTCTCCACTGCCCCCGGCCGTCCCAAGAGGGGGTGAAGCTCGAACACGGTGTTCACCGCCAACGCCTCCACCTCCGGCGGCCGGATTCCGAGAAGGGAGGGCTCCAGATCCGCTAAACTTTCGGCCACAACCCAATTAAATTTAAACTCCACCCCAATATTCCGAGCTAACTGAGCCAATTTCCAACCCACCTGCTGTAACGACGTGTCGGAGTTCTCCGGCTGCGGGGGCCCGATTCCAGTTAGCCGAAACGTCGGCGCGCCGCCGGTTCGCAATGCGAGGGCCTGCAATAACGCCGGCCACTGCATCCCCTGTTTTAGCCCAAAATCGATGACGTGAACTTTATCGGCGCCGGAGAAGGCTTCGAGAATGGCTTGATTGGCGGTGAAGTGGGCGAATTTCAGGTAGGGGCAGGTCTCGTAGAAATGCATCTGAAGCATATCCGTGTAGGAGTGATCTAGAGAGTCTTGAGGATATATTCTGTAAATTCTGCGAGCGAGGGCTTCAGCGAAGTAGGTAGCGACCTTGCGCATGGCGCCGGCCTGCGACTGGGCGAGCAGGCTTATGTGCTTGACGAGGGCGTCGGCGAGCTTCAAATTATCTTGCTGAACGGCCTCGGCACAGGCGAGCAAAGTGTGGACAAGGCGGACGCCGGTGTCCTGCGAATCCAGCAACACCACCGGCCTCGTCGATTCGCACCCACCTGCAACGGCCACGGTCGATGAAGTCGAAGGCTGAGAATTAGAGGAATCAGATTCAATTGAAGATCTCATCCGCTTGTTGCTGCTACTTTTGCTTTTGTTATTATAAAGGGCATCGCCGGGAATCGCGCTGAGATCATACAACTCAGACCGGTCCTCGTAGAGACTAGACTGATGTTGAGGCTCTTGATTTTGGCCGGTGGAGGACTCCGCCGGAGCGACGATGGGGTTGTCGATCAGTTGGTCCTGGATAATCACAGAAGGGTCGAAGGCGTTCTGGGGATTGGGAAAATTGAGCTCGGAAAGCATACTGTGGACCCAACCGGAGAGATCGGACGGGTTGTAATGCACAGTGTCGCTGGAAAGGTGAGAAATCCCATCTTCCTGAGCTGTGCCCATCACCATCTCCAGCTGCTCGAGCTTCTCAGCCACATCCGCCATGTCCGACGACCGGACCTTGTAACCCAACACGGCCAGCAGCTGATCCATCCCTCCGTCCGGCTCTTCTTCCCATATCTTCGCCTTACCTGCAGCCATAGGCCACCCTTCGCCGCCCTTTGCCGCGCCATCCCCACCGCTAACACAGCCGTCGTATCTGCCGCCGCCGCCAGCAGAAGAATCACGGTGATGCCTCTTCATCTCTCTCTGCTTTCTGCTGCGCGATTAAGGAGTTGAACAGAGATCAAAAACCTAATGGTTGGAGAACCCGGGTAAAGATTGGAGGTAGGAGTGCTTGGATTTTTGCATCTGTAGCAGAGACTGGTACGATGTGCTCGTGACGGGCGCGAGGTTCAAAGAAAGTCGCAGCAGATCAAACTGGAAGAGATAAGGGAGAACGAAGCCATAATAATAATGCCCCCTCCTTTTTCACAATTGTCTGTTTTTTATTTTTTATTTTTTATTTTTGTGTTACTGTTTTTAAATAGCATTATCAAATTATATTATTGACCAATAGTATAGAGTCGGTTTCATAAACGAAAAGGTTTTACAAAATGTGTTTACGAAAGTCAATAAACTGGAACTAATTTTTATATGGGGAATAATATATGAAATATTTTGTTTTGAGTAGTAAGACTGCAGTAGATATGATGATTCAATCCTACGTGTATTTTCTAGAATTATATTACTATTTTTTTTCTGCCTCCTTCAAATACCTCAACTTCAAAAGAAAAAAAAAAAAATTAATGTCTTTGGTTAAAAAAATTCATTTTAAAAAAGAAAGTAAGAAAAGTGAGAATGGCATCTTGTTTTTTTTTTTTTCTTCTTTTTGATATTTTTTTCTTTACATAAAAATATTATGAATGTCATCAATTACAAAACTATCTTTTACATTTTAAGATTACCGGTATGGAGTTTTTTTTCGATTTTGATTAAAATTATTTGACACGGAACTTTATTTCTCAAATTGATACGTCCCAAAAATACTGGATAGTGTAACGTTTTTTAAACAAAAGATGCTAGTCCATCCAACATTTTTTAATCTGGACGAGCTCCGCCGCTGGTTGACGTGTGGCCGTTAAAAAATGTCATCCCAAGCAGCATTTTTTGCTCATTTAAATCTCGTTTTCCTCCTTCCTCTCGGTCTTCAATTCGTAAAAGGCAGAGAGCAAAGAGAGTTGAGAGGCCAACGAACGCTGACCCCATTTTTGCAGGTGAACGTTGCGTTTGGATTGTACAATCCAAACGTTCTGCAATAAGGTACAAGTGAGTGTTGAGGAAGTATTATATAAGGAACAGAAATTAGATATATTTTCTAACATCAAGTTGTTTAAAACCTAGTTCTTGTAGTCTGAAATTTGCATTGAGATTTTAAAATTTGAGTTGAAATTTTTACTAGTTTGCAGTAGAAATTGAAATTTTGTATCTTGAATTGGGTTCTATTGAAGTCAATTTAGTAATTTAAAGCATCATTGTGGAACTCCTAAATTGAAGTTAGGGGTTTTTTTTTTTTCTTTTCTTCATATCCAAATTTTCTTGTATAAATGATGAATGCATATTAAATTTATTTGAATAAATGGTGAATGCATATGAAGTTTTGTGTTTGATATCATGGAATTATATTATATCATTGGTGTTTTTTTATCTTTTATTTTTATTACAACAACATGTTTTTCTATGTTTTGAATTTTAAATTTTTGTAGTCAATTTTTTAAGAAGAATCAAATTGTTGTTTTTAGTGTAATCCCAAGAGGGGGGTGAATTAAAAATTTTAAAAATTCTAGGTTAAAATTCCAGTGAGCAGTATTTCACAATCCTAAATTCAATCTAAATCACGTATGAAATAAACCGATAAATGAAACCACAAATAATTTGCTCTAGATAAATTAAATTAAGCAATCACAAGGATGTAAAGCAGATAAAGTATAAATGACACCAGATTTGTTATTGAGGTTTGACAACTATGCCTATGTCCTCACATTTAGCTTGCAAGCCTAAGGATTCCACTAAAGCTCACTTGCGGGTGGAGCGACACCAATTACAACACCCTTTCCATACTGGGCAAGGGAAACCTCAGGTCAGATTAACAGGGTTGACCCTAACCTTTACAACCTCTCCTTAAAGGGGTGGAGAAGATCCACCTCAGGCCACGCCTGGATAACAATCAATCAATATAAATTTCATGTACAACACAGATGCTTCTAAGCGATACAGATACGTACACCAATAAACACAATACAACCAATACACTCACAGATGATAAGATTTTATGCTCAAGTAAGATTTAGTTAAATAGTATTTCAGCTCTCAATAAATATGTATATATTTGTATATATGTGAGAGTGGTTACCTTTGATTCAAGATAATGTAATCAGTATATAATCAAATGAACTTTGAAACTCTAAGTAAATATTTCAAAAAATTATTTTTCAAGCATTAAGCACAATCGAGATTACAATTCAAGCTTGCAAAAATGTATTTTATCAAATAACATAACAAGCTTTCGAATCTGGCAATAAGGATGCCAAGACTCAGAAGCTAATATGAGTTCTTCCCAAATGATATTTATCAATCAAATATAGTGATAAGAACTTTAGCTTACTCTAAAAAAAATATCAGACAATACAAGAATGTGAGAGTAATAAGCTTTCAAAAAAATACATGTATGCACACAACAATGAGAGTCACACTCCCTTCAACTTGCAATAAAATTGCAAATGAGGAGTATAAGAAAATAATACTCTCTATTTTAAAAATATTTTGGAAAGTAAGAATATGAGAGAGTATCAAATATAGGCTTGGAAATTTGAAGTATAAGCAATGGGAGTTCAAGAAAATTCAGAGAGAAATTTTTCTAAATGTAATGCTAATTGTATGCTAATATGGACAAATGAGGAATATATATAGAATACCCTTAATTTTAGACCGTTAGGGATATGGAGGGAATTTTTGAAAAAGTTTAATTAAAATTAACCCCTGTTTAATGCGGTAAAAATATGCGAATCCAAGAGATTCGGTCACCCGAAGCTATGGTCGGTCGCCCGAACAGACACATTAAATTTGAAAGATCTTGAGGGTTCGGTTGACCAATCATTGTATCGGTTGGCCAAGCCAAGGCGATTTTCCAAACCTTCATAGGTTTGGTCGCCTGGCCTAAGGGTCGATTTCTAGAATGGTTAAGCTCGGTCAGCCGGTCAATTTTAGACCTTGAAGGCCAGTCTGCCAAGGTAGACGAGTCAGATTGGGACTTCAATCGAGCGGGTGAGGAAGATGTGTGATAAATAAGACAGTCACCCAAACCTCTTCAAAAAAAATATTTAATAAATAACGTCGATTGGCCGAGGTGATTTGAGCTTTAAAAGTTCAGTCAATCGGGGCTCTTTGAAGATGCATATTTTGCCCTTTTTTTGTCTTTGAACTTATTCAACCTTGGTGAATAAGCTATGGCATTTTAATTTAAGGGGTTTTGGTTCCTACGGTCATTCTATGGTCTTTTGAGCATAAGATCTTATCATTCATGTTGTGCATTATTACAGACCATAAATATTACAAACCAAAAATTGAATTGTAATTACAATAAAGACAATTGGTGTAACAACCTGTTATTTAATTGGGTTTTTTTTTTTTTTTTTCCAACCATCAACCTAAGTAGTGAGAAGCGAAAGTCAAATAAACATAACCATATATAATTATACAATACCAGAGTGTCTAAATATTCCACAAATATTACATATTTCACTGTACTCTTAAGAATTACTCTTACTATTACCAGGACTAACAAAATTGAATCCTAAAAACACTCATCCTCAAAAAAGGCAGACTAATAGCTCCTCTATCTGTGAGCCTGCTCCGCTCGCCCAATTGGCTCACCTGAAAAATAATTCAACACTGGTATGAGCCAAAGCTCAGTAAGACGAAACATGCTATCACTAGTGTGTGGCTACTGAGATGTGGATCTGTAAAAATTAATCTGAGTTAAGAGTAGTACAAATAATTAAAACTAAAAATGCTAATACTACATAACATATTATAAAACCTTTAGCTACATAATTTAACATGTCAAACTGTATGAAATTACTTTTCATAATAATAATACTATTTCAAAAAATCTGATAATACCATAATATCTGAGAATATTTCCCTGGATGGTTGTATGTCATGATTTAACCCCTCATGACAGGGTTGTGTGGCCCAAAGGCTGGATCTATCCTGGTTGGCCGACCAGGGTAAACCATTCTACTCCTCGATCAGATCGGCCCTCCTTAACCCATATCTGATGGGGAGCCTGTCCACAACTAGGCACGATCGACGTCATACCACTTACTATCTGAGTTAAGTGGTTGCACTCTGAACTAAATATCTGTATATTTGTAGCTACGGTACCGTGCTCTGCTATTTAATCGATCAGGGTCTGATACCATATAATATGTTTCTATATACACTAACTGTTTTACCATGATTCTATAATATTCTGTAACTATATCAACCGTATTTCTCTCAGATAAACTATAAATCTACCTGTTATGGTATTGTAAAACTGTAAAATCATGGTATTCTGAAAGATACTGTAAACGCATTTCACTGTCTGTATATTCTGTAAAACATATTCCTGAAAATACTGTAAAAACATGTTTCTATACTGTTATCATACTCTCATGCCACACCATAATTTAAAATATTTTAACGTCAATAATAAATTGCATAAATTCTGCTCTGAATAATAATCTAGTAAAACATAAACTTCATACTGAAATCATACTAAGTTTTCCTAATATAGCATGTTTCCCTTACCAAACTGTCAAAAAGCCCCTATCGTATACTGATCCTACACCCACAGGGCTTCCTATTCCACATCTTGAAAACCACATTTTCCATAACCAAATATCAATATTTCCTGGTCTACATCATTTCCTACAAATGCTAGAAGGTCAAAAACTAAATAAAAGACCTTACCCTGATTCTAGGGAGAAACTCGATGCAATCCCACTGACAATCTGCCCCAGCAGACTTGAAGAGAGCTCTGCCAAGAGCGTCGTGGTGGCCTCAGATCGTCGATCCAACAACTGACAGGGCCGAAATCGAAGAGAGATGGAGGGGAGGCCGTAGGAGAGAGAGAGCACAAGGTTTGCCGTCATTTTTTTTTTCTTCTGCAATTAATTGAGTTTAGGGCTATTTATACTGCAGGATTCATTGGCGAGCCACGTCACCTCATCGATGAGTCCTATAGAAAGTTCGTCGACGAACCTGCCCCCTCGTCGATGAATTTTAGACTCCCAATAATCCTTTCTTGGTATCTTCTCATTAACGAGATGGGTCTTTGTTGACGAGGTCCTAAAGAACCCTCGTCGACGAAAACCCTGTGTTCATCGATGAGTGCTTGAAAAATTTATGGGGTTATTATATCCAAAATGCAATGTTGTTGACGAAGTCTACTGCCTCCTTTGGTTACTGCTTCCATTTCTCTCCCTCTTAATTATTTGAATAACATTATTCTTTGGGTCACTATAGTTGGTCTTCATTCCCTTTTGCTCTTCAAGTGTCAATCATGTTATAAGATCTTTGTGGTCCTTATGTCTTCCTTGCATCCTTACCATACGTGTGTGCTAAGAATTAGCCATGTTCATAAGCTTAGTGCACAGGTAAGAAACCACATTATTTATCATTATCAAAATGGGATTGGACTTATATATAGAGTCAACATTCTCCCCTTTTTGATGATGACAAATACAATAAGCAAAAATGGGTAAGTCTAAAAAGACTCCCCCTGAGAATATGCATTCAAATAAATTTAATGTTTATGGTTCAAGCATATTCATAATAGAATACATTTTAAATAAAATTGCATTGAAGTTTTGACAAATATGCTCAGATACCAAGCATGTACATGGAGAATAAAGATCATGCTAAAAGAAGTACCCAATTTTGCATACTTCTCCCCTTTTTGGTATTAGCAAAAGGGCTAAAGCCTTTAAAACACATAACTTTGAGAATAATTTAATGAAATTTCAGCAGCATGCCTTTTGAAAGTAGAGCATTTTCCTAAAAAAATATGCATCAAAAACCTGATTTATTTGGATAGGCAATATACAATATGGCACATTATTCAAATCAAGCATGCATGCTATCCAGTATAGTCCAAGGAAATCCATGCAATAAAGATAGTACATCCAATATCCAACAACAAGTATAAACATGCAATTCATTATGGATAGCAAATACCTTTCTCACGAGAAAAAAAAAAGTGAGAAATCTAAGTTTTCAGAGCCGTAGTATTTTAAGTTAAGTTGCTCCCCCCTCAGTTTATGCACTCCATTATCTCTAGGCAATTTCTCTACTATGTATTAGGCCTAATTTACGTCCAATTTGTATAAATATATCCTCTTGAAGAGGTTTTGTGAAAATGTCGGCCCATTTTTCATTAGGCCACACAAATTCAAGTGCCACATCCCCCTTTTGCACATGATCGCAAATAAAATAATGTCTAATTTCTATGTGTTTGGTTCATGAATGTGAGATGGGATTCTTTAGGACATTAATTGCACTAGTATTATCACATTTGATTGGAACAGTGTCATAGTGCAATTCAAAATCCATAAGTTGTTGTTTCATATAAAGCGTTTGAGCACGACAACTTCCAGCCGCAGTATATTCAGCTTTGGCAGTGGATAGTGCAACTGAGTTTTGTTGCTTAAAGAACAAGAAACTAAGGATTGTCATAAAAAGTGACAAGTGCCGCTAGTGCTCTTTCTATCTACTTAACTATCGGCAAAGTCAGCATCTGTGTAATTGACAATCTCAAATAAGGTATGCTTAGGGTACCACAATCCTAATTCAACAGTTCCAACAAGGTACCTAAGTATTCTCTTAACTACTAACAAATGGGACTCCTTAGGTGTAGTCTGAAACCTTGTACACATGCACATACTACACATAATATCAAGTCTACTAGCAGTTAAGTACAACAAGCTACCAATCATGCCATGGTAGAGCTTGACATCTACCGGTATACCTTGTTCATCTTTGTCTAGTTTTGTGGAAGAGCTCATAAGTGTTCCTAAAATTTTACCATCTTTCATATTAAATTTCTTAAGCAAGTCTCTAACATATTTTGATTGGCAAATAAACATCCCATGTTTAGCTTGTTTGATCTAAAGCCTTACAAAGAAATTTAGTTCACCCATCATGCTCATTTCAAATTCGTTTTGTATGCAATTGGCAAACTCATTACACAATTCATCATTTGTAGCTCCAAAGATAGTATCATCAACATATATTTGCATAAGGAGCATATAATCATTTTTAGATTTAATGAAAAGTGTAGTGTCAATCTTTCCTCTGGTAAATCCATTTTCTAGGAGAAAACCACTAAGCCTCTTATACCAAGCTCTATGAGCTTGTTTCAATCCATACAAGGTTTTAGTTAAGTGATAGACATGATTAGGGAATTTATGGTTTTCAAACTCTAGAGGTTGTTCAACATATACTTTTTCATTAATATATCCATTTAACAATGCACTTTTTACATCCATTTAATATAATTTAAAGTCTTTAAAAGCAGCATATGCAAGTAACATACGAATGGTTTCCATCCTAGCCACGGGAGCATATGTCTCCTCAAAATCTATACCTTCCTCTTGATTATACCCCTGGGCTACTAACCTAACTTTGTTTCTAATCACTACTCCATTTTCATCTTTTTTGTTTCTACAGACCCATTTGGTTCTAATAATTGTGTGATTGTCAGGTCTAAGAACTAGGGTCCAAACTTTGCTTCTCTCAAATTGATTTAGTTCTTCCTGCATAGACATTAATTCATCCTCTATGGCTTCATTTATATTCTTGGGTTCTTCCTGAGATAAGAATGCAAAATGACTCACCAAATTTCTCCAAGAAGAACGTGTGGCAACTCCACATAAGGCTTCACCTATGATTTGTTCCATAGGATGGTTTCTTACAAATTTCCAATCTCTAGGTAGTTCTTGAACCTCACTTTCAATTTTATTATCCTCGGCTGATGTATCTCTAATTTATGAATTCTTATCTACATTATTTTCAATGGAAAGCTTCTCTAATATAGTTCTAATTTCAATATCATCTTTATCAACTTTTCTAGAAAAAGGATTAGACTCATCAAAGACTACATGGATAGACTCAATAACAATCAATGTTCTTTTATTAAATACCCTGTAAGCCTTGCTGTGAAGTGAATAACCTATAAAATTCCTTCATCAGATTTAAAGTCAAACTTTCCTAGGTATTCATTATCCCTAAGCACAAAGCATTTACAGCCAAAGAATGAAAATGGGAGATGTTTGGTCTATGACCATTCCAAAATTCATAGGGAGTTTTATTAAGAGAGGGCCTGATCAAAACTCTGTTCCTTACGTAACAAGCAGTGCTCACTACTTTGGCTCAAAAATATTTGGGTAATTTATGTTCGTTAAGCATTGTTCTACCCATTTCTTGTAAGGACCTATTCTTTCTTTCAACAACACCATTTTGCTGTGCAGTCCTAGGTGCTAAGAAACTATGAGATATACCCTCTATGTCACAGCAGTTCTCTATACCCTCTATTGACCTAATAGGTCACACCCAATTTTGATCATAACAAATACTCTTGGTACTGATGGTTTGTACTAAGGCTTGCATGCAGGTTCATCTTACGCATGTACTCAAACTAAAAGACATATCATGATGGCGTGCGGTGTTCGTGCCGCTGAATGAAGAAGTTTGTGTTGTATTTGTATTTTCTTTTTCACTTTCTTCATTCTGGGATGTAATATTATTATGAATTATACACTCCTATAACTTGTAATAATTTGCATCATGCATGATAGGTAGGTATGCTCAAACAGACCCTAGTTGGACCTTAGGTACCCACACTTTGGCTTTGAGTCCCCAACATCACTCACTATATCAAGGGAATTAAATTAGGATAAAATTGAACTAAAATTGAAAATGTTAAGAGTGCTCAGGTAACCAAACCATTGCGTTTAAAATGCTTCGGGCGACCAAACCCTAAACAAGTCAAACTGTTGACTTGTGTTCAGGCACCCGAACCATTTTGAATGTATCTCCCTTGGGCACCCGAACCTATGTCAGAACACTTTTCAACTACCTGGGCACCCAAACCTTCATGTTCATTATGGCCTCGGGCGACCAAAATGGTCAGTTCAGTTAATCGAACTTAGCTTCGAGCACTCGAACCTCGAACAGAATGCTATTGACTTTGGTTCAACCAACCAACTCTGATTTCGGGAACCCAAACCTTTAAAAAGTGAATTTTTGAGTGAGTCTATTTGGACACCCGAACCCCAAACCGGGCACCCGAATCTTGCAGGGTAAATTAATTTTTACTAAAAATTAAAAGGGGTAAACTGGGTTAATTTTTCTAAACCTGTTTTAAACTTTTCTAATTATCCTCATTGAGTCCCCAACGGTCAAAAATTCCTCCTTGCCTATATATACATGTTCATTTGCAATAATTAGCAAGGATTAGCAATTTGATTAAGGTCAAAATTCTCTCAAATTCATAAATCTTTTTTTAGCCTATACTACTCCCAAACACTCATATACTCCATTTTCTTTGATCTTTCAAGTGTTGTAAATATTTCTATAGTGCTTGTGTCTAATCTAGCCTGCTCATACTCTCATTAGATTATATTAATTGTTTGATTTTATTGAGAGTAGAAGCATCAAGTTCTTCCACTGATTTAACTTGATAAATCTTGTGTGGGAAGACTTGGAAGGTTGTGGTTCTTACATTGTTATTGCAAGGCACCTAAGCCTATATTTTTTGTATGCAAAATCATTTTAAAAACTTGTATTCAAACACTCCTTGTGCTTAGTACATTGAGAATATCTTGTTGAGTTTGTTTGAATCAACTAGCTAACATATTAAAAACCTTGATATAATTTTTTGATATTCACATACTGTGTTTCAAATCTTGCTTTGATATACACTCTAGATTTGGACTAATAATCTATACTTACTTGAGTGTTTAGCACACCTTAGAGCACTGAGCATATTTACATATCATTTGTGCTTGCAATATTTCTTGAGCTATACTAGTGTACATATCTTCTCATGAAGAAGCGTATTTCCATGTACAAAAATTTCATATCATTTGTTGCATTCCAGGTGTGGGTCTGAAGAGGGAGACCAGCCCTGTGGAATAGTCCCAGATTGGCTTAAACCTAGTTAGGAAAGCTAGGTGCGCCACCCTGGTAAGGCGTGTTGTATTAGGTACTGCTCCACCCGTTTAAGTGAGCCATAGTGGAATTCTTGTGTTGGTGTAGCCAAGGTGGGGACGTAGGCAATTTGGCCGAACCTCGATAACATATTGCGTGTATTGTTTACTTTTTCGCACTTTACTTTTACTGCACGTGTATGTTTATTTATTGATCGCATAGAATAACCCTAGGTTGTGTAATACTGTTGTTAAACTGATTGACATAGGTGATAATTTTAAAATACTCAATTCACCCTCCTCCTCTTGGGGTTGCACCAAAGCTAACACCCTCATTTTTAAATTCTATTCCCCTATCACTTCTAATATATGTTATTTTGTACCCCTTTTCATTTTGGATTTTCCTGCAAAGTCTAGTAAATTGTTCACAAGTTTCATCTTTATGTGTAAGAAATAGTACCTATACGAACCTAGAATAATCATCCACAATTACAAATACATATAATTTTCCTCCTCAATTCTGAACTTGATTAGGATCGAATAAGTCTAAGTGCAGCATTTGAAGTGGGCTAGTAGTAGAAATGATTTTCTTTTTCTTGAAACTAGATCTCATTTGCTTGCCCATTTGACATGCATCGCAAATTTTATCTTTCACAAATCGTGTTTTAGGTAAGCCTTTAACTAATTCCTTTTTCACAAGTTTTGACAGTAAATTCATGCTAGCATGCCCTAGTCTTCTATGCTAAAGCCAACTAACCTCATTAATAGCAGAAAAACATGTCACATGCTGAAATGCTAAGTTATCAAGACTAGTGGTGTAAACATTTTCATAATGATCAGTAGTAAACAAAATTTTGTTTTCATATTTATTTTCCACAATGCATTTGTCATGTTCAAAAGACACCTTATAACCTTTGTCGCACAATTGACTTATACTCAACAAGTTATGCTTTAGACCATCTACTAACAACACATTATCAATAACTAGGGAAGGTTCCTTACCAACCTTACCTACTCCAATGATCTTACCCTTTACGTTATCTCCGAAGGTCACAAATCCTCCTTCTTTGGGTGCGATGGAAGCAAACTTAACCTTGTCACCAGTCATGTGTCGTGAGCACTCGCTATCTATGCACCACTTGTCCTTGGAGGAAGATGATCTCAAGCACACCTACAATAAATATTTAGGTAACTAATTATGGTTCCCAAATTCTCTTGGGTTCATAGGGGTTAGTACTTGATTCACCTTTGACTCTCCACACTTTCTTAATTTTCATGTCTCTGTTTTTAAAATGGATAGACAACCTGAATATAGCATTTTATTTTACATTTGAAACATGTTATATGCCACAATGAATTTTTAGAAGGGATGTGCAATTTTGATTCACAAAAAAAATGTCCCAAATAAAGATTTTTCTGCCTCTTGTTTTCAATTCCATTAAAATCGAGACCTTCCTTATCAAGAGAACTTCTCTGAACCCCAAGGAGTCTATCAAGATTGTCTTGGCCCTCTGTGAATTTTCAAATAGTTTTGGAGTTATCCCCTAATTTTCTTTCAATCTCTGCAATTTTCAAATCTTTTTTCTTTTAATGAAGTGGAATGAGAGTGCTTTCCTATTTCAGAAATTTTTAACCAAATTTTACATTTATCTTCCAAAATATTATTCTTCTTAGTCATTTTATCAAGCAGTTTACAAACACAAATATACTCAAGTTGCAGTTCTTTATGTGTAGGCATGATATCATCATCAGAATCAGAATAATAAGACAATAAAGAACAAGATGTATACCTCATCATTGTGTACCATCAAGCACAAGTTTGCGACATCTGTGTCACTGGAGTCGGTGTCTGAACCACTGCTATTATGTTTATCCCAAGATGTGCCATCGTTCATTGCATTCTTTCTCTTTTTCATATCCTTTTTCGAAAATGGGCATTCTGGTCGAATATAGCTGACTTTGTTGTAGTTGTAGCATATAAGAGGATATGATTTTTCCTTTTTCCTACTTGACTCAATCTTTTTAGATGTTGAGCTTCAGAACTTTCTAGACAGCCTTCCGTTCTTCCTAAAGAACTTACTAAATTTTTAGGTTAGCATAACCATATCCTCTCTTGACTCTGGTTCACTGTATTCACTAGAGCTGTTTTTGGATGTTTTCAAAGTTGTTACCTTCTTTATTTTATTATGCTCACTTATTCTCTCGTTAATTTTCATCTCATATGTAATGAGTGACCCTATATGTTCATCTAGCGTCAGTGCCTTTAAATCTCTACCCTCACAATGGCAGTAGCCTTTGCTTCCCAGACTAGTAGTAGTCCCTTTCTAATCATTTCGTATGTGGGATAGGTCTTGCCAAAAGCATGTAGTGAGTTAGTGATGTGCGTGAAATGAGTGTACATGCTCTGTATAGATTCACAGTTCATCCTAAAGGCCTCATACTCACTAGTTAACATGTCAATCCTATTGGCCTTTACATCTCTAGTGCCCTCATAAGTAACCTCTAATTTACCCCATATTCCCTTGGCAGTGGTGCATGCCATAACCCTGTTACACTCATTAACATCAAGAGCACAATATAAAACATTCATGGCAGTTGCATTAACATTAACAGCTTTCATGTCATCGTCAGTGTATTCATCTTCCGTTTTAGGTACACTAGCACCTTCTAAAGTTTTAACATGAACATAATTTCCTCTGGATACCACTCTCCACACCTTCCAATAAATATTTTTAAGGTAAATTCGTATCCTCTGTTTCCAGAAGGTATAGTTCATACCACAGAAAATAGGAGGATGTGTGAACGAGTGTCCCTTTGCAAATGGGGATACACTTGTTTGAGTCATTGCGATCTTTTTACAAAAACATTTAAGTCAATGCAACAAGGCTCTAATACCAAATGTTGTATTTAGTATAATCTCAAAAGGGGGGTGAATTGAAGATTTTAAAAATTCTAGGTTAAAATTCCAACAAACAGTATTTCAAAATCCTAAAGTCAATCTAAATCACGTATGAAATAAACAGATAAATGAATCCACAAATAATTTGCTCTAGATAAATTAAATTAAGCAAGCACAAGGATGTAAAGCAGATAAAGTATAAATGAAACCAGAAATGTTATTGAGGTTTAGCAACTGTGCCTACGTCCCCGCCTCTAACTCACAAACCTGAGAATTACACTAAAGCTCACTTGCGGGGGGAGCAACACCAATTACAACACCATTTCCTTACTGGGCAAGGGAAACCCCAAGTCAAACTAGCAAGGCTGACCCCAACCTTTACAACCTCTCCTTAAAGAGGCGGAGAAAACCCACCTCAGGCCATGCCTAGATTGCAATTAATCAATAAAAATTTCTTGTACAACACAGATGCTTCTAAGCTAAGCAGATACGTACACCAATAAGCCCAATACAATCAATACACTCACATATGATAAGATTTTATGCTCAAGTGAGATTTGGTTAAGTAGTATTTTAGCTCTCAATAAATATGTATATATTTGTATATACGTAAGAATGGTTACCTTTGATTCAAGATAATGTAATCAGTATATAATCAAAGGAACTTTGAAACTCTAAGTAAATATTTCAACAAAATATTTTTCAAGCATTAAGCACAATTGAGATTAGAGTTCAAGCTTGCAAAAATGTATTTTATCAAATAACATAACAAGCTTTCGAATATGGCAATAAGGATGCCAAGACTCAGAAGCTAATATGAGTTCTTCCCAAATGATATTTATCAATCAAATATAGTGAGAAGAACTTTAGCTTACTCTCAAAAATATCAGACAATATAAGAATGTGAGAGTAATAAGCTTTCAAAATAATATATGTATGCACACAACAATGAGAATCACACTCCCTTCAACTTGCAATTAATTTGCAAATGAGGAGTATAAGAAAATAATACTCTCTGTTTTAAAAAGATTTTGGCAAGTAAGAATATGAGAGAGTATCAAATATAGGCTTGGAAATTTGAAGTATAAGCAATGTGAGTTCAAGAAAATTCAGAGAGAAATTTTGCTAATTGTATGCTAATCTGGACAAATGAGGGGTATATATAGAATTCCCTTAATTTTAGACCGTTAGGGACATAGAGAAAATTTTTGAAAAATTTTAATTAAAATTAACCCCTGTTTAACACGGTAAAAATATGCGAACCCAAAAGGTTCGATCTCCCGGAGCTATAGGCCAGTCGCCCGAACAAACACATTAAATTGGAAAGATCTTGAGGGTTAAGTTGACCAATCACTGTGTCGGTTGACCGAGCCAAGGCGATTTTCCAAACCTTCGTAGGTTCGGTCACCTGGCCTAAGGTTCAGTTACCTGAATGGTCAAGCTTAGTCAGCCGGTCAATTTTAGACCTTGAGGGCCGGTCTACCGAGGCAGACGAGTCATATCGGGACTTCGTTTGGACAACCGAGGAAGATGTGTGATAAATAGGATGGTCACCCGAGCAGCTTAAAAAATATATAATAAATAACATCGGTCGATCGAGGTGGTTTGAACTTAAAAGGTTCGGTCGACCGGGGCTCTTTAAAGATGCATATTTTGCCTTGTTTTTGTCTTTGAACTTATTCAACCATGGTGAATAAACTATGGCATTTTAACTTAAGGGGTTTTGGTTTCTATGGTCATTCTATGGTCTTTTGAGCATAAGATCCTTTCATTCATGCAGTGCATTATTACAGACCATAAATATTAAAGACTAAAAATTGAATTGCAATTACAATAATGACAATTGGGCTTCATTCTCTTTTACTCTTCAAGTGCCAATCATGTTATATGATCTTTGTGGTCTTTATGGTTTCCTTGCGTCCTTACCATCCGTGCGTGCTAAGAATTAGCCATGTTCATAAGCTCAGTGCACAAGTAAGAAACAACGTGATTTGTCATTATCAAAACATAATCGGACTCATAAAGTCAACACAAATTTTATGGTTTTTAGTTGTTATGCTTTAGTATTCAAAATTGATTTTTTATTAAATTATTCAATTTTATACACAATTATTAACTATAATTGAAATAAAATAACAAATTAATTGTAAAATAATTAAAATAAAAATATTAAACAACATGTTTGTTTGTGTTTTTAATTTTTTATTTTTGTAGCCATTGTTTTTAGAAGAATCAAAATTTATTGTTTTTAGTTGTTATGTTTTATTATTCAAAATTAAATTTTTGTGTTAAATTTTTCAATTTTATACACAATTAGCAACTATAATTGAAATAAAATGACAAATTAATTGTAAAATAATTAAAATAAAAAATATTAAACAACATGTTTGTTCGTGTTTTAAATTTTTTATTTTTTAAAAAGTGAATTCCAAAATATAGTAATTAAATAAAATTAATATAATCAATTTTTTTATTTTAATATTCTCAATTTATATTCTTATATATTTTATAATTGTTGTGTATTCCTTTTGGATTCTCTGTTACCTTAGTAGACTTAACATTTTTGTAATCATGCTCTCCTCTGTATGCGCTCACCGCTCTATAGGCCTCCTTTACCTTAGACATTTTTTAAAATATAAATTTTTATATAAATGGTGAAAACATAATAATTGTCATATATTATATGCTTAACCATAAAATTATGTATTCATTGATTGGTGTGTGTCAGCCATATTCTATCTTATTTTTTTCAGAATTGCTATGACTTGTGGACTTGAAAGAATAGAGAATAAATTTCAATAAATTGTTAGGGAATTACTTAGT
This sequence comes from Malania oleifera, assembly GCF_029873635.1. NCBI lineage: Eukaryota > Viridiplantae > Streptophyta > Magnoliopsida > Santalales > Ximeniaceae > Malania > Malania oleifera. The sequence continues at coordinate 24,692,689 of NC_080423.1, forward strand.
TTGAGTTTTAGATCAAAATAACCGTACAATTAATCGGATATTATTTTTCCTGACACATTTGAAAAACTTTTTGAAGTATAAAAAAACAATACAATGTTAATTTATATATTAAATCTATAAAAAAATATTATTTCAATTTATTTCAAGACAAAAGTTATTTGCTATACTAGAATTAAATAAAAAATAAATTTATTGTAGTAAAACCATTCATTTTATTATTGACCAACATATTATTTTTCAAAATACTGTTTTCATAAAAAGCATCATGAAATTTATTTTAATACATGTGATTAGAAAAAAAAAATTGAAATAATGGAGAAATGTTACTTTAGTCAAATTTTTACATTTTCATCACATTGCTTGAACTAATTTTTTTATGTCAACTTCTGTTTTTAGATTTTTTAGTTTAAAACATATTTTCCGTTGAACTATCTTTTAAAAAAAAAAAATGTATTTACCTTTTTTCCAATTTAAATGCTATATGTACTAAAGATGCACCCCCTCATCCACCTTCATGTATCACCAATCATGTCTTCTTTTCTCTAGCAATGTAGCCAACTTATGAAAGAATACAAGTGCAATCATTTTTCCTAACCCACCCAAAGCTAGTCATTTACCTCCAACTTTTAACTTTCTTGAGTATGTAATTATCCAGGTCGTACCTCATTCTTAAGAATCAAATAGTTTATACATACATCTCAAATGACATACATAAATTAACAGAGTTTCAAATAAAGTGAAAGAGGAAGGGAAAAATGTTGGAATTGGTATATTCCTAAGAGGGAGGGTGAATTGGGTATTTAAAACTTTTCTCTTAGGTCAATTCAAATTCCACAAACAATATTACACAAGCCTAGGGTCTTTCTATATAATCATAAACTCAATCAAATATTCAACCAATCAAATACATGTACTGCATATAATAAATCAAACATAAAATATATACGTGCTGAAATTGAAAGTGCGGAAAAATAAAAGCTGCACCATATATGTTATCGGGGTTCGGTCAATACTGCTTACATCCCCGCCTCAAACTCACAAGGAAGAAGATTCCACTATGGCTCGCTAACGGGTGGAACGGCACCTAATACAACACCTTAATAGGATGGTGTACCTAGTTCTCCTAACCGGGTGAACCAGTCCAGGACTTTTTACAGGGCAAGTCTCCCGCTTTCGACCATATGTCGGGAAACAATAGATAATCAAATATTGTGTACAAAGAAATGTTTCTAATACAAGAAGATGTGTACAACAATTATAGCCCAAAATATGCACTCACAAATGATGAAGATTTATACTCAAGTTAGACCTTGTAAATCTCTGTGTCAACTCTCAATAATGTGTGTATGTATATATGTGAGAGTGAGACTTTTAATTCAAGATAGTATTTTCAAAGGGACTTTAAAACCTTAAGCAAATATCCAATAAAAATATTTTATCAAAAATCAAGCACAATGGACATTAGGGTTTAAGCTTGCAAAGGTTTTATCAAAAGAATAGTATGTAAGCTTTTGAATCTTTCAATATGGATGCAAAGATTCACAAGCAAAGATTAGCTTTTCCCAAAGAAGATTTATCAAAATAAAAATAATATGGGAAAAATCATAAAGCCAACTCTCATTAATGATTTCCTAAATAATATGGATGTGTGAGAGTATAAGCTTAATAAAATGATATAAGAGTTTAGCCCACAAATATGAAGATCAAACACACTTCATAGTTGCAATTGATTTGCAAAGTAAAGAGTATATGAAATAATGATGCTCTCTACTAAAAGGATTTCTACAAGAAAGAATCAAAGAGAGAGTGTATAATATGCTTGAAAAATGAAGTGTAAGCAAATGAGAGAAAAAAATTTAGATAGAATTTTGCTAAATCAAAATGCTAATCTGCCCTAATTATGACAAATGAGGTGGTATATATAGAGTTGGGAGAAATTTTGACCGTTAGGGACATATTAGGTATTTTGGAAAATGTTTAATGACATTTAATACAAATTAACCCTAATTTACTACGGTAAAAATTTCACCAACCCGAGAGGTTCGGTTGACCATATTCAAAGTTCGGTCGACCATATTATTGAGTTTAGTTAACCGTGGCCATTTTGAACTAAAGATACAATCAACCGTATCAAGGAGATTACAAACCCTTCGAGGTTCAGTCGACCAAGGCAATTTTGAACTAATGGTTAGGTCAACTAATTTGTTGGGGGTCAGACACGTGTGAGTTCGGTCGACTGTGGAAGATACATTCATTTCAGAACGGTCAACTGAGCGAAGTCAATATGTTGACTTCTAGTCAATTCGGTCGGCTGAGGCATCTATACTACCAAGGGTTTGGTCGACCAATGCTTTGACTTTGGTCAACTTTCTCAGTTTAATCGACAAAGGTCAAATGACCTTACAATGGTCGGTTGACTGAGGCTTTTAATTAAGCTAAAAAACCTTGCGTCGGTCGACCGAAGTTTTTGTAAACTTCGTTTTAGCCCTAATCTTTAACCCTAACTAGTTAGTTATTTAAGAAATGAGTTTCTATGTAAAGTATTGGTCCCTAGGGTCAGTCTATGGTCATTTTAAGCTTACATACACATCAGGCATGCCATGCAATTATTACTGACCAAATTGAAACAAAATGCAATACAATTGAAAGTAGATGTCTTCTTCTTCTGTCTTGCTCTTCAAGCCTTATGGAATACGTTAGGATGTATGATCTTGAGGTCCTTCTGGCTTCCATTTTCCTTTTACCCCATGTGCATGTTAAAATATAGACTTGTTCACACACTAAATGTGCACATGAGATACAGACGCTTTGTCAGCATCAAAACAGGGATCGAACTCAAAAAGTCAACAAAAAGGGGAGGTTCGACGATTTCATCTTCCGTGTGTTAAAATATTCCTTGTTGGGACTAGGAGTATTGATTATTGATTTAAAATATTAATACTATTAGTAGTTAAATCAAAATTTTCAATCAAATATTTCCAACTAATGGAATGATCATTATTTTCACAGCAATTCTGCCTAATTGACAACAATTATAATTATGTTCATATGTAAGACAATAGATTATAATTAAGTGAATTTTGAAATATACAATTTTTTTGTTTCTCATAGGTATTTATTATTTTGAGAGTAATGCTCTAAATGGTAGGAAGCTGAAATAGCATTTCGATGACTGTCCTATTGTATATGAGGGAAATGATCACAGGAGTAGACAGAGTTGCTTATAATACTCAACCAGGTATAGCAATTAGAATTGGCGAGAGGGAAAAATTAAACAAATTGTATGATAAGATATACAAATATTTGCACATTGATCCAAACCAGTATGCATTTCGGGTGACTATGAGATATCCTATGAGGGGACTAAATGATATAGTATTCTCACAAGTTGTTCTTATACAAGATGATTACGATCTGTGCATTGCTTTGGACACACCCAACTCATGCCTGAATATTTATATAGTGGAGTTTTATGTGGACACCATTCCTCAAACATCAAATGTAGAAGTTGGTGTCATTGAGGATAGGAAAACTTTGACACCTAGTGAATGAGTTGCTGAAGTGGAAGAGGACACCCAATTAGCACCTCATTATGAAAATGGATGCGTGTGGTATGGATAAGAAATACAAGAGCGCAGTATTTGGTGGGGATAATTTGACTAATGTGAATTTAAATGAAGGTCAGTACTCGTCATTCTAGCTGCCTACTTATGGAATGGTGTATCACATGGATGAGCAGCACAAACGTGTAGAGACCCGAACCTTCATAAACTGGGTTCGTTGATGAAGGATCACATTCATCAATGAATTCCTTAAAAGTGTCATCGACGAAATTCAGAGCCACGTCGATGAGAAAATACCGAGGGGTTTTGGAGGTTCTCGGGAAATCCTCGTTGACGAAATTCAGGGTCTCATCGACGAATTGTGTGGTGGATTTGTCGACGAATATGCCACCTCGTCGACAAATTAGACCAGGTCAAAGGCCCTATAAATATCCCATTTAAGTTGCTTAGGGGTTAAGTTTCTTCCAAAAAGCTCTCTCTCTCTCTCTCTCTCTCTCTCTCTCTCTCTCTCTCTCTCTCTCTCTCTCTCTCTCTCTCTCTTTTTCTCTCTCTAAGCTGCGAATCTCTCTCTCTCTCTCTAGGATTCTTCGCCGTTCGTCGTCTGTTTCCAAAAATGGAGGGTACTGCATGGATCAAAAGAGAAAACTCTACACTTTTAGTGGATTGGATCATCATTTCGAAGAGTTTTGGGTTTTCCCAAAAATCGAGGTAGGAATCTGATCCTAGTTTTGATTGGATATTTGGATAACAGTAGAAAACATAGTAAGGTTATGTTCTGTGGTTTTAGGTTTTCGAGATCCCAAGTTGTTTATTTGGACCGTTTTCGTACGAAGTTTCATTTTGAGTATAAGGTAAGGGGAACTTGATTACAACAATCATTTTTGGAAAACAAAACCGCTAAAAAGTTAGTTTATATTTATATGTATGATTTAACTGCTTATTTTCTAAATTCTACTGAGTAGAAATGTCGGTTTTACGATTTTATGATTTTTGGTAAAAACAAGGATTTCGACATGTGATCTCCAAATTTTACAAACATTGTTTATATGTGTTTATACTATAGTAGGAGAGGCTCGAATCCTTTATTTATTCAGTTAAACTATGTATATTGATTTTTTTTATCATTTAGCAGGTTTTTGTATCAAACTTGTGTGATATATGTTGATATGGAAATGGATGGATTTTCTATGCTATTGATATAGAATATGGGAACGAAATTCCAAATTTGTTATACTGAGGATGTGATAAACGGAGGCCGGTGATATACTGAGCTGAATCAATAAACAAAGAGGGGTAAACTGAGTGGAAAGACACCGGTTTGAACCCAATGCTATTATTTGAAATTGTGAAAAATACTAGAATTGCGCAGGTTATCATATTTGTATAAATTGAATTTATGATACATAGAACCACAGCTTGAGAGTCTTGGGAGGGTTGAAAGATACCTTCTTTGCACGGTTGAAATAAACTACTGCCATATGATACGACGCGATATCGTAGCTAGATGTACACGTGCAACCACACGTATTAAACGATGTGGGTACCAAGATGGTCGGCTAGAAGGGTGAAACCATTGGCTGATATTGGGCCAATGGAGGCAGTCGGATCGTAAGTAGGTACTCGACTGTGTCTGCACGAACAGGGCATTGGACGAGTATCAGCGCACAACCCGAGCCACGGGGTAAAACTCGTTATAGGGATATTTTGCTATTGGTCATCTAATAAATCATTAAATAGTCGAAAGACAGACGTGGGAATTTTGTAATATGAATAATGATATACCTGATGCATAACTGTATTGAAAATATTTGATTTATATTCCAGATGTTGAATGAAAATATGCATGTATGCAGTCACACACTATTGTAACTCCTTCTTCCTTACTGAGAGGTGTCTCACCCTATCATACAACCTTTGTTTTCAGGTCCAGCAATGCGTCGGTCCTAATAGCTAAAGGGATTGAGAGGTTATTTTAGTTAGCTTACGTAAGCATCTAAATCTTGTATTAAACCTTAATGAAAGTCGTTTTTGGAGGGTTGTAATATGACAATTACTCTAAGTCTGAATTATGTACGTTATGGATGTATTAGTGAACTCTGGTATAAGTCTAGTAGAAATCCCAATGGATGTTTATGTTTTTTCGTGACATTTACATCATGATTATGTATGATTTACACCCGTATGTCCCTATTAAGGGCGGGTTGTTTCCATATCTTGAACAGGTATAGGTATTTGATATATGTGAGTGATACCTGGGTCCGTAAAAAGGGTCGGGTTGTTACAAAACGCCTAGATATTCCTGCTGATTTGTAAGCCATTACGAACATTGCATTGGATGAGAGGACGAGCATTACGAATGATGTTGATTTAGATGACGAGGAAAACGTCGAGTAGGAAACTACTAAAAGGTTAAACGAGTTCATTGATTATACAAAATATGTCATTCGCAATGAATCGCAGCCCTCCCCCAAAGAAACGAATGATGATGTTCACAATAGATGATTTATGGACCAACCTCCAATGTATACTAAAATTGATGTGGAGGTTGCAAATGTGACATGTCAAGAGGAGCTCCATATGCAATTGAATTATTGGGATGAGTCATCAGAGTTGTCTAAGGGGGTGATCTTTTAGTCAAAGGATCAGTTGATAACTACGGTGTGGATTTATCATGCTTGACTGTACCATGACTTCTACGTGGTGTAGTCTAATCCATAGTTATGGGTTGCTAAGTGTAAGGAGTAGTCTGAGTGTAGATGGAGATTGCATGCTATGTTGCAGAAGAAACATAATCTGTTCAAAATCACTCAATATAGTAGACCACACACATGTTTGAATCCAATTCTATTGCAAGATCACAACCAAATTACATCATCCCTAATTTTTGGAGAGATAATGAATATGATCAGAGGAGATGCATCTACTTCAATCACTACATTGAAAGAAATCATAAATTATTGCGTCGGATATTCTATATTATATAAAAGGTGTGATTGGTCAAACAGAAGGCAATTTCTCAAGTTTTCAGTGATTGGGAGACCTCGTATCAAACCTTACCGAAATGGATGGAAGTGATGTGCGCGTACAATATGAAATTCAAGGTGTTATCCCAAAAGGGGGGGTGCATTGGGTTTAAAAATTTCTTTTAGAGTTATTACCAATTTTTAGCTTTTTATATGCTTAATCAAACACACAAAAAAAGCTGTTAATTTAAATATTCAAACAAATTAACCACACTCACAAAACCAATCACAAATCAAATAATAAACAATCACCCAACCACTCAATACTTAGCCAACTTTGTGAGAGCTGCAACACTTTGTTTTTTAGCTTTTGCAAGAATTCAGTTTATAGCCCTGTATGAATAAATTTTTATGTGCTCCTTTTAAACAAGATTTCCACAAGTGGTTAATCAACATACTCCCTTAAAGGTTTCGACAAAATATTAACCAACATACTTTCTTAGATTTAAAAGGTCTTCTCAATCTTAGTTTTTCAGCAACCCTGCACTTTGAAACACAATTTGTATGTATGCTGAAATTTAAATAAAAAAGGGTAGAGAGAGTGAGACCAAGATTTTTTATGAGGTTCGGCTTATCCCCAGCCAACGTCCTCGCCTTAGGCAATACTACCTAAGGATTCCACTAACTCGTTCCTTTTCAGGCGGAACAAACCCATTACAACCCTCCTTTAGGGTGGAGCCCCTCTCCAAGTGATACCTCACACTCAGTTACAACGATCCAAATACCTGAATCGTCAAAGAAACATGAAATAAGAAAACAAATTCTTTTGTACAAAGAATGCTCTCAGATAGAGCTAGTTAGTACAATTGAAAGTGCTATACACTTCAATAACAAATACCAAATGAAATAGAGTTGAAGCTCAAGAACAATATCACCGGAATACTTCTCTAGATGGAAATCAATATTTCAGATTGTAGAGCTCAAAGAAGAATGATCAGCACTTAAGAATTTCAGCAATTCTCAGTTTGCAAGAGTAAGCAATAGAGAGCTTTGAGAGAACAAGAGTGCTTTCAGCTTTTAGAGAGACTTTCAATTCCTTCGTGTTTATTTGATCTTTGAAAACATGTATTTATAGGCTTTAAAAGGTTAAATCATGTTGCCCTAGTTTACTTGGAGTATTTCCCAAGTTTTTACAAACTTTGGGGTACAAGAAACTTAATTTTGAATTTTAAAACTTTTAAAAATTATAGTCATTAAAAGTGTTCAGGCGCTTGAAGTCACAGGATTAGTCAACTAAAGTTCTTTAAAACTAAAATTTTTGAACTAAAAACAAGGTCAGGCACTTGAGGTGACAAGGTTCAGTCGCCTGAGGTTACGCTGTCTCTTTAGAAATTCATCAGGAAAATATTCAAGTGCCTGAACTTATTCTTCAGTCGCCTGAGGAAATTCTTCAAGCGCTTGAGGTTACACTTCAGTCGTTTGAACAAACAATTTTTTTGTTTTTCAAGTTATTTTTCAAAAACACTTTACTCTCTTGCTTTGTTACTTTATAAAAACATTTTCCAAGATTTTAAAACAAGGTCTCTAAGTCCAAGACAAACCCTAAAGAGCTTCAAAACATTTCCACATGATATTTGGAATGAAGTACTTACATTATTTCATCCTAAAGCCTTAAATATTCTAACCTTTGTCTTCATGTGAGTCTTTGCTTTGAGTCCTCTTCGACTCTAAGCTTGAGTCAACTTTAGGTTTCCAAATGCTTTGAATCATTTTGGTCCACTTAAGCTTCCTTAGAATAACTTTAAGCATGAGTGTGGTTTTGTGGTCCTTAGTGATCTTTGAACTTACTTTTCCTTTGATATTTTGTCATTTAGGCTTTCCTGAAACATCATCACTTAACAACGCAAGTTAAATCAACCTTCATTTGTTATCATCAAAACGAGATTCGAAAGGCATGCTAGGCCAACACAATCCTAATACCATTGTTAACTGGAGGTGGACTACTATTCCAGAGTACGAAAATTTAGCGATACTAGCATCTGTATTTCGGTCATTTTTAGTATCAATTGAGGGATTCCATAACTGCCCACTTGTTATATGTATAGATAGGACACATCAATAAGGGAAGTATAAATGTAAGCTTCTGATTGCTACATCTACAAATGCAAACAAGCAGATATTTCCCCTTGTATTCGTCATTTTCCAAGAGAAGAGCTTCAACACATGGATTTGGTTTCTATGTTTCCTTTGTCCTGTTACTGAGAGATAGTGTTAGCTTTACTGTGATCCCAAGAGAGGGGGTGAATTGGTATTTTTAAAATTTTATCCCTAGGTAAATATCCTAGCAACAGTATATTCACAAACCTATGGTCACTCTAGTGCAAGTAATGTAAATATATACTAGAAATTAAATAAAGCAATTTAATTAAGAACACACGCACTAGAAAGCAATAAAGTAAGAGTGACACGCAAAAATGTTATCAAGGTTCGGCCAATTGCCTACATCCCCGCCTTGGCTAACAAGCACAAGGATTATCACTATAATTGCTCACTTAAACGGGTGGAGCGATACCTAAACAAACTAGGTCAATTAGCACAGGGCTGACCTCAACCTTTACAACCAATCTTTACCGGGCTGGATTACCGTCCCCTCAGACCATGCTTGGAAACACTCATATTTTACAATCAAAGAATATTGGTATAGTGATTCTACTTTCGTGTAAAGTAGATATGTACCTAGATATGCTCAAACACATACACCACAAAATGATTTAATATGTAAGCTCAATGTGGTTTAATATATGCTCTCAAATAAATATTTGCTATCAATGTAATCAGTGCGTGAGAGTGCAAACAAGTGTAATCTTTGTATCACAAGAAATTCAATCAACATGCTCAAACAAAGATGTCAATCAAGTCTTAAATATTCCAATCAGCAGAATATCTCAATCGTGCAAATATCAAATAATGTATATGCTTGGTTTGCAATAGATATTTAATCTTTGTATTCAGCAAATCATATGTAAGTCAATGAATATTGCAACAAAGATTAATATCACGTAAACAAATATCTTTTTAAAGCTATGTCAAGATACATCACTCAAGATAGATATTTGAAAATATTTTGAAACAGTTTTTGCAATCCAAAAACAAATACAAACTTCCCAAGATATTGCAATGAATATGCAATACTCAGAAGTTTAATGCAAGTCTTCTTAGGAGAGACTTATCAACAAAGTTTCCTAAGAACACTTAGGTTTGGCTCTCAATAAAATCGTATCACACAAGCAAATCAAAGAGAGCAAACCTTTCAAACAATCACTCAAACTAAACTTACGAAGAGTTTTTGCAATGAGAGAGGGTAAGAGTGAGTGAATGGAGTGTAAAAATGAGTAGTAGGAATTTTGATCTTGAGAGATAATTTTTAATCAAGTTGGCTAATTAAGTTACTAGTTATTCCAAATGAAGGGGTATATATAGACTTCCCCTGAATTATAACCGTTAGGGACATGGTTGGAATAATAAGGAAAGTTTTAACACTATTTAATTATTTTAAACTTGTTTTACCAAGTTAACCATGGTAAAAAAATAAGTCCAACCTGAAAGCACCTGTCGACCAAGACAAGTTCGGTCGACCAAGCCAAAAATGAATTGCCCGTTCGATTGACCGGACATGTATGTCCGAGGGCGATTTTTCAATATTTGCGAGGTTCAGTCGACCCAGAGTCAATTTGAACTAGACTGGTCAGTCGACCAGACCGTTGGGTTCCTATATGTGGGAACTCGGTCGACTAGGTTGGTGGTATACAAAAAGTTCTCGGTCAACCAAGGGGTCAAAATGTTGATTTCCTAGGAGGTTCGGTCGACCGGGGTCAATTGAACTACAAGAGCTCGGTTGATCGGGCTGTAGTCAATCCGTTGACCTGAACCAGGTTCGGTCAACCAGGGGCCAAATGAACATAAATGTTTAGTCGACCGAGAGGGCACATTTTGTGCATTTTGGTCCTGTTGCATGCAACAAATACCATATTCAAAAGTCTAACACATACAAATGAGTGTGTGAGTGTCCTAGGGTCTTTTTTAAGTCCTGTTTCAGTTATGTTTCGATTTTAGCTTACCTATTAGACCATGCATGTGATGTGTGTGAGATTATTACAAACCAAAAGACCTAATTACTATTACAGACCCTTTACATAAATGAAATATATTACAACATAAAAAATTGGGTCTTCACTCTTCACTTTCTTCTATGTGCATTAAGATCTGTCAATTTTAGTTCCTACACATAACCTCAAACACCAATTAGATATAATGAGTATTTGTCATTATCAAAACCGGGCGTGACCTATAGGGTCAACATTCTCCCCCTTTTTGATGATGACAAATACACCCAAAAAAAATATAGGTATACGCCTAAGAAGGCTTCCCCTATCAATATGCATTAAAGAAAACTCAATCAATTTTTAACCCAAAATATTTTTGCCTCTCTCCATCTCCCCCTTTTGACAACAGAAAAAAGGGCCATAAGAGTTAAGAACTCGAAGCAATGGGTGAGTAAAATATTTATACATTATAAGTTTGGAAAGTTTTAGAAAAATTTCGACAGAGTGCCGTTTGAAAATAGGATTTCCCAAAACAGATCCTGTATAAATAATGACCTATTTGAGTTTATAAATCCTAGTAGTTTATCCACAACTACTCAAACAGTTCTAGTATGATCAAATAATAAAACGTAAAGCCCATTATTATCATGCTGCAGATATTTAGAATTATATATAGAAGCAATAATCAGTATTCACAAAGTTTAAGGCAATAAGACATATCAACAATAATATTAGTTGCTAAGACTTGTAAATATCACTAGAGAGCTCCCCCTAAATTTATGCATGTTATGAAATATCTAAGAAGCCTCTCTACAATGCATTAGATCTAACTCACGTCTAATCTATATGAACCTATCTTCGGGAAGTGGTTTAGTGAATATGTTCGTCCACTGTTCATTGGTGCATACAAACTCAAGTGCAACATCTCCTTTCTGCACATGATCACGAAGGAAGTGATGTCTAATCTTAATGTGTTTAGTTTGTGAATGTGAGATAGGATTTTTAGAAGTGTTGATTGCACTAGTATTATCACATTTAATCGGTATAGTATCATAGTACAATCCAAAATCCATAAGTTGTTGTTTCGTATAAAGAGTTTGGGCACAACAACTTCCAGCCGCAATATATTCTACTTCGGCTATGGATAAGACAACTGAGTTTTGTTTCTTGGAGAACCAAGAAACAAGAGATTGTCCTAAATAGTGACAAGTGTCGTTGCTACTTTTTCTATCAACCTTACTATCGGCAAAATCAGCATCTGTATAACTAACAATCTCAAAAGTAGTATGCTTGGGGTACCATAAGCCTAACTCTATAGTTCCAACTAGATACCTAAGGATTCGTTTAATAGCTTTTAGATGGGATTCCTTATGGGCAACCTAAAACCTAGCACACATACACACACTAAACATAATGTTAGGCCTACTAGAAGTGAGATATAGGAGACTCTCAATCATGCCATGGTACAATTTTATGTCAACAGGGATCCCTTGCTCATATTTATCAAGCTTAATGGAAGAGTTCATAGGTGTATCAAGAATTTTGCAATCTTCCATATTAAATTTCTTTAGCAAGTCCCTAATATATTTAGATTGACATGAAAGTTCCATGTTAGCTTGCTTAATTTGTAAACCTAAGAAGAAACTAAGTTCACCCATCATGCTCATTTCAAATTCACTTTGCATGCATTTGGCAAACTCATTACACAACTCATCATTAGTTGCTCCAAAAATGATATTGTCCACATAAATTTGAACAATGAGTATATCATCATTTTTGGATTTGATGAAGAGTGTAGTATCTATTTTACCACCGGTAAACCCATTTTCTAGTAGAAAACCACTGAGTCTCTCATACCAAGCCCTAGGAGCTTGTTTCAATCCATACAAGGCCTTAGACAACCGGTAAACATGATCTAGATATTTATGATATTCAAAACCGAGTGGTTGTTTTACGTATACTTCTTCATTGATATAGTCATTTAGAAAAGTACTTTTAACATCCATTTGAAACAATTTAAAATTTTTAAAAGTGGCATAAGCAAGTAGCATACATATGGCTTCTAACCTAGCAACAAGAGCATATATTTCATCAAAGTTAATCCCCTCCTCTTGATTATATCCTTGGACAACTAGTTTAGCCTTATTCCTAGTTACTACCCCATTTTCATCTTTCTCATTTCTATATACCCATTTAGTTCCAATAATTGTGTGATCATTAGGCCTAGGAACTAGAATCCACACTTTGCTTCTTTCAAATTGATTAAGTTCTTCTTGTATGGACATCACCCAAGACTCATCCTCTACGGCTTCTTTAATATTTTTAGGTTCTTCGTGGGATGAGAAAGCAGAATGATTCACTACATTTCTTAAGGAGGATCCTGTGGCTACACCACGGGATGGTTCACCTATGATTTGATCTATAGGATGATTTCTAATAAATTTCCAATCTCTAGACAACTCCTGAATTTCATTTTCATTATCTTCAGGTGATTTTTCATTTAGTTCTGGGTTTTCACTTGCATTGTTTTCAATAGACAATTTCTCTAAGCATTTTATAATATCAATATCTTCTTCATCATCTTTATTAGAAAATGGATTAGATTCATCAAACACAATATGAATAGATTCAATGACAGTCAATGTTCTTTTATTGAAAACCCTACACGCTTTACTATTAAGTGCATAACTTAGGAAAATACCTTCATCAAATTTAGAGTCAAATTTTCCTATGTGTTCATTATCCCTAAGCACAAAGCAATTACAACGAAATACATGAAAATAGGAAATATTAGGTTTATGGTTGTTCCACAATTCATAAGGGGTTTTATTAATTGATGGTTTAATTTGCACCCTATTCATAACATAACATGCAGTATTTATGGCCTTGGCCCAAAAGTATTTAGGTAAGTTATGTTCATTCAGCATAGTTCTACCCATTTCTTGTAGTGACCTATTCTTTCTTTCTACCACACTGTTTTGTTGAGGTGTCCTAAGTGTAGAGAAGTTATGTGACATACCCTCTAAGTCACAGTATTTTTTTATGCTCTCATTTTTGAATTCCGTGCCTCTATCACTTATTATATGAGTTATCTTATATCCCTTTTCATTCTGAATTCTCCTACAAAACTTGTTGAACTGTTTACATGATTCATTTTTATGTGCAAGAAACAACACCCATGTGAATCTAGAGAAGTCATTTACAATTACAAAAGCATACGATTTACCACCTAGACTTTGCACAGAATTAGGACCAAATAGATCTAAGTGAAGCATCTCAAGTGGTCTAGTAGTAGATATGAATTTCTTTTTCTTAAAACTAGATTTTGTTTGCTTATCCATTTGACATGCATCAAAAATTTTATTTTTTACAAATGAAATTTTAGGCGAGCCTTTTACTAACTATTTTCTTACAAGTTTTGATAATTAATCCATGCTTGTGTGTCCTAAGCGCCTATGCCATAACCAACTAGTTTCATTTACAGCAAAAAAATGTCACTTGTTGTGAAGTTAAGTTATTAAGAGAAGTAGTATAAACATTTTCATGGCGATCGGTAGTAAAAAGCACTCTGTGATCTGATTTATTTTCTACTATGCATTTATCATTTTCAAAAGATACTTTATATCCTATGTCACACAACTGACTTATACTTAGTAGATTATGCTTCAGCCCATCAACTAATAAAACATTATCAATAGTAAGAGAGGAATTCTTACCAACCTTACCTACCCCGATGATGCGACCTTTTGCATTGTCGCCAAATGTCACATAGCCTCCATCCTTGGGAATAATTGAAGTGAATTTTTCCTTGTCGCTGGTCATGTGTTGTGAGCACCCGTTATTAGCTGGCAGGAGAAGGTTCTCTATTCTACTTTTCAGTTGGAAGGAGAGGCTGAAAGATGGTGGACGGTTGTGAGTTTTCTTGAGAAGCAAAGAACTGGTAAATCTAATATGACTTGGAGCCATTTCAAGGAGGTATTCTTCAAGAGATACTTTCCGGCTTCCACTCGTGATGCGGAGGCTGATGAGTTCTCGAGTCTGACTCAGGGAACCCTAATGGTGCAGAGATATGCTGCCAGATATATCAAGTTATCTCGTTTCACACCGTATTTGATCTCGAATGAGTATGAGAAAACTCAGAGGTTTAAGAAGGGTCTGAGGAGGGACATCTGCAAGCTTGTAGGGATGCTGCAAATTCAAGAGTTTTCTATTCTGGTGGATAAAGCCACCATAGTCGAGGCTGACCTCTAGGGGGATGAGGTAGTACAGGAACAAAAGAAAAGGCTAGTATCTTCTGGTTCTCAGACTGGTCCTCGACAGGGACAGTGCAAAAAGAAGAAGAATTATAGTTTGGGTTGTCGCCGAAATACCGAATGGTAGGGTTCGCAGGGGGGATCCATCTTCCACACCATGCATCAGATGTTGTAAATGGCATAATGGTGAATGCTAGCCATTCTGGGGTAACTGCTACAACTATGGCAAACCGAGCCACATATCCCGAAACTGTCAGGCATCGAGGGGCGATATGCCTACATAGATCAAGAACCATGGGAGTAATGAGATGTCTCGGGGAAACTATTAGGTAAACACGGCTCCGGTGAGGGTGTACTCTCTTACTCTAGTAGATGCAGAACATGCTGGGAATGTGGTGACAGGTACCATGTTATTGCTTTCGAATAGAGTTGTTGTTTTATTTGATTCGGGAGCAACCCATTCTTTTATATCTGCAAGTTTTGTGAAACTGTGTAGGGTTGAACCCAAGTGATGGATGAGTGGTCATCTGTGGCTACACTAATTGGGAGTGTAACGGTCTGTAGTAAGATGTTGGGAAACTGCCCAGTGGTTATTTAGGGAAGGCTGCTACTGGGGAATCTAGTAGTGTACGACATGTGTGGATTTGACATCATACTAGGGATGGATTGGTTATTCTCTAGCTATGCGATGATTGATTATCGTAGGAAGGTAGTAGTGTTCAGACCTCCTCAGGAGCAGGAGTATAAGTTTGTGGGATCGTGTGTGCGATCGACACCACAAATTTTATCAGCTATACAAGCGAGGAGGTTACTCTTGGAGGGTTGTCAGGAGTACTTAGCTTGTATGAAGGAACCACCTCAGGATGATTTAAAACTTGAAGATATCCGAGTGGTTAATGAATTTCTAGATGTATTCTCGGAAGACTTACCCGGTTTACCTCTTGATTGGGAGGTGGAGTTCGCTATTGATCTGCTGCCAGGTAAGGTGCTGATTTCTAAAGCTCCATATCATATGGCTCCAGTTAAACTTAAAGAGTTGAAAAAGCAGTTGCAGGAACCACTGGATAAGAGCTTTATCTGACCTAGTGTTTCACCCTAGGGAGCTCCAGTATTGTTTGTGAAGAAGAAGGATGGATCGATTCGAATGTGCATTGATTACCGTGAGATTAACAAGGTAACAGTGAAGAACCGATACTCGTTGCCTCGTATAGATGATCTCTTTGACCAGCTGTAGGGAACGCAAGTCTTTTCAAAGATCAATCTACGGTCAGGGTATCATCAAGTGAAGATTAGGACTGAGGATGTTGCGAAGACTGTTTTTCAAACCGGATATGGTCACTATGAGTTTCTAGTCATGCCTTTCGGGTTGACTAATGCTCCAGTGGTATTTATGGACCTAATGAATAGGGTTTTTCATGAATACCTAGATTAGTTTATAATGGTGTTTATCGATGATATTCTAGTATATTGTAAGAGTTCGAAAGAGCATAGAAACCATCTGAGGTTGGCACTTTAGGTACTATGGGAGAAGAAGTTATATGTTAAGCTAAAGAAATGGGAGTTCTGGTTGAATTAGGTCATGTTTCTAGGCCATGTAGTGTCAAAGGGTGGTATCTCAGTTGATTTTGGTAAGATAGAAGCAGTGGTTGACTGGGTGAAACCAAAGAGCGTGCAGGATGTTCGGAGTTTCCTAGGACTGGCTGGGTATTACCGACGGTTCGTGGAGGGATTGTCTAAATTTTCTGGCCCTCTGACACGGTTGACAAGAAAGGGTGTGAAATTTTTTTGGAATGATGAGTGCAAGAAAAGTTTCCAGGAGTTGAAACACCAATTGGTCACCACTCTGATTTTAACCATTCCATCTGGGGATGGTGGTTTTGTGATTTACAGTGACGCATCGCTGAAGGGATTAGGATGTGTGCTGATGCAACAGGGGAAGGTAATTGCTTATGCTTCTCGACAACTCAAAAAGTACGAGAAGAATTACCCTTCGCATGATCTGGAGTTGATAGCAGTAGTATATGCGTTGAAGATTTGTCGACACTACTTGTATGGTGAACAGTGTGAGATCTTCATGGACCACAAGAGCCTCAAATAATTTTTCACACAAAAGGAGTTGAACATGAGGCAGAGAAGGTGGTTAGAACTAATCAAGGGCTAAGATTGCACGATTAGCTATCACTTGGGGAAAGTTAATGTGGTAGCTAATGCATTAAGTCAAAAGTCAGAGCACGCGTTAGTATCTACAGTGGTAGGTTAGCATCATATCAGACAGGATCTAGAGAGTCTTAGCATGGATTTGGTGGATGGTAATCATCAGGCTTTCATTACTAGTTTGGTGATCCAGCTGACATTATTTGAGAGGATTAAAGTCGCATAGGCTAATGATGCAGAGTTAGTCGAGGTTGTAGAGAAGGTGCAGCAAAGGTTGGCTGCAGATTTTAACTTCTCTAACGGAGGTGTGCTGAGGTTTTGGACCAGGCTGTGTTCCAAACAACAAGGGGATAAAGAGTGTTGACTCTAAGAGTCCAATCCAATTTTGATAATGACAAATCACTTGGTATTTGATCTGTGCATTGAGATTGTGAACAGGAACAATATTTAGCATGCATGGAAAGATAGAAAGTCATGGAAGCCATGAAGACTAACTTATATATGTCTTGGAAAATTCCATGGAGCTAAAAGAGTTAAAGAATGAAGATGCAAGTGGTAAGTTCAAGATCGTCATGCGAATGGGTATTTAGACTAAATGTATTTACATATTTCGTATGATTTAATTTAAGGCTCAAATTATTCCCTAGACTGACCTTAGGACTCATGCATCTCATGAACATCTTTAGGGGATATTTATGGACTTAGAGATATTTTTAAAATCCCAAAAAACATTTTATAAAAGAGCAAAGAAAGAGTGCAAAAGCAAATTTTTCAAACTAAAAAGGAAAATCCAAAAAATGGTCAGTTCAGAAGACCAAACTCCACACTCAGGCGTCTGAAGATTCAACTTCAAAAGACCAAAGTTAAGCTCAGTCATCTGAATAATTTCTTCAAGAGACCGAAGGTTAAGTTTAGTCGTCTGAGGAATTATTGGTGAAATACAGAACCTGGCAGAAGCACATCAGAAGACTAAACTCAGACTTCAGTCATCTAAACCCAACACTTCAGAAGACTGAACCCTAACCTCAGTCATCTGACCCTGTGTCTAAGTTAATTTTTTCGAAACTCTAAGGAACTTCAGTCATATGAGCCTTAACTCTCAGTCGTTTGAACCTGGAGGAAAGTTTAAAATTTTAATTTTTAATGAGAGAACACGCGAGTTATTTTTTGATCCAACGGTTAAGATTCATTCTAAGGGCAAGGTCACTTATATAATCAACATCTAAACCCTAGTGCCTAAGAAGAAAAACAAGAAGTGAAAAGAGAATGAACCTTTGGCATACGATTGAGCATATTGTAAGATTAGCTCAACTTGGGAGAACACACTACTGGGTTTTTTATTGGGATTTCAAATCTTATACTTCAAAGTTGAGCTAAAGCTACATTTTTCTTCAAAAGGCTTTCTTTTGATTGTTGTGCAATCATTTTGGTATTGAGGTTTAGTAAATATATCTACTTGTTAATATTTATTCTCATGGAGTTTTTCATCCAAACTGATTTGCTTGTTGATATTTATTTTTCAAAGAACTTTTCATCTCAAATTCATTTGTTGAATATAAGTTGATTGATTGATCTTGAGAGTGCTTACATATAGATTGTTTTGATAAGATCACTAACTGAGAAAAGTTTTCGCCATTGATTAAACAATTTTGAATCAAGTGTGTATTCAGTTAAAGACTCGATATTTTTGATATCACAAAACCACTTGATTAAATATCCTTAGTGTTCATATCTATATATATTATTGAGGGATATTTTCTAAAAAATATTATATTAGGTTTTTGATCTTTGGAAATCATATATATATATATATATATATATATATATATATTTGCATATTACAAAGATCATATTGTGGTTGAATATTTGGAAGAAAGCTTATCTGTAATGACCCGAATAATAATGGGATTTAAATAATAAAGAGGAAGGGAAATGGAGACGATAACAGAAGGAGGAAGTTAACTTCGTCGACGAACGCTTCGTCGATGACATTGCACTTTGGAAGAAATAACCAAGGGGAATCATTAGGGTTTCGTCGACGAAGGTATAAGAAAATTCGTCAAGAGAATTCATCGATGAAGACTAAATTTCCTCGACGAAGAAATATCGAGAGAGGTTTGTGCCGACTGAATTTCGTCGACGAATTTATTAAAGGATTCGTCGATGAATGACGTGGCTCGTCGATGAATTCCCTGCTCTATAAATATCAAAATCCGGATTTTAACTTCCAAATGAAGCCAACTCTCTCCTCTCTCTCTCTCTCTCTCTCTCTCTCTCTCTCTCTCTCTCTCCTTCGGTTCTCCCTCTATCTCTTTCGTCGACTTCGGGCTAAATTTACGCCAAATCGACAATCTGAAGTCACCACGACACTCCTGAGAAAGTTCTCTCCAAATCTGCCGGAGCGGATCGTTCGTGAAAGCAAGTTGGAAATCATCCCTGAGTTGAGGTAAGGCTTTTTAAGACAAATTTGGTCTTACGATAGTTATAGGAAATGATGTACGCATGAAAATACTGAAGTTTAATACTGGAAGTTTTCATTTTCAGGGTATTGATTAGGAAATCCTACGGGTGTTAGACTAGATTATTTTAGGGGCTTTCTCAGTAGTCAGGTAAGGGGATAAACTAAGCTAGTTCTTTTGAGAATATATATATATATATATATATATATATATATGGCATTTGATTTCAGGAAAGTAAATATGTTTACATATATATGATTTATATTTGGGAAAATACTGTTGAAAATGATGGTATGTTGAATATGTGAAAAATCTGTTAGTGTGGCATGAGTATAAAATGTTACGAAATACTATTTTTTGGAATGGGATTATAATACAGATTTTTATAATGGGAAAACCGGCGTACGGGCCGAGATTTTTATATATGTTTGCCGGCGTACAGGTCGTGCTATGATATGTTTGCCGACGTACGGGTCGTGCTATGATATGTTTGCCGGCGTACGTCCGTGTTATGATGTGATTTTCCAGCGTAGGAGCTGTGCTATGATATGTTTGTCAGCGTACGGGCCGTGCTATGATGTGATTTGCTAGTGTACGAGCTGTGCTATGATTTGCCGGCGTACGGGCCGAGTTATGATAAAATGTGTAATATCGGCATACGGGTTGATTATTTTCATGATATACGTATATATGAAAAATGATATGATTGATGTGAAAATTAATGATATGAAATATCCATGTATCAGAGTTTCAATATACGTTATATGGTATCAGAACCAGGTTGGCTTGGTCTAGGCTAGCACTTGCATGGTACCGTTGCTATATGTCCATGATCTTCATGATCATGATATTTGTGTTAACGCCACTGTACGGAGTGGTGTGAGATTGGATGGTCAATGTGGTTTTTAAGAAGTGTATGATCGCCCCTGGTGTACGAACCAGGTCAGGCAGACCCATCAGACTTACAGATTGTATTTTTGACTTGGCAGTGGTCGGCTAACCATTGTCAGGCGCCTTCGAGCCACACAACCCAGTCATGTGGGGGTAATACATGACGACAGCCAGCAAACCTACCAGGAATGTTTTTATGTTACTATTATTATATGAGACGAGATTTGTTTATGAAAATACAGTATGTTCTGCCATGATTTGATATATATATATATATATATATATATATATGTTTTCCCATATTTGACAAAATCGTTGTAGAATATGTTATGTATGGTATATGTAGAACACGGAATACTCATGTTGCCACACACTGGTATTAGACCCGACTAAAGCATAATATAAATTACAATACAAGTAAACATTCAGGGTCTTTAGTCTTCAAGTCTTCACATGCCACTATGTGATTTCATTAATATGAACCTGCACACAAACTTGATAGATATTGAATACCAAAGTATTTGTCATGATCAAAACGAGATATGACCTAGAAGGTCAATACTCTCTCTCTCTCTCTCTCTCTCTCTCTCTCTCTCTCTCTCTCTCTCTCTTCTCTTCCCATCCTTCCCATTCTTCGAATTTCTTTCTCTTCTTCTTTCTCTTTCTCTCTTCCCTCTTTATGTTCTTCACATTCCTCAAATTTCTCTCTATTCTTCTTTCTCCATCCCTTTCAATTTCTCTCTGCTCCCCACTCTCACTTTCTTTCTTCTCTCGCTTCAATCTCATCCTTTCTTTTCTTGCAAGCTTCGAGCAATACATATGGTGACAGAGAGCTTAAAGCTTTTCATCTTCGATCCTTGAATCTACAAAGAGATCCAAAGCAGATAAGCTTCTACACCTTTTTTTGTGATTTTTATGAGATTTTATTTTAGAAACTTGCTAGTAGATTTTTGTGAATTTTCTTGGAGTCCAAATAGGGAAGATTAGGGTTTTAGTTAATTCAGTTAAGGCTTGGGTTGGGGTTTAGGAAGGGACTAAGTTAGGTTAAGTTATTGGGGTTGAGTTGAGCCAAGGTTAAGGTTGGGCTCAGATTGAGGTAAAGCCAAATTGGGCCTTAGGGATATTTAGGTTTTAGGTTGGAGTCGTGCTTAGATTAGACACTAAGCTTTTAGAGATTGGGTTTGAGTGGATTAGGTCAAACCCGAGTCATTGGACCTGGACCCGGGTCAAGTTGACCCAGGTTTTTTTGGGTTAGACTAGGAGTATTCAGGTATGAGTACTTGGATCTAGGGTAATCGAGTATGGGTATTTGGATCCAGGATAATTGGGTATAGGTGTTCGAATCTGGGTCAACATTCGAGCCTGGTATTCCAAATTCGGGTCAAATACTTGAATCGTTTGGTATATTCTAGATAAATTATTTATTTCTATTTTGTTTAAATTTAAACTCTAACTATATAATCAAAATTCCAAAAATTGAATTAAAACCAAGTACAAAATTAACAAGTACCTACCTCTATTCCTGAATTCTTCACTTTGCAATCTTCTCCTCTTTCTACACTAGTCTTTGGAATCCTTTTCTACAAAACTTCTGCAGTCCAAAATCTTTTGTTCTTTTGCTTCTCTTCACTTCTCGATCTCAATCACTCAAACTCTTAACTTTTCTTCTCACAACTCTTTCTTATTTTTTCAATGAAGCAGTTTCTTTCTTCATTCTCTATTTCTCGGTGTTTGTGTCCCTTCTAAAGTTCTCTATTTATAAGCCTGATGGAAGAACCTTAATTTAAATTTGATTGATCAATAAGTTTTAAATTGATCAATCAAACTTAAAATTAACTTATTAATTAAATTAATTAATCATATTTTAAAAATAATTAGTTTTTATTCTGATTTCCTAACTAAAATTCTTTTGTGTGTGTGTGCAAGTGCAAGTATGGAGAAGTTGGCCCGCCGAATCCCTTTTAAAATTTTATGTTTATTTTCCTTTTTTATTTTCAATGTAAAAATTTTTATTTTCCATTGTAATTTTTATTTTTTCTGTATTTTTTGCTTTGTATTAATGGATATTTACTTAAATTATGTCGTATAAGTTCTGGAAAAAGTTGGGTCTCTATTATTATTAAAAGGAATATGTATTTGTAGTTATTAATATTTTGTGTGTTAAAATATTCTTTCTAACCAAAAAAGGGCTCCGTAAAGCCTTAAATTTAAAAATCAACTTCAAAACACATTAAGATAGTAGGTATTTTAGCTTTTGGAGAATATGCTCCATACACTTATAATGCATTTTTTTTTTTTTTCAAAAAAAAAATTCCAGTCTTCTCTGTTTACATTTTATGTTGTATAAAATATATTTTTAAAATTCAATTAACTTTATACTTTATATTAAATAAATAATATTATCAGCCTACAATGAGGAAATAAGAGAGATCCCAATTGGCCCATGCCAGCTGCGCAAGTGCAGAAAACGCGCTACACAGTTAAGTGGGGAACAATGTTATGACGGAGCACATGGAGGACCTTTTGTGGAGCACATGGACGACCTCGTGGTTTCACCCCACTCATCTTCAGTCCACGTGCAATCGTCGCTCGTGAAACTCACGCTCCGTCGCCAGGATCCTGAGCGGCTGACCTGCGATCTTTGTCGGGGAGTGCGGCGCACGCTTTCCTTCCCACGCAGACGCAAGCACTGGGCGCAGAGATTCTTTTTTCCTTTTCTGTATCTATTCATGAACTGCAAATCGGGCCCTATCCTGTCACGGGTGGTCCCACGGGACGCAGATCAAACGATTCGCACGTCACCATCAGTTACGGTGGGACCCACTGAAAATTTACTCTACTTGAGTTCGTACGTCATTAATGTCAACCGGGTGCAAATGGCTAACACAAGCGATGCTGAGCACCACTGCCCCACGGCATCACGGGCCCGTGGTGGTCAGCATTTCTCCGGTCAACACGGCCTCGACCTCTCCCACTCCGACTCTCGGCACAGTTAAATGCCGCGGGGCAACGAGCATCACGCACCACGTGGCAGGAGATTATTGATATAATCTGCTGCATTCAGTCACCATCCCCTCATGATAAGGGTTAATATTATAATCTCGTTAGGGTGAGCTTAGCAACAAGGGCAACGTAGACTGAAACAGATTTTTGAGTTTAATATTTCTTCTTCTCCATAACTTGGTTTAGGGACAAACTTTTGGGGTTAGCGTTGGTAAAATGAGTTAATGGATCAAGTTTGGATCTGATCATGGATGAGCTGGACTTAAATAGATTGGATTTGAATAAATGGGTGAGTAAATCATAAAACCAAACTCGTCTAATTAATGAAGGAGGATATCTGTTAAGTATCCATTAAGTAATATATAATTGTTATGAAATATAGGTGGATGTTCTTCATATTCATGTTCGTATAAACCTGTCTCATATATATACTAATTTATATTTCTATAAACCTGTCATATATGTTTGCACTAATTACCCCTTCATCTTTCGCCCCTTGCCCTATAAAAGGACACTATCTCCCTCTCATTTGTGATATACATATGATATGCTTATATGTACATATTGTATGCTTAAAGTGAGGAGCATATAGAAAGGAAAAAAAAAAAAAAAAACGAGAGAAAGATAGAAGTAGAAAGAAAGATGAGAGATATAAAAGAAATAAGGAGACATATCTTGTATAAGGTAAAATTCATATCATATTATAATTCCTCCCAAAATAGTGAAGTTTTGATCATATTCGTTCGTAGAGTAAGCATAGCTGAACCACGTAAAATTCGGTCTCATCTCCATTTATTTTTCTACTCATCTTTATTTATTTTATTATTAATTTTTGTATCATTTTATAACACGTTATCAACACGAGACTCTAATCAACTGACATATTTTTTTAATTTTTATTTAATTTATGAGACTCTAACCGGCTAATATATTTTTGTATATTTATACCGCCTTAATGGACTGTTATATTTTGTTTATTAATACCGCCTTACTGGCCGATTTTATTTCTATACCACATATATATATAACCTCTTCAAGAGGTATATCTTATCATCTCTTCTAAAGATTAAAGTACTAATCTCCAAAAGAGATGATAAAATAATCCTCCTAAAGAGGTTATATATATTTAATCTCTAGAAGAGATGATAAGATATACCTCTTGAAAAGGTTATATATTTCGTATATATATCTCACGAAAAGATAGTTTTCGTGAAAAAGTAATATATTTAAATTTCTTATCTACATATTTAAATCTCTCAAAGAGATAGACCTCCTCAAGAGGTAATATATATATATATATATATATATATATATATATATATATTTAAATCTCTCATATATATATATATATTTAATTTCCATAAGAGAAATTATATATATTTAATCTCTATAAGAGATGCTATATATTTTAATTTTCCTTCTATATATTTAATCTTTAGAAAAAATATTAAATATTTACCCTCCGAAGAGGATATATTTTTAACCTCTTGAAGAGATGTTCAAATCAACCTCCTGAAAAGGTGAAACGTTTATCCTCCACATGAGATAATATATTTAACATCTGGAAGATGTGGTAATTTATTATCCAATTTAATATTATAATTGGGATCATACTCTTAAAAAGTACAATTTGAGAAAAATAAAATAATATTCCTGAAGAAACATATTTAAGTGTCACAGAAGGGTGTAATTAATATTATATTATTATTTCAATTTTTATATTCTGTTTTTACAAATTGCCTTATTATAGTTAATTTATTTACATTTTAAATATAAGTAAAATTAAATTTGTTCCACTTTAACATCAAATGCAATAATTATATATCGTACATTTTTTTAATGTCAAAATCCATATAAATGTGTTGAATTTGGAAAATACTATTTTAGATGAAAATACTGCATCCTTGCAGGATCACATAAAAGTCATGATCTTTCTCACGCATATATATATGATGGTGTGTGGAAGGTGCATGGATTAAGCAGGTTATTAAGAAAATATTATATTATATTATATATATATATATATATATATATATATATATATAATCATGCATGGGATCAAACGTATTTGCCTCTTTAATTTTACATTCAACTCCTCATCTAATTAATAATTATCTCTCTCAAAAATGTTATCTCTCTTTTATTGTTTTCTCTCTCATATATTTTTATTATCATTGTTATTGTCATTATATATAGAGAGGAAGAATTAAAGACTGAAAACCTCACTGTCAAAGACCCACTTATCCTACGGAAAATTTTTAAAGGATATATTTGACTATTAGATTTTACCAAAAGCTCAATATAAATGGTTGCGTCTGAAGTTGTAGAATTTTAAAATAATCAGTAAATATGATTTAGCTCTACATAAAATTAGTTCGAAACTAAAACTATGTGATGAAAATATTATTGACAAAGATATGCTTGAAAAGGCATATACTACTTTTCATCCCACTGATATGCTCCGGTAGCAACAATATAGGGATAAAAAATTTAGTAAATTTTTTGAATTCATTTCATGTCTTGTTGTTTAACAAAATAACGAGCTTTTGATAAAATATTACCAAACTCGTCAAACTGGTTCGACTCTATTCCCTAAAGTAAATATGAAAACATTTTGTGGTCAAGGACGAGGTCAAAGGAATGGTTGTGGGCATGTTTGTGGTCGTAATTGAAATAATTATTGGCATCGAGACGTAAGGTTACATTCTCTAGAAGAGGGATGACCCTTAGAAGTAGGATAATCAATGGATATCACATTGAAACTACAAATAGTAAAAAATTTCTTTATATTACTTCTATTATTTATGGGATGAAACAAATTTTAGAAAAATTGGCAACTTTATCTTTTGGACTGTATTATCCAAAGATTAAAACAATTGAATCATATAATGTATTGCACCAGAACTGCAATGACCTAAAGTTATTTACACTTTGGCCTAAATATCTTGGACATCCTGAAGATGTAATGATGCGAAGAATCATTGAAAATTTACATGGTCATCCACTAAAGAACCAGAAGATTCTTTTATCAACTGATTTCATGTGCACTACTTGTTTTCAAGGGAAATTAATTGTCATTTTAATAAAACAATATTCCCTACACTAGGGGGAGAAAAATTAGTGCCTGAAGCACAACATGAAATAACATGGAATTTCATGATTTTATCTTATTTATATTATCACACAAATTATATAGAAAACTTGGAGTTCAAAAGATTATACATTTGCAAGGAATTGCAAATCAATTACTAGATTCTTTTGTAGATACCAAGGCCATATTAAAATCTCATATACCTGTTGCATATATTCCAGCACGTATTGATGTCCATGAAGGATAACAGCCGACTAAAGAACCTAAACCACAAGTTAAGCGTGGAAGGTATATTGGTGCAAAAGATAAAACTCCTAGAAGAAGAAAATTAAAATTTGTAAGCACTCCATAAGAGGTTACGGAGGTGGATAATCCATTCGACATTCACAAACCCATTTCTCCTGAAAATGAAATTCCTATTATGAAACCTCCTGAAGAGAAAGCTCCTCCTGAAGAGGAAACTCCTAAAGAGAAAAATCATGAAGAGAAATCCCTTGAAAAAGGACAGGTACTTGGAAATAATAATAAGATCTCAATTCATTACATAGGAGAAATATGAGATAAAAATAAAGTTGTTGTCAATAACACATTTGCATATGTAGTAGCTACTGACATTACCAGAAGTAATGATGATATTATTAGAAGTAATGATGACACTACCAAAAGTAATAAGGATTCTGAACCTAAATTTGTTAATGAATGTCGATATAAAAGTGATTGACCAAAATGGAAAAAGACTATCACATCAGAATTAAACTCTCTATAAAAAAAAAAAGAAGTTTTTGGACCTGTAATCTAGATACTAGAAGATGTCCAACATGTTGGATACAAATGGGTATTTGTGCGCAAGAGAAATGAAAATAATGAAATTACTTGATATAAAGCAAGGCTTGTGGCACAAGGTTTCTCGCAGGAATCCGGAATTAATTATGAGGAGACGTATTCTCTCGTAATGGATGGAATCACTTTCAGATTCTTAATCAGACTAGCAGTCGTTGAACGACTGAACATGCGTCATATGGACATAGTAATAATATGGATCATTGGATAGTGAAATTTATATGAAAAATTCCTGAAGTATTTGAATTGCTTAAAGCAAAGCCCAAAAATTTATATTCAATTAAACTTCAACGTTTTTTATATGGATTAAAGCAATATGGACACATGTGGTATAGTCGATTAAGTGAGTACCTTGTGAAAGAAGGTTTCATAAATAATCCAATTTATCCATACTTTTTTAGTAAAATATTAGAATCCATATTTGTTATAATTGTTGTTTATGTTGATAATTTGGAATTAGTAAGGACTCCTGAAGAGCTCACTAAATTGCTAATAGTGGAATTTGATATGAAAGATTTGGGAAAGACAAAATATTGTCTTGGCCTACAGATTGAACATGTAAATGGCGGAATTCTTATTCATCAATCTAATTATACCAAAAAGGTACTAAGGAAATTTTATATGGATAAAATTCATCCTTTAGGATCTCCAATGATGGTGCAATTATGTTAAGAAAGATCAATTTCGACCTCATGATAAGGGGGAGAAATTACTTGGTCCTGAAGTACCATATTTAAACCTCAAAATGAGAGGGAGGAATTACTTGGTCTTGAAATACCATATTTAAGTGTTGTTGGCTCTTTGATGTATTTGGCAAAGTGTACAAGACCCGACATTACATTTACTGTAAATCTACTAGTAAAATACAACTCTACTCCTACTCAGCGACACTGGAATGAAATTAAACACATTCAATGCTATTTGAGAATAAAGCAGATGATTACAACAACATCCTCCAATTATTTTGAAATACTAGCTATCTATGAAACTAATAGAGAATGCGTGTGGATCAGATCAATGATCTCTTATATCCAAGAAAATTGTGATCTTCAATTAATGAAAAATATTTCAATAGTTTTATATGAAGACAACACTACATGTATAGCTTAACTAAGAGGAAGATACATAGAGGGTGACCAAATGAAGCATATCTCTAAAAAATTATTCAATACACATGAACTCAAGAAGAATGGTGTTATAGATGTTTAGTAAATTCGATCAAGAGATAATCTAACAGATTTGTTCACCAAAGCTTTGCCTGTTATAACATTTAAGAAATTGGTTCATTTTATCGAAATGAGGCATCTTAAAGATCTTAACTGAATGAGTTAATATATAAGTGACATCCAAGGGGGAGTGTTATGAAATATAGGTGGTCCCCACCATCTCCCTATGAACCTGCCCTATATATATACACTAATTCATATCCCTATGAACCTGCCCTATATGTCTGCATTAATTCATCTTCCACCCCTTCATCTTCCGCCCATTGCCCTATAAAAGGGCACCATCTCCCTCTCATTTGTGATATACATATAACATGCTTATATATACATATTGTATGCTTAAAGTGAAGATCATATAGAAAGGAAAAGAAAAAAAAGAGAAAGATAGAAGTAGAAAGAAAGATGAGAGATATAAAAGAAATAAGGAGAGATATCTTGTATAAGGTCATATTCATATCATATTGTAATTCCTCCCGAGATAGTGAAATTTTGATCCCATCTGTCCGTGGAGTAAGCATAGCTGAACCATGTAAAATTCGTTCTCATCTCCATTTATTTTTCTACTCATCTTTATTTATTTTATTATTAATTTCTGCATCATTTTATAACAATAATATATTTATTTTAATTTTTCTCTTTAAAATTTCACCAAATATGAGTTAAATCTTCATTTTAGAAAAGACAATGCTAATTTATTCTTTTCTCATTAATATCTTAACATTTGTGAGTTAATAACACTTATCTACTATTTAACTTAGTTTTCTCTTAATACTTTAAAAAAAAAAAAGTAATTTAAAATTTTAAAAATAGTATTTGCAAACCATTTATCTTTTTTTCCTCCTAAATATTTCAAAAAATGCATCGTATCTCTATTTGTTTAAAAAATACATGATACATTATACATGCATCAAATATCATAATTAGCATATATAGAGAATTTAAAAAAAAATTATAAAAATCCAAACGAGTGACTCGATGGGTACCCGACCCAAACCCAACTAACATGTTTATTAATTATGTTTAGTTCGGGTTGACCCGTTTATAAATGGGTCATTACTTCTTAGATCCAAACTCATTTTAAACGAGCAGGTAACGAGTCAATTATTGAGTCATGACCCGTTTTGTTACCCCTATCTATGATTATGATCGATTTTCTCCTAAATTTTGATAAGGAGATGAGGACTTGAAGGACCTCGGAAACCACAAGTTTCTTAGGATATTAAAAAAAGTATTTAGTATCATAAATAGGGACAGAGATCAACATTCTAGTCAATTTGACATTTGCCATGTAAATTGTTTTTTTAAATTCCACCTTCAACTCAATTTAAGCTCAAAAAGAACTTATGTTGCATTTCGAAGCATGAATTTTTTGAAGTTCAAATTTGAACAAAATTCAATATAATTTTATACTATAACTTATTCAAATATAATATAAATTCAAATCCTAAAGCCTCTCCAAACATAGGGTTTATTCTTTTAGAATATTGTAGGGTGAAGACACTCACCTCTCCTAAGGTTTGATAAAAAAGACAAAAATCATCTCCTGAGGTTTTAAAAATATCACAAATCTCTCCTAAGATTGCAAAAATGTCACAGACCTCCCCTGAGATTTGCCAAAAATACACAAACATTCCTTAAAAAAAATGTCTTTCTACGAAGGGCAAAAGACACTGACCTCTCCTGAGGTTTGACAAAAAGACAAGGACATTCTCTTAGGTTTCAAAAATTTCATTGACATCTTCTAATATTTCAAAAATGACACAAACATCTCCTAAGTTTTTCCAAAAAAACAGAAATCTCCCTTTAGGAAACTTTTCTTTTTGTAAAATACAAATGAAGGTTTCTATCTTTTTGACAAATCTCACGGAATGTCCTCAAAATTCTTGAAGCCTCAAGGGAGGTTAATTTTTTTTTTTTTTTTTGTCAAACTTTAGGGGAGGTTAGTCTCTTTTATCCTTTTGCAAAATACAAAGAAAGGAATTTGTGTTTTTTTGATAAATTTTAGGAAAGATAATGTTTAGCATTCTTGAAATCTCGGGAAAGGTCCTTCGAATTTTTGAAACCTCGAGTAAGGTTAATATCTTTTTGTCAAACCTCACAGGAGTTTAGTGTGTTTTGTCCAATTTTTATTATAAGATGCGAGAGGCTCTGAGAGTTTTCTAGTTAAAAAATAAAAAATAATTCTTGCTAGTATTGCATTAATCAGGGTTTTTGTTCGTTATGGAGTGTAGACAAAATAAATTCACATTTAAAAAACCCTAGTTTTAGTTTTTTAGATTAAGCTATTACAGTCTATTTGACTCAACTAAACTTTATTAAATGAGATCATCTAATTAGAGTCTGCTAAACAAGTCCAATCAAGTATCTAGTTAAGTTGTTCATGAGTCGAAATAAGCTAAACTCTTTCACATTCAAGTTTGACTCATCTATTAAAAGAGTCTCAAAATTTAAAAAAAAAAAAAAAAAATCACTCATTTATGTAATATTAATTAATAACAATCAATTTAATAATATTAATTTTTGTTATATAATCATTTTTTTTTTATGGATTTACAAGTTTTTAAACTTATTTTTTTTCAATGAAAGTTTTATTTTTATTTTTTTTAATAACATATAGATATTAACGGGTTCAATAGGCCAATTCCTTTTTCTATCTTAGATCTCAAACTCCAAATATGATCTCTATACTCACAGCTCATTGTGAACACTTTAACACATAATGTATTTAACATATATATATATATATATATTCCATTTAAAATGATTTTTTATGGTTCAACATACTTTTATCCACTTTCAATTTGAGCTATTCTCATATTGCTTGCATGGTTTGAAAATTTGTACTTAATCCTTTATAAATTTAATCCTTTTGAGGTTAAAATCATTAAATATTTTATTCTTATGTAATTTTTCATTTTTCATGTAATACATAAAATTACACTAACAAGAAAAATAATATTAATTCAAAGAAATACAAATACAATCTGTAACATAAAAAAGAAAAAAAAAACGAAAAATTAGCAAAACTTCCAAAATCTCCAACAATGCAATATTATGTATCTTTCACTGTGATAAAACAATCTCATCAATTTTCAAAGCATCAATAGCTTTATGATAAATCGACTTTATAAACTGGCAATAAAAGGACAAATATAAACTTTAGTAATGGCTTTTAAGTTTGAATATTTGTGTACACAAGTAATATGTTTAATGGAGTTAATGTCAAGAGGTTTGAAATTTATGCATTAGTAACAATTTTATTGAACCTACTTCAGGTAAGTTCTATGTAATTTATAACAACAGGCGGACAGTATAAGCCACAAGTTCGCAACAGATTTAACAATCTTAAATTGTGTCTGGGAGCATGATCTTAGACCTTAGATTTGGATTTAGGTGAATATGAACACATTTCAATACAATTTTAAATTATATGTTAACCAAATTCAATACAAATTTAAATTCAAAATCTCTCCAAACATAAGGTTAGCGTATTGATTGCAAATTTTCCCAAGTATAGATTGACAATATAAAAATTGTCCAATTGCATGATCAACCCTTTGTGTGTGAGAGTATATACCAAATTCATAGGAGTTCTTCAATGTTTGCACCTATAATTTTTTATAAAGAAATAAGCTATATCAACTTCACTCATACAAGAAGGGAGCATGCATCAAAACTTAATAACTCACCATGTTTTACAAGTCAAGTCAGGGAGATCCATAGAGCACTAAACCTTCCCTCATGAGAAAAAGTAATTAGGAAAAATATGAAATAATAAAGAGGAGATTTATGAGAAGTTCAAACACTATATTTTTATGTATCTCACAAATTATTGTTTGTTTTTTAGCAATAGTTAAAGTCAAAATTACGTCTAACTTTTAGACAAGTTGGATTAGAGGAAGTTTAATGGATAATATAAGAATGGTTAAATTTTAGAGAAGAAAAGATATTGACAACCCATTATCATGCATGGTGTTAGCACTAGAGGAGTCCATGAGTAGGCTTGATACACATGGGTGAGCACAACTTGACCAAAAAACTTAAGTCTATTGGGTTTTGAGTCAAATCATATATATAAGCATCCATCATTCACTTAATTTTACTAACGTGGGACAAACTCACAAGTAAAATTCTTAACACATGATCAGTTTTACCAAAGACTAATAACGAAAGCTTATAATAAAAAAAATCCATTCTTAACATTTTCAAGAAGATCTTATAAAGAAGATCCTCTTTGTGCATAAAAGCAACAAGAAAAGTGTACTCTTAATTATTAATAAGAGGTCGTATATTGTAAATACATTTCTCAAAGTTACCATGATTGTATCAAACCTGGACATAGATGACTTGCTAAATCATACAAATTTCTATACTTTTCAAAATGTATTGCGTGAAATGCATATAGATTTAGTAACTTAATAAAAGTGAGCACAAGTTTTGATGTGCATTTGCCAGTTTATAAATATTCTCGTTTCTATATTTGAGATTTTGATGGTCATCTATTGGTGATTTACCACTCTAAAATTTAGAGTTCCTAACAGTTAGTCAATCAAGGATGTACAGTTAATCGGTCAAGTTTATGTGTATGTTGTTTCTTTCTCAAAAACTATTACCTTTTCTTTTTTGTATTAGAGGAATATGTGAAATTGAACATGGAAGAGACCACTATTTTTACTATTCTTACAAAATGATTATTCCTTTTTGTAGCCCTTCCGAACCTAAAATCATTACTTTCTTCAAAATTCCTAGTCAAGAAATTTTCCCCATGTAGTGAAGTTTTCAAGATGTAATTAAAGAAGAAAAAAGAAATAAATGAGAAATAAAGGGATTTAAAATAAAGGAAACAGTTGCAACAACAAATCGCTAGTTAAAAAACATGTCATAACTACTAGTCTAAATGAAGATTGTAATACAAAAAACCAAAACATGAGCCAAAAGAAAAATAAATATCACGCAAGCAAGAGCTCAAAAAAAAATTTATAAAGAAAGTTTACCTTTGATTATCTTCAAAATTGATTAATTTTGAGCCAAAAAATGCCAAAAATCCAAAAGTAAACCTTCTTAGATTGAATTGCCCATATAAAATTTGAGGGAAAAAAAATGTACAAAAATAGGGAGGATACTGCTTCATGTCTTTTTGGTGCTATAGTATATCAAAAGCATAGAGATTGCTTGAAGGGATGTACTAGCTCCTTCTCTTAACTTCAATTTTTTTTTTTCTCTTTTACACAAATAGGTTCATTTTTAGTTGAATTCAGACTCTATAACTATTTTGTCTCTTTTCTTGTAGGAGGATGCTTTTGTTTTCACTCTTTAGATTAATTAAGCATAAGTTGTACTTCTTACAATGTAGCCACATCAAAGTTGAATTTGACATTGGAAAAATGGCAAAATAAGAGTCTATTAAGTGAATGAATTGAAGCCAACAAAGACCTTCTTCGCTTAGCCATTTCAATGACACTCAAAACATTGGTGAACGGAAGGGATCACTTCATTTTGGTAGATCTGTGGCCATCTAAAGAGCAAGTTATAAGTAGTCACTATGCCAAATATATGAAGTAGCAAACTTGACTCTTTGTCATCAATTATGTACACAAAATCTAATTTTTCAAATAATGCTCTATCTCTTCCTTTGTTGAAGCAATGATCATCATGCCTTTTGTTAAAGCTAGTCTATTAGAGTTCCTAATTCATTATTTTGAGAAACAATAGATTCATTGTCTACCAATATTGTCTAAATCTTTTGCTCTCAAGTATGGCTTGTGATAAAAGAGAAGTCATTTGTAGGGCTTATCCCCGAACTAGAGAACATCTTTTTGAGAAACTAATTTTAGCCATATTGTATGCAAAGCCACAAGTAGATTGATGAAAGTGACTTTTAGCCTCTTCTACACTATTTTCATTATGAAAACCTCTTCTACTTCAATGTGATACCATATAAGAACGACATATTCAACTTATTTGAATCCTTTTGGCATGTATTTTGTCTAAAGTAATGAACATTCTTGGCTATTGTTGTGAAATAATAATGAGTAGTGCAATGCAACAGTCACGATGAATAATACGAAAACATACACAGATAACAAAAGCAATAAACATAACACAAAGATTTAACATGGTTCGGTAGAATGCCTACATCCACGGGGGTAAAGGACGGTTGAAATTTATCATCTTTAAAAATAGGGTTCCATCATTGTAGTTGTAGACACCCCATTTTTACCCAGGCCCAATGTATGTATTATTATTATTATTTTTCACTAATCTTATTATTATTAGTATTATTGTTATTATTATTTTCTTTATATTATTATTATTATTATTATTATTATTATTATTATTATTATTACTATTATTTTTCATTAGTATTATTATTATTACTTATTTTTACTTCTATTATTATTATTATTTATTATTTTCATTATTATTTTTATTATCATTATTATCAGTGTTTTGTATTACTATTATTACTATTATTTTATTTGTTATTATTACTATTATTATTTTTCTCTAATCTTATTATTATTATTATTGTTATTATTATTTTCTTTATATTATTATTATTATTATTATTATTATTATTATTATTTTTCATTAGTATTATTATTATTACTTATTTTTACTTCTATTATTATTTATTATTATTATTTTTAATTTTTATTATCATTAAGGTTTTTTATTACTATTATTACTATTATTTTATTTATTATTATTATTATTTTTATTTATTATTATTATTACCTTATTATTATTATTATTATTATTATTATTATTTTTGTTTCCTTATAACCATAGTGGTAGTATATCTTATTTCCAAAAAAGAGAAAATACCAAAAGTTGAAAAAGGAAATATTGCTAGGGTTTTTTTTTTTTTTTTTTTTTTTTTTAAAAAAAATGTTTAAGGGGGGGGATCCGGCGCTGCACAGGGACACGGCCGGGGCTGCGCAGAATAGAAAAAAAATTCAGTCCTGCTTCTTCTGCTGGCTCTCTTTCACACACCCGACCACCCCCCAGCAGCTCCGCCATCACCATCGCTCTCTCCCTGCTCCTCTCAGCCACCCACAAGCATCTCCTGCTTACCCTCTCCGTCTCAGTCTCCTTCACTCGCCACCCTCTGCACAGCCAACAGCCAGCAGATCAAGTCACTCCCCACAGCCATCTTTAGCCTCCAACCCTTACCGGTTCCCTGTCACCACCGACAGCCAGCACATCCAGCCATCCTGTGGTCATCCTTGCAACTCCAGCGGCAACCCGACGACTCTCTCCGGCGACCACCGAGTACCAGCAGTAGCTTCGCAGCTCCACTGCTGCCCCACTGCAACCGACCACCCCCCAGCAGCTCCGCCATCACCATCGTGCCAGACGAACCCAGTCGTCGTTCAGCGTCTCCCACCGTACCCCCCCTCTGGTGAGTTCCCTAGGCTCACATGCATGCACGGCTCGCGGGAGGCTTCCTGGTGAGCGCCTCTGCATGCTAACCCTATACACACGCACACACAAAGATATATATTTATATATATAGACTGTTTTGTTTTATTTTCATTATATAAGGTTTAGGTTTTATGTTACTTTATTTTTCTGTAAGTATTGTTGTTTATTATTACTTTGTTAAGTTTTTTTATCTATTCATTTATTTATATTGTTAATATACTTGCTAGATAATTAGAGAGGAGTTTTAATGTATTCTATATTCATGTTTAAGTTATTATATATATTTAGATTTATTATTGTTTGTTATCATGATTCGAGGCTATTATTTTTGTATACATGCAGTGGTTTGGTTTGCTATTTGCATTGTGTTATATTGATATGTAATATTACGTTGTACGTGTTTCCTTTATTTATTAGGTATATATATTTTATCATCCCATACATGTGTGTTATTGACTTATGGTATTAATTTTTGTAGGTTTATTGTGTATTTATTATCCATGTGCTTTCGCATGTAATATATTTAGGGGGTTTTTATTTATGTCTAAATTTATTGTATATATTAAATAATATTATTATTATTGGATTTCATTGTTGTAATATGTGTTTTAATGTTTAATATCCATGCAATATTTTCTTTGTTGTTATTTTTGTGTTGTAATACGCATTGTAGTATTTCTGATGTTGTAACATTTGTTTAAATGATAATATCCAAGGTTATTTTAGCTTATGGGGAAATATCGGAGTATTGGTTTATTTTTGCGCAAGTATATGTAAATATAAATATACGTTTTATTATTAAATGTTAAACTCATGTACATGTATATTTACGTAATATCATTGTTGCATTATTATGTAATATTGTGTATTCACATTATTGTTGTTATATTGTGGCTGTAGTTCAGTGGTGAGAATTCTAAGTTATTGCCGGTAGGTGATTTTGTATTATTTAGCATGTATTTTTAATCGATGTTGTCTTATTTAAATTCATATTGTTTAGTGTTATTTTACATTTTGTTTTATATGTTAGTATTTATGTTTTTAAAGGTTGGGTTCATCATGTTAATACAGTTTAATTTTTCTTGTAGTTTATTTGCGTTATTTAAATTCGTTCACGGTTTTGGTTACGATTGTTTATTACTTAAATCATTTCATATTTTATGTGTAGGTTTGTTTAGGATTTTGGTAGTTTTCACGTTTTTAGAAGGTTGATAATTTTAGGTTTAAGTATTGCTTTAGGGTTTAAGTTACTTGCTTGTTATTATTAGTCTTATTATTGCACATTAATTTTCGTCCACATCATTGCATATCAATTTCTAGTATTTTCATATTATTGAACACTCCTTCGTAAAAATTAAATTTGTTTCCATATTTATTTCTAGGGTTCCACTCTTGTGGCTTATTGATTTCTCTAGAGTTTGTATATATTTCCTATTAGATTCATAGCTTGAATTGTTTCCATAATTAATTTCTTTCCCTTACATGTTTATAAAAGTACAAAATTTCTAGGATTTAATTTGTTTCCACATTGTCATTGTATATTAATGGTAAGACTTCGATTGTTTCCATAACTATTATAGTATACATCCTATATTTATTCTAGGGATTAATTGTCTCCATAATGACTATTGTAGATACCGTTATTTATCTTAGGAATTAATTGTTTCCCTATGTACATATATTGAGGTTTTGATTACTTATAAGTGAGTATCATTATATTTATAGAATGTTGATATCTTACTATATGCTTGTGTATTATTATTATTATTATTACGTGTAGTATGTCATTATTAGTATTACTGTTATTAGTATTATTATTGTTATTATTGTTATCGTTATTGTTATAAGTTTAGTATTATATTATCATTCCTATCTTTGTGTGTATATCACTACTATCTATTAGGTGGGTTTATTATTAGGATATGCCATTAGGTATTATAGCAATTTATTATTATATCCCTATTATTATCACACATATTAGGGTAATTTAATTTCTTAGGTTATTATCTTATTAATATATATTAAAACCTCCCACACTAGTATTTTCCTATAAAAATTTTATATATATAATTTCAAAATGTTGGGAGTGTATTTTTTTTTTATTTTATCCCTATGATTTGATTGCAAGGGGTATTAGCCTTTGGGCGTCACGTACCCTAAGCTCTGAGGGAATGTATGTATATATTTATTTATTTTCCTATGTATTTATAAATTCATAAAAAGGAGTAATGTAAAGATTTATTAGATTAACTTAGGGATAATTTTAAATTAATTAGGTGCCGTTCTTAAGAACGGGCGCGTAGGGGGTGCTCGTACCTTCCCCTCGCGTAACCGAACTCCCGACCCCAATTCTGGTAATGTAGACCGATTCTACCCCTAACGGGGTAGTGATCATGTGTTCTAACCGCACTAAAGGTTAGTGGCGACTCCTACACCATATTTTTCCTGAAAATATTAAAATGATTTTAATTTCGCCGCTCGGGGCACACGCGCTCCCGGGACGTCGCGACAGCTTGGCGACTCCGCTGGGGACCGTAGAGAGTCGAGCCATTAATTAATTGAAAATTATCCCAAGTTTAAATTTAATAAATCTTTTAATTACTCCTTATTTTGTAAATATAGTAATTCATAAATAACCTTGATTAATCATAAATATTTTACTTCCATAATTTGTGAATAACCTTAATTAATAAAAAAAAAAAAAAAAATTTTGTTTCCTTATTTTTTGTCTCCAAATTTTTGTGAATAAACATATTAATTGCATATATTGTGTTTCCTTGTCTTTTGAATATATATATTAATGGTAGATATATTGTTTCCATATTGTTTATAGCATGTGAATAGATGTGGGGATAGGGGGATTAGGTTAAAAAATTGAATTCACACACTCTCACGCTCTATACCCGAGCTTTCCTTACTAG
Source organism: Malania oleifera (assembly GCF_029873635.1). Taxonomy (NCBI): domain Eukaryota; kingdom Viridiplantae; phylum Streptophyta; class Magnoliopsida; order Santalales; family Ximeniaceae; genus Malania; species Malania oleifera. The sequence continues at coordinate 24,731,584 of NC_080423.1, forward strand.
GACTAGATAGGAGTGTAATAGCGTCAGTCCCTTCGTGGCAGAGCTTGATGGGACCCGCGAACCACTCCACTCAGTATGGGTTTTATCCGGACCCCAATGGGGGAGGATGAAATTCCAAACTGGGAACCTTTTGTCAATAGGGTTAGAACCTACCCACACATACTTGTCTATAGTCTTCCTTAACTAGGGTAGAGCCATGAAGAACCCTATACATACGTACCTACCCTAGGTTGGGACAAGAGCCACCTCATTCTCCATGAATAGTGTGTTGCATATATGTGAAATACTTTGTATTATACCATGCATTTGACATACATTTAGACATACATACTACTTAGTTAGTATTCTGAAAAAGCCCAATAATGAGACCAAGACCCATCCTTTCAAAAAATGGAGCACTTGGCCCAAGCATTTTAAAATATGGGTCGGCCCAACCCTTTTCAAATAACTCGGGCCCAATTTTTTGAGAAATAACAAGTATAGGCCCAACCTTTTCCTAAGTAAAAACTCGGTCCAGGCCTGATTTTCAAAATGGGTCAAATCCAGATTTCCATAAATGGGTTTCGGCCTTATTACCCTAAAAATCCAGGGCCCATATTTTCTAAACAATCCAAGCCCAAATCCTTTTAAAATTAGGGCCTGATCCCATCATGAAGTATATTGAAGCCCATATTTTAAAATACTTGAGACTCAAGTGCACACTAAAGTCCACAAGTCCGCACCAAACAAATCCAATGGGTTGACCAACCTGGGTCAACCTCAATCCCAGATCATAATTTGACCCTTCATAGAATCTGAGATACATGGACCGATTGAGGGAAGAGTTGAATTTAAATTGTGGCCCAGCAATGATTGTATTGAAATCTCTCATTAGTGGGACTTTTCCTAGAAAGCTAACAAAGTAGTTAGTTAGGTTATATTGCATCCATGCATTCATGCATAATTTCACACGTAATCATGCCCGATAGGTCACATACATGTTAATATCCCTATTGACATGTATTTGTGCACTAAGTACACACATGCATAAACACCCCATGCATAAGATAGAGTCTTGGAGAATCTTTTATATAAGTCTACCTCGGGTGGAGGATATAAGTTTCATTATTTTCAGTTTGGTGTCATGACTGCATGCATTTTTTTGAGTTGTATGATACCTTTACTAACATTTTGCATTCACATAGGCATCCTGTCTACTTCATCAAGGTTTTATAAGAGATCTGAATCATTCATGGAGAACACAATGGCTTACCATGAGATTGAGTCCACAGTACAACAATATTCAGAAAGTCAACAGAACAAGTGGGGTGACAGTCTTACTCAGAAATCTATCATCGAACTACCAGCCCGGACTTTCATCAACATAAGATCCAATCCGTTAGATGAGCTAAAAGTCATTTGGAAGGAATGGACCCCAGCACGCCGTTTAAAATTCTCTCAAACATATGGGCACATTGGTTTCTTGTTGCATGTATCGGTAAATATCCCTGCCATAAAAGCACTGGTCGAGTTCTGGAATCCACCATATCGTTGCTTTACAATGAACGGTATCGACTTGACACCAACCATCGAGGAGTATACTTCGCTTTTGCATCTAGTCAAGTTACAGACACCATACAAACCTTATGTGCATGATGCTAGTGTTTCGTTCGTGAAGGAGATGTACGATGCTGTCGGGGTCAAAATCCAGAAAACATTCTCAGAGGGAGGTGCAGAAGTAAGGAAAATCTCTTGGAAGCAGTGAAAGAAATAATTGAAAAGGAAGAAAAGAAGAGGTTCAAATACATATGATGGCATTAGCTATTTACGGTTTGATCATTTTTCCAAAAGAACTAAACACGATCGATCAAGCTACTGTTTCGTTTGTAGCACAAGTACGTAACGGGATTAATCCCGTTCAAGGCATCCTGGCAGAAACCTTCAGATCACTCAACAACTGCAGAATCAGGAGGAGGAGAACGTTTAAAATGTTGTGTGCAGCTGTTATATGTCTGGATGGTAGGTCACTTATCGTCCAACAAAGGGGGCTTCCGTAGTATTTTCTCAATGATCCGAATCCCTTTGGCTGAATTTGAGGATACCCAATTGAAGGAGCAGTTAGATAATCTAAATGGAACACAAAATGTGTGGCTTGATCGACTCAGGGGGTAACTTGGCTAGCGCCATGGATGGTCCGCTCTAACATGATATATCGGTGTGGAAATCTTCCATGGGTTCCATTACTAGGCCCATGGGGAGGGATAGCATATGCCCCTTTGATGGTCAGAAGGCAATTGGGGGCATCTCAGTTTGTGCCTATGACTCATGGATTGGCTGATTCAGACTTTGCATATGAAACAGGAGACACTCGAAACCAGATTAGAAAATTTATGGTGGCATGGAAGCATGTGAACCTAATAGACCCGAGTGATGGAATTGCCACAGTCCAAGGAAATTATGAAGCATGGCGAGAAAACCGGGTAAACCCCCAACTCAAAAGAATCCTAGAAATCGTTATTGAACATATTAAATCACCAAGCGCATGCATGCAATTGAAGCCACAAGGGGATCCATGCCCAGTAGAAAAAGGAGATGCAAGAGCAGAAGTGGGGAATCAGCAAAAGGAGGCTCTAGTCTCTGTCTATCGCAAAGAAATCAAGCGACAAGGATTCGGTACATACAATCAGAAGAAGAGGTCGTGGCTCTAAGGAAGGAAAGACGAAGGCTTCGAGCAGCACTTGGACAGAAATCTCAAATGTTAGAAGATGCCCATACCGAAGTTAAAAAGAAATCGCTCTACATACAAGAGTTGGAGAGGCAGGGGGGATGGCAGAGCAGAGAGAAGCAAGTATAATCAAGTACTGGAAAAGATTGAGCCGTGCATAATGAAAGCGGACTACTGGGAGGCCAAGTTTCGGGCTTTGCATAAAAAGTCGGCACAGCAAAATGCCAGAGATTGTGCAATCATGAGTAGATTTTGATTTTATATTCGGTTGGATTGTTATTGTATGAAAGGATTCTATTAATGAAAAGCAGATTTTATTTTCTAAAAATGATGATGATCTCTTCCATGAACCTTGATTGGAGTGCATTAGGTTGCATACATATGTTTCATTTTGTGAAATTTATACGTCTTGAAAAGACCATTGCATTTCATGCATACATATCTATGCATTCACGATTCTAAAAAGGGAAAGTTTTGGTTTGCAGTGCCCTAGCGACAAAATTTGTCTAAACAAGCAACATTGAGACTGTCACGCATCAATACCAATACCAGGAGAAGGGCAAAAGAAATGAGTGACCAATTGGAAGGTAGAGTCCTGGGTATAGAGCAAGGACAAGACGAATTGAATGAAAAATGACGCAAGATCCTGGAATTGTTGACGAAGCCAAGAAAGCCAGTGCCAGAATGATCCGGAGACAGATATGGATCCTACGTCATCCTCCAGGGTTTACCCCAGTACATGGGCAAACGTCCAGTTCCACTACCTGGCGTCATGGAGGGTTCAATGCCAAGTATACCCCGTTCATCCCTAATTATACCAGTACCAGGGTTTCCAGTAGTGGGGGACTCCCCCATTAGTAGCTTCTGATTTGGGGGTGAACAGATCTGAAACTGAACGTCGATTACGATTGTACTAGAGGAACGTCTGAGAGCTATTGAAGGATCCAATACATTCGATTCTGTAGATCCAATGATTTGTGCCTCGTGCCAAAGGTCACCCTGCCACCAAAATTCAAAGTACCAGATTTTGAAAAATTTAATGGAACTAATTGTCCTCGAACTCACCCTGCGCCTGTATTGCCAAAAATGGCTGCCCATTCTGATAAGAGAGACTAATGATGCATTGCTTTCAAGACAGCTTGACCGGGGGCGGCTATCAGGTGGTATATTCAACAAGATCGGACTCGGATCCGCACATGGAAAGATCTGGCTAATTCTTTATAGCTCAATACCGCCAGTTCTAGAAATGGCACCCGATCGTATGACATGCAGGTATGCAATGAAGCCCACCGAAACATTTAGAGAATATGCATTATAGGTGGGAGGGGACATGTCTGTCCAGGCAATCTCCGGTGGAGATAGGGAGGCTATTTCCCTATTTGTGAATACCTTGAAAGACCTTTACTTCGGGCATCTCCTAGGGGCAACCCCCCATGACTCATGGACATTGTTTCTACCCGCTTGTAGGATGGAGATGAGAGGATTTGAGACGCCATCAAAGTCGGGAGGAGAACTAAAAAAGTCATTTAGACAGAGACTGGTCTAGGCAAGAAGTGGACAAGCAAGAAAAAGGAAGAAGAGGTCAAGGGGTTCAAAGGACAACAATATCAAAGAGAGCATGGCCAGGGCTCGGAGGAATTTGTTTCGGGAGCCCTCTGATCAATCAGACTGTGGTTCATACGGGAGGTAGACCCAGTTGTGCCTTACGGGGCCATGCCCGCCCAACCGAATATGCTGAACTCATGATAGAGGCATCCAGAGAATATGAGAAGGATTATCCTATTCCAATGACATCTCAGATTAATTCCCCCAATTGAATGGAGAGCGTGAAACTTAGTGTTCAGTCATTCCTGGAACGGTCGGTGAAGAAGCCACCTTTTTCCATATCCACATGGTATGACCCGAAGCCATTGTGCATATCACGCTAACACTCCCGGGCACACTATTGAACGTTGTTGGGCATTCAAAAATAAGTTCAAACAATAAAGAAGCGGATGGCTAGCATTTGATGATAAACAACGGCAGGAATTTCAAGGGAACCCTTTGTTCCCCATCATGGGGTAACAATTGTCGAATGATAGAAAAGGGACGAATGAGGTAGATTTTGAACAATGTCTTTAGATTGGTTGTTTCAATGAACTTATTGCGGCAGGTCAGCATAGGGCAAGAGGCTTGTTTGGCCCACAATGCACTTTGTTTATGTCAGAGTAAAGATGGTAAGATCTTTGAAAAGTGTGGGTAACTTAAGAATGTTTTTGCAAAAGATGGTGGATAACAAGTTTTATAGGTTGGGTTGTACCCTCAAAATTGGAAGATGCATCATGGGGAAAACGGGCCGTATATCATCATTGCACTAATCAATCCAACCATTCTACCTACATGAACGCAGGCTCTTCCCACACAGGAATCGCCAGCTCGCTTGGTGATCTCTACTCCCAGGCCAATTCCATAAGAGTAACCAATCAGTACCCCTGGAAATATGATGTGAATCGATGTCCGAAGGAAGCACCATCAATATAGCGGGGTGAAGGGATAACTCGAAGTGGTAGGGTGGATATGCAGATTCTTCTAAAACAAATCGACAGAATGTAGGGGAACCGGCAGGCGGAGTCCAATATCTATGGAGAGCCGACGAAGTCCTGAAGATAATAAGCATAGCGAGTAACAACATCGTGGACTCAACTAAGAAAATGCCGGCTCACATATCTGTTTTGTCGGTTCTACTAAATGCAGAACCCATCGGAGGCCGTTTACTTAGAATCCTAATCAAGCCTACATTCCCCAAGATATCAACAGCGTTGATAAATTTCATCAGGTGATCTGAAGTTTAGCAACCCTCCCATTACATCACTTTTACTGTGAAGAATTCCGCCAGAAGGCCAGGGGCCACACAAGGCGTTGCATATAGCCACGAATGTAAGGATCAATATGAATGTCTCGGTCGTTGATAGATATGGGTCATCCCTCAATGTTATGCCAATGACACACTGCAAGAGTTACCCATGATCCTTCTACGTGACACCAACCATTTGTGGTGGTGCGTGCCTTCGATGGACAACGAAAGAGTCGTAGGGTCGCTTGACATCCCTATCAGATTGAGACCCCTTAACCTTCAATATCACTTTTCAAGTCATGGGATATTACTACCTTTCCTAACAGTTGTCTCTTGGGAAGGCCTTGGAATACATATGCCTGGGCAAAAGTTTTCGTTCGCTCTTTGCATCATCAGCGAGTGAAATTTGAGTAGGGGATAACTGGTATGTGTTTATTGGAGCAACGACATAATGGGTACTAAATCTTCTTCCCTCCCTATGTGGAAGCGGCTGAGAAGCCATGAAGATTCGTCCGAGCGTTTTGAGATCATCAACGTCCTTACTATATGGAGGGATCTGTTATTTCACCTCAACCGCAGATCTTCTTCTTCTACACGTATGGTGGCTGCAAAATGATTAAATCAGGGTTTTGCCCAGGGAAAAGGTGGGGAAGTGTCTTACAGGGCATCGCAATGCCATTGTTAACCAGAAGGCATGAATTAAGATACGGCATCGGAATACTATCCTACTTGCTGCCATAAGAGAAGGCAGACAGAGAAAAGAATGCTCCGATCGAGAGGCGCACAGGGAGATAAAGTCCTCAATTGGGGGTAGAAGTCCCCACAATGAATCAGACCTTTCAAAAGGGCATCAATCACTCTGAGGAGAAATGAACAGATAGCATATTGGCCTTGGAATTCGGGACCATATGAATGACTATACTCGAGTAGATGATTACCCATTGACAGGAGCAGAAATTCAGAACTGACCTCTTTGATTACCCAATCCACGTCCATGTAATGGCTTTTGTCATTTTGGGCTTTCTTTTTGTAAGCCGTGGACATTATTGCCCCCTCGGACCGTTTGTCTTTTTTTGTTCATCAATAACCCATATGCATTTCTTTCGCATTTATTGCATCATTGGTTCAATGTGTCAAGAAGTGTTTACCTTGGTTTTAATGCAGGGATAAGGGAAAATAATCATCCATATTCAGGAGCCAGAAATGGATGTTAACTTTGTAAACTTAATTTTAGAAGCTGAAATAGAAGAGGAGACTGCTTATCACCACGAAATGCAAATAATGTTGAAATCAGATGAAAAAACCAACTTAACCATAGCGAGCCCACGTCACACTAAATTTGGGGGACTACTGAGGAATCAAAAGCAGTAAAAAATCGGGCACTGTTTGGGAGGAAAAGAAAGATGCGAAATGATAAACCTTTTGAAGAGACCAAGATTTTTTTCGGCATGGTCCTATCAGGACTGCCGTGTTTGGATACCAGACTAGTAACACTAAAATACCCATTTACCCAGATTATGCCAGCGGTACACAAAACTGAGGAAGAATGCGCCCAGATATGTTGAAATCAGACTAAAGAAAGGTACAAAAGCAGTTAGGCTTGTTTAGAAGTAGCCAAATATCCAGAGTAGGATGGCCAATGTCGTTCCAATAATGAAGAAAAATGGAAAAGTGAGAGTCCTGTGTTGACCTATCGAGACTTGAATAAGCTACCCTAAAGATAATTTCCCCTTCACACATAGATGTTCTGGTATACAATACCGCGGGACATGCCCTGTTTTTCATTCATGATGTGTTTTTCTGGATATAATCAAATTAAGATGGCCCCAGAAGATAAGATGACCACGTTCATCGCCTTATGGGGAACCTTTTGTTACAAGGTTTATGCCCTTTGGTTAAAGAATGCAGGGCAACCTATCAAGAGCCAGTTAACCTATTCCTATTAACTTGTGCATCACGGAGTAGAAGTATATGGTGGGAGGACGACATGATTGTAGGTCCTCGAGAGAGTCATCGGCCATGTGATGAACTAAGGGAAGCTATTAAAAGCTACGAAATGTCCAACCTGGAATTAAATCCAGAAAATGTACATTCGGAGCTTCTTCAGGAAAACTGTTGTGATTTATCGTAAGTGAAAAGGGAATTTCATTTGAAGTAGACCCGATAAATAAAGCTATTTCGAGAAATCAAGTCCCAAAACTGAAAAGAAGTCAGGAGTTTTCTAGCAATTAACTACCATAGCTCGATTATATCCTCACATTGCTGCTACTTGTGAGCCCATATTTAAGCTGCTGAAGAAGGATAACCCCGAAAAATGGAGTAAGCATGTCCAAAGCTTTTGAGAAAATAAAAGAATATCTATTGAACCCTCAGTTTTGGTTCCCCTTTACCTGGAAGGGCCTCTTATATTTTGTACTTAGTAGTATCATAGAATTCCTGGGTTGTGTTAGGACAACACATGAGTCTGGAAGAAAGGACGCGCCATCTATTAATTTAAGAAAAGTTCAGGATACGAATCTAGGTACTCTAACCTGGAAAGACTTTGCGCTTTGGGTGTGGGTGGTAAGTAGATAAGGCGTCACGCTGTATTACACAACATGGCTTGATTTCTAAATGGATCCGATTAAGTATGTTTTCGAGAAACCTGCATTAACATGACCGATGGCTCGTTGGCAAACTGCTGTTGACGGATATGATATTACATATGTGACGAGAAAGAGCCGTCAAGGGAGCATATCGCAGACTAGTGCTATAGGGCCCGATTAATGATTACCATCCATGAGTTTGACGTCCCGGATCAAGATATTGATTCAATTGATCAAAAAGGAAGGTAATGTTGGGTTGATGATGCTATTTGATGGGGCGACCAACGTAAGGTGCATGGAATAGTAGGGGCTGTACCCTATCACCAGAGGTAAATATTACCCAGTCACAGCCAACTCACCTTCTTGTACCAATAAGGCAGCAGAGGATGAAGCGTGCGTATTGGGCTACAGGCGTCTATTTTGACCGGCATTAAAAAATTGATTGTAAAAGATATTCCGCTTTGTATTTCTCAGGTTGACTGGAAAGTGGAAACCCGTGATTCCAATTATACCATACCAGGAGTTCATTCAGGAAATGAGCAGGAATTCGATGCCATCCAGTTTTCGCATTTAACCGGATAGAGTAACTTTAATATCCGCATGATGCGCTATGCAACATTGGCCGGCTTTATTTAAGGTTGAAGCCGAATTAGAGATTGAACCAATTCGAATAAGGAGCATAGGGAAACCTGCATATTTTATATGACGGAAGAAGCCGATGGGAAGCCAATGGTTCATGAATCAAAACATACATATCAATGGAAGGAGTAATCCCATAGGAGCCTTAATAATGACCGAAATACAATTTCGGAGGCTAGCTATGGGATTTTCTTAGATGGGAGGTATTTGTATACAAGGACCATGAATATGACCTCCTCCCTACTGTGTCGTGGAGTTGCAAGAGGCCAGACAAATCATACAGGAGTACACGACGGCGTTTTGTGGCACCCATGCGGGAGGACACTCGTGGCCCAAAAATCTAAGAGTGGATACTAATTTGATAACCATGGAACGGGATTGCATAGAGTATGTTCTAGGTGCCATAAGTGTCAAATCTATTGATATCGCATACAAGTCCCCACCCAACTCAACTCCAGGTTTTAATTGAAATCTGCACTGTTGGCTTTCTCATCATGGGGCATTGATGTGATCGACCATAACCCCACGGCCAGTAATGGGCATCGATTCATTTTCCGGTGGCCATGACTACTTCAACAACATGGGTAGAAGCAGCATCATACTCTATGTCACTCAAAATGTAATCATCGTTTTAATCGGATAGAATTATTTGCAGGTATGGGCATCCCAGAAAGGATAATATCAGAACAATGCTAAAAACTTGAACAACGAGGTCATGACAAAAGTATGCATCCAATTCAAGGTCACGCATCATAAGTCAGCCCCCTAATCGACATCAAATGAATGGGCAGTGGAAGCAGCCAATAAGAACATCAAGAGCATCTTGAAAAAAATGACAGGGACCTATAGAGATTGCATGAGATCACCTTTCGCTTTATGGTCCTATCGGACACGTCGAACATCTCACTACCACTACACGAGGAGCTACCCCTTTCTCTTTGGTATATGGAATGGATGCGGTAATTCCCCCGATAGAAGTGAGATTCCACATCGTTAACGATCTTAAAGAGCAGAGTTAACCGAGCAGAATGGGTTCAATCTAGATATGAACAGTTGAATCTAATTGAAGAAAAAAAGATTGACCGCTATAGTTCATGGCAGTTATACCAAAAGGAGAATGCTGAAAGCTTTAACAGAAGTGGTATTCGACGGTTTTCAGAAGAGATCTAGTTTTTGAAAAGATTTTAACCAATTCATCATGACCCCAGAGGTAAGTGGACCCCAAATTATAAGGGCCGTATGTGGTAAAGAAAGCATTTTCAGGAGGTCCTTTGTTATCAGACATGGATTAGCCGATCTGGTCACCCAGCAACTCAGATGCGTAAAGAAAATTTTTCTTAGACGCCCCTGTAACTCTCAAGGGAGATCAATGAAATAAGATTTGCTTCATAAATCTATGCCTGTTCATTATTCAATGTTTTATCAATGATGATGGCCATCTTTGTCCGATCTGCTTTCTCTATACAAACCATAAACGATTTACCATTTGATACCAAATTGAGCCTAATGATAAACCAAATATTTTTTCAAAGTCGTTTACAATATTTGACCTGGGTATTGGTCCCTTTAGGGTCTGGCAAGTCATATGAGACAACAATCGGCTACTCGAAAGGATGGCAGGCCATCTTTCTGCTAACCCAACAAGAAACAAAAGAGATCCCTGCAGCCCTTCTTGAGCCTAAAAATTAATTTTTGATTAACCCTTCAAAGGATCACACCCACACTGGGTATTTTCAAAGATTAGGCCCCAAATGAAGTTCCAACAAAAAGACCGTATCCCTTCATGAAAAGAGAAAAACAAAAGGAAGCAAAAGCAATGGGAAAAGAATAAAAGAGATAGAAAATAGGACATACTATGGCATGTGATCTTTGACCAGTTGCCCTTTAATAAAATGCTTATTTTTTGAGCCTTATTTCTTTTTCTTTCTTTAACCCCCACCCTACTTTTATATAATTACAGTCCAAATAAAGACCTGACCAGATTAGTATACATTGTTGTCTCTAATTATTTGGTCAGACCAATGATTGATCTGAACTACTTAATGACCTGATCCTGAAAGGTAGTAGGCAGCTTGTTCACAAGACAAGTTCGGTCAAAAGAAGCCAAAACAAAGGCCCTCACTTAAACTGGGGGCAGAGATGTCATTATGGTTGGAGATTTTTTGAGCCATAGTTTTCCCTCTTCTTCAGAAAACCTATAGCCCCCAATCCTACGGTTCCGTCCCGATCTTAAAGACCCACTTGAGATCAAAACATGACTGAACCTGAGGCAATAGTTTAACTTGATAATTATAGGGGTTGTTCGCACTCAGAATAAGGTAAAGAAGGGAGAACTGTTTTGGGGGTCATCGACGAAAAAGAAAAAAAAAAAAAAAAAAAAAAAAATTTCAGTAAAAGGGGAATTAGCTTGACAACTTAAACAGCATGTGCTTGACTTTTTAATACTGGTTAAGTTTTTCCTTTGACACTGACATTTACGTCTGGTAAACTAAGTCATGCTTGCATCTATGACCGTTTGATATAGGCAAAGGGATGTTACAATACATTTTGGATTTTTCTCAAAAAAAAAAAAATCCACCTTTTTCATAGTCCAATAAGAGGGTAATCAAAAGAGTCGCTAGTATGCTTCCTTTTCAATGCCCTAGAGCTTTGGAATGTGGTGTCAACCGTATAAGGCAAAATCTGAGGAGGTTGTGGCCTTCCTTATGAACGAGAGCTTTACTGATGCATTTGCAATGATGCAAATTGTCGTGTCAAAACTTGTCTCCCTATTCAAGGGGAGCTTTGCATAGGGCAAAACAGTGTTCATATTGGTTGTAGATGCTTCAACTGAGGCAGATTTTTTTAGTGAGTTTCCTTTTAAGAGCCAAGTCCATCTCTCCATGATTGGATGGAATAAGAAAATTGATCCAAGATCAGTTACAGATGGGGTAATATCAAAAGCATGGCCAAGATAAAGATGAGGTTATTGATCACATACGCACCAAGGGAAAAGAATTCAGTCATTTCTCATTCATCATCACCATACATTTCAGGCATTGCATAAAAACATGTAGTCACATAGCCCCATGTTCTGGCACCACAATAGACAGCATACATGCACTCTGCCATCCTAGTCCCATACCCCTCTTGCATGCTCTCGTTTGATCATTATCAAAGACCTTTGTCTCACTAATGTTTGAGTTCTTACTCCTGAACTATAGCACCGGGTTCCTACCCTGTTCAAGTCAATCCTCCGTGAACTATAGCCTCGGGTTTCCTACATCACCCTGGTGCAAGTCCACCTCTCCGTGAACTAAGCTTCGGTTCCTACACCGGGCAAGTTCCCCTCCATGAACTATGCTCGGGTTCCTACACCCGTGCAAAGTCATCCTCCGTAACTATAGCTTCAGCTCGGTTCCTACACCCGGTGCAAGTCACCTTTTCCGTACTATAGATCGGGTTCCTAACACCCGGTGCAAGTCACCTCTCCGTGAACTATAGCTCGGGTTTCCCTACACCCGTGCAGTCACCCCTCTCCGTGTAACTATAGCTCGGGTTCCTCACCCGTGCGCAAGTCACCCTTCCATGAACTATAGCTCGGGTTCCGACACCCGTGCAAGTCACCCTTCCATAACTATAGCGCGTGTTCCCTGACACCCGGTGCAGTCCACTCTCCGTGAACTATAAGCTCTGGTTCCTACACCCCGGCGCAAGTCATCCTCCGTGAACTATAGCTCGGGTTCCTACACCCGTTGCTAGTCAATTTCCGTGAACTATAGCTCGGGTTTCCTCACCCTGTGCAAGTCACCTTTCCGTGACTATAGCTCGGGTTCCTATACCCGGTCCGAGTCCACCTCTCCGTGGAACTATAGCTCGGTTTCCTAACACACCCGTTCAAGTCCACCTCTTCCGTGAACTATAGCTCGGGTTTCCTACACCCGGTGCAAGTCAACCCTTCCATGAACTATAGCTCGGGTTCCCTACACACCCGGTGCAAGTCACAACCCTTCCGTGACACTAAGCTCGGGTTCCTACAACCGTTGCAAGTCACCTCTCTCTTGAACTATAGCTCGGTCCCTAATACCCGTGCGAGGCACCTCTTCCGTGAACTATAGCTCGGGTTTCCTACACCCGGTGCAAGTCACCACTCCGTGAACTATAGCTCGGGTTCCTACCCCGGCGCAAGTCACTCCTCCGTGAACTATAGCTCGGGTTCCTACACCCGGTGCAAGTCACCTTTCCGTGAACTATAGCTCGGGTTCCTACACCCGGTGCAAGTCACCTTTCCGTGAACTATAGCTCGGGTTCCTATACCCGGTGCGAGTCACCTCTCCGTGAACTATAGCTCGGGTTCCTACACCCGGTGCAAGTCACCTCTCCGTGAACTATAGCTCGGGTTCCTACACCCGGTGCAAGTCACCCTTCCATGAACTATAGCTCGGGTTCCTACACCCGGTGCAAGTCACCTCTCCGTGAACTATAGCTCGGGTTCCTACACCCGGTGCAAGTCACCTCTCCGTGAACTATAGCTCGGGTTCCTACACCCGGTGCAAGTCACCCTTCCGTGAACTATAGCTCGGGTTCCTACACCCGGTGCAAGTCACCTCTCCGTGAACTATAGCTCGGGTTCCTACACCCGGTGCAAGTCACCCTTCCGTGAACTATAGCTCGGTTTCCTACACCCGGTGCAAGTCACCCTTCTGTGAACTATAGCTCGGGTTCCTACACCCGGTGCAAGTCACCCTTCCGTGAACTATAGCTCGGTTTCCTACAACCGGTCCAAGTCACCCTTCTATGAACTATAGCTCGGGTTCCTACACTCGACGCAAGTCATTCTCATGTGCTCTCAATTATACATGCAAATCGGTTTTCACAAATCATTTTGGTCTCTTTTGTTACATTGGGTCCGGTCCAAAATCAGCGTCTTTTATCTTTGCAGGCTTGTTGCTACAAATAACGTAGGAGAATTCCTACTTTTGCTTTGAAGCGACGAAGCCTACAAAGAGGGGCAGCTGTAGACACCCCATTTTTACCCAGGCCCAATGTATGTATTATTATTATTATTTTTCACTAATCTTATTATTATTAGTATTATTGTTATTATTATTTTCTTTATATTATTATTATTATTATTATTATTATTATTATTATTATTATTACTATTATTTTTCATTAGTATTATTATTATTACTTATTTTTACTTCTATTATTATTATTATTTATTATTTTCATTATTATTTTTATTATCATTATTATCAGTGTTTTGTATTACTATTATTACTATTATTTTATTTGTTATTATTACTATTATTATTTTTCTCTAATCTTATTATTATTATTATTGTTATTATTATTTTCTTTATATTATTATTATTATTATTATTATTATTATTATTATTATTATTTTTCATTAGTATTATTATTATTACTTATTTTTACTTCTATTATTATTTATTATTATTATTTTTAATTTTTATTATCATTAAGGTTTTTTATTACTATTATTACTATTATTTTATTTATTATTATTATTATTTTTATTTATTATTATTATTACCTTATTATTATTATTATTATTATTATTTTTGTTTCCTTATAACCATAGTGGTAGTATATCTTATTTCCAAAAAAGAGAAAATACCAAAAGTTGAAAAAGGAAATATTGCTAGGGTTTTTTTTTTTTTTTTAAAAAAAATGTTATAAGGGGGGGGGATCCGGCGCTGCACAGGGACACGGCCGGGGCTGCGCAGAACAGAAAAAAATTCAGTCCTGCTTCTTCTGCTGGCTCTCTTTCACACACCCGACCACCCCCCAGCAGCTCCGCCATCACCATCGCTCTCTCTCTGCTCCTCTCAGCCACCCACAAGCATCTCCTGCTTACCCTCTCCGTCTCAGTCTCCTTCACTCGCCACCCTCTGCACAGCCAACAGCCAGCAGATCAAGTCACTCCCCACAGCCATCTTTAGCCTCCAACCCTTACCGGTTCCCTGTCACCACCGACAGCCAGCACATCCAGCCATCCTGTGGTCATCCTTGCAACTCCAGCGGCAACCCGACGACTCTCTCCGGCGACCACCGAGTACCAGCAGTAGCTTCGCAGCTCCACTGCTGCCCCACTGCAACCGACCACCCCCCAGCAGCTCCGCCATCACCATCGTGCCAGACGAACCCAGTCGTCGTTCAGCGTCTCCCACCGTACCCCCCCTCTGGTGAGTTCCCTAGGCTCACATGCATGCACGGCTCGCGGGAGGCTTCCTGGTGAGCGCCTCTGCATGCTAACCCTATACACACGCACACACAAAGATATATATTTATATATATAGACTGTTTTGTTTTATTTTCATTATATAAGGTTTAGGTTTTATGTTACTTTATTTTTCTGTAAGTATTGTTGTTTATTATTACTTTGTTAAGTTTTTTATCTATTCATTTATTTATATTGTTAATATACTTGCTAGATAATTAGAGAGGAGTTTTAATGTATTCTATATTCATGTTTAAGTTATTATATATATTTAGATTTATTATTGTTTGTTATCATGATTCGAGGCTATTATTTTTGTATACATGCAGTGGTTTGGTTTGCTATTTGCATTGTGTTATATTGATATGTAATATTACGTTGTACGTGTTTCCTTTATTTATTAGGTATATATATTTTATCATCCCATACATGTGTGTTATTGACTTATGGTATTAATTTTTGTAGGTTTATTGTGTATTTATTATCCATGTGCTTTCGCATGTAATATATTTAGGGGGTTTTTATTTATGTCTAAATTTATTGTATATATTAAATAATATTATTATTATTGGATTTCATTGTTGTAATATGTGTTTTAATGTTTAATATCCATGCAATATTTTCTTTGTTGTTATTTTTGTGTTGTAATACGCATTGTAGTATTTCTGATGTTGTAACATTTGTTTAAATGATAATATCCAAGGTTATTTTAGCTTATGGGGAAATATCGGAGTATTGGTTTATTTTTGCGCAAGTATATGTAAATATAAATATACGTTTTATTATTAAATGTTAAACTCATGTACATGTATATTTACGTAATATCATTGTTGCATTATTATGTAATATTGTGTATTCACATTATTGTTGTTATATTGTGGCTGTAGTTCAGTGGTGAGAATTCTAAGTTATTGCCGGTAGGTGATTTTGTATTATTTAGCATGTATTTTTAATCGATGTTGTCTTATTTAAATTCATATTGTTTAGTGTTATTTTACATTTTGTTTTATATGTTAGTATTTATGTTTTTAAAGGTTGGGTTCATCATGTTAATACAGTTTAATTTTTCTTGTAGTTTATTTGCGTTATTTAAATTCGTTCACGGTTTTGGTTACGATTGTTTATTACTTAAATCATTTCATATTTTATGTGTAGGTTTGTTTAGGATTTTGGTAGTTTTCACGTTTTTAGAAGGTTGATAATTTTAGGTTTAAGTATTGCTTTAGGGTTTAAGTTACTTGCTTGTTATTATTAGTCTTATTATTGCACATTAATTTTCGTCCACATCATTGCATATCAATTTCTAGTATTTTCATATTATTGAACACTCCTTCGTAAAAATTAAATTTGTTTCCATATTTATTTCTAGGGTTCCACTCTTGTGGCTTATTGATTTCTCTAGAGTTTGTATATATTTCCTATTAGATTCATAGCTTGAATTGTTTCCATAATTAATTTCTTTCCCTTACATGTTTATAAAAGTACAAAATTTCTAGGATTTAATTTGTTTCCACATTGTCATTGTATATTAATGGTAAGACTTCGATTGTTTCCATAACTATTATAGTATACATCCTATATTTATTCTAGGGATTAATTGTCTCCATAATGACTATTGTAGATACCGTTATTTATCTTAGGAATTAATTGTTTCCCTATGTACATATATTGAGGTTTTGATTACTTATAAGTGAGTATCATTATATTTATAGAATGTTGATATCTTACTATATGCTTGTGTATTATTATTATTATTATTACGTGTAGTATGTCATTATTAGTATTACTGTTATTAGTATTATTATTGTTATTATTGTTATCGTTATTGTTATAAGTTTAGTATTATATTATCATTCCTATCTTTGTGTGTATATCACTACTATCTATTAGGTGGGTTTATTATTAGGATATGCCATTAGGTATTATAGCAATTTATTATTATATCCCTATTATTATCACACATATTAGGGTAATTTAATTTCTTAGGTTATTATCTTATTAATATATATTAAAACCTCCCACACTAGTATTTTCCTATAAAAATTATATATATATAATTTCAAAATGTTGGGAGTGTATTTTTTTTTTATTTTATCCCTATGATTTGATTGCAAGGGGTATTAGCCTTTGGGCGTCACGTACCCTAAGCTCTGAGGGAATGTATGTATATATTTATTTATTTTCCTATGTATTTATAAATTCATAAAAAGGAGTAATGTAAAGATTTATTAGATTAACTTAGGGATAATTTTAAATTAATTAGGTGCCGTTCTTAAGAACGGGCGCGTAGGGGGTGCTCGTACCTTCCCCTCGCGTAACCGAACTCCCGACCCCAATTCTGGTAATGTAGACAGATTCTACCCCTAACGGGGTAGTGATCATGTGTTCTAACCGCACTAAAGGTTAGTGGCGACTCCTACACCATATTTTTCCTGAAAATATTAAAATGATTTTAATTTCGCCGCCCGGGGCACACGCGCTCCCGGGACGTCGCGACAGTAGTTATACTAACCCAAGATGTACAGAGATATTAAAAAATACCCCAAATACCCCTATATCAATCCACAGAGAATTTGCCCTTACATCCCCAACCTATTGATCTTCCTAGTTTAAATTTCAAAAACAATGTTGAACAAAACCGTCAACGATTTTTCTTCACTAGAAGAAATTGCCAATGTACCTACATCAAACCATGGATGGTTTTCTTCTTAATTTGATTTTGGAAGAAACCATCAATGTAATCGTCGATGTACCTAGTAAAATCGTTGACAGTTTTTTAATCAGACCAGCTTCCTTGTTTTCTTTAGCCTGCTTACTCTGCACATGTGTTCCACTCAATATGAGCCATATACTACAACAATCTCCACCTTGACGAATATTCACCCTTTAGAAGAACAAGAAAGTATAACCCAGAGCTCCACCTAGGACAATAGGTTAGGAAGCCTCCCATCTTACATTTGGAGATGTTAATTAAGCCAAAGTAGTGCCTGAACTTTTCTATGGTAACATGCTTGTCAACATATCCGCTGCATTCTCATAAGTGTGAACTTTTTCAAGCACTAGTTCACAAAAAGAAACAAATTCCCTGCTCCTGTGAAGCCTCACATCTATGTGCTTGATCCTCATATGATACACCTGGTTCTTTACCAAATAAATAGCACTTTGACTATCACAATGCAACTAAACTCCATCTTAGTGAATACCCAGCTCCTTGATCAATCCTGTATGCCATAAAGCTTCCTTGAAAACCTCAACCACTGCCATATACTTAGATTCAGCAGTAGATAGTGCAACTAGAGACTGAAGCATGGACCTCCATCAAATAGCCCCCCTCCCCACAAGAGTGAATACATAAATTGTGGTAGACCTCTTGTAATCTAAGTCCCTTATATAGTTTGCATCCACATATCCCACAACTAAAGGATCGCCTTATTGTCTGCCAAACATGATGTCATAGTCTGCAGTACCCCTCAAGTATATGGAAATATACTTGATTGCATCCCAAGGTTGTCGTTCCAAATTTTATAAATACTTGCTCACCACATTAATAGCTTGTGCCAAATCCAGTCTTGTTCAAACCATAACACATATCAAGCACCCCAATACACTAGCATATGAGACCTTTGATATATCATGAACTTCATCATATGTCTTAGGGCACTGGGCGGTAGACAATATAAAATGATTCACCAAAGGTGTACTCACTGGTTTTGCATTATCCATGCCGAACCTTTCCAACACCCTCCTAACATAATTACGTTGAGACAACCACAATCTTTTGGAGGCTCTATCCCTGAGAATCTCCATGCCAAGAATCTTCTTGGCTGCACCCAAATCCTTCATGTCAAATTCTTTGCTTGATAAAGTTTTTAACTTGTTGACTTTACTCATACTCTTCGCAGCAATCAACATATCATCCACATAAAAGCAATAGAAAAATAAATGAATCATCATCAAGGTTCTTCACATAAACACAACAATCATACTTACATCTCCTATAGCCAATTCGGATCACGTAGGAGTCAAATCACTTGTGTCATTGCCTCGGAGATTGCTTCAGCCCATAAAGTGATTTTCTCAATTTACAGATCAAGTGTTTCTGTCTAGGCTGACTAAACCTTTCTGGTTGTACCATGTAAATTAGCTCCTCTAAATCACTATAGAGAAAAGTTGTCTTTATATCCATCTGCTTCAAATACATATCAAAATGCACTACCAAATCCTTAATGGAAGTGTGTCTAACCATGGGGGAGAAGATCTCATCATAGTCAACCCATTTCCTTTGTGAGTAACCTATTACTGCTAGACAAGCCTTGAAGTTTTCTCCTTCTTTTTCTGATACTGCTTCTTTCTTTTTATACACCAATTTCATCCTATCACTCTTTTCCCCTCTAGAAGCTTCAATAACTCCCATGCCTAGTTCTTATGCAGAGAATTATCTCCTGCACCATAGCACCCATCCATATACTCTTCTCTTGGTTGTGCACTGCCTCTTAAAAAGTATAAGGATCCCCCACTGCTAGTAATGAGTGCATAAGAAACCAAATCATCAAAATCATACCTTGGGGTGCCCTGATAGTGTCAGCTCTACCATGAGTCTCTAGCTCCACCTACACCACATGCTCATTGTTGCTATAATTTTCTTACACTTGTTTCTCTTATTCCTGAGTATGTTGCAACATGACTTTCTCATCAAAAACCACATTTCTATTGATCACCACCTTATTTGCCTTCATATACTAGAGCTTGAAACCTTTCACTCCTTTCTGATACCCTAGATATATACACCGTCTAGACTTTGCATCAAGCTTTGATTTCTCCTCACTAGAAACATACATGTAGGTTGGATATCCAAACACTCTCCAACCAGAGTAGTCTACCGCGCCGCTTGTCCACACCTCTTATGCTACTTTCCTATATAGTGCTGGCCTTGGTGACCTATTAATCAAGAAACTTGCCATATTCACTGCTTTTGCCTAGAAGTTATGTGCAAGCCCTGCATTCAACCTGAGACACTGAGCTCTTTCAGCTATTGTTTTGTTCATCTTTTCTGCCACTCGTGGTGTCTTGCATACTATGAAGTTTCTTCTAATGCCATGCTCCTCACACAACTTCGTGAACTTTGAATCTGTATACTCAATACCATTGTTGGACCTGAGGCATTTGATTTTCCTCCCTGTCTGGTTTTCCACTTCAGCCTTCCATAACTTGAACTTGGCAAATGTTTCTGACTTGTGTCGCATGAAGTACACCCAGACCTTTCATGAGTAATCATCAATAAAACTCACGAAATACATATGTCTTCCCCGCGATGCTACCTTTACCGACCCCCAAACATCTATATGAACATAGTGGAGAATTCCCTCTGTCTTGTGTGTGGCTATCTTGAACTGCACCCTATTATGTTTCCCAAGAACACAATACCTGCATAAATTCAACTTACATGTTTTGACACTCTTCAATAGATTTATCTTATGAAGCTCCATCATCCGACACTCATCTATATGACCCAACTGCATATGCCATAAGACTGTACTATCTAACTCAGACTCTATATGTACAGCTCCACCTACAACTGTGGTACCAAGTAGTGTATAGAAATTTCCTGCTAATTTCTACCCCTTCTTCACTGTTAAGACACCTTTACTCACCTTCATTACTCCACTTGCAGACTTGTAATTACACAATTACAATCTAAAGTGTCCAATGAAATCAGATTCTTCCTCAAATCCAGTACATGCCTAACATCACACAACGTTCTAACAACACCATCAACTATTTTAATTCTGATATTACCTATTCCAACAACTTTGCATGATGCATCATTACCCATCAGAACAGAACTAGAATTTACTAACTTGTAGGTGTTGAACCAATCTTCATTGGGTGTCATGTGATAGGAGCATGCCAAATCTAGAATCCAAGAATATGTGAGATGTTATGAACTGGATGAAATAGAGAGCATATCTCCATCACCGCTTTCTGAGCCTTCTTCTTTCATTACATTCGCTAACTTTGATGGACCCTCTTTATTCTCTATGATCGAAATTTATTGTTACTCGGTCTGCTCTAGGACTTGCTTCTCCCACGTTCCTGGTTACCCCTCACCACAAGCCCTTTACCTTGTAAATTCTTATTGTTGGATTTCTTCCTCTAATGAAAACCTAATAGAGCACTTGTGATCTCCTCCAATTCGAGAGTTTCTTTTCCCCACATCAAAGTTGTAACCAAATTTTCGTATGTAGGAGAAATAGGTAGGGAATTCAATAACATCAATGTCTTGTCTTCGTTTTCGAACTTCACATCAACTTGCTTCAAACCACTTATGATCTGGTTGAACACGTTAATGTGTTGGTTCAGATCCGGACCCTCTGACATCTTAAGATCATACAGTTTTTGCTTAAGATAAAGCTTGTTCGTCAATGACTTGGACATATACCGACTTTCCAATTTCAACCAAATTGCCGCCGGCGATTCCTTATATCCATGACGTGATACATCATGTCATCAGCCAGAAAAAGCCCGATAGTTGCCACAACCTTTGCTTTACAGTTCCTTTCAATTCATGGCTTTCATGCCTTCCAACTGTTTTCTATATAACACCTTCACCATGCCCTGCTACACTAATAAATCCTTAACCCTCCTATGCCATAATCTGAAATTTCCAATTCCGCAAGTTGACCATGTCAAACTTTGCAGAAGAAATCCCAACCATCGTAACGCAATCACAATGAATATTGTGGAAAAACACACAAATAAGGAAAGCAATAAATACATAACACAAATATTTAACATGGTTTGACAGAATGCCTATGTCCATGGGAGCAAACGGCAGTTGAAATTCACTATCTTTAAAAACAGGGTTACATCATTGTATTTATGTTAACCCTAAATGTACAGAGGGATTAGAAAATTCCCAAAATACTCTTGTATTAATCCGCAAAGGATTTACCCCTGCGTCCCCAACCTATTGATCTTCCTAGTTTAAATTTCAAAAACAATGCCAAACAAAACTGTCGACAGTTTGACCAAACTGTCAACGATTTTTCTTCACTGGAAGAAATAGTCGATGTACCTACATCAGACTGTAGATGGATTTCTTCCTAATTTGCTTATGGAAGAAACCATTGATATACTTAGTAAAACAGTCAACAATTTTTCTTTAGAGCAACTTCATTTTTTTCTTCAGCTTGCTCTCTCTGCACATGTATTCCACTTGATATGAGCCACATACTGCAATAGCTATTGCACAAAGTCTTCATGAGAGTCCAAAGTAATCCTCTTCTAATTTTCTTGGATTTTTTATCCTTTCTTAGTTTCTCCATCTTTTTAAACCTATTTAGATCGTCCCTAGTAATGAATAGACTTCTTTTTTCCTCCTTAGGTAAGTAACAAGGGCCTACCCTTCATTGCCTTGGCTCATACCTTTTTTTGCTTTTCCTTTAGAGAAGTTTTCTCTTCTACCTTCACATCAGGGAGATTGAAGAAAACTTTGTTTCTTGTTTTTTTCCAACCTTAGAAGTAATTTTGATTGTGTGATACTTCAAGTCAATGATTGCTTCTTTCAATATTTTATAGGAGTTTTGCACCTTTTAAAAAAGTATTGAAATTCTCTCTCCATGAGCTTTTGAATAGGAAATTCTTGATTTCAAGCAATAATGATGCTTAGCTTCGTATTATGCAGAAAGGCAGATTTTCAAAATTATTAGGTGTTTCTTGTAATATATAATGTAAGCCCCCAATGCATGCTCTCAACACACATATAAAGAGTTGCGAGATCAGTGACATTCCCTGTTGTAAAGACTTAGATTTCTCTACTTATGATGTAATCAATTATAGACCTATCCTATTTATTATTGCATTCTCATGACCACTCTTATTATAGTACGATAGGTGCAATAGAAGAAAGTGAAACCAATAATCGCTCCTAGTTATCTATGGTGTTGATTTTAAAGTTAGCATACAAATTAGTGGGTTACTTTTTGAAAAATAAGCAAATTAGTTGACGTTTAGCCTTTGTCATTGCCTGAATGATTACTGATTTCATTAACATATGCAACATATCATCGTAAGTTGCTTTTTCTATCAAAGTGTTGGAGCTTCAATAGTTAATAATTTCTATGCATTCTCAAGAAATCAATTCTTTGAGTAGAAGGCTCAATATTGTTGTACGATTATTACACAATTTTATCCTTTTTTTTTTTTTTTAATTACTTTGATAACTTCTTTAATACAAGTTTTGATGGTTGCTACAAATTGAACGTGGAAATTCTTTACATTCTACTTTGTAGCATCTTATATGATTTCTTAACAATTTGTTGTCAATGATAGATAGTAATGGCTTGCTAACTTGTTTTCAATCTTATCCATTGATTGTCCAAGCCATTTTGAGCTTCTTGGTAAATCTTCATCAAGAGTTCCACAATCTTGTCCACCACTACAACTTATTCCTTTAAAGACAGTTGTCATAACTATCATAACACCAGAGTAGACAACATGATATGAACTTAAACTTGACGAGAGAAGTTGGGAGTAGATTTAAGTAACTACCTTCATTACTAAATGAAAACTTAGGACTAGGTGACTTTTCATTTAATAAAATTAAATTTTAATCCTTAGGTTAATATCACATTCATCAAAGGAGATGAAATGTTGAAATGTTAATTTGGGAAAATAGTTGGAGAAGTCAGAGCATACAACTCAATGAGAGCCTTAGTTCCACACCCAATAACATACATGTATGATTGGACTCTCCCACTTGCAGTCAATTTGGAAAGACTACAAGATTTGCTATGGCATGCTTGACTATCATATAAAATCAAATCCATAATTTAATTTTGGATTTGATGGCGATTTGTAGGTTAGACGTTTTCCCATTGAATATGTCAAAAGTTTGTACACACGACATTTAATTCAAATCAGAAAAAAAATAACAAATTGCTTTGTTAATTTTGGGAATGAGAATGCAATTTTAAAAATTTATTTATAAAGAAAATCCTCCAATTCGTATGTATGATATAATAACCTATTAGAAGCAACAGTTTCATGCATTTAAAAAGTATTTTGTAGTTTTTTATGTTAAAATTAAGGACGAAAGACATTGACTTGCCATGAAATTTGATAAAAATACATTAACCTCCTTTGAGGTTTAAAAAATTTCAGGAACCTCAAGAGAAGTTATTTCATTTTTGAAATTTCAGGAGAGGTTAATGGAATTTTTGAAATCTAAAAGAATATCCCTATCTTTTTGACAAATCTCAGGAGAATTAAGTATCTTTTGCCCTAAAATTTAATACTAGTAAAAATATTAAGTCTATGTTTGGAAGGACTCTTTAATACAATTTAAATAAAAAAAACACATTTAAGTAAACGATACTAATCTTGCCTAAAATTTGACAAAAAAATAATAAACTTACCTGAAATTTTTGAAATTTCAAGAACCAAATTTTAAAAATTTAAGAAACTTCTCTTGAAATTTGTTAAAAGGATACAAATCTCCTTTTATTATATGTTATGAGTGATATATAAAATCAATTCATTGCAAAAATATAAATTTTTTTGGAACATGTCTCTGTTTTTTTGATAAATTTCATAAAAGGTTGGTGAAGTATTGGAAAATTTAAAGTAGCCGCGCCGAGCTCTTCCTTGGATTTGGACCATGGCCATGTGATTTTGCCACGTGGCCGTGTTCACATGATTGTGGGCCTCCCTTGCCTTTTATAATGTCTGCCCACGTTACCATTTCTCATTCCTTGCGGTCAGTATCGTCCGTATAACAGCTCCTGAGGCAGTGTCACGTGGGATTGCCCGCCCGGCACACTACACGAAGCATTTTTAAAGATATGGTAGTTACATTGTGGGATTTTATTTTTTAAATATTTATTTTCCATAATTAAATTTTTAATAAAAAATATAATTTAATACATGTTAATTTATCATTGGATTAGTTGAGTTAGTATTATAAAATTTAAAAAATCTGTTTTATAACAATAATAAATAAATATTTTGACAATTTGCTCCCATAAAAAATTTATATCCGATGGCATAATTTATGACGGATTAATCTTATCATTGAATGAAAAAATTATAATTTATGTTTTATTGAAATAAATAATGATTCAAATTGGATAAATCATGGTAGTTGATAAATAATTTATCGTTTTCGAGAATAATTCTTTTCCTATGTGATCGATAACTTATTTTGTAACGAAATAACTTCAATTATGTTATTCTTAAGGGTTGGTTAAAGTGGTGTTGTGAATGAATTTAGATTTGCACAGAGAAAATTAAATGCAACAATTAATGAAGAGCATATATGAAACACACACACAGTATATTTGAAAGTAAGAACAATAATGTAAAGATTTATGTGTTTCGACAGTGCTTACATCCACGGAGCAATCGACAAAGTTTCACTATGTATGTGACAAAGAACATACAATACTACCACTCTTTCAATAGTAACCCAAGGACAAAAAATTATTATTATTAATAAATTGAATTAATGAAATAAATAATAGGATGAATATATAAGTATACATATAGGATAAAGTAATGTGGGTATATATATATGTATGTATAATATTAATATTTTATATCCGTATGCACTACATTCGAATCTTAGGGCTATTATGCTAGTCCCTTCATTGATATCCCAAAAAGATGCAGCATTTAGACTTTGTGTCAAATTTCGATATCTCCTCTTTAAACATGTAAACATAGGTTGGACAACTAAATACCTTTAATCCGGAATAGTTTACTGCATTTCCCATCCATACCTCTTTTACCACTTTCCCTTCTAGTGATGCCCTTGGCGATCTGTTTATTAAGAAACAAGTCATACTAACTACCTTGGTTCATAAGTTCTTTGGTAGCCCTGCATTAAGCCCGAGACACCGAACTTTTTCAATTAGAGTTTCGTTCATTCTTTCAGTCACACCATTTTGCTGAGATATCTAGAGAATAGTGAAATATCTCTTAATGTCTTACTGCTTACAAAACTCAATGAACGTAGAATTAGCGTACTCAATCCCATTTTCTGACTTGAGGCATTTGATTCTTCTCCCAGTCCGGTTTTCTACTTCATCTTTCCACAACTTAAACTTGGCAAACGTATCAGACTTGTGTCATAGGAAGTATACCCATACTTTCTGTGAGTAGTTGTCAACAAAACTCATAAAGTAAATATGTCCTCCTCATGATGCTACTCTAACTGGGCCCCAAACATTAGAATGTATATAATCAAGAATACCTTTCGTCTTGTGAATAACTGATTTGAATTGTGCCCTATTTTGTTTCCCAAGAATACAAAACTTGCGAAAATTTAGCTTACATGTTTTTATATCTTTCAAGAGTTTCCTCTTGTGAATTTCTTTCACACCATATTCACCCATATGCCCAAGCCACATATGCCATAAAATGGTTTCATCAAATTTAGATTCTATGGCTGCAACTCCACCTACAACAATAGTTCCTTGCAGTGTATAAATATTTCCATCTAACTTTTATCCTGTCATCACCGTAGGATTACCTTTGCACACCATCATAATCCCACTTTCAGACTTGTAATTGAATCGATTACAATCCGAAGTGTCAAGTGAAATGAGACTCTTCTGTAGGTCAGGTATGTGTCTTACATTACTCAAGGTTCTTACAACACCATCAAAGACTTTAATTTTAACACTTCCTATGCCAATGATCTTACAAGAAACATCATTACCTATAAGAACTGAACCTAAATTTACCAATATGTAAGTGTTGAACCATTGCTTATTTGGAGTCATATGGTAAGAACATGCCGAGTCTAGGATCCATGAGTCCGTGAGGTGATCCAACCCCTATGAAACTGAAAGTACATCACTATTACTGCAAAATAAATTTTCTTCTTGAACTACATTTGTTGATTTTGAAGTCCCTGTTATAATTGGTGTATTCCCAAGAGGGGGGGGGGTGAATTGGAATTTTAAAACTTTTTCACCTAGGTTGATCTATGCAACAACGGTATGTACACAACCTAGGATTAGTCTACACAATTTCCAAACGCGTAGATAAATATACTGTGAAAATTAAGTCAAACGCATCATTCACCCATAACATACACGTGCGGTAAATATAAAATGCAGAATTATAAGCAAACACACAATATGTTATCAGGGTTCGGCCAACTGTGCCTACGTCCCTGCCTCAAGCTCGCAAACTTGAGGATTCCACTAATAGCTCACTTAAGGGTGGAGCGGCACCATTTACAACCAGGTCAAATTAACACAGGGCTGACCTCAACCTTAACCAGGTCAATTAGCGGGGCTGACCTCAACCTACACGCCTTAACAGGACGACGCACTTAGCTTTCCTAACCGGGTCTAAGCCAATCCGGGACTATTCCAGGGCCAGTCTCCCTCTTCAGGCCCGTGCTTGAAAATACAACAGTATTTGAAATACAATGAAATGGTACAATGAAAATGCTTTCAAGTAAAGTAGATGTGTACCCAGATACGCGCAATCACAAACACCACAGTATGATTCAATATGTAAGCTCAATGTGGTTTAGATGGTTCAACTCTCAAAGTATTTTCTATCAGTGTAATGCGTACGTGAGAGTGTCAAACAAACAATCTTTGTATCACAAGAAATGTTCAATAAATAAATTCACACAAAGATGTCTAGTCTCAAGTATTTCAATCAGCAGGATATTGCAAGGATGTGAGTATCAAATGAAATATGAGCTCGCTTTGCAAAAGATGCGTAATCTTTGTCTTCAGCAAATAATATATAAGTGAAAGAATATTGCAACAAAGACCACTATCTCATAAACAAATATCTTTTCAAATATATTTTTCAATACAAAGCACACTAGATATTTGAAAATGATTTTGAGCAAATTTTGCAAACAAAATACTATAAGATCTTCTCAGGATATTGCAATGAATGTGCAAGCTTAGAAGATCTAACAAGGTCTTCTTAGGACAGACTTATCAACAAAGTCTCCTAAGAATCCTTAGGTTTTGCTCTCTAATAAAATTGTTCCAAGAAAACAAAATAAGGAGAGCAAACCTATTCAAACACACTCAATCCACTTACAAATGATGTAGGTAATGATAGAAGGCAAGCTTGAGTGAATGAGGCCCAAAAATGAGTAAAATAGGGTTTTTATTTTCAGAGAATTCTTCCCTAATCAAAGTGGCTAATCTCACTTAATTTTCTCAAATGAACTCATATATATAGGCAAGGGAGAAAATATGACCGTTGGGGACCTATTGGGTATTATTAAAAAAGTTTAATGATGTTTAAAACATTTTAACTCTGTTTAAAAAATATTAACTGTGGTAAAAAATTAGGGCAACCCGAGAGGTCTGGTCAACTAGAAATGGTTCAGTCGACCAGGACTCAAATGGCTCGGTCGACCAGGGGACTTTTGAACTGAAAGGCTCGGTCGACCGGAGAGGGAGATTTCCCAAAATTATGAGTTTCGATCGACCAGGGCATTTTGAACTGCCTGGTTTGGTAGACCATACCGCTGGGAATTCTCCCGAGGACCCTTTGGTCGACCAGGTAGTTGGAGTACAAAATTGGTCGGTAGACCCGGAGGTCAAAATGTTGACTTTCAAGTGGTTCGGTCGACCAGGGTCAAATGAACTACAAGGTCTCGGTCGATCGGGACCTAGGTCAACGATTGACCCAGGGATGGTTCGGTCGACTAGGCCAAGAATGAACTGATTTGGCCAGTTGACCGAAAGTGCACCAAGTGTGCATTTCGGTCCCGTCTTAACACAATAGAGCCCTATTTAAGTGCCTAGACCGGGACCTAGGTCAACGATTAACCCAGGGATGGTTCGGTCGACCAGGCCAAGAATGAACTGATTTGGCCGGTTGATCAAAAGTGTACCAAGTGTGCATTTCGGTCACGTCTTAACACAATAAAGCCCTATTTAAGTACCTAACAAATATATGTGAATATGTGTGTGTCTTAGGGTCACTCGAGTCCAAAATAGAGACACCGAAAAAATCCGGTGTCGGTCGACCGAAACCCTTGGTCTTTCTAAGGTCCTTTCTCATTCATGATTTGGTTTGAGCTTACGTAGTAAATCATACATGTGATGTGTGTGAGCTTATTACAAACCCAATACCTACTTACCATTACAGACCAATATAAATGTATTACAATGAATATGATTTGGTCTTCAAGCTTTTCTTGCTTTGTGCACATCTTGATCTTATCACCCTTAGTTCCTGCACAAAATCTCAAATACTCATTAGATACAATGAGTATTTGTCTTAATCAAAACCGGGCATGACCAATAAGGTCAACAGTCCCTTCATGCTTTTCAGCATTTCCTTTCTTCCAATATGAACACTCCGATTTAATGTGCCCCTTTTTACTGAAGTTATAATACTGAATATCATTTTTTCTTCTTGGATTGAGTTTGAGATTTTTGAATCGAACCATTTTTGAATTTTACTCTCCCACGATTATGGTTACGTTTCACCACAAGTCCTTCTCTGTGTGAATTTTCATCGCAGACTTTCATCCTTTGATGAAACCCCAACAACACACTTGTCACCTCTTCCAAGTTTAGGGTCTCTTTCCCCCATGTAAGAGTGGTAACTAGGTTCTCATATGTGTGAGTCGCTCGTAAGGAATTCAGTAGCATCAACGCCTTATCCTCCTCTTCAAATTTCACATCAACTCGCATTAAATCACTTATGATTTGATTAAATGCATTGATGTATTGGTTTAAGTTTGAACCATCCACCATCTTAAGTCAATAAAGACGCTACTTAAGAAATAGTTTTTTAGTAAGGGATTTGGATATGTAATGGCTTTCAACCTTTTGCCAAACAATCGCTGGAGAATCTTCCTCCATGACATGATAAAGCACTTCGTCGGCCAAATACAATCGTGTTGTAGCAACAACATTTGCCTCTAATTATTTTCAATTAGCCTTATCTATACCTTCCAGTTGAACACCATACAAGGCCTTCACTATCCCTTGCTGCATAAGCAAATCTTTCACTCTCATCACCCACAAACTGAATTTTCTGGGTCCATCAAATTTCGCAGATGAAGTGCTTGATGTCATAACAGCAACGCTCTGATACCAATTGTTGTGAATGAATTCAAATTTGCACAGCGAAAATTAAATGCAGCAATCAATGAAGAACAAATATAGAATACACACATGCAATATATCTGAAAGTAAGAACAACAATGTAAAGATTTACGTGGTTCAAAAATGCCTACATCCGCGGGGAGCAATCGACAAAGTTTCACTATGTAAGTGACAAAGAACATACAATACAATTACTTTTTCAATGATCTTCTACTCTCAGAATATACCTAGAATGATATATTTATAAACACTTCGAAGGTTTCCCTCCAAACACCCAACCATATTAACATTCGAATTCAAAATTTGAAATCAGCCTCGTTGCCTTGACCCAAACCGTTGACAGTTTCAAGCAAACCGTCGACGATTTCAGACAGAATAGAAATATCACTGTCCTTGCTACACTGTTGCACTCTGATTTCCATTTATGCTTTCCTTTAGAATGTGAGCCACAATTCACAACAAGTGGTCATAATCGAAGTGCAAGGTTTCTTGTTAATAGGAGATCGTACGTTCGATTTCACGCAAAAGTCAATTTTTAATTATCAGAAGCGAGTAATGGAGTTGGTGATGTTTTCCCCTACTTTGGTAATGCCTTGGGGGGGGGGGGGGGGGGCGAGAAGGTTTCGTCCAAATTGAAATTTGGGATGATAAAATTATTTCATAAATTATAAAAATATCTACTGAATAAAAAATATAACTATTCTTAAAACTATAATCATAAATGTCAATTCCAACTAAATTTATATAGAAAAATAACTATTCTTAAAACATAACTCTCAAATTTGACAAAAAATTATAATTCAAAACATAACTAATATAAAAGCTAATTCTTAAACTTACTGAACAATATATGTTCCTTAATAACTTTAAATTATGAAGGTCTCCATGCTTTTTTGATTTGTAACATTATACCACCATAAATCTTAAAAGGAGAATGGACTTGAATAATACATGGTAAATAAGACAAATAATTAGATAACTAAATTGCAACTTTCAAACTCATTTAACAAGTGGATCAAGTTTGTTTCAAAAGACTAGATATTTATTTATTTATTTTCCAAATCTAAATAAATAGCCTAGTAACAAATATATAAATGGATAAATAAATAAAAGATATTGACTCTGAGGTTTCACCAAAAAAAAAAAAAGTAAAAAGGAAAAAAATATTGGCATTCCTTAAGATTTTTATTAAAAATGTCATATATTTCTTTGGGGATGTGATTTTTAGGTTACATATATCCAATCTATTAATTTCTATCGATAGTAAATAGCTAGATAATTTTTTTTTTTTGAAAAAATAGAGTGCTTAGGGTTATTTAGTTGTGGAACAAAAATATTTTAAAATTTTCATTTTCTAAGAATTATAAAAATGTTAGTTTATTTGTCAGATTTGTGAAATTTGTTTAAGAAGATGGAAAATAAATGTTTTTAGTTGTAGAAGGCAATTTTCATTTTTCATTTCTAGATTTTCAAATAATAACAAAAAAGATATTTTGTTTTTTAATTTTTTCAAATTATATAGAAGGAGTTTAAAATCTAGAAACTAATAGAAAGGTTGTAATAACCTGAACTTAGAAAATAAAAGAAAAATAAATAAAAGGAAAAGGGGAAATAAATAAAGAGAAAGAAGAGAAATTTGAAAGGGGGATCAACAGAGACTCATCGACGAGCGTAGATCCTGAGAGGGGGAATTTCATATCATTAAGGGTTTGTTGACGAACCCATTGTCTTCATCGACAAATACACGTTGCCAGCAGTCTGTATATATATATGCTTAAATCGGATTTTTAGTGAGAATTTCACATTCTCTCTCCCTCTCTCTCTCTCTCTCTCTCTCTCTCTCTCTCTCTCTCTCTCTCTAACTTTCGGCTTCTCCTCATTCTCTTTTCATTTTCGACCTGATTTTATCCTATTTCAACGATCAGGAACCACCAGGATGATGTAGGGGTGATGCTCTGCAAGTTGATCAGAGAGGATTGTTGATTTGGAATCTTTGGGCACCACCCCAAAACTAGGATAAGTAAGATGTTTTAATATTAAATTAATTATTGGGAGTGTGTGGGCTTAGAAGATGTTAAATGATAAATATTTTGAGGGTCAAACTGATTAAGTAAGGATTTGTGGATTACAGGGTTCCTTTTTCTGTTTGATTTAGGCAGAATTTCGAGGAGTAGGCAAGGGGAATAAAATTATACTAGCTTTTCGATAAGTTAAACCGGATAATTTCAAGTATTTGAATCATATATTTATAGTATGGTTTTTTTAACAGTTTAGGCATTGGAAAATAATGGTTTTTGATCATAAATTAGATTGTTGGAAAACCTATGTGGCATGAGAATAACATTTTATAATTAATGGGATGTACATACTATTCGGTTGTGAATACTGTTTACTTGTGAATATTGTCTTGTTGAGAATACTGCCTAACTGTGAACACTATTTGGTGGAGAATACTGTTTGGTTGTGAATAATGTCTGGTTGTAAATAATGTCTGGTTGTGTACATAAATGTGTGTGTGAGGTTTGTTTGTGAAAGTTTCGTGTGAGGTACGCAGTAGCCCTATGTGGGCCACATACTGGAGAGTATGCACTAGCCATATGTGGGTCATGTACTAAAGAGTACGTAGTAGCCCTATGTGGGTCATGTACTGGAGAGTACGTAGTAGCCCTATGTGGGCCACATACTGGATTGTACGTAGTAGCCCTATGTGGGCCACATACTGGGTTGTACACAGTAGCCTTATGTGGGCCACGTACTGAGCAGGCCACGTATTGAGATCAATGGAATGTATTGTATCCAGTAGGGATGTTTTGTGATGTATGTGTATACGTGGATCTCTGTGGTATGATTAATGTTCGATGTGTGAAGTATACGTGTGGTATCCTATGTGGAAGGATATTCTGTGTGGATGTGTAGCTTGTATTGTAGCATGTGTGGATGAACTATGATGTATATGTTTGCAGACTTTGTGGGATGATTGATGTGAATGTGTGTGAACATTGGTATGTGAACTCAAATGCATAAATATTTATGGCAAAGTAAAATTCTCCGTCCGAGGGTTTACTGAGTAAGGTGAGTGCCCTGATCAGTATCAATTGTAGCCACACCCAGATTAAAGGGTACGGTTACAAACTATATCAGAGCAAAAGGGTGTTACATGTATGGGTGTGTAAACTCCCCAATCCTTGAGAACTTTTGCTATAAATATTAGTTGTGTATGTGTGATTATGAAATGTGTGTGTATTCTTTCCGTTAATCTTGGTTATTAAACAGCTATAGTTTTTATACACTTGAACTCATTTGCCATATATTGTTATAGTTTATTCTTCCTTTCTGAGAGGTGTCTCACCCCTGCGAATTATTGAATTTTCGGGTCATTCAAGTGATCGAGCTTAGAAAGCTCTTAGGGTAGGGTTTAGAATTTTGGTATATTGAGCAGTTAAAAAAACAATTTATGTTTTAGAATTTTCTAGTTATGTAATATGTGAATGGATACTCCTTTTTTTTTTTTTGGGTTGTATATAGTACTCTGGTATTTTATTTGGAGTATGTTTTATTATTTTTCACTACATGAATGGTATCAGAGATGCGCGTGAATGGTGTCATCACACCCCAGGTCCTACCTGGAGGTTTCAGGGCATTTTAAAATGTTATCAAAGTATAGGAAATAGATTCTATAGACTTTAGGAAGATTAATACTAGAGTATAGGTATGATTCGGATGAGGATAGGAACGAGTAGATTAAGGTATTGATAGGAATTTGAGTTTTGTTTCATAGCTTGGAGGCAGAAATCTTCTTGACGGACTTCTATGATTTTCTAAATCAGTTGACGGTTTCAAAAAACCATGGTAAATCCATTGACGACGATGTTTCCAAGCAGAGAGACAAGAACTTGGAAGTAGAACTTGAAGGATGGATCCCAAAGGTAAAGATGTGGATGCTGGAGGGGAGAACGAGTTAGGGGCTTCCAGTGGGGATGATATTGAAATCTTCAGATTGCTGCGAGGTTTAGCTCGATAGGTCAGGGAAGAGATTAGGTGGGACCTCAAGGGATCGAGCTGCCCACCCGTGAATCAAGGCTATCCAATTGATCAATTCATCCACCTAAAACCTTTTGCTTTTTTCGAGTGGCACTTACCCAATCGAGGTTGAGACATGGGTGCAAGAGATGGAGAAAATACTGATAGTGTTGGATTGCACTAAGAAACAGAAGGTTATTTTCACTACCTTCAAGCTGACAGGAGAGGTCAAGTGATGGTGGCAAGTGGTGAAGCTGCTGGAAGAGCAGCGGGTAGTACCCACGGTGATGACCTGGGAACGTTTTAAAGAGGTCTTCTACAACTGGTATTTCCCCGCCACCACTAGAAATGCGAAGGCAGAGGAATTTTTCAACCTAACTTAGGGGTACCTCACTGTCCAGAAGTGTGCTGCTAGGTTTGTGGAGCTTTTTTGCTTCGCTCCCTTTATGGTTCCTGGTGAATATCAGAAGGCAAGAAGGTTTGAAAGAGGGCTGAAATAAAGAATCCATGAGCATATGACATGTTTGCAGATATAGGATTTCTCAGAACTGGTGGATAAAGCCACATTAGTAGAGACGAGTTTGTAGAGAGGTGCAGAGGTGTCAAAGCAGAGGAAGACACCCATGTCTCCCAATTTCCATGTAAATGTTAGACAAGATTTAGGGAGGGGAGACAAAGATACTAGGAGTCAGAAGCCAGTTAAGGGTGATCAAGGCCGTTGTTGTAACTCATCACCCTCTTACTGTGCGAGGTGTAATCGGAGACATTGAGGAGAATGCTAGGGTAGGGTTCTTATGCATTACCGGTGTGGCAGATATGACCACATAGCTCGAGATTGTCGTGAGCCGCTGGGTCAAAACCAGGGACCGCTGAACAACATACCTGCACCATATTAGAATCAGAGGAACAATACAGTGCCACGTGATGGACTAGCGCGTGTCTACACACTTGCCCCAGCTGAAATGGACACTGCTAGAGGTGCAGGTAATGAGTTTATGTTAGGATGAGTAATAATTTCATTTGATATTAAGTGATACAAATGTTTACATGTTAGATTATAACGGTTGTGTGAAATGTGTGATAGAATATATTGATTAAAGAATTTTGAGGATGAAATTTTGTAAGGGGGGAGACTCTAATAATCCGAACGTAGAAAATAAAAGAAAATAAAAAAATAAAAATAGGAAATAAATAAAGAGAAAGAAGAGATTGAAAGGGCGATCAGCAGGGATTCGTCGACATGAGCCCTGTGCTCGTCGATGAGAAGATCCTGAGCGGGGGAATTTCATATCATTAAGGGTTCGTCGATGAACCCATTGTCTTTGTCGACGAACACCTTTCTTTGATTCGTCGATGAGTACACGTGTCTCATCGACGAATACACATGGCTAGTTGTCTATATATATATATATGCTTAAATTCGATTTTCAGTGAGAATTTCACATTCTCTTCACTCTCTCTCTAGCTTTCGGCTTCTCCTCCTTCTCTCTTCATTTTTGGCCCGATTTTACCCCGTTTCAACGATTAGCAACCACCATGATGATTGGAGCGGATTGTTGATTTGGGGTCCTTGGGCACCACCCGAAAACTAGGGTAAATAAGATGTTTTAATATTAAATTATTTATTGGGAGTGTGTGGTCCTAGAAGATGTTAAATGATAAATATTTTAGGGATTGAACTGATTAAGTAAGGACTTGTGGATTACAGGGTTTTACTTTCCATTCAATTGAAGGAAGAATTTCGAGGAACAGGTAAGGGGAATAAAATTATATCAGGTTTTTGATAAGTTAAACCAGATAATTTTGAGTATTTGAATCATATATTTATAGTATGATTTTCTGAATGGTTTAGGCATTGGAAAATAATTGTTTTTGATTATGAATCAGATTTGGGAAAAAATTGTGTGGCACAAGAATAACTTTTCATAATTAACGGGTTGCACATACTGTTCGGTTTTGAATACTATTTACTTGTGAATATTGTTTGGTTGAGAATACTGCCTAACTGTGAACACTGTTTGGTGGAGAATACTGTTTGATTGTGAATACTGTCTGGTTGTGTAGAATGTTTAGTTGTGTACATAAATGTGTGTATAACGTTTGTTTATGAAAGTTTCGTGTGAGGTACATAGTAGCCCTATGTGGGCCACGTATTGGAGAGTACATAGTAGCTTTATGTGGGCCATGTTGACCTCATAGGTCACGCCTGGTTTTGATTATGACAAATACTCATTGCAACTAATTGGTGTTTGAGGTTTTTTGTAGGAACTAAGACTGTTAAGATCAAGATGGGCATAAAGCAAGCAAAGCCTGAAGACCAATTTATATTCAATGTTTTAATATATTTCATTTAATTGGTCTGTAATAGTTATTAGGGCTCTGGTTTGTAATAAGCTCACACACATCACATGCATGATAATATTAAGCTCAAACAAACCATGAGTGAGAAATGACCTTAAAAAGACCTTAGAGCTTACCCTTCGGTCGACCTTTGGTCGACCGATACCAGACTTTTTCGGTGTCTTGAAATTGGACCCCAAGTGACCCTAGGACACACACATTTACATATATATTTGTTAGGCACCTGAATAGGATTTGTATACTTCAAAACGAGACCAAAATGCACACTTGGTGCACTTTCAGTCGACCAGCCAAGTCAGTTCATTTTGACCTAGTCGACCGAAACCTCCTTGGGTCAACTGATTGACCAAGGTTCTGGTCGACCGAACCAGGTAGTTCAAAAAGCCCTGGTCAATCGAAACCCCTTGGGGTCAAAAGTTTGACCATCTAGTTGACTGAGACAGAAATGAACTCCAACTACCTGGTCGACCGAGGGTCCTCGGGAGAAATTCCAGCAATTTGGTCGATCGAACCAGCCAGTTCAAAATGGCCTGGTCAACCGAACCTCGAAAAATTAAGAAATCGCCCTCTCCTGGATGACCGAGCTCTCAATTCAAAAGTCCCCTAGTCGACCGAACCATATGAGACTTGGTCGACCGAACCTATTCTGGTCGACCGAACCTCTTGGGTTGCCCTGATTTTTACTGTAGTTAAATATTTTTCAAATAGGGTTAAAATGCTTTAAACATCATTAAACTTCCCTAATAATACCCAATAGGTCCCCAACGGTCATATTTTCTCCCATGCTTATATATATGAGATCATTTGTTAAAAAGAAGTATGATTAACTACTTTGATTAGGGGAGAATCCTCTGAAAACCTAAAATCCTATGCTACTTATTTTTTAGCCTCATTCACTCAAGCTTACCCTTTATTAGTGTCTAAATCATTTGTAAGTGGATTGAAGTGTTTGTTTGCAAAGGTTAGCTCTCCTTATTCTATTTGATAGATACGAATTTATTTGAGAGAAAAACCTAAGGATTCTTAGGGGACTTTATTGATAAGTCTATCCTAAGAAGACTTTGATAGATCTTCTAAACTTGCACCTTCATTGCAAGATCTTGGAAAGATTGTATTTGTTTTTGGTTGCAAAATATTTTCAAAATACCTTCAAATATCTAGTTTGCTTTATCTTGATAAATATTTTAAAGAGATATTTGATTGTGTGAGAAAAATCTTTGTTGCAATATTCATTGATTCATATCTCTAGTTGAATACAAAGATTACGCCTCTTTTGAAAACCAAGCATATACTTCATTTGATACTTGCATGCTTGAAACATCCTGCTGATTGAAATACTTGAAACTTGACATCTTTGTGTGAACTTATTGGCTAAATATCTTGTGATACAAAGATTGCTTGTTTGAAACTCTCATGTATGCATTATACTGATAGAAAATACTTTTGAGAGTTGAACCATCTAGACCACATTGAGCTTACATATTGAATCATATTATGGCGTATGTTATTGAGCGTTTTTGGGTACATATCTGCTTTACACGAAAGCACAATCACTGTACCATTTGATAGTAATACACATCTATTGTATTTCCAAGCATAGGCCTGAAGAGGGAGACAAGCCTTGGAATAGTCCCGTATTGGCTTAGACCCGGTTAGGAAAGCTAGGTGCGCCATCCTATTAAGGCGTGTAGGTTGAGGTCAGCCCCACTAATTGACCTGGTTAAGGTTGAGGTCAACCCTGTGTTTATTTGACCTGGTTGTAAACAGTGCTGCTCCACCCTTAAGTGAGCTATTAGTGGAATCCTCCGTCTTGCGAGCTAGAGGCGGGGACGTAGGCACTTTTGGCCGAACCCCGATAATGTATCGTGTGCCTTGTTCATATTTTTGCATTTTATATTTACTGCACATGTATGTTATTGTGTGAATGATGCGCTTAATTTAAATTTCCGTATACTATATTTATCAGCGCGTTTGGAATTGCATAGAAAGACCCTAGGTGGGTGTAATACTGATCGTAGGATTAGTTGAACATAGGAAGAAAGTTTAAAATTCCAATTCACCCCCCCTCTTGGGAATACACCTTTTCTAACAGGCCACGTAATGGAGAGTACGTAGTAGCCCTATGTGGGTCACGTACTGGGTTATACGCAGTAGCCTTATGTGGGCCACATATTGAAAGGTATGTAGTTGCCCTATGTGGGCCACGTACTGAGATCAATGGAATGTACTGTATCCGGTAGGGATGTGTTGTGATGTATGTGTATACGTGGATCTCTATGGTATGATTAATATTGGATGTGTGAAGTATACGTGTGGTATCTTGTGTGGATATGTAGCTTGTATTGTATCCTGTGTGGATGAATTGTGATGTATATGTTTGTAGACTTTGTGGAATGATTGATGTGAATGTGTGTGAACACTGCTATGTGAACTTAAATGCATAAAAATTTATGGCAAACTAAAATTCTCCGTTCGAGGACTTACCGAATGAGGTGAGTGCCTTGATCAGTATCAGTTGTAGCCACACCCAGATTAAAGGGTACGGTTACAAATGGTATCAGAGCAAAGGGGCGTTACATGTATGGGCGTGTAAACTCCCCAATCCTTGGGGACTTTCGCTATAAATATTGGTTGTGTATGTGTGATCACGGAATGTGTGTGTGTGTGTGTGTATTCTTTCAGTTAATCTTGGTTATTAAACAACTATAGTTTTTCTATACTAGAACTCATTTGCCACACACTGTTATAGTTTAATTTTCCTTACTAAGAGTTGTCTCACCCTCGCGAATTATTGACTTTTTGGGTCCTTTAGGTGATCAAACTTAGAAAGCGCTTGTGGGGTTTAGAATTTTGGTAATATTGAGCGGTTAAAAGAATAGTTTATGTTTTAGAATTTTCTGGTTATGTAATATGTGAATGGATACTCTTTTTTTTTTTGGGTTGTATATAGTACTCAGGAATTTTATTTGGAGTATGTTTTATTATTTTCCACTATGTGAATAGTATCAGAGATACGCGTGAATGGTCTCATCACACCCCAGACCCCACTTGGTGGGTTTGGGGCGTGACAAAGGTGCTCTCGACTTTTTTATACAAATTTAGAAATTAACAAAATAAGGTGGGGCTTTTAAATTATTTATTTATTTTTTAAAATAGATAATAAAACTATTTTCAAGTGACTAATGCCAAAGAGTGTATTTTTTTTCTATTTTTTTTTTCATAAAAATGTTGCAAAATCGGGAAAAAGAGAAGTTGATTTTTTTTTGCAACTCCTTGAAAAATTGAACATAGAAAATAAAAAATATTTTTTTTGGTCCTTAATGTAATATAGTTAGAAATTCATCCCCAAACAAAAAAGGAATTATAAAAAGGAAGCGAAACATATAAAATATATCTATTTATTTTTCTAATAAAATTGTGTTATCATCCCATCTTCCTCCCTCCCCTCCTTCTTGACGAGAGAAATATATTGTTAAAATGAATTTTTAGAATTTTTTTTATTTCATGCATGTTAAAGAAAAAATAGTTATTTTTTTAAAAAAAATATTTGGTTACTCGACGATAAATTAACGAAATTGATGCAAGTGTTCTAGAATTCAAATACCTAAAAAAGGTTTATAACATTTTTAAAACTTTAGAAAATGTCCATATTGTTTTATCAAATTTAAAGAAGGTCAATATCTTTTATCCCAAAATAAAAACTACTTTTAATAGAAAATATATTAAATAAATATATTATTTGTTGGTGGTTTCACCTTAATCTATTTCGTTAACCAAAGACAACCTTAGTCTAAGATTAGAAGGTAATATCGAAACAATTTTAAAGTTCTTAGAA
This sequence comes from Malania oleifera, assembly GCF_029873635.1. Classification (NCBI taxonomy): domain Eukaryota; kingdom Viridiplantae; phylum Streptophyta; class Magnoliopsida; order Santalales; family Ximeniaceae; genus Malania; species Malania oleifera. Next base: position 24,771,894 of record NC_080423.1, read on the forward strand.
ATAAAAATATTTATAAATATAAGAATTTCATTTTCATGTTCAATCTTGAAATGCTTTCATTTCTATGGATTTCTTTTATTTATAGGACTAATATTTTCCTAGTGGTTAGCATAATAGGAGAAAATCAATCCCTATAGTATAGTATTGTTACACACAAGTAAAATATATATAATGATAAATTACTATAATATTAAAAACTAAACACTATAAAAAAACATTTTTATTTAAAAAAAAAGAGGTAATATATTCTTAAGATAAGAGGATAAATTTTAAAATTCTTTATATAATATATTGCATTATTAATAATGCATTTTTTATTGATAAAATGATATAACAACACAGTTGGTGCAGTTTTCGGCCATGATAAGATTTTATTTTCAAATGAAATCTACATTAAGGAACACAAGGTGATTTTTTCTGCTTTTTTTTTTTTTTTTTTTCGCTTTGTGGTTAGTTTTTGGGAGGGCTTTATTGATTATTTGAAATCTCCTAGAGACTTTGTTTATAATCACAATATTTTTCCGCCATAAGTATGAGTTATTAATAAATTTGGGACGGAACTGCTATGTGAGTGACTATCGGCTCTTTCTAAAAAAAAAAAAAAAAAGAGTGATTGAATCCAAACTTGGGAAAACCACCCGCCATGGTGGTAGAAGGTCCAATAGCCATGGTCCCTAGAGGACGGTTAGCGAAAGAAGACTAGAGAGTTTGGCTAGAGAGAAATCTAGAGAGAGAGAGATATTCGATCAGACTAAAATGAGAAAAGATACTAGAAATAATTTCTCATATCATAAAAGATAAAACATGACACAATAGTATAAGCAAAGGTAATACAAATTTATTTTAAAATGATTAAAAATTAAGAAAAATCAAATATAAAGGATTCGTAAAATCATATTTTTATTCATTGATTTAATTTTTTTGTTCTTACTTTTCTTGATAACTAAATATAAAAAAAATAGATTGGTTTATATTTTTCTTTTATTTCTTTCAGATTTTTCAAGTTTCAAAGGACGCCTTAAAAATTTGGTGATCTAACATGATTTCAAGGAATCTTCGTGGATCAAAATTGGATTGGACTTATGCTTAGCTCAATATATTATATTCAATTGAACGGCTACGTGGTCATAACTATTTAACTTGTTCTAGATGAGAAGCAGAGTTTGTACCGTCCCTTAATTGGGTACTCCTATGATTTTTTTAAAAAAATTAAATTATATTCAATCGGACGGTCGTAATCATCCAATCAAACAAGCAACTACGCTTGTCTACAATCTCATAATAGACCGACGTGGCAGTAGAGCTAAGCATAAATATACTTGTGCTGTGGCTGACCTCTGACCCGGTGATTGATTCCTCTCACTTCACATTTTATTATTAGAATGCAGAAACATTTATTCCTCATTATTCATTTTTTTAAAAAAAAAATATTAAGAAAGATTTCTTAATGAATGAATAGATCCATTTGGACGGGCAATTAATGTATTTTAATCTATGTTTAAAAAGTAAACACATATAAAAATAATTGTGCATCTTTCGTATATTATTCCCCGCCGGTGATGGCCGTCAAGATTGTTATGCATTAACCTAAACTCCCTTTTAATTAATACAACGGAGTTGACCTGCTAAATGACATAATAATAACAATAATAATAATAATAATAATAATAATAATAATTTATTTTAATCATTAGATTAATAATAATAATAATTTATTTTTTTTATTTTTTATTTTAATCATTAGATTACGGCATCAATCGCTCCGTAAATGGTTACTTAGCAATAAATATTATATTTTTTATACAATAATTTTGCATGCTATGTTGTAGAAGCTAGGGCATGCTGACTCACCAAGCATGCGTGGAGTTTTGTCTGTGACCACTGTATACTGTTCAATTTAAACAGTAGAAGCTTAAGAACCCGTTTATTTTTTATTAAGCAGGAAAATGGCAGGGAAGCCAACAAAAGCAGATGGAAAGAAAAAGAGTAGAAGGCTATTGTACAGAGCATTTCAACTAAGAACTTTCTGAGTCGCAGAGTCGCAAGATTTAAGCACCGACACTTTTAACTTCGACCTCTGAGATAATTAATTTGATTCACTGTTAACGTGTAGTATTGACTGGGTTCTTTGAAAGATCAGTGGGTTTTTTGTCTTCTAGCAGGTGCAATCCAGATTAACTGGTAACAAGCTTAGTGTTTTCTAATGAAGATTGTTTTTGCAGATTGCATATTTCCAGTTTGGTGAGACTCCTTGTCTGTGAAGATTTTCATTCAAACTCCATGGGGATTTCTTTACAAATTAGACAATCAAAGAATAGATGCTGTAGACACCCAAAATGGTTTAGGGTTTACATAACAAAAATAAACAGTATTTTATTTATTTTATAAAAAATAAAAATATAAAAAAAAAAAGAAATACAGGGAAAATAGAAATATAGGGAAATAAAACTAAAAAACCAGAAAAAAAAAAAAAAAAAAAAAAAAAAGAAAGTGGACCATGAATCCTAAGTCTTCAATTTCAACTTGCAAAAAGAGAAAAAGAAATTAAACATGTGCAAAAATCTGAAATAAAATTGTCGGGGATGTGGCTCACATTTAGAGCGGATCACATGTACTAGAGAAAGTTACGTGACGTGAGGGACAAAGGGAGAGAAGCAAGGTGTTGTCTTCTACTCCAAACCATCGACGGTTTCTGTCAGCGCAGATCACGTATTTTCAGATTGGGGGGTTGTAGATTTGGCTTATGTGGAGGATTTGTCTCCGGAGGATTGCTACAGATATAGTTTAGGATTATTAGAACACTTTTGTATGCATTAGATGTTATATAAACATCATTTTGTAACCCTATTGGGGTGAGAGACATTGATCATAGTGAAAACCCAAGTGTTGTTCCCGTGGACGTAAGCTATTACCAAACCACATAAATCTTGTGTGTTCTACTTGTGTTTTTTATTCTTCTTATCATTGTTTGATTGCTTCTTGAGTATATTTCATCGTCGAGTGCTTGCATTAGGTTGTTGATTGATTTGTGTGTGGTTGTATGCTTCTGCTGCACGTGTTCTAGTTGAACGAACATCAACAATTGGTAGCTATTGGTACTACAATGGTTGGGGACAAGTTCAATGGAACTGGTAATTTTGGGCTTTGGCAAAAAAAGGTGAAGGACTTGCTAGTGCAGCAAGGGATGGTGAAGGCGTTATACAAAAAAAAGTCGAATGACATGAACGACGCAAGTTGGAAGGAGTTTGAAGCAAAGGCGGTTTCCACGATCAGGTTATGTCTACCCGATCACGTGTTGTATCACGTCATGGATGAAGACTTGCCGATGGTAGTTTGGCTGAAACTAGAGCGTTGATACATGTCCAAGTCGATTTCGAACAAGTTGTATCTTAAGCAAAAACTTTATTGGCTTAAGATGGCGAAGAATTCGAATTTCACTTAGCACATCAACACATTTATTCAGATCATTAGGGATTTGGGGCGAGTTGATGTGAAGTTCGAGGAGGAGGACAAAGCATTGATGTTGTTGAATTTCCTACCTACATCGTTTACATATGAGAATCTGGTTACGATGCTAACTTGGGAGAAAGAAACCCTGGAGTTAGAGGATATCACGAGTGCATTGCTGGGGTTCCATTAAAGGAAGAAGGCCAGGGATAAGGGTTAACATGGTGAAGGGCTTGTGGTGAAGGGTAATCAGGATCGTGGGAGATGCAAATCCTGGAGTGGACCGAGTGGTAATAAAACTTAGTCCAGGAGGAAGAAGGATGCTCGCTATTTTAAGTGCGGTAAACTAGGGCACATAAAATCGAAATGTACGAAGTGGGAAAAAGGAAAAACAAAAGATCAAGAGGGTCCGTCAAAATCCTTGAACGTAGTTGAATAAGGGGACTCGAGGAGCAGCGATCGTGATATGCTTTTTGTTTCATCAAGTTTAGAATGCCTCTTGGGTTCTTGGATTATAGACACAGGATGTTCTTTCCATATGACGTCCAACAGAGCCTGGTTCACCACTTACAAATTGGTGAGTCCCGGTTCCATTCTGATGGGAAACGGCGCGGTTTGCAATGATGTTGGAATTGGGGATATCATGGTCAAGATGTACGATGGTGTTGTAAGAACGTTGTGTGGGGTAAGGCATGTACTCGATCTATGGAAGAACATGATATCATTGGGTGCTTTAGATTGTAATGGGTATAGTTACATGTTCAAAGGGGGGATGATGATAGTGTGTGACGGAATATTGATGGTGATGAAGGGACATAGAATAACAAGGAATATCTATGCACTACAAGGTAACACAGTTGTTGGTGGAGCTATAACTGAGAGTTCTAAGTCAAGAAATACTGTTTTGTGTAATGTAACCACATAGAAAAAAGTAGGTATTCTTAAATACATTGGTGTGGATGTTTGGGGACTGGTAAGGGCAACATTACGGGTTCGACATGGGTATTTCGTGAGGTTATCCCAAAAGGTCTAGGGGTATCTCTTGCAGCACAAGTTAGAGATGTTTTCTAGGTGTAACTTTTGGATGAGGTGGAGTACCAGACCAGGAGAGATTTCCTCATGTTAGATATTGTTTATGAGTACACTGGTGTTCAAGGAGTTTTGTGAGCGGGGCATGGTGTATCCAAGGCTTGCAAGGGACTTCTTGGTGAAGCCAGCAAGTATGGCATGTTTCTTAGTTGATCGATCACCAAAGGAATCACTAGAAGGGAGAGTTATAGGAGAGGCTTGGACTAATTATGCGGTAGACTTTGGAGGTCCAACTATGCATGTTTCTAATGAGGTGGAATCTAGGCTTGGTGTGATGTCTAGATGGTGCATCTTTTTGGTATATAAGGAATATGGGTTTGTTGGAATTGGTGTGATCCTAAAGGGGGGGGGGGGGGGGGGGGAGGTGAATTAGACATTTAAAAATTTTCGGCTAATTTAAAACATTTCTCCGATTCACCATAGTTCATATCACATTCAACATATATATGTGTATGTAAAATGAGTTTAACAATGAAAGCAAACATACACATGTGCAGTATCTTATTTAAATCAAATGTGTGTATGCAAATAATTTTGACATTAAATAAACATTCATAGACATGCTAAAATTAAAGTGCGGGAATTTAAATAAGATAGTGATAGCGACACCAGATTCGTTATCGAGGTTAGGCCAGACCAGCATACGTTCCCATCTTGGGCATACCCCCCAAGGATTCCACTATACCTACTCACTTAACTGGGTAGAGCAGAAGTTTATTACATCCTCTCCTTACGGGGCGAGGAAAACCCCAATTCAATTTTCGGGCTAAACCGACCCAGTCTCATTTACGGTGCTGAGACTCCCCAATTCAATTTCAGGCTGAATCGAACCGATCTCATTTACGGGACTAAGACTTCCCAGTTCAATTAACAGAATGAACCCAACCATACAATAAAATATTTTTGTGCATATAATAATGCTTCTGAAATACAAGCAGAAATGTACACAATAAAGCTCTAAAATGTATGCACTCTCTTATGATATGATTTGAGCTTAGTAGAGTAAAAGGTGCGTTTCTAAATAATCAATGCATAAATATATGTATGAAAATATGAGTATTATGTTCTCCTATAAATATTTTTGCAAATAAAGAATATTTGGAGAATTTAGGAATTTAAACTCAATGAAATATTTGTGCTATAAATAATTTCTCCCAAAATATTTATCAAATAAACAATCGAGAGAAATGCAAGCAATACTCTCAAAAATTGATTTTCAAAAGATAAATAACAAGTGAGAGTATATGCATATAAATTCAAATAAAATGCCCAAAATAAAATACTCTCTTTAAAAATGATTTTGAGATAAAACAAGTGAAAGAGAGTTGGAGAGATTTGTTTAAAATATTTAGCCCCAAAAGAATGATTTAAACAATAAAAAATATTTTGGGGGAACTTTGATTAACAATGGATTAGAAAGAAGATTTGAATTAATCAAAGTTGATAATCTGGAGTTATGAGGGGTTATTTATAGATTTTCTGAAAATTTTGACCGTTGGGGATACGCTCGGTATTTTTGGAAAAGATTAATTAAATTTTAATGACATTTTAACGCTTTTAAAAAATTTCAACCCGAGAGCTTCAGTCGACCACTTTTTGTGGTTCGGTTGACCATGGAGCCAAGTTCGATCGACCAGGGAATTTTTGAACTATAGGTTCGGTCGACCAGACTTAAGGCGATTTCCAAGCCCGCGTGGTTCAGTCGATCAGGTCAATTTGAACTACGAGGTTCGGTCGACCGGTTGGTTGGCAATTCCCATATGGGGGTTCGGCCGACCAGGGCGTTGCCCATATAATTCTGATCGGTCGACCGAGTGGTCAACTTGTTGACCCAGGGATGTTCGGTCAACCATGGCTAACCTATATACTTCTGGTTGGTCAACCGAGAGGCCAACCTATTGACCCAGTCGGAGTTCGGTCGACCGAGGATCTCAGTGTAACTAAGTTCGGTCGACCGAACATACCAATTTGGGCATTTTCGGTCCTTTTCTCTTTGTAATGCTGTCCTTAATTATATGATGTTTATTTTCAAGACTATGGGTGATATTTTTATGCAATATTCAAGGTCTTAAGGTCAGTTTAAGGCATTTGAGAAATAACCCTAAAAATTCAGCGTCGGTTTACCGAAGGGTGCCCTAAGGTCATTCGGTCCCTATGATCATTCTATGGTCATCTGAGCATTTAAAACATATCATGCAGGATGTATGCATTATTACAGACCAAATATAAAAACAAATGCATATATAAGTAAAAAAAAATGTCTTCTTTATTTTCTTTGCTCTTAAATCTTCATGGAAAACGCTAGGAGAGTGTGAGCTTTATGTTCTTACTGGCATCCATTTTTCGGTATCTTATGTTTGCGCTGAAATGAAAACTTGTTCACACACTAAAAACACACATAAGATACTGGTGCTTTGTTAGCATCAAAATAGAGATCAAACTCAAAAAGTCAACAGGGTTCAAACTGGGTGATCTAATGGAAAATATGGTGCCAATTGCTGGAGACATGACTTTAGGCATTAAAGCCATGGGACAATGTACTCAGGTAGATGAAGAGAAATAGGTGTCAAATTGCTATAGTAGCAGCAATAAGCATGTTGTGTAGGTGGAGTTGGAGACTCAAGGCAGGAGTGTAGAAAGTTCTAACTAAGGAGACTTGTAGTTTCACATGATAAAGTAGAGTAGAAAGGAGATTGTGATGCAGGTGGAGTTTCAGACTTAGGGCAGAAATGCAGGGAGTTCAAACTTAGGGGACCAGCAGGATCACAATGGGCTAAGAGGCCTTATTAGGCTATCGTCCAGGTGTGATATGATGTCTTATGCAACCATTACCACCAAGAAGGATCGTACTACCTTTCAGAAGGCAGTACATGGCCAGGAGAAGGATAGGTGGATAGGTGCCATGGTGGAGGAGATGGAGGTAGTGTATAAGAATCAGATGTGGGGATTGTAGGTGCTCCTAGAGGGGGAGGGGGAGAGGGAGATAGGCTGCAAGTGGGCAGGTTGTAACACCCCAACTTGGGTCTGCTAGGGAGCACTGCATCTCTCCTCCTTCACTTGGATTAGACAACAGAGGGCGAGGGCGAACCTTATCGGACTAATGACTAGCCCAACAGACCAACACGTGTCCTTTTTAATGTATTTTGTCCTCACTCACACACTTCTTGAGAAAACTTCTCAGAAGGTCACCTATCCCTAGATTACTCCAAGCCAAGCACGCTTAATCGTGGAGTTTTTATGAGAGGGCTCCCAAAAAGAAAGGTGCACCTTGTTGATATGGATAGTAACATCAAATCCATTTTAAGCCTTTCTTCCAAGGGGTATCACATTCTCCCCAACTTACAAAACGCAACATCCTCGTTGCGAACCCACATTTCCAAACACAGGCGATGTGAATCTCATCACACTTTCGACTGGGTAATTGCTTTGATACCATTTTTAATGCTCCAACTTGGGTCTGCCAGGGAGCATTGCGTCTCTCCTCGTCCACTTGGACTAGACAATAGGGGGCGGGCCTTATCGGACTAATGACTGACCCCATAGACCAACACGTGCCCTTTTCAATGTGTTTTTTCCTCACTCACACACTTCTTGAGAAAACTTCCCAGAAGGTCACCCATCCCAAGATTACTCCAAGCCAAGTATGCTTAACCGTGGAGTTCTTATGGGAGGGCTCCCAAAAAGAAACGTGTACCTTATTGATATGGGTAGTAACATCAAATCCTTTTTAAGTCTTTCTTCCACGAGGTATCACATTTGATATCACATTAAATGTGATACCTCGTGGAAGAAAGACTTAAAAGGATTAGATGAAACTACCCATATCAACAAGGTGAACATTTCTTTTCGGGAGCCTTCCTGTAAGAACTCCACGGTTAAGCGTGCTTAGCTTGGAGTAATCTTGGGATGGGTGACATTCTGGGAAGTTTTCTCAGAAAGTGTGTGAGTGAGGTCAAAACACATTAAAAAGGACATGAGTTGGTATGTGGGGCTAGTCATTAGTCCGATATGGTTTGCCCCTATTATCTGGTCCAGGTGGAAGAGGAGAGACACAGTGCTCCCTGGTAGACTCAGATTGGGGCATTACAAAATGGTATTAGAGAAATTACCCGGCTGAAAGTGTGATGAGTTTCACATCGCTTAAGTTTGGAAATGTGGGTTTATAACGAGGACACTGCGTTCCATAAGTGGGGGGAGAATGTGATACCTTGTGGAAGAAAGGCTTAAAAGGATTAGATGTTACTACCCATATCAACAAGGTGCATCTTTATTTTTGGAAACCTTCCTATAAGAACTCTAAGGTTAAGCGTGCTTAGCTTGGAGTAATCTTGAGATAGGTGACCTTCTTGGAAGTTTTCTCAAGAAGCGTGTGAGTGAGGACAAAACACACTGAAAAAGATATGTGTTGATTTGTGGGTCTAGTCATTGGTCTGATAAAGCCTGCTCCCTGTTTTTTGGTCCAAGTGGAGGAGGATAGATGCAGTGCTCCCTTTCAGACCCAGGTTGGGGACTTACATAGGTTGTAGAGACCCAAAACTGTATAAGCTGGGTTCGTCGATGAAGGAGTCATGTTCGTCGACGAAGTCCTTCAAAGCCTCGTCGATAAAATTTAGAGCGTCGTTGACGAGCAAATACCGAGTAGGTCAAGGAAATATCTGGAATTGGACTCGGCGATGAAGGAATGGCTTTGTCGACGAGCTGTGTGGCGGATTCATCGACGAAGACGCCGCCTTATTGACGAGTTTGACTCGGTCAAAGGCTCTATAAATATCCATTTTGGTTGCTTAGAAGCTAGATTTCTCCCAAAGTTCTCTCTCTCTCTCTCTCTCTAAACCAGCGAAAATTCTCTCTCTCTCTCTCTAAGGTTCTTCGCCGTTCGACGTCCGTTTCTAAAAACGGAAGTTCCTGCGGGGATCAGAGGAGGAAGTTCTACAACTTTAGCGGATCAGATCGTTGTTTTGAAGATTTTTGGGTTTTCCCAAAAATCGAGGTAAGGATCTGATTTCAATTTCGATTGAATATTTAGGCAGTAGTCGAAATTGTAGTAAGGTTATGTTCTGTGATTTTTAGGTTTCGAAGATCCCGGGTTGTCGGTTTGGACTATTTCCGTACGTAATTTTGTTTCGAGTTTAAGGTAAGGGGAATTTGATTACAACAGTATTTTGGAAAAAAACTAAACCGCTAAAAAGTTAGTTTATGCTTATATGTATGATTTGACTGCTTATTTGCTAAATTCTACCAAGTAGAAATGCCGATTTTACGATTTTACAATTTTTGGTAAAAACGAGGATCTTGGCGTATGATCTCAAAATTTTACGAAAATCACTTATTTGCATTTATACTTAGGAGATGCTTGAATCCTTTATTATTTCATTTAAATGGTGTTTACTAGATTTTTATCATTTAGCGGATTTCTGGACTAAACTCGTATGATATATATTGGAATGGAAATGTATGAATTTTCTATACTATGTATATGGATTATGGGAATGGAGTTCCAACCTGTTATAACTGAAAATGTGGAAAATAGAGGCCGGTTATACACCAAGCTTACTGATGTGATTATCTAAAGTTGTGAAAATACTGGAATTGCACAGGTTACTATATTTTGTTATAAATTGTATATATGATATTGGAACCACATCTTGCTACCAAAAGAAGTTGAAAAAAACTTCAGTGATGGGATTGAAAAATTCTATAAACTATTATAAGCACGGTTTCGATGTTGGTAGTACAATGCAACCATACATGAGGGATCAATGTGGGTACTTAAGATAGTCGACCTGCGAGGAGTTAGTAAGCTGCTAGTAAAAATAAATCAGGGGGCGGTCGGACTATAAAAGATGCTCGACTTTTTCTGTACGAACAGGACACTGTCAGAGGTATCAGTGCATAACCCATGCCACGGGGGTAAATAGGAAAATTGTCATACCGAGCTGAAAGTTGTTCTATTATTCATATGCATGATTTAAATACTTGAATGTGCAGATAAATTTTATATGTTACAGTATTATAAAGAAATGTTCCATATATATGAGTTTTTATGAAAATATGCATATATGCAATCACACACTATTGTAACACTTTCTTCCTTACCGAGAGGTGTCTCACCCCATTATACAACCTTTGTTTTCAGGTCCTTCAGTATGTCAGTTCTAGTAGCTTGAGGGATTGGGGAGATTGTTTTTAGTTTAGCATTACGTAAGCATTCCAAATTATGTACTAGACTTTGATGAAGTTCCTTTCTGGAGGGTTGTAATAACAAGTTATAATTTATATCTAGATTTATGTACTTGATGATGTAATAGTAAGCTCTAGTATAAGTCTAGTAGAAATCCCAATGAATGTTTATGTTTTTTCGCAACATTTACGTTGTAATTATGTATGGTTTATACCCATATGTCCCTGTTTAGGGCTGGTTGTCTACATATCTTGAACATGTACAAGTATTTTGTATTTGGGTTAACGGTGCTGGTCTGTATAAAGGGCCGAGTCATTACATAGGTAATTTGTTGATTTATGTGAGTGACATGACAATTGCTAGAAAGGTTCCAACTAAGGTAAATAAGTCGGGGACTCTGTTTAGAAAGGAAGTTGACATGAAGTTTTTGAGTGCTGCCAAGATTATTCTTAGATTGGAGATTCACGAGAGTAAAGTTACAAGGAGATTAGGATTATCTCAGGGTGATTTTGTAGCTGCGGGGAGATTGGTGTTATCTCAAGGTTACTTTGTAGCTACGAGGAGAGTGGTGTTATCTCAAGGTGACTTTGTAGCTGCGGGGAGATTGGTGTTATCTCAGGGCGGCTATATGGAAAAAACTACATGGAGATTGTGGTTATCTCAGGGTGGTTTTGGTGCTCAGGTTTTGGTGAGGTTTAGCATGGTTAGTGTTAAACCGATCACCGGTATACCGTTGGTGAGTCTAATTAAACAGTCTACCACTCAGTACTCAAGGACGAACAACGATGTTCAGGTCGTGTTAAAGGTTTCCTACGCTAGTAGAGTTGGGTATATCGGTGGGCAACATAGAGTTCCATCAATTGCGAGATTTGCATATAAAGACTACACAAGGGGCTTAGAAGACAGGAGGCTTGCAACGAGGTATGATGTGGGAAGGCTTAATTACTGGAAGTCTGAGGTACAGTCATAGGGTGCGTTGGTTACAGCTGGATCGGAGTTCTTAGTAGAGGCTAAGGCTTCCAAGGTAGCATTCTAATCAAAGGATCGTTCAAGGAGCTGGGTGTTCAGTTAGTTGAAGTTCTTGTCACCACGGCAAAGTTCAAGCGTGGCTTGAACTTGGTTAAGGTATCTAAGTGTTAGAGGGGAGGCGGGTCCCAATCTACAGGCCTGGATGGAGCAGCGGTTATGTTTTTAAATTTCCAAAGTGGTGAATATTCGCCAAGGTAGAGATTGTTGGGGATGTGGTTCATATTCAAAGTGGTTCAAATATACCGTAGAAAGCTACGTGATGCGAGGGACAAAGGGAGAGAAGCAATGTGTTTTCTTCTACTCCAAATCGTCGATGGTTTGTGTCGGTGCAGATCACGTATTTTCAAATCAGGGGCTTGTAGATTGGGCTTATGTGGAGGATTTTCCTCCAGAGGATCGCTACATATGTAATTTAGGTTTACTAGAACACTTTTGTATGCATTAGATGTTATATAAACATCATTATGTAACCTTATTGAGGTGAGAGACATTGATCATAATGAAAACCCAAGTGCTGCTCTCGTGGACATAGGCTATTACCGAACCACTTAAATCTTGGGTGGTCTAGTTATGTTTTTGATTCTTCTTATCATTGTTTGATTGGTTTTTGAGCATATTTCATCGTTGAGTGCTTGCATTAGGTAGTTGATTGATTCGTGGGTGATTGTGTGCTTTTGCTGCACTTGTTCAAGTTGATTGAACATCAACAAAAATTGATTAGCATGATTGATCAAATTATCAATCTATGTTAAGTTTGATTGATCAATTAGAAATTGATTGATTAAATCAAATTTAATATAAATTGATTCTTCGAGCCTACAAATAGTGGGCTAAGATAAGGGAAGAATGATAAAGAAGGCAATCGTGAGTAAAGTTAGAGAGTTTTGATTTCAATAATTCTAAGTTTGGGTTGAGAGTTTTGATTTGTTGAAGAACTAAGGAATTGAAGGGAATTCAGGAAGGTCTGAAAGAGTTTCAGGGTTGAGAATTGCACGTTCAGAGGCTAACACAAAAAGGGAAACACACAAAGAGCATCGCATGCAGAGAAAGTATATTGTGGGAGAAATTAGAAAGCTTCACCTACACCCAGCTTGAAGGCTAAAGGAGTGGATGACAATAGGTTGGTTTTGGGTCTATTCTCATGCATTTTTGTTATTTTATTTTATTTCATCTAAACTCATTCAAAATTAGAAAATAAAAAAGCTCTGAAAAGGACTATTTGATCCAACTTGTCAGATTAAATCCGACCCGTGGATTTGGATCTTGCCCATTGACCCAAGCCCATTCTATAACCTAGATCCAATCCAAAACCCAATATTTAGATTCCTAAAGACCCAGGTCCAACCTAGACCCGAGTCCATTGACCTGTTGCCCAGAAAAAAAAAAGCCAACTAGTTTTTTTTTTTAAAGCCCAAGCTCGCCAGTTAAAAAAGAAAAACAAAAAACAAAGCCCACTAGTTTTTAAAACCAAAGTCAACTAGTTTTTAGAAAGCTCGAGCCCACTTGTTTTAAAAAAAATTAAAGCCTACCAGTTGTTAGAGTCAAAGCCCATGCATTTTTTAAAACCAAACCCATACAGTTAAAAAAAATCAAAGCCCACTGAACTAAATCGGTTGAATCGGTCTGTTTTCCTAAATCGTTATATATATATATATATATATATATATATAAATTGTTTTTTTAAAAAACAAATTGGAAAAAAATAATAAAAAATCATAAAAATATGAGAAAAATAAAGAAAAAATAAAGAAAAAATATTTTTAAATTCATGAAAAATATTTGAGTTATTTTTGGCTTAAATTTTAAAAAATGGAGAGAGAAAATACCAAAAATGAGGAAAATTCTTCAAAAATCTCAAACAATTTTAGAAAAAAAATTGAAAATTTTCAGAAAATTTCTAATTTTTTTTTTTGAAACTATGAGAATATTTTTAGAGATATTTTTGCTTAAAATTTGATGGTTTTGCTTAATTTTTGTATATGTGCATTCAAATGATTTCAAAATTGGTAAAGGGGTATTTCATACCTCACCTGTATTAGTTCTGAGGGGGGTTCATGTAACAAGATCCTCTCGTTTGGAGGTCACATTTGACATTCCTAATCACACTTTGATTTTCGCTTTCCTTTTAAAATTTATTTATTTATTTAATTTCTTGTATATTTGGAATAGATGGATGATTATGTACATGCTTAATGATATGTGGGGGTTAAAGGGACAAACTTTTAAAATTTATATGAGCACACACGTTTTCACGAGCCTCCTACTTGAGCATTACCTTTTAGGAGTAGATAGGGGTGTAGTACCATTAGCTCCAACTCTTATGAGATAAGGTCTTTGGGGGCATGTGAACCACTCCATTCAATTTGAACTTTGTCTAAATCCATTGGGCAAGGATAGGGGATATGCTGGGAACCTAATGTTGATAGGAAATAGAGTTTGAATCACACATATTTTAAACTCTAGTTTCTTCCCCTAGGATAGAACCTTGGTGAAAACTTGCAAGAGATAGATCTACCTGGGGTTGGGATAGGAAATTCATCATTCTTCCTATGTTGAATCTAATTGGGTTCTTTTTTGTTGTGTCCTACATTATGCATCCATATTAGGCATACGAGTTTCTTAGTTAAAATTCTAGAAAAATCCCAAATCACCCTATGGACAACTAAGTAGTGGTATACATTGAGGAATAAATAGTGGTTCAGCAGTGTTTTGGAGTCCAACAGAATCATTAGAAAAAGTAGTTGAATTAAAAGAATTGAGGTGATTGAGGAAGGAATTGAGGGACAATCTGGTCAAATCAGTGAGTTTAGTGAATTAATCCTTCTAATCTCCAACCATTGTGTCCTTAAAAAGTTTCCAATCTTCAAATGGGACTTTTAGTTGCCAGGTTTTGCCTCAATAGGTGTGGAAGTTCAAAGAAACAAAGTGGTTATAGAGAAAGGTAAGGTTAGATGAAAGAATTCTTAGCCGAGGAAAGATTAATTAGGAGCTAAATGCTCAGTAGATGGGAAAATTATTAGGAGTTAGTGGAAGAAAATAAAGCTTCCTGCAAGTCAGGGAAGACCACCCTAGCCTTCAATTAAGGATTGTATATCACGAGTTGGGTTGATTTGGGAGTTTTCATTAGGTGATGAGGTTTTTCTAAAAATTTTGGCAAAGTAGTTGTTTTAGGTTGTGTAACGCCCCAAACCCTTAAACTCGGGTTCGGTGCGTTATACCTGATAAAACCTTGATAATTCATAAATAAATATATATGCAGCGGAAAACATAAAAATAATCTTCATATAACATAATACCAGAGTTTACTAATTCTAACTATAACCCATAATAAATCATCCATCACCTGCATTTCCATAAATCTACACAACTCTCAAAATATTTCAGTATTTTCTCAATTATTCCTTACTTAATAGCCTTAAAATATAAAGACATAAAACATAAATATTTACATTCCCCAAAATTAACATAGAAATATACCATTTTCTTTTTCTATTTCCAAATAATGCTACAAAAAACCTCGAGCTCTCAAAACTTGATCTCGAGAAAATCCTGAAAAAGATAAATTCATATTCGGGTGAGACACATCTCAGTAAGAGAATAAACCATATATTAAAACAGTGTGTGGCCAACATGAGTCTATATAACAACAAAATATTTAATATTTTAAAATCATTAACATAATTTCTGAAATCATTCTTTAAACTTAATCAATCACATACAAAGATTTAACTCATGAGATTACCCGAGGATAGGGGTAATTACCCGCCCATACAAGTAGCACCCCTCTGCTCTGATATTTAGGTAACCCTAAGGTCACTAATAAAGCATACCAGGGCACTCACCTTACTCAGTAAGCCCTCAAGTGTTAGATTGATTTCGTACTCACACCGTTCAACAATAGCTTACCGGAAAAGGCCCTAAGGATAAGGAAATCTACCCGCCCATACAAGTAGGTTCCGTCTGCCTTACTACGTTATGCAGCTACTATCACATCTGAAACTACTAATGCACTCGCCTTACTTAGCAAGCCCTCAGGTGAAGAGTGCGCCCCGCCCAAATGTAACATGTTCTACATACATAAATATTTCTAATATCATAATACATTATTCTTTTTTGTCATTATTCAATCATACACATCCGTTCATGTTCATAGATTAAACATTGCATTTCATTTCACTTTAAGTGACTCTTTCCCATTTTACATTGTTCACATTTCACATTTCATTTCCACTCCATTCATTTCCCTTTTCATTTCATACCCAGCATCTTTCAGCTGTTTTACCTAACATTTTATAGCTGTTATATATTTACCCAACATCTTTCAGTTATTTTACCCAGCATTTTTTAGCTGTTACACATTTACCCAGCATCTTTCAACTGTTTTACCCAACATCTTTCAGCTGTTTTACCCAACATTTTTTATCTGTTTACCCAGCATTTTTCATCTGTTTACATGATTGCATTGACACACACAAGCAGCATAATTCATATCATATTGTATTCACAATGTATCACTTACTTAACCTGCATCTCATACATTTAACATATATTTGCACAGAACTTACATTTACTTATGCCACACAATTTAACAATAAAATTCATACAATGCCTGTAAAATAAGCCAACCAACATTTAATGTTTATATATTGAAAATACCTTTCATTTCTTATATAATTATCTTGAAAATATTTTCCACTTTCATCAGTTCATTTTCGTATATACATATCTAATAAACAACCCTAAACTCGAAAAAATATAATTTAAATGGCATTTTACCTATACCGAAACATATACATGTACATATAACACAATTTATTTTTCATTAAATTCATAAAAATGCTGATTTAATAAATATTTTCCCCTTACCTGATTTCTTGAACTACGCCGACAGTGACTCCAAAAAAAATACCTGAGGCGCTCACTCGGACCCTGAATAAAAAATTCTAATTCCATGTAATTAATCCCGAATAAAATATTATTTTAATATTTCCTAAACCCATAAATTCTAAATAAATAAATATACCCTTAAATATAGCCAAATTACCATATTTCCCAAATCCTACTCTCACTTTGGAGTGGGGCCTAGAAAATCTCAATTGAAAATTTATCCACGTCAAAATGACGGCAATCGCGACTTGGACCACATGGTGGTACCCAATCGTCAATTTAATAGCAGATTTAAAACAAAATTGAGAAAATGGAAAAAAGTTACCTTTCCCTAGGAGCAGTGCCTAAGCCGTTCCCACGACAAATCTGCTCCAGTAGAAATGTCGGTAGCGGAACTAGGAATCCAACAACACCTTCCATTTCCCGATCCGCTGCAAATCCACCAAGAAATTGAGAGAGAGAGAGAGAGAGACAGAAACGAACACGCAGGAAAAATAAAAATATTCAGGGGGGCATGCCTCTGTACTTCTTCTTCTTCTTTCTTCAGTTAACTTTACATATATATATATATATATATATATATATATATATATTTCTCTTATTTCAATTAGTTTTTTTTTAAATCCAATGTAATAATGTTTAATTTAATAAGTAATTATTTAATTTATCTTAATTTAATTTAATTTCTTTAATTTTAATTAATTTTTTTTTTAAATTTTTTTCTTCTTTTTCCCACGCCATTCCTTTTATTTATTTGTTTGTTATTTTATCTATTATATATATATATATATATATATATATATTTGCAATCATTTTATTTTTTTCGGGTTTTTACAGGTTGCATTGCATTCATGCATTTTATGCATTGTCATAGATAATGGTTCTTTGCTTATGTTCCCTTTGCCTACAAAAATAGTGTGTTAGGGCGGAAAAACTAAATTATAGGGTTTCAAAATTGAGCATAACAAGGCAGTCTCTCTGGACGGAAAGCTAGAATCATAGGAGAACAATTGGAAAGCCGCATGAGAGGTCTTGAGCAAAGTCATAAGGAGATCCATCAAGATGTTCAGGAGATTAAAGATCAAATGCATAAGTTAATGGAGATACTCACTACTTTGAGTAAGGGAAAAACTGTGCAATCTCCAGAACCCATAGTTGAAGAAGATCTTCCATTTCAACTAGGATTTACATTTGTTAGTGAACATCCGTCATCATGACCAGTGAATTTGTCAGCTGACTCGAGACTAAGCTTATACTTGTTTATCCTAATGGCACTAGTCTCAGGATTTCAACTGAGGAGAAATGCACAAGCATCACTAATCATCAATCCTGATATCCAAGGAAGGGGAATAATTAGGGAAATGTCTAAAGAGCAAACCCCTAGCTGGGAGATGAATCATAAATATAAAGTATTGGAAGAACGTTTGCGAGCTATGGAGGGAACAAACATGTTTGGTTCGGTGGATGCTTTTAATCTTTTCTTGGTGCCCAATGTGATTTTACCCCCAAAGTTCAAAGTCCCAGATTTTGAGAAGTTTAGTGGGTCCAAATGTCTATTAAGTCATTAAAGGATATATTCTCAAGAAATGGCTGCACATTCTGATAATGATAAGCTACTCATCCATTGTTTCGAAGATAGTTTGACTGGGGCAATTATAAGATGGTATATTCAGCTTAACCGAGCAAATATTTGCACTTGGAAGGATCTAACTCATGCTTTCATTGCCCAGTATAGGCATATGATTGAGATAGCTCTAGATAGGTTGAATTTGCAAAATATGGAGAAGAAGACGAGTGAATTATTTAAAGAATATGCTTACCAATTGAGAAAAATGACAGCACAGGTTCATCCTTCGGTTGAGGATAGGGAAATAATTTCTTTATTTGTTAACACTCTCAAGGATCCATATTTTAACCATCTGATTAGTTGTAGTCCCGATAATTTTTCAGATTTGGTAATCATCAGAGAGCTAATTTGTAACGACCGGAAACATACACACCTCTGATACCACATCTGTAACATATCTCGAGACATACACCTTCTTTGATACCACAACTATAACGACCCGAATTTCGGTGGGGTCCAGGGTATGCCTTTCCATAACAATTTAAAACAAGCAGCGGAAACATAGTAAACTTCAAATACCATACCAGAGTACTAAAACCATCACCATTATTACATAGGTATCTCCCCAAAAACAATATTACATCCCAAGGTACACAAAAGCATTTATAATTCAGTATCCCACATGCACTTACTCTAACTATAATATCTACATCCCAATCCGAAGCTCCTAAGCATGATTCCCTATTCGCCTTGAAATTTGAAAATATTTATTGGGGTGAGACACCTCTCAGTAAGAAGGAATAGATTATTATCAGTGTGTGGCTAACATGAGTTTTAGTTTAAGAAAATATATCCATCAGTTTATCTTTAACTGAAAAGGAATTTATAAACTGTACTCATACCAATATAGTTGAAAATACATATTTTCCTTTAGCTAATATCTCTGGCTCAATAATAGCCCCGAATATATAAATCTACAATTATGTATAAAAAAACCTCTTATTCTGGACTAATGACATGTTTAAACCCCATGATGGGTTGTTTGGTCTGGAGACTGGACTTAACTTTAGCTAGCTTACCACCAAGCTAAGTCAAAGTAACTCATCTATAAGTACGATTTGCCTACTTCATCCCGGTTCGGACTCTAGGAGGGTACGACATCTCTTCGTTGGCCAAATCGACTATTCCATGGCCTACACTTCCACAATAGTGTGACTGATTTTCCCACTAGCTACGATATCGAGCAACCACTGGTCCATCAAGGTTCTTAAAACATACATTACAATTTATATAATAACACAGATAACATGATCATAATTCTCAACACATAATTTGCAATAATCCTTCCCCATCGTTCTTAACAATAGATTTCTCAACAATCACGTGATCAATATATCACCGTGAAATTCACAATCTCTACATTATTCTTAGCATTTCAAGAACTCAGTATAAAACCAGAAATTAGTATAAAACCACAATCAGTATAAAACCACAATTTTCGCCATATAGTACCATAAAAATTCCCACAAGTTTAATTATGCAATAAAACAAGCCATTCTCATGCCACAGTTTGAGTGTTAAATTAAAATATAATCGATATAATTTGTTGAAAATAAAGGTATGATCACCTCCACAGTTTAATACAACTCCAAATATATGTTTTACAAGAAAAGGAGATTGTAAGAACTCGAACCGTGATATAGGGGTTTAAATAAATAAGAGAGGGGCAAATTAGGAATTTAGCAGATTTCGTCGACGAAGCCAGAGTTCATCGACGAAGTCCATGTAAGTCTCGTCGACAAAGTTTAGAGGCTCGTTGACAAGGAGAAGCTGAGAGATTTTGGGAAACCGGTGATATAAGGATTCGTCGACAAATCCATTGTCTCGTCGACGAGCTGTCTATATGACCTTGTCGACGAGGACACCATTTCGTCGATGAGGATGGCCGAGTCAAAGGGCTATAAATATTTTTTCTCTTTACTTCCAAGCTAAGAAAACTAAATTCGCTTTCTCTATCTCTCTAGAACTCCTCCTACAATTCCTCTCTCTAGATTTCTTCACTGTAGGAAGCGAGAATCATTAATCTGAAGTTACCATGAGGATCGTGGAAGGATTCTCTACAAGTTCTACGAAACAGATTTTCGGTTCGACCATTTTCAGGTTTTGGCATAAAATCGAGGTAAGGCTCGGTTTTCAATTCTGATCCAGTAGTTTTGTAGGGGACAGTGTTGTGAGCATTTTCTATACTATTGATTGTAGGTTTTGAAACTCAGTTCGCTGTTTAGGGGCCTTAGAGTTCGGGATTGTCATTTAGGGGAAAGGTAAGGGGAATTGTGTTTATATCGGTTATTTTTGAAATCGGACTCGGTGGAACTGTGGTTCATGGTCGTGTGTGTATTTTGGCTACTCATTTGGGGGGATCTAATGGGGAAAACTATGGGTTTTAATGATTACAGTTTTGGGAAAAAGGGGGGCGACGGGCTGCGCCCTTGGTTTTGTTAAAAACCAAATGTATATGTTGATTTATACTGTGTTATAGGGATGGACGTGCCTTGACTTGTTTAAACTGTATGTGTTTGTAAAACCATGATTTTAGATTACCAAATGGGTGTGGTTTGTTTGGTTATATGAGCATGCATGTGTGTGTGATTGGTTGAAATGCTAGTAGGAACGTGGTTTCGAATTTGTTCCAGGTACTAAGAGTGTCCAGCTCTATATCTGAGGGCGTGAACGTATCCTGGCTGATCACCGAAGGGTGTGGATCCACTAGTTAGTGCCGGTATGATGCCATGGGAGTCAGGGACTAGCCATGTGCCGGTGGCGCCGTGTTCGCGGGTTGGCTACGAGCCAACGCCATATGTCGCGGGCAGGCTTCAGGCCAAAGGGTGTGATGACACCGGGATTGCTGATCATGTGTGTGTGTGCGTGTATGCACTGTTGTGAAATTAGTACTTGAATTACATTTAACTGCATGTATGTTGCATCATGATAACACTCAAATGCCACACACCGATATAACCTGTATTCTTCCTTACTAAGAAGTGTCTCACCCCTACTATAAGTACATATTTTTCAAGTCCTTTGAGTAACCGGAACTAGCGTCCTTGTGTTGGGAGCGTAGTGGCCGGTGTACTGCGAGTGGCGCTTGGGTAAGTGCTAGGACTTATGGTTTTTTCGGGTTGCCGGTTTGAGATGTGTTGGGCACCCGGTTGTACGTTGTATTATAGAGCTTTGTTTTGCTCATGTATAGACTCTGGTATGGTACGGTATGTATATAGAATGACCTTTTTCCGCTGCGTATATGGTTATGTTTGGATGTGTATAGGGTGCCTGGAAACCCCACGGGATCGGACCCTCATCCTTTGTACTGTATCTTTGAATGTTTTGTTGGATACAGGGACATGTTAGATTACATTCTCACCCCTAGGTCCCATTTCCGGGGTTGGGGCGTGGTAGGGATGATCACCCTACCCACTTTAACTTTTCCCAAATACTTGTATAATAGCAAAAATCATCCATATACTTAAGTTTAATTGGTTCAATTTCTAGAATATACTGACATAATCTATTCCCCTTACCTAATATCGAAGATAGGCCTACCACGTTCCTAAAACTAAGCCTGTAGCTTTCGGGAGACGGAACTCGAGTTTCCTTAAACTTGACCGAGGAGAGAGAAGCCGACAAGTCGAGAGGGGAGAGAGATGGTCAAAGAGTAAAAGAGAGACCCGGGAGAACTTAGGAGAGAGAAAGACATGAGAGAATGAGGGTGGAGAGAGAGAGAGAGAGAGAGAGAGAGAGATAGAGATGAGAGTGTTTATTTTTTAAAAATATAAGACCTCCCCACTTAAATACCCTCGACTGCCTGAAACCATCAACGATTTTCCTGAAACCATCGACAATTTGGTCTCATACCAAACCAATCTTTCTGTGTTCTTACAATAGGTTCTTGGTTGTCTGAAACCGTCGACGGTTTCCTTGAGCTCCCTTAAACCGTCGATGGTTTGGTATTGTACCAAACCAAATTTATTATTTTTATTTTCTAGGTCCTTTCATCCTCCCCTCCTTATAAAAATTTCGTCATCTAAATTTGTTAGTTAACATTCAACCCAAACTCTGGAATTTCTTTAAATGGTAACCTATCTCTGCGGAAGAGTCGTTAGCCACCCACATAGTGGTCCCGTCCCAAGTTTATTAATAACCCTCACTTATGGCGGAGGAATACTGTGGTTATATATACAAACTCTAGGAGATTACAAATAGTCAATTAAAAACTCTCCTAAAAACCACCTATAACAAAAACCAAAAACCGACAAATTAAAACTAAACAAACCTATACCCAAAGATTCAAGAAACTACATAACCCGTCAAAGTTACTTGACTAAATATGGATCCTCGTTGAATAAGTGTGGGCACCTCTGACGTATTTCCTCTTCTAATTCCCATTAAGCTTCCTTCATTGCATGCTTACGCCAGAGTACTTTTACCAACATAATTTTTTTGGTCCGTAGCTCCTGATTCTTCATGTCTAGAATCTGAACTGACACTTCCTCATATGGTAAGGTGTCCCTGACTTCCAACTCCTCATAGCCTATCACATGTGACGGATCTGGAACATACCTTTGCAGTATGGACACATGAAACTCGTCACGAATTCTAGATAACTTCGGGGGTAAGTCTATTTTGTAAGCAACTGGACCAATCCTCTCTAGTATCTCGAATGATCCAATATACCTAGGGCTTAGTTTTCCCTTATTTCCAAACCTCATAACACCTTTCATTAGAGCAATCCTCAGAAATATCTTGGTAGACACCCTATTTTTGCCCTAGCTGAGTAGAACAAAGGAGCCCCTTCTCATTATATTATTATTATTATTACCTTATTTTTTTTATTATTATTAGTACTTTACTATTATTTTGCTAGTATTTTTATTATCATTATTATTATTATTATTATTATTATTATTATTTTTATTATTATTACTAGTACTCTTATTATCTTTATTTTATTTTTACTTTACTATAATTATTTTTGTTTTCCATTTATTGTATTGTTATTATTTTTAATATATTATTATTATTATTATTATTATTATTATTACTTTTTGTATTATTACTTTATTTTTATTAGTATTGTTATTATTATTATTATTATTATTATTATTATTTTACTAATAATATCTTTATTATTTTTATTTTTACCATAATTATTTGTTATTATTTAATATTAATAGTATTATTATTATTATTATTATTATTATTATTATTATTATTATTATTATTATTATCTTATGGATACTTATATTATTATGATACTTATTATTATTATTACTATTATTATTTCCTTTTTCATTATTACCATAAGAATAAAAGTATAAAAAAGAGAAAAAGAAAAATAAAATCAAAAAAGGAAATGTTGTTAGGGTTTTCAAAAAAAAAAAATTCTTTTATAAGAGGAGAGGCGCTGCACAACACAAGAAGGGAGAGCGGCAAAACAGAAAGAAAAAAAAATCTGCCGCATTCTTCTTCTTCTCCTTCTTCTTCCGGCCAACCCGAGCGTCTCCAACCCTCATTCTCCCATCTCTCTCACACTCTCTCTGCACAGTCACGGCTGTAACAGCTTCTCACGGCCACCATCCTCCGGCAACCGCCCGAAGATCCCGCTCCAGATCCTCCCTGCTGCATCGACCAACACCGGTGGCCTCCCCTGCAAACACCGACGGCCACATCCATCCCCAACGAACCTGCAAGCACCCGAACACTTCCAGCACCAGCCGCCATCGTTGTTGCCACCACTGTCCACTCGCCGACGCTGTTCGCTGCCACGCACCAGCCATCTTCCAGCCCACCATCACCACAGCTGCTACCCAAACTCCACTTGAACATCACAGCAGAGCCGAGACCCTCCTCCTTGGGTCACAGTCCCGGCGAAGCTCCCAGCCGCTCCCCATCCGGCTCTTGCTCCCGGAGAGATCCCATAGTGCCCTCACGCTCAGCTTTGACAACTACCAGCAGTCTCCCGAACACCACGGCACCACCCTCTGCAGCTGTCTGCAACCACTGAGATCTCCCCCTGCCGAACCAATTACAGCAGCCGCACCCATACCAGCAGTCAAGAACCACCCCCACAGTTTCCGGCACCCTGCGCCGACCATCAACTCCGGCCAACTGCTTCTCTCCGTCAGCCGATGGTAAGTCCCTCTGTAAGCCCCACTGCATGTAGACACACATAACACACACACACACACACACTTGACATGGGCAGAGCACACACGTGCTGTCACACACATGCATTTTGTGTTATTTTTATTTACTTTTTTTTTTATTTTACATCTTTATTTGTTTTGGTATACTAAAATTGTTGTTTATTTTTGCAGGCATACATGTATGTATATATATATATATGTAAATAGGTTCGTTTGGATTTTTATTGTGTTTGCCATATATTTTAAATACTGAATATTATCATTATTATTTTTTTATAGTATTTAACAATTGTTGTTCATGTGTGTGCAGGACCTTTCTTATTTTTATCGTATTTTATTTTTAATGTTTTTACTTTATTTTTGTTTTTATTTGTAGAAATCTTATTAACTTGTCTCAATATTTAAAGTTTAATTTTTTTGACATATCATATTGTTTGGGAATATCTTTATATAATATTTGTTAATATTTAGGCTCATATCTTTTTGTAGAGTTTCCTTTATTAACGTGTGTTCAAGTTTAATTACTTTGAGTTTTCGTATTTATTGGTGTTGCATGTAAACATATATAAGTGCATATTGAAAACAGTCATTGTTATTGTATATACAAGAATTCATGATTAAGGTTTTGGTTATTATATTCATGTTGTAGGCTTTTATTATTGTTATAGCTATTCGATTTTCATGTTTGGGGGTTATTTTTGATACTGTTGTGTGTTCAATGTTTGTGCATTCAGGGTGGTTTTTATTTAATTTCATTGTTGTACTTATTTATTTAACATCCATGTTTGATAACTGATATTCATGTTTCTATCTTTTGTAGTATTTATGATTATATTTGTAGAATTTTCTTGTTAAACTTTTACTGTAATAGGATTTCTAATATTTGTTAGTTGGTATTCATGTTTGTATTTTGGCTATACGTGTTATTTAATAATCATTGTTGTTATCACAAAATTGTTATGGTTAAAATATGTTTTAATATTTAAGTTTATTGTATTTAGTGTCCGTATTAGGTTTCATACTAATTTTTTAGGGTTTCCCCATTATTGATTCATAGTGTTCCCATCTTATCATATATTGATTTCCATAATTCGATGTGTAGATTGTTTCCTTAGTTTAGGTAATATTGTTTCCATATATATTAAGTGTATCACTGATTGCGTGTTCATGTTAGGGTAAATGTCTTTTAGTTAAAATATGCATATTATTTTTATTATTATTTTAATATTATTATTATTATTATTACCATTGTTATTATTATTGTATTACTTACTATTACAGTTAATATTATTGTTATCTTTATTATTACTATTAGTATTTATTATTATTATTTTTAGTATTGTTATCATTATGGTATTAACTATTATTGTTATTAATATTAGTATTGTTATCACTATTATTATTAATATTATCATTGTTATCAGCATTAGTATTATTACTATTTTTATTTTATTTTATTTTTGTTATTTGGTCTTATATGTATTAGAATATTTATTTTTATTAAAATATTTTCTTGATTTTTAATCCCTATGATTTTATTGCGGGGGGTATGAGCCTTTGGGCCTCACGTACCCTAAGCTCTGAGGGAATATATGTATATATTTATTTATTTTTCATATTTATTTATAAAATCACAAAAAGGAGTAATTTAAAGACTTACTAGATTTAACTTAGGGATAATTTCAAATTAATTAGGTACCGTTCGTACGAACGGGCGCGTAGGGGGTGCTTGTACCTTCCCCTAGCGTAACCGAACTCCCGAGCCCAACTCTGGTAACATAGACCTATTCTACCCCTAACGGGGTAGTAATTACGTGTTCTAACCACACTAAAAGGTTAGTGGCGACTCCGACTTTTTCCATGATTTTTTCCATGAAAATTCTAAAATGATTTTAATTTCGCCGCTCGGGGCACACGCGCTCCCGGGACGTCGCGACAATCTTATCCCCTACATCAAACTCTAGCTCTCGTCGGTGGGTATTAGCATAACTCTTCTTTCAACTCTAAGCTATTTTAATCCTTTCTCGGTTGAGTTTGATTTTCTCGGAAGTCTACTGTATAATCTCTGGCCCCAAAATTCGCCATTCACCAACCTCATCTCGACACAATGGAGATCGACACCTCCGATGATATAACGTTTCGTATGGTGCCATCTCGATGCTGGCTTGATAGTTATTGTTTTAGAGAACTCAACCAATGACAGACATTGAATCCAACTTCCTCTGAGATCTAGCACACATTCCGGCAACATATCTTCCAATATCTGAATTGTTCTCTCTGATTGTCCATCAGTCTGGGGGTGAAATGTTGTACTAAAGGTAAAGCTGAGATCCCAAGGCTTTTTGCAAACTTTTCCAAAAATGGGAGGTGAACCATGGATCACAATATGATATGATGGACATTGGTATGCCATGCAATCTAACTATCTCCCAAACATACAACTTTGCTAGTTTATTTATGGAGTAGTTAACTTTGATTGGAACAAAATGGGAAGTTTTTGTTAGACGGTCAAAGACTACCCAAATGACGTTTTGCTCATGTAGCACTGATGGCAACCTTGTTACAAAATCCATGGAAATATGCTCCCACTTCTACTCAAGAATGTGGATTGGTTGTAATGGTTCTGCCAGTCTTTGATATTCAGCCTTCACTTGCGGACATGTAAAACACTGCTCCACGGATCGGGAAATCTCTCTCTTCATGTTGTTCCACCAGAAAGACTCTAAAAAATATCGATACATCTTGGTGCTTCCTGGATGTGCTGTATATAGGGAGCTATGAGCCTCATCCAAAATTATTCGTTTAATCTTTGTGTTATTTGGTACACATAATTTGGTGTGAAACCTCAACACCCCATCATATGAGATGTTAAAATCTACGTCAGTCCACTCTGTACCTTACCCATAGTCTTCACCAACTCTATATCTTTCATCTGTGCTGCTTTAATCCTTTCCAGTAAAGTTGGTTGGATTACAAGGTTAGCGATGAAAGTCTGATGATTCCCTTCTGCTATCTCCACACCAAATCTTTCCAGATCCATCCTGATTTGATGTTGAGTCACCACTGCTGAGACTGACACATTCCTTGACTTTCGACTTAACGCATCAGCGAACAAATTGGCTTTCTTTGAGTGGTAGTTGATGGTACAGTCATAGTCCTCCGTCTCCTCTGCATCATGTTCAGTTCTTTTTGCGTGAAGAAGTACTTGAGACTTTTATGGTCCGTAAAAATCTCACACATTTCACCATACATGTAGTTGTTGACTCTATGAGTCCAATCCTGTTTTGATAATGACAAATCACTTGGGTGGAGTGGACCCATCGTACTTACAGATACATTTGACTTGGCAGTGGTCGACTAGCCATTGTTAGGTCCCGCCTTCGGGCTGTACAACCTGTCATGGGGGGTAATACATGACATTAGCTAGCTATCCATCCTGAAAATATTTCAGTATTATCAGTTATAGCAGATGATTTTATAATAATAGAAAATTAGTATGATTTAATATTCTTATGCTTATATATCCATTACTCAATTATTAAATTACTAAATTTTACCAAAAATGTATCACGTATTGTTTACGTACTGTAATACGAAAATATTCATGTTGCCACACAACTGTATTTAGTTTATTTCCCTTACTGAGAGATGTCTCACCCCAGCTTAAAATTATTTTAGGAAACCCAGACAGACAGGCGGACCGACCTTCGCGCCATTAGAGGAAGTATTTCCTACCCTGCTAGAAGGGTGAGTTTTGGAACTAGGATCAGCAGATTTTTGGTCTATGATTCTAATTTTGTCTTTTGGGGTTGTGAGGATTGTATATATACATTACAAACTTAGTAAGATTTTTATAAATTCTGGTACTGTATATTATGAATGGAATTTACGTTTACCGCTGCTTAGGCGTCCTCTGTGTATGACAGGTGTGTCCCCATTACCCACAGGGTTCAGGTCGACTTCGCTATTTCATTAGTTATTGGTATCAAGGTATTTAATGTGATTTATTATGTAGTAAATCTAGCAGGTCGTTACATGCTCACTAGTGAATATGAGGCATTTAAAATGACTGCTGATGAATCTATTCAATCCATGTACACTAGATTCACACACATCACAAATTTTTTAAATGCTCTTGGTAAATCTTACCTTACTTATGAGTTGATCAGGAAAATACTTAGGGGACTACCTCTAGTTTGGGAAGCTAAAGCTACTGCAATATCAGAAGGGAGAAATCTGCAGGAGATGTCTGTTGATGAACTAATTGGATCGCTCATCACCTATGAGCTTGCAATAAATAAGAGGAAATATGAGCAAATTAAAGCAAAGAAAGCTACAACACTTAAGGCATCATCTCACTGCTCCAGTGAGGGAAGTGATTTAGAATTGGATGAAAACATGGCACTTATCACTAAGAAATTTGGAGAGTTCACGAGAAAGAACAAGAAATACACCAAAAAATTCAAGGGCTCAAAAAAAGAAAAGGAGGAGTCAAGCTAAAGGAAGCAAAAGGATGATCCTCCCATGTGTTATAATTGTAGAGAATTTGGACATATCAAGTCAGATTGTCTCCAACTGAAGAAAGTGTCTAAGAAGAAGAAAAAGAAAGCTCTAAAGGTGGGCTGGGACACTCACAGTACCAGTAGTTCAGAATTTGAATCTAGTGATGATGAGATTATGAATCTATGTTTAATGGCTCATGATGAGCACGAGGTACAATTTTTTTGTTCTGCTTCATCTTACTATTCAAGTGATTCAAAAAATGAAAATAGCATGCTTTCTTTTGATGAATTGCATTAGGAATATCTGTATACCCTTAAAATGCTTGAGAAAATGAATAAGAAAAATTCTAGTTTGAAATTAAAATTGAATCAATTTTCGAAGTTAGTCGAAAGTCAAAATGAATCTCATGCATCTCTCATGAAAGACAAGGATTTGAAAATTGATTAGTTAGAAAAGAATTTGAAAGATAAAATCTAGGATTATTTGTAAATTTACAGAAGGTCAAAATAATTTTGAAAAACTCCTAGGAGCTTAAAGAAATTCTCTAGA
This sequence comes from Malania oleifera, assembly GCF_029873635.1. Taxonomy (NCBI): domain Eukaryota; kingdom Viridiplantae; phylum Streptophyta; class Magnoliopsida; order Santalales; family Ximeniaceae; genus Malania; species Malania oleifera. Next base: position 24,801,349 of record NC_080423.1, read on the forward strand.
GAAGGAAGGTCTTGGTTTTAATGGGAAGGAGAATCTAAAATAGAGACATCTCTACATAAGATATTTTGTAAGAGAGTCAAAACCGTATATTCCAACTAAAGACTATCATAGAAATATTACATGTTTTAAATGTAAGAGGTTGGGTCACATAAAATTTGACTGTCCTTTCAACAATAAAAATGTCAAAATTAAGAAAGTATGGAAAGTCAAAGGAGAATCTAGTACTAACCCCCATGGACCCAAGAAAATCTAGGTACTAAAAGTAGTTATCTGATTATGTCTTGCAGATGTCTTTAAGATTGTCCTCCTCGAAGGACAAATGGTATATGGATAGTGGATGACTGTAACATATGACAGGAGATAAAGCTAAATTCGCATCTATCATATCCAAAGATGAAGGATTTGTTACATTTGGGGATAACTCTAAAGGTAAAATCATTGGAGTTGGTAAGGAACCTTCACTTATCATTGATAATGTGTTATTAGTTGATGGATTGAAACATAACTTATTGAGTATAAGTCAACTATGTGATAAAGGTTATATAAAGTATTATTTGAAAATGACAAATGCACTATAAAGAACAAATCTGAAAAACAAAATATTGTTTGCTGCTGATCGTTATGAAAATGTCTACACCACTAGCCTTGACAATCTTGCTTCTCAACATGTTACTTGTTTTTCTACTATAAATGAGATTAGTTGGATTTGGCATAGGAGACTAGGACATGCAAACATGGACTTGATATCTAAACTTATAAGGGAGAATTAGTTAAGAGATTGCCTAAGACTAAATTCGTGAAAGATAAAATCTGTGATACATGTCAACTAGGAAAACAAGTAAGAACTAGCTTTAAAAAGAAGAAAATAATCTCTACTACTAAGCCACTTCAAATGCTACACTTAGATTTATTTAGTCCAAACCCAACTTAGAGTTTAGGAGGAAAATCATACGCATTCGTAATAGTTGATGATTATTCAAGATATACATGGGTACTATTTTTAGGTTGCAAAGATGAAGCATGTGAACAATTCATAAATCTATCTAAGAAAATTCAAAATGAAAAGGGTTATACTATCACTAAAATCCGAAGTGATGGGGGTAGAGAATTTAAAAATCAAGGCATGGAAGACTATTGCAATTCATTAGGAATAGCTCATAATTTTTCGGCTCCTAGAACACCACAGCAGAATGGTGTAGTTGAAAGAAAGAATAGGTCCATACAAGAAATGGCCAGAACTATACTTAATGAACATAAACTACCTAAGTACTTCTGGGTTGAGGCAGTAAATACCGCTTGCTATGTTCTAAATAGAGTTTTTATTAGACCATCTCTAAGTAAGACTCCTTACGAATTATGGAACGATCATAGAACAAACATATCATATTTTCATGTCTTTGGATGTAAATGTTTTGTGCTTAGAGACAATGAACATTTAGGAAAGTTTGATGTGAAATCTGATGAAGGTATCTTTCTAGGGTATGCCTTAAATAGTAAAGCCTACAAAGTATATAATAAACGAACATTAACCATTATAGAAACCATTCATGTAGTATTCAATGAATCAAATCCCTGCTCTAAAAGGACCGATGAAGATGAAATTGAGATAAATAAGGAATTTGAAAAACTGACTATTGAAAATGATTCAAAAAAGAGAAATGAAATTAAGGAACCATCTTGTGAAACTAATCAAATTGAAAATGAAGATAATGAACTACCTAGAGAATGGAAGTACTTAAAGAGTCATCCCATTGATCAAATAATAGGTGAACCATTACGTGGAGTAGCCACATGATCCCCACTTAGGAATATGATTAGTCATTTTGCCTTTCTAACTCAAGAAGAACCTAGGAATGAGAGTGAAGCAATTGAGCATGAATTTTGGGTGATTTCCATGCAAGAAGAGTTAAACTAGTTTAAAAGAAATAAAGTATGGACATTAGTTCCTACACCTGAGGATAAGATAATTATTGGAACAAAATGGATATATAAGAACAAGAAAGATGAACATGGAATAGTTGTTAGAAATAAGGCAAGACTAGAAGCTTAGGGATATAACCAGGAAGAAGGAAAAAACTTTGAAGAAACCTTTGCACCTGTAGCTAGAATGGAAGTCATTCAAATGCTTTTAGCCTATGATACTTTTAAGGATTCCTAGCTATATCAAATGGAAGTCAAAAGTGCATTTTTAAATGGCTACATAAGTAAAGAGGTATATGTAGAACAACCCCCAGGTTTTGAAAACCATAAGTATCCAAAACATGTTTATAGACTAACTAAAGCCTTGTATGGTTTAAAGCAAGCTCCTAGAGCTTGGCATGAAAGGCTAAGCGATTTTCTACTAGATAATGGACTTATTAGAGGAAGGATAGACACAAAACTTTTCATAAAGTCTAAGAAAGATGACATGCTCCTAGTTCAAGTATACGCAGATGATATCATATTTGGAGCAACAAATAAAGGCTTGTGCAATGAGTTTGCAAGCACTATGCAAAATGAATTTGAGATGAGCATGATGGGTGAACTGAATTTCTTCCTAGGACTTCAGATCAAACAAGCGAAACATGGAATTTTTATAAATCAATCGAAGTACATTAGAGATCTGCTCAAAAAGTTTAATATGGAAGATGGAAAAATACTAGGGACACCTACGAGCTCTTCTTTGAAATTAGACAAAGATGAATAAAGTATACTAGTAGATGTCAAACTTTATCATGGAATGATCGGTAGCTTACTATATCTGACTGCCAGCAGACCTGACATAATGTTCAGCGTATACTTGTGCGCAAGATTTCAAGTTGTACCAAAAGAGTCACATTTGTTAGCTGTCAAACGAATACTAAGATACCTGATAGGAACTATTGAACTGGGGTTATGGCATCCTAAGTATACATCCTTTAAGATTATCAGTTATTCAGATGCTGATTTTGCTAGTAGCAAAGTGGATAGGAAGAGTACAAGTGACACATGTCATTTCTAAGGAGATTCTTTAGTCTGTTGGTTTTCCAAGAAGCAGAATTCAATTGCTCTATCCACAGAGGCTGAATACGTAGTGGTTGGAAGTTATTGTACTCAAACGTTATACATGAAGCAACAACTTATGGATTTTGGATTAAGCTATGATATAGTTCCTATAAGGTGCGACAATACGAGCGCAATAAACATCTTAAAGAATCCTATATTACATTCACGAACTAAACATATAGAAATCAAATATTATTTTCTTCATGATCATTTGCAAAAAGGAGATGTGACGCTTGAGTTTGTATGCACAAATGAACAATGGGAAGATATAATCACGAAACCACTTGCGGTGGATAGGTTTATCTAAATTCGATGTGAATTAAACCTGATGCATAGTCGAGAAGTTGCCTAGAATTATATTAGATGACATAATTTAGGGGGAGCAACATCACTTAATATTCACAATTGGTTAAAAATTTCAAATTCGGCTCATTTGTTCCCATTTGGTATCACATTTGTTCACATTTGTTATTAAACTCATATCATGATAAGTGCATGTTAACTGACACATGTTAATCCTCCTATAACCTTTCAACTTTAGTAACTATTTTTTTTCCTATGTCTATGAAACTTGACACACCATGTATGTTCACATTATAATTTAATTCAACAACACAGTTTTTTGCATTAGCAATGGGGAGAAGTAAATTGAATTAACACGGGGAGACATATTTCACAAAACATTTTTTGAAATATGAAGGTTGCATATTTTTTTTTTTTAAAATTGAAATTTAATTATGTCTGAACATTTTTGTTATATACCTTTTTGTTGTTGTCAAAAGGGGAGAAGAATATGGGGTTATAGCAAAAATATAAGGTTAATCATATAGCTGAATATTTGATTGTACATTATTTGAGGGGGAACCTTGTCAGGCGTAACCCATGTTATATTTTTTCTCATGTATTTGTCATCATCAAAAAGGGGGAGATTGTTGACTCTATGAGTCAAATCCTGTTTTGATAATGACAAATCACTTGGCATTTTATCTGTGCATTGAGATTGTGAACAGGAACAATATTTAGCATGCACGGAAGGTGATGAAGTCATGGAAGTCACGAGGATTAAAGCATATATATATATATATATATATATATATATATATATATATATATACCCGGGCACAAGCCATGGAACAAAGAAGAGGAGAAGAATGAAGATGCAAGCATCTTATGCAAGCATCGAGTTCAAAATCGTCATGAGAATGGGTATTTAGAATTGATGTATATGCATATTTTATATGATATAGCTAGAAGCTCAAAATATATACATATGCATCTCATGAAAAACTTCTAGGGTTAAATATGGATTTAGAGAACTTATTTTTAAACCCTAGAAAATGTTTTACAAGAGGTTAAAGCAAGAGAGCTCAAATGGTTTTTGAAAACAAAATAAAAAAAAATTTAAATTGGACTGCCCAGACAACTAAGGATTACCCTCAGAAGTCTAAAGATGCAACTTCAGATGACTGAAATTTTACTTCAGACATCTGAAGAATTTCCTCAGATGAATGAAGAATTAGTTCAGAAGTCTGAAGAATTAATTTTGAAACAAAGAACAGGAAGAACACCTTCAAATGTCTAAACCCTAAGTTCAATCGTCTAAACTAGGGACTTTAGAAGACTGAACCCTTAGTCCAGTCATCTGACCCTATGTCAAGACTATAATTTTCAGTGCTTTAAGGAACATCAAACGTCTAAACCTGAACTTTTAGTTGTCTGAACCTGTGGGAAGTTTAAAAATTTGAACTTTAGCAAGAGAACACATGGGTTATACACTTGATCAAATTGATCCAACAGTCACGACTTATCCTAAGACCGAGATTACCTATATAATCAACCTATAAACCCTAGTGCCTCAACCTTTGGCATGAGATTGAATGTCTTGAACAGTTAGCACAACTTGGGAGAGCAATGAACACACTGCTGAATTCTTGCTTGGGATTTCAAAGCATATACGTCAAATCTGAGCTAAGGTTATGTTAGCTTTGGTGCAATCCCAAGAGGGGAGGGGGTGAATTGGTATTTTTAAAGATTTTATCTCCTAGGACAATCCACTAATCAACAGTATTACGCAGGCCTAAAGTCAATCTAGTGCAATTAATGTCACTATATACTGGAAAGTAAATAATGCTATTTAATCATACACATATGCACCAGAAAGCAATAAAATAAAGGTGACACGCAGAAATGTTATCGAGGTTTGTTCAATTGCCTACGTCCCCGCCTTGGCTAACAAGCACAAGGATTACCACTATAATTGCTCACTTAAACGGGTGGAGCGGCACCTAAACAACCAGGTCAATTAGCACAGCACTGACCTCAACCTTTACAATCAGGTCAATTAACGCAGAGCTGACCTCAACCTACACAATCCTTACCGGGCTGGATTACTGCCCCCTCAGGCCAAGCTTAGAAATACAATAGTATTCTCTCAAATAGATGGTACAGTGATTATGCTTTCACGTAAAGTAGATATGTACCCAAATACGCGCAGTCACATACACATCAATAACATGGATATAGTGTAAGCTCAGTGATGCCAGTTTTTTGCAATCCACACTCAATGCAATATAATCAGTAAGATGCTCAAGAGTATTCAACACAAGTAATATCTTGGAATCTAAACAAGGTATTTTAATAACACATCAATATTCCAAGTATACTAATCAGATAATCAAACTAGTTCAAAAGAGTTTTCCTCAATGAAAGTTTCACAACACTAGTCTGAAAATACTTGCTTGTTTGAAAGGATTTTTGCACATCAAAAATCAAGCTATTGGACACTTGCAACAAAGATGCAAATATCCTAAGCTTCCTTGGTTTATCCCCACACAAGATTTATAATATGCAAATCTGTGGGATAAACTTAAGCTAAACTCCTCGAAAAAAAATATCTCAATCACACAATAAAGTGGGAGTTTTTAGCAAAGTATAACAATCACAATCACACAAGAAGAACTCTCACAATCTCAGAATTTATCAACGGAATGAAAGTTTGAGAGTATTTGGCCAAAAAATGTATTTTCAAAAGAGAGGATATTTTGGCTAATCACTTTACTAATCTTATTGCTAATTTTGCAAATGGACTCATATTTATAGCCAAGGTTAAAAATATAACCGTTTGGGACATGATGGGAATTATTAGAAAAGATTCAAAATGTTTAAACACCATTAACCCCACATAACCCAATTTTACAGCGGTTAAATAATTTTTAACCCGCCGAGGTTCGGGTGGCTAAACCAAGGTTCGGTCGCCCTAACATACACAGTAATAAAAGTAATTTAAATGAGTTCGGTCGCCCGTGTCTTGGTTCATTAGCCCGAATTAAAGTTAATAGCATTTCTTCGTAGGTTCGGGTGCCCAATCTATCGTTCGATGACCCAAATCCATGTGTTTGGTTGGCTGGGGCTATTTTTGAACTAAATGGCTCGGTCACCCGAATTGGTGGAATGTCCCTTTCAAAGGGTTCGAGCGCTCGGGGAAGATATGTGTATTATAGTTCGGTCGCCTGAGAGCCTAGTCAACATATTGACTTGTCAACATTCGGGCACCCGAGGAGTTTTGTACTCCAAGTGTTCGATCGCCCAAGCTCTCTTAAAATCCATAATATTTTTCAATCTAAGCACAGATTTAACACTCCTTTATATTATATGATATGTGTGTGAGTGTTGGGACCTAAGGTCTTACTAGGGTCTTTTCAAGGGCCGTTTTTAGATAGTCCAAAAAATCTGGCGTCGGTTGCCTCAAAGTCATTCAGCCCCTATGGTCATTCCATGGTCATTTTGAGCTTACCATATATCCAATATGCATGATGTACAGGTAAGATAAATACAAACCACAACCTAGGTTACTATTACAGACCCATATTACAGACATTGAGTTTACAATTAAAAAATACAAGTCTTCAGGGTCTTCTTGTTGCTTCAAGTGCCATTCCTTGAGATGCTCATCTGAGCCTGCACAAACACTTGAAAACTATCAAATACCTAAGTATTTGTCATTATCAAAACCGGGTGTGACCTATAAGGTCAACATGTTATATTGATTTTCAAAAGGCATTCTAATGATTGTTGTGCATTACACTTAGTATTGAGGTTTGGTAAATCAATCTATTTGTTACTACTTATTCTCAAAAAGTTTTTCATCTAAAAAAATTATCATTGAATATTATTTGAGAGATTGATCTTGAGTGTACTTACATATATATATATATATATATATATATATATATATTGAGGTTTGGTAAATCAATCTATTTGTTACTACTTATTCTCAAAAAGTTTTTCATCTAAAAAAATTATCATTGAATATTATTTGAGAGATTGATTTTGAGTGTACTTACATATATATATATATATATAGATTGTTTTGAAAAGATCACTACTTGAGAAAAGTTTTTCCAATGGTTGAATATTTTTGATTCAAGTGTTTATTCATTTAAAGACTCGATATTTTTGATATTACAAAACCACTTGATTAAATATCCTAAGCGCTCATAACTATATAAATATATATATATATATATATATATATTATTGAGGGATATTTTCTGAAAAATATTATATTAGGTTTTTGATCTTTGGAACACATATTATATATATATATATATATATGTATGTATGTATATATTCATATACAAAGATCATACTGTGTTTTGGATATTTGGAATAAAGCCGATCGATCTAGATTTTTGGAGCAAAATTGAATTACATATTTGTATTGAGATCATTTGGTTGGTTTCAATATTTGAAGCAGAATAGTCATATTCTTTTTAACCAAATATTATTCAGAGATTTTATTGACCACATTACATACACTCATTGAGCTTCAAGTTTTTATCATATGAATATGTGTTAGGAATTTCCATTGTACTCACTAGCTTTGTTACAAGTAATATTGAGTTTTTGCAAATTTCAAAGTTTATATTGTAATCACGGTTCGGGTTGTGAATCGGGTGAGGAGGAAACTGTACCTCCTGTAAGCAGCGAATTGTAAGGGAAGCTCCGTCCCAGTTAAAGGAGCAGAGATTTAATGGAATCCTTGAGTGGTTGCTTAAGGCGAGGATGTAGGCCGGGTTGGCTGAACCTTGTAAAATCATGTTTGCCTTCTCTCTTCCCTTATCTTTTTAATTTCCACTTGCATTTCATTATCAGCTTGTGCAAGGTTGTATGTTGATTTATATTGTACGCACTTGATAATTAATTGGGTAAAATAGAATTTATTGAGATAATAATTTAAATTAATTTCAAGTCCCTGCAATTAATTTGTTAAATATTGAAATAGGGATTAAGTGGTAAAATAAACCTAAAGAATTTTAAAATACCCAATTCACCTCCCTTTTGGGATTACACCTGAATTAACAGTAGTGTCTCCAGATTTTCAATGCAAATACCACCGACGCCAATTCCAAATTATGTGTAGGATAGTTCTTCTCTTACTCCTTGAGTTGCCAAGAAGCATATGTCATAACCTTCCCTTATTACATTAATACGCACCCAAGCCCTTTTCGAGATGCATCACTTTAAATCACAAAACCACCCTCTCTAGATGGAATAGTTAGGACTAGAGCAATGACGAGTCGTTGTTTCAATTCCTAGAAACTTTGCTTACATTCGTCAGTCCACTCATACCTCATATTCTTTCTTGTTAACCTTGTTAGAGGACTTGACAATTTAGAAAATCCCTTCATGAATCGGTGATAGTACCCTGTTAGACCTAAGAAACTCTTGACCTTGTGAACATTCTTCGGTCTCGCCCAATCCACTACTGCCTCTATCTTACTTGGGTCTACAAAAATGCCACCCCTGGATATCACATGTCCTAAGAATTCCACTTTTTCCAACCAGAACTCACTTTTCTTGAATTTAGCATAAAGTTTCCTTTCTCCTAGCACCTGAAGTACCAACCTCAAATGATTCTCATGCTCCTCAGGACTCTTTGAATAAACTAAAATGTCATCAATGAATACCACCAAAAACTGATCTAGATATTTTGGGAAGACCCTATTCATAAGGTCTATAAATGTAGCAGGAGCATTAGTCAGTTCGAATGGCACCACTAAAAACTCATAATGACCATACCTGGTTTAGAATGCAGTCTTCAGAACATCCTCTGACTTTACTTTCACCTAATGATACCTGGATCGGAGATCGATCTCAGAGAAGACTCGTGTTCCCTGGTGTTGGTCAAATAGATCCTCTATTTGGGGTAGTGCACACTTGTTCTTGGTTGTCACCTTATTTATTTCCTGGTAATCGATACACATCCTCATTAACCCGTATTTTTTTTTTTAACAAAAAGAACTGGTGCTCCCTAGGGTGACACACTGGTTCTAATGAATCCCTTATCCATTAATTCCTGTAATTGCTACTTTGATTCCTTCAATTCTGCCGGAGCCATTCTGTATGAAGCCTTAGAGATTAGTGCCTTTCCTAGAAGTAGATCAATAACAAACTCAACTTTACGATTGGGAGGCAACCCAGGTAAGTCCTTTGGAAACACATCTGAGAATTCCCTCACTACTAGGATATCCTCCAGCTTTAGTTCCTTCATTGGTGCCTCCTTCACACGTGCTAGGTACCCCTGGCATCCATCCAAGAGTAGTCTTTTTTCCTGAATAGTTGACAGTATATGTGGTGAGGAGTGCACGCACGACCAAAAAAATTTATACTCTTTCTCTCTAGGAGGTCTGAACACTACCTCCTTCCTGTAATAGTTAATACTAGAATAACTAGAGGCTAACCAGTCCATTCCCAGAATCACATGAAATCCATGCATGTCAAACACTACTAGATTAGCAGGACACATTCTTCCCTGAATACCAATTGGATAGTCCTTAAGTACTTTTCTACATACCACCACGGTTCTTGTTGGTGTGACCACAAATAGGTCTATATCTAATAGCTGAGTTCCCACCCCACATATCTTAATATACCCTAGAGATATGAATGAATATGTCACTCCTGAATCAAATAATACAACATATTTATTTGCAAATATGTAGATATTACCTGTCACCACGTCTCTAGCATTTTCTACATCTCCCGATGTAAAAGAATAAATCTACGCCTAGGCAGTGTTCCTCTGATAGCCGCCTCGGGGTGCCTAATTGTTTCCCCGATATTAATTAGGAGGGGGTGCATTAATCAGTCGCTCACGACATTCTTGTGCAAAGTGGCAATGCTTACCGCACTGATAGCAGATAACTCCTCCAACTCGACACTCACCCCAATGCCTCATATTACATCTAGGACAAGGAGGGCATGATGAATTACCATGATCAGGTCGATTCCCCATCTCCGGCCTCTAGCCCACATTGTGGTTATTTATTCTCTCCTTCATGGGCCCTGACTAGTAATTACATGGAAACTAGGAGGCATGGGCCGCTTCCTCTGATTATGTATCCTTGCACTCCTCTTTAGACTCATTTTCAGTACCGTGACTTTATCCACCAACTCCAAGAAGGTCTGAACTTGAAATGCTACCACCTGCTCATAGATCCTCAGACTCAGGAATTTCTCAAATCTTTGCGCGTTTTTTGACTCATATGGAGCCATATACGGGGCGGGATAACTCCATGAACTTGACCGCATACTGATGCACAATCAAGTCCCTTGAGTCAAGTTAGTGAAATCCTCCGCCTTTGTATCCCTGGTGGAAGCGGGGAGGTACCGATCAAAGAATAGCTCCTTAAAATGGGTCCAGGTCAGAATTCCAAGTACAGGTCTCTGTTCTCCTAGTAACTTCACCGATATCCACCAATGCTTGGCCTCCCCCATCATTTTAAAGGTGGCATATAGGACCTTTTGTTCATTTATACAACAAAGGACTGCATGTAACTCCTTTATCTACTGAACCCAATTTTTTTGCAACTATTGGGTCAGTTCCTCATGCAAAAGTCAGGGGATTCATACGAGTAAATTGCTCAATAAAGCAACCCTGGTTAGTGGGTGGACAACTCTACCCCTTAGAGGTCCGCATGATCTCCGCCATGACCTTCTGGGCTAAACCCTATAGCATTGAAGTAGAATCAATGGCACCCTCATTGGAAGCCCCCATATTGTTACCTCCTCCAGCACTCACGTTGTTATCTCAGGGGTCCATCCTGAAGACAGGACATAAATTGATTTAGAATCCTAATATCATATCACAATCGGTATAACCATTTAATTAAGAAATTATAAATGCACAATATCCACATACAATAATACTTAGGCTTTCCTTTAGGGACTTCCCTCGCACCAATAAACCAGTTTAACATCCAAGTTCTCAATTTAAGGTTCAATCTTATTGCTCAAACACAAAACAGTCGATGATTTTCCTAAGATTCCTAAAACCGTTGACTGTTGGAAATATCAAGAGCCTGTTTTTGATGAAACCGTCGACGGTTTGCCCCCTGAATAATTCACTAAGTCCCTCTTGTTATATATGTTACCATCTTAAAAAAAAATGAACCACTAATCACTCACATAATTACAATGTCTCAGATACTAAAATACAAATATCCTAGTTTTATGAATGGTGGCTCAATTCTTATAATGACTTATTGTTACAAAGAGAAGAACATAATACAGGCGTATGGGAGAAAAATTGTCAATGGTTTGTCATGGCTTTTCTAAAACTGTCGATTGTTTTAGGAAATCCAAGGAAACCCTCGATGAACTTATGCTTCTAGCTGTGAGACAGAATCCAAGATTTCAATTTGCTTAGTGTATTTTACTCCAATATGCATCCTATACCCAACCTAGCTTACAACAACTAGCCTACCCATTCCTACCCTCATCATAGATCACACCTATACTCTGGAAATATTATCCGATAAAGTCTACATAACCTAGCAAATTAAGCTCTGATATCATTGTTGTAACAACCTGAAACATACACACCTTTGATACCACATCTATAATATATCTCGAGACATAAATTGTCTCTGATATCACAACTATAACAACTCAGATTCTGGTGGGGTCCAGGGTATAGCTTTCCATAACAATTTAAAACAAGCAACAAAAATGTAGTAAACCTCAAATACCATACCAGAGTACTAAAATCATCACAATTATTACATAGGAATCTCCCCAAAAATAATATTGCATCCCAAGGTACACAAAAGCATTTATAAATCAGTATCATGCATGCACTTACTCTAATTATAATATCTATGTCCCACCCCGAAGCTCTTAAGCCTGATTCCCTATTCGTCCTAAAATGTGAAAATATTTATTAGGGTGAGACACCTCTCAGTAAAAAGGAATAGATTATTATCAGTGTGTGGCTAACATGAGTTTTAGTGCAAGCAATTATATCCATCAGTTTATCTTTAACTGAAAAGGCATTTATAAACTATACTTATACCAGTATAGTTGAAAAGACATATTTTCCTTCAGTTGTGCGGTCCGGAGACTAGACTTAGCCTTGGCTGGCCTACCACAAAGTTAAGTCAAAGTAACTCATTTGTAAGTACAATTTGCCTACCGCATCCTAGTCTAGACTCCAGGAGGGTACAACATTTCTTCCTTGACCAAATCGACTACCCTATGGCCTACACTTTCACAATAGTGTAGCTGCACTGATTTTCCCACTAGCTACAGTACCGAGCATCCACTGGTCCATCAAGGTTCTCAGAACATACATTGTGATTTACATCACAGATAACTTGATCATAATTCTCAACACATAATTCGCAATAATCCCTACCCATCGTTCTCAACAATAGATTTCTCAACAATCACGTGATCAGTATATCACTGTGAAATTCACAATCTTTGCATTATTCTCAACATTTCAAGAACTCAGTATAAAACCAAAACTCAGTATAAAACCACAATTTTTTCCATATAATACCATAAAAATTCCCACAGGTTTAATTATGCAATAAAACAAGTCATTCTTATGCAGCACTTATTTGAGTGTTAAATCAAAATATAATCGATATAGTTTGCTGAAAATAAAGGTATGATCACCTTCATAGTTTAATACAACTCCATATATATGTTTTACAAGAAAAGAAGATGATCACCCTACTCACTTTAACTTTTCCCAAATACTCGTATAATAGCAAAAATAATCCACATACTCAAGTTTAATTGATTCAATTTTCATAATATACTGACATAATCTATTCCCCTTACCTAATACCAAAGATAAAGCTACCACGCTCTCGAAATAGAGCTTGTAGCTTTCGGGAGACAGAAACCGAGTTTCCTTAAATTTGGCCTAGGAGAGAGAAGCCGGCAAGGCGAGAAGGGAGAGATACGATCGGAGAGCAAGAGAGAGACCTAAGAGAGCTTAGGAGAGAGAAAGACACGAGAGAGTAGGAGTGGAGAGAGAAAGAGCCTAAAACCCTAATTTGAGAGAGAGAGAGAGAGAGAGAGAGAGATATGAGAGTTTTTTTTTTAAAAAAAAAATATAAGACCTCCCCACTTATAGACCCTTGGCTACCTGAAACCGTCAACGGTTTGGTCTCATACCAAACCAATTTTTCTGTGTTCTTAGATATAGGTTCTCAGTTGTCTGAAACCATCGACGATTTCCCTAAGCTCTCTGAAACCGTCAACAGTTTGGTATTATACCAAACCAAATTTATTATTTTTATTTTTTGGGTCCTTACATAATTGAAGGGGCATTTGTTGACTCTATGTGTCCAATCTTATTTTAATAATGACAAATCACTTAGTATCTTACCTGTGCAATGAAATTTTGAATAGGATTATTACTTAAGCACACGCGGATGGTTAGGATGCTAAGGAAGCCATAAGGAACTTGAAGTGCATACAACTTGACTTAGTCCGTGGAAGTAGAAGAGCAAAAGGATGAAAAAAACTCGATCTTTCAGTTGTAATTTGTATTTATTCTTGTTTGTATTTACAAGTCTCATAAGATATGATAGGAAGATCAAAATGACCAATAAACTAACCGTAGGATGCATGTTTTTCATGAAAATATTCATATACACTTGACCTAGGTTGGATCTGCATTTTAGAGGTTAATAAGGCTAAAAAACAGAGCAATTGTTAACTAGTCCCCTACCCTCGTCGACGAGCAAATACCGAGACCCTAAGTTTCTTAGATAGGCCACTCGTCGACTAATCCCCTAGTCTCATTGACTACTTTGTCCACTCGTTGACGAGTCTATCAGGCAGACCTAACGCTCCAGCACTTAACGGTCAGATTTTTATATCTTTTAATGATCCAACGAGTAGAAAACAACTATATTCCGAAAGCGCCTATAAAAACTAACCCTAAAACTTATTTTACAACCTCTTGCCTACATTCTCTGACACTCAAATCATTATTGGGCATTCTTCTCTTTTATCTTCAAGGTCCAAGAGCATTCACTCACATCATCTTGCAAAGTTATATTGATCTTGAGGATTGGTAAATAAGTTTTTGTTTTAGGCATTCAAAACTTATTTTTCTATTCTCCTACTCATTCTATTTGAGATATTTATTGGGAGCAAAAACCCTAATTTCCATATATCCATTGTTTGAAAAATATTTTGGAAAAAAAGTTTATACTAGGGCTTGAATCTTTGAAGTGTTCACTTTTATATTTTTTATTCAAAGATTTCATATTCTCTCATCTTTGCAAAACCTATTTGAAAGCAAACCCTAGAATCTCCAACACACATACTTTTAAGAATTCATTTTTGGAGAAATATTGAATAGGGTTTAGATCTTTGAAGCAACTTATATATATATATATATATATATATATATATATATATATATATATATATATATATATCTATCCATATATCCATTGTTTAAAAAATATCTTGGAAAAAAAGTTTATACTAGGGCTTGAATCTTTGAAGTGTTCACTTTTATATTTTTTATTCAAAGATTTAATATTCTATCATCTTTGCAAAACCTATTTGAAAGCAAACCCTAGAATCTCCAACACACATACTTTTAAGAATTCATTTTTGGAGAAATATTGAATAGGGTTTAGATCTTTGAAGCAACGTGTGTGTATATATATTTGTACAAAGATCATATATTTTTATTGCAAACACCTTACTGGGAAAAGCACATATTATCTCTTGAGCTTCAAGTTATATTTTGTGAGAGTGTTTAGGATTTCATTGTACTCATTAGCTTATTGAGAATCATTTGAGTGTATTCAAAATTATTTTTCATCACTTGTATTGACGATTTAGGTTGTGAATCGAGAAGAGCAAGCTACGCCTCTTGTAATCAACATATTGTAAGGAGGTTGCTACGCATTTTGTAAGAAGCAGATTGTAACGGGAAGCTCCGTCCTAGGTTAAGGAGTGGTATAGTGGAATCCTTGGGTAGTTTGCCCAAGGTGAGGACGTAGGACGGGTTGACCGAACCTCGTAAATCTGGAGTTTGCATCGCTCTCTCCCCTATCTCATTTCATTTCTGCTTGCGTTTGATTATTTATTTCAAATTTGCCTATTGTGTATGTCTTAAATATCTCTTGCATCTGTGATTGATTGTTTGGTTGTGGAATACATAGCTTGAATCTATTAGGTTGTGTAATACTGAAATTTGTGTATCTCTAAACTTTTGTTTGTGTGGTTGTGCCATTTTAAAATTAGGACTTAAAGTCTTAGAACTTTTAAAATACCCAATTCACACCCCCTCTTGGGATTACACCTAAATTCACAACATTTAATATGGGAAGAATGAGGAATTCCAGTATTGGACATGGAGCTGTGAAGGAAGGAATGCACAAAAAAAAAAAAAAAAAAAATGAGGAGGTGCAAGCAATACAAGGTCCTATTTATGGAGGAGGTAATGCTAGAAAGAAAAGGATGCTCATTTAATAAAGTTCCATGCTGGGTTGGAGGATTAGCTAGTCATCAACTTTGAAGGTGAGTCAACATGATACAGAAGTGATGGTGGAAAACTGGACATGTGCTCGAGTACCCAGTGGTGATAGAATCAGCGAAACTTTCATTCTTGTCAATAAAAGGACAATAGTACTCATGAATTCTTTTTGTTGGATTATTTTGAATTTAAATGAAATAAAATGCATTTCAGTCCCATTTTATTACAACATCCTTTGATTGTCACCTTTCTGCTAAATTTTATCTATTTTTGCTTATGTTTCATGTAGTGATGTAGGAAATAGTTTTGCTAGTACAAAAGGCCTAGAACCAATAATATATTTTGAGAATCTATTCAATGGAGCAAAAAAAAGTAAAAAAAAAAAAAAATGAAATGAGAGAATGAAAAAAGGATTAAAAGTAAAAAAGAGGGAAAAATGAAAAATGGAAAAAAAAAAAAAATTCCTCACGAATGATGCTTATTAGGGACCCCACTTCAACAATGTGTCCTTGGTAGTTTTAAAGAGATGAATTAGTTTATAATAAGATGTTGTCAAGGAGCCTCATGGGAATGGATTTCAAATTATGAGGAGTTTTATTAGAAGAAGTATATGGAGATGACTTATCAAACTTTAAAGTACTTTACTTGATGTACTATGTACCCCATGATGAAATAATGAATAAAGTTTCTTGACTTTTTTGTCTAAATTATGGTTTGTGCCTTAAGGGTGTAATGACTGTATTCTGATCAAATGAGGGGTGGCCGTCATTGGCAAATCAGTATTCCTAAAAGAACCAAATGACATATTGATTTACTACTTGATAGCCCATTTGAGCCTGAATTTTAAAACCAACTTCTTTTTTAAAGTTAGTTTTTTTAGAAAATTTAACCGAGGCTTGGGTCCCTTAGTGTTTGGAAATTCATTTGAGGCAGTGACAACTGCCAAAAGGATGGGAGGCCATCTTAATTTCTACAACTCAAAAGGAAAATTAAATAAAAAAAAAAACAAACCTTACTAGCCCTCATGAACCTAAAAAATCTATTTCTTGAAATAGCCCATCCAAGGATCGCCCTCACACTGGGGCAATTTCAAGAAGAATAATGTATAATTCCAAGGGAATACCAACTAAAAAAGGGAAACAAAAAACCCTTCACAAAGGGAAGAGTAAAAGATGTGGTAAAAAGAATGAAATAAAAAAAGAAAAAGAAAAGAGGGGACATGCTTCATGGGTGATCATTGGTCAATGTTTCCTTAATAAAATTGATGGTTTTGAGCCTTATTAAATCCTTTTCTTCTTTAGCCAATGCCTGCAGTCCACATTACGGTCTAAATAAAAGCCCTAACTAGATTGTTATGTACCAGTACTTCAAATGAATTGTCAAACTCATTAGAATTTGAATTATGTTATGACCTGATCCTAATAAGGTACGTAGGCCGCTTATTCAAAGAACAAGTTTGGTGCAACTTTGTCATCATTGAGGGCATGGATGTCATTTTAGGGAAGGGTTTTTGAGACTTAGAATTTCCAAACTCTAAATGGTCTCATTTAAAATGCTCTGGCTATCTTGGAAATTTGTGGTTATTAGAGTTCCCAAATTCGAGTAGTCACATTCAAGTTGTTCTTACTATCTTGGAGGTTTGTGGCAATTAGAATTCTCAAATTCGAATAGTCATATTCAAGTTGTAATGACCACTAACACCTTAAGTTGCTTTGGCTATCTTGGAAGTTTGTGATGATTAGAGATTTCAAATCAAAATAGTAATGTTCATGTTGTACTAACCACTAACATGTTCAAGTTGCTTTGACTGTATCAGGTGTTTGTGGCGTTTATAGTTCCCAAAGTTTGAGTAGTTGTATTCAAGTTGCTTTAGCTATCTGAGAGGGTTTTGGCATTTATAGTTCTCAAATTCGGGAGGTCCCATCCAAATTGTTTTGAGTGTTTCTATAGCACATGGCACTAGTCCACAAATCTGAGCAGTCATTTTCGTCCAAATTTGTGAGCTACTCTCATCGTTCATGGCATGATTTCCAAACTTGTGGTAGTAATATTTTCCATTAACTAGGACACTTTACACCTTACTCTGTAAGTCTGTGAGTTGACTTGGAATTCCATACATCTTTGTAAATCCATTCATTTTTCTTTTGTAGGGGATTTGTTATATAAGACCCAGCCCAAAATTTATGTTTTTTGTCTTTATAGATTTGTTACTAAAAGATGACATGAAATTTTTTTTTGTCATCTTAAGTAGCAAACCTATAAAAAGGGGTAGCTGTAAATGCCCAAAATGGTCTAGACCCTTAAATAACAAAAATAAACATCATTTTATTTATTTCATGAAAAATGCAAATACGCAAAAAAAAAAAAAAGAAACAAAGGGTAAATAGAAATATAGGGAAATAAATTGTACATTAAAAAAATAAAAGACAAAAAAAATGAAAGTGGGCCAGCAATCTTGAGTCTTCAATTTGAACTCGCAAAAAAGAAAAAAGAAAAAAAAAGGACATGTTTCAAAATCAAAAATAAAATTGATTGACATGATTGGTCAAATTATCAATTTGTGTTAAGTTTGATTATTCGATTGGAAATTTATTGATCAAATCAAATTTAATCTAAATTGATTCTTCAAGCCTATAAATAGTTGGTCGGGATGAGGGAAGACGCAGAAGGCAATCATGAGGAAAGTTTAAGAGTTTTGGTTTCAATAATTCTAAGTTTGGGTTGAGAGTTTTGATTTGCTGAAGAACTGAGGAAATGACGGGAACTCAAGAAGGTCTGAAAGAGTTTCAGGATTGAGAATTACACGTTGAGAAGCCAACACAAAAAGGGAAACACTCAAAGAGCATCACACACAGAGAAAATATATTGCGGAAGAAACTATAAAGCTTCACCTACACCCAGCTTGAAGACTAAAGGAGTGGAAGACAACAAGTTGGTTTTGAGTTTATTCTCATATATTATTTTATTTTATTTAAACCCATTCAAAAATAGAAAATAAAAATACTTTGAAATTGACCATTTGGTCCAACCCGTTAGATTAAATCCCACCCGTAGATTTGGATCTAGCCCACTGACCCAATCCCATTCTATAACCTGGATCCAATCTAGAACCCAGGATCCAGATCCCCAAAGACTTAGGTCCAACCTGGGCTTATTGACAAAAAAAAAAAAGCCAACTAGTTTTTTTTTTTTTAAAAAGCCCAAGTCATCTAGTTTTGAAAAAAAAAAAAAACAAAGCCCACTAGTTTTTAAATCCAAAGTCAACCAGTTTTTTAAAAGCCTTAGCCCACCAGTTTAAAAAAAATAAAATAAATCCAAGCCTACCAGTTTTTAGAACCAAAGCCCACGCATTTTTGAAAAGCAGACCCATATGTTTGAAAAAAATAATAATAAAAACCCACCAAACTAAACCGGTTGACTTGGTTCAGACCGGCTAAACTGATCTATTTTCCTAAACCATTATATATACATATATAAATTTATTTATTTAATTTTTAATTGGTTTTTTAATTTTTTCAGAAATTGGAGAAAAATAATTAAGGCATCATAAAAAATTAGAGAAAAATTAGAAAAAAAATAAAGAAACTTATTTTTAAATTCAAGAAAATTATTTGAGTTATTTTGGCTCAAATTAAAAAAAGGAAAAATAAAAATACTAAAAAATGTGGAAAAGTCAAGTACACGAGGATAATAAGAGTAAAATAACAAGTTAGTCATTATCTTATTAATTAAAATCTATTTTAATCCTTATACTTCTAATTTATACAATTGATTACTTACATTTATTAACAATATTTAATTAAAGTTGTCATCTAAATCAATTTGATGAATATGACTTATAGGGTAGAAATTAACAAAAGACTCATCTACTAAGGTATTAGTGGGAATATTTGGAGCTTGGATATTATTGATTACAAATATGCGTGCGCGCGCACACACACACACATATTTTTTTTAAATTATTTTATGTTAATTTTGTACTAGAAGTCATAATCAATTTTTAAATAAACTTGAGAATTTTCTAGTGCTAAATCCAAAACAAATAATACTGATGAAACAAGGTGTAACTAATTTAACATTTTATATATGTAAGGAAGATTCATTAATGCCTTTGTTTAAATTTAATTAGAATGACAAAGATAATTGCATGACATCCGTAAGTATAAGTCCTTAATTGTACTAATTAAAAGTATAGGTACTAAAATAGATTTAGTAATAGTATAGGGACTAACTTATGATTCCACTTATAATACTCTTCAAGGGCCCTTTTATGTGAAACCGTTTTTCATTTTTCAATTTAGTTTTAAAAAGAATTACCAAAAATAGTTAAAATTTTAATTAAACAATAATTGTACAAATAAAATGAGCTACAATAAAAGGTTTTAATTTGATACTATTTGGTTGTGGAAATAGTTTTAATTTATTTTTATTTTTTTCAAATAATTATGAAAATGTCATCTTGTTTTTTCAATATTCTAAATTAGTATATAAATGTTCAAAAACATCTTTTTTATTATTTTCTAGATTTCTCTAAATTTGGGAGAATGAAATTCGATTATTAGACTTTGATTTGCGTGGACTATGATAAAATATAGTACAAACTTGTATTGATTTTTTTACCAAATTTACACAAATTCAAATCCAAATCACAAATTTATGATCTCAAATACTCTACCTTACATCTTTTTAGCAAGTTAAAAAACAAATTATCTTTTTTTGGTAACTACTTTGTAATCTAAAAGTAAAAATAAATATTATTTTTTGCACAACTAAACAAACTCTTTATTTTTTATATTTTCAATATGAATATTGAAATTTTTTTTTTAAAAATAAGCTAAAAACTTTACAATCATTTGAAAAAATAAAAATAAAGAATGAAAATATTTTCCACAACTAAACAGAATCTACAATGTTTCATTTGTCTTTCTTTGAAACACTATTATACTTAAGTCGGAACTTGAACTCAACTCACTAAACTAATTGATTAGCTCAAAGTCAAGTAAAAATTGAGTTGATTTAAGTTATATAATGATTCATGGTGAGTGGTTCATAAATAGACTTAGCTCACTTGCTTTGATAAATTTCATTCAATTTGATTATATATTTTACTCTATTTGAAGAAAAAATTTTGTTAATATGTGTAAAAGTGAATTTATCTAGATTGCCAATCATCATATGCGCATGTGTTATTTTATATTTTATAATATTTTACATAAATATTTTTCATATATTATTTAATAAATATTTTTATAAACATACTGTATACTTCTAGATACATCAAGCGCAACTGACCTAAAGTATAAAATCTTGAGTCCTTGAAGATGAACAACTTAACAAATGCACCCACAAGGACCAAGGGCATGTTGAATACAAATCAATACACTCATGCACACAATTCAAAATATTTTATAAAGAAAAATATCATTTTATTCTAAAAATAAGATAACATATAGTGAAAATTAAGTTTAACAAAAAAAAATAACACAATATTGCATTTAAAAAAGTCATTTTAGATAGTTAGAGGTTTAAACCTAGAAAAAAAATTCTAATAATAATTAACAATATCATAAATGTTACATAAATAAGTGTTGACTCTATGAGTCCAATTTTATTTTGATAATGACAGATCACATAATATCTTACATGTGCATTAAGATTTTGAACATGTTCATTACTTAGCATGCATGTATGGTAAGAATGCTATGGAAGTTATGAGGAACTTGAAGCGGATACGGCTTGACTCATTCCATAGAAGTAGAAGAGTAAAAGGATGAAGATAATTCAGTTTCTCAATTGTAATATGCATTTAGTCATATTTGTATTTACATGTCTCATAAGATATAGTTGGAAGCTCAAAATGACCCATAGATGGACCCTAAGATGCATGTTTTTCATGAAATATTCATATACACTTCACCTAGGTTGGATCTGCATTTTAAAAGGTTAATAAGGCTGAAAAATAGGGCACTCGTCGACTAGTTCCCTACCCTCATCGACGAGAAAATATTGAGACCCTAACTTTCTCAGATAGACCACTCGTCGGCGATCGAGTGAAGGACACTCATCAACTAGTGTGTTCACTCGTCGACGAGTCTGTCAGGCAGACTGACGCTTTAGCACTTAATAGGCAAAGTTTTTTTATTTAAAATATTTTTCAATGATCCAACAGTTAGAAAACGTCTACATGCCGAAAGTACTTATAAATATCAACCCTAAAACCTAGTTTTGAACCTCTCGCAAAGTTTATTGTCTTTGTTAGGTATGTTGAGCTTTGTTGTCCTAGTTTGGTTGGTTGCTGGTGTTAGTTTTTTTGGAAGGGTTTTTCTGTACTCTCTTTTTTGTTTTATCGTGTAACTACGTTATTCATCCGCCAAAAGTGAGGGTATATTAATAAATAAATGGAGGTACCGTCATCTTTTACCGAAAAAAAAAAAAAAAAAACATTCTATCGCATTCAGACATTTTTAGGCATTCTCTAAGCTTTTAAAGGGCATTCATACACATATCTTGCAAGCATCTTTGATATTGAAGTTTGATAAACAAGTATCTTCTTTGGGCATTCAATCTTCATCTCAAATGTTTTTTTTTATTTTTTATTTTTATACTCTTATATTTAATATTTATTGAGAGTAAGAATCCTAGTTTTTCCATATATTCATTGGTTGATAAATCTTTTGGGAAAAAGGTTATATTAGGGCTTAAATCTTTGAAGCATTCACTTTTATATTTTTTATTCAAAGATTTCATATTCTCTTGCTTTTTAAAAAGATATTTGAGAGCAAATCCTAAATCTTCAATATACATATTATTTGAAAAATTATTCTTTGAAAACATATCATATTGGGTTTAGATCTTTTGAGAAACTCATCATACATATCTTTATACAAAGATCATATATTCTTTTGTTACAAAATCATATTGAAATCATCACATTTTGTAGTGATTCCAAAAAAAAGTTTAATGAATTAATTAATAATAATAATTAAATAAATAATATAGTATAATATAATGTAATAATATATTAATATAATATAATATTATATTATAACATTAATATATATATAATCCTTCCTGAAGCGAGAAGCTTCAGGAAGGAAATCAATTTCAATTTTGAAATAGAGACGGCCCCCCTCTAATTTCATCTCTCTCTCTCTCTCTCTCTCTCTCTCTCTCTCTCTCTCTCTCTCTCTCTCTCTCTCTCTCCTCATGGCCTCACTCTCTCTCTCTCTCTTCAATTTCTTCCTTGATTCTCAGTTGATTGAAGAACAAAAAATACCACTGGGTTACATTCTCGACCACCAACATTTTAACCGGAGTGGGTTCGTGATTAGGCCGTCATAGACACCACTCCTAGGATAAGATAAATTCTCTCTCTCTCTCTCTCTCTTCTCAATTTTTTTCTCAAATCTTTAACCAAATCGATAATTGGACACCACCACGGGGTCCTAAATTCCATTCTTGTCATTTTAATTGGAGTATATTTTTAATTTGGGTTTCCTAGGCATGACTCTAGGGCTAGGGCCAGGATAAGGAAATTATATCTGTTAATTATTTTAAAAGTTTAATTAGTTATTGGGAGTGTGTGGGCCTAAGAAATATTAAAATAGTTGTAATTTTGAGGTTGAGTTGATTGAACTGGGGAAATGTGATTTTAGGGTTTTGAGCTCCGAATCGCTGCGGGCTTGGGTTTTAGGATCTTTGTAGGAATTGTCTTAGTAAGTAGGTAAGGGGAACATGTTATGTGAGGAGTCTTTGGAATATTATATAAATGCTTTTCTGAATATCTAGGCATGTGTGAAAATGATATTTTTAGCAGAAAAGTTATATTTTTCTAGGTGGATATAATATTATAATTTACTAGACAAAAATTTGTGCGGCATGAGGATGTTTTAGGGATTGAGTAAATATGACGTTTTTACCAGTTATGATATAACGACAATAATGTCAATTATGATATGTGATTTATATTGAAACTGAGTATGAGAATTTTGCACTAAAATGTGTTTTAATTGATCGTTGAATTATACTGAACTTGAGAATGATGGTTTTTATATGAGATGTGATTTACTTGGCTATTTGCTGATTTATGAAAAATGAAAATTTGATACTTTTGTTGTGAAAACCACAATATAACGTTGGTAGGAAATGAGGAGTTCGTTATATTGTTGGATATGGAAATGGTAATATAACATTGGCAGGGTATGAGGAGTTTGTTATATTGATCGATTTTGTGAATATTATGGAAACCACAGTATAACATTGGCAGGATATGAGGAGTTCGTTATATTGTTGATTGAATATAACTTTGGTAGGATATGAGGTGTTCGTTATATTCGTCATTATATTTATATCAATATAACGTTGGCAGGATATGAGGAGTTCCTTATATTGATATCATATAACACTGTGTAAATGGCAATATATATATGAATTAAGAACCTTGGTGGATGATTGATGTGAGAGCACGGTACCGTAGCTACAGTATTAAAGGAGTGAGTGTAACCACACTGACCTGGGATGGTAGTGTAGGCGATGACAGTCGATTGGGCCTGCGTAAAGTTGTTGACCGCCCTCGATCCAGACTAGTTACGGTAGGCCAATCGTACTACAGACATATATGGAAGTTTGACTTAACTTGGTGGTGGCCAACCTCGGTTAAGTCCAGCCTTCGGGCCGCACAACCCTATCATGGGGGGAAGCATGACATTAGCCAGTGAGACCCTATGAGGGTGGTTCTTGATGGGATATATATGTTGATTATTTACATGGAAGTATTCTATTGAAATTGAACATGTTTTGGGAAAAGAATGTTTTATCTATATATATATATATATATGTGTGTGTGTGTGTGTGTGTGTGTGTGTGTGTGTTTGAATTCATATTTAGACTTTTTTCTTAAATCGAATTATTTACTAAATTAATGTGTTTTATGATATTTAAACTCATGTCGCCACACACTGATGATAGTCTCTTCCATCTTACTGAGAGGTGTCTCACCCTAATATTTTTTTTTTAACATTTTAGGACCTAAAGAGGATCAAGCCTAGCGCTCTAAAGCAGGGCATTAAGAGAGAGTGTTGAAAGTAAGTATGGGAGTGAATTATTTTTGTTTAAGGAGATGTATATGTACACGTGGGATTAAGATAGCATTTTGTGGAGAGCAACCTATGTATGCATAAGATAGCACTAGAACTCTAGTATATTGTATTCTGGCTTGATATTTATGATTCCGCTACATGCATGCATTTTTGGGTTATACAATTATGGTATCAGAGGTGAAAAAAAAATGGTAGTAATTTTGGGGCATTACACATTTACTCCATTGAGCTTCAAGTTATATCTTGTGAGAGTGTTTAGGATTTCACTTGTACACATTAGCTTGTTGAGAAGCATTTGATTGTATCCGAAAATTTTTATTTATCCATTGTATTTACAGTTTGAGTTATGAACCGAGAAGGAGGAAACTCCACCTCTTGTGAGTAGCAGATTGTAAGGAGGAAGTTATGCCTTTTGTAAGCAGTAGATTGTAACAGGAAGCTCTATTCCAAGTTAAGGAGCAGTATAGTGGAATTTACCCAAGGCGAGGACGTAGGCCGGATTGGCTGAACCTCGTAAAATCTGGAGTGTGCATCCTCTTCCCTTATCTCATTGTTATTTCTGTTTTCGTTTGATTATTTAGTTTATATATATACCTATTGTGTATGTATTAAATATTTCATGCCCTTGTGATTGATTGGAAAATACTGATTGGTTGTGGAATATGTAGCTTGAATCTATTAGGTTGATCAATGATTACGCGTCAAAACTGTGTAATTCGGCATCTTAACCCGGGTTTTACGGTTTATATTTTTAATTAAATGTCTAAAATTGTCCAATATTTTAATAAAGTACCAAAATCATCATTCTTGAACTTTATTGCACTATTTATGAAGTTTTGGTAATTTTTTGTCGCAAGAAAATTCCCGGGAACTAAAACCAATACCTGTTCGTATTTTATACATAACTTTTTCATCCGAGTTCTGATCGAGACGATTCAAATTTCTTGAGAAAGAGGAAACGATTATCCACAACTTTTGTGTTTTGAGTTTTGTGAGATACGGGCTCCAGAAGAGTCAGATTTGCGATGAACAGAGAATGAAAAAAATGAAAAAATATAACAATCCGGGTCGGGTCTCCTATCCGGATCCGGGTCTAGGGCTTTCCACCCTATCCTTAAATATCCCTCTCTTCCTCCCCCTGCGCAGGCAGCCCCTGTGACTCCCCATTCTCTTCTTCTTCTTCTTCTTCTTCTTCTTCTTCTTCTTCTTCTTCTTTAGTTTGTTTTATTTGTTCTTTTCAATTCTGCTTTGCTCCATGTCTCTTCTCTCTTATTCTTACCTGCCCTCCTCCTTCTCTTCTCTGCCTTTTCCTCTGTCTTTCCCTTGTCCCTTTGCTGTTGTACCTCCAGCAACACTAGCCCCAGCCTCTCCTCTTCCCTGCTACACAGCCAAGGCAGCCATAGCAGTTCCCCGCGAAGCACACCAGCAGCAACTCTCTGCTGCCACAGCTCCAGCCCCCTCTCTGAACAGCAGCTCTCTGCTGCAACAGCATCACAGCAGCAACAGCACAGCCTCTAGCTCCACCCTCGGCCACAGCATACAGCAACACAGCAGCCCACCGGAGTACCTCCATCACAACAGCAACTACCCGAGCAGTCATCCTCCGCACCAGACACAACCACCCTCTGTTTTACTTTCTCTCTCTCTCTTCTTCTTCTTCCTTTCTTCTTTCATTTATTTCTTTTGATGGATACTATTGTGTTTATTATTTTTTATCTATGTTATTTGCAAGTTTGAATTTTAATGTTTTATTTTGTCATGGTTATTTAATTGTTTTTTTCTTTGTGTTTTGTTTTGTTTTGTCTTCCCATAAATTAGTAGTAGATTAATTTAGTTGTTCTCTTCTCTTAAAAAAAAATTTAATTTTTAATTGAAGTTTGATTTAGTTTAGTTTTTTTTTTTGTTAAAGTTCGTGTTTTTATATATTTTCTGGGTATTTCTTAAGTTTTCAAAATACTAAATTCTAGTTCGAATTCTTGATTTTTGTTAAAGTTTCGATTTTTAATGTGTGTGTGTGTGTGATTGAGTTTCCATTATGTGCTTTAATTCCATGATTAATGTTACCATTTTAATTAACGCGTGTCCCAATGTTTCCTTAAGTAGACGTAGGGTTTCTGTTCTTGTTTTCTTTTATTTAGTACATGTTAGTTTAGAGTTTTAAATTACGTGTCATTTAATTCATCAAAAGTGAAATTGAACAATCTTGAAAAACCCGAATCTGAACTGAGTTCAGTACCTTTTTAATTTCGATTGGAAGAACATAAAATTTGAGATTAAACGCATTCCCTGAGGAGACAATCTAGCTCTTGGGTTTAATATTACACGACAGAACTTCTATACTTGGGATAGCTTTCGAGCTGCTCATTTTTCGAGTGAGTCAATCAATACTAAAATCTATGTATCTCCAAACTTGTGTTGTGTGGTTGTGCCATTTTAAAATTAGGACTTAAAGACTTAAAATTTTTAAAATAATCAATTCACTCCCCCTATGAGGATTACACCTAATTTCACATTTGATATCAGAGTCTCGTTGCATTTGACTTAAACGTTTTTGTAAAAGATCACGATGGCTAATATCGGTGTAACCCCATTTGGTGAGGGACACTCGTCCACACATCCACCTATTTTTTGTGGTATTAATTACACCTACTGGAAACAAAGAATATGCGTATTTATTCCAAATGCTGATTGGAAGGTGTGGAAGATTGTCTTCAAAGGAGATTATGTCCCAATGAAAATTGTTGAAAAAGAAAATATACCTAAGACTGAAGATGAATATACAGATGATGATTGGAAAGCAGTTCAAGTAAATGCTATTGCCATAAATCTGTTATATTATGCATTAGATGTAAATGAGTTTAATAGAGTCATAACTTGTAAAAGTGCTAAAGAAATATGGGGAAAATTAGAAATCACATATGAGGGCACTAAGGATATAAAAGACAGTAGGATAAATATGTTCACCAGTGAATACGAAGTATTTAAATTGTATCCTAATGAATCAATTCAATCCATGTACACCAGGTTCACCCACATCACAAATTCTTTGCATGCTCTTGGTAAGACTTACCTTACTTATGAGATGATCAGGAAAATTCTTAAGGGTCTTCCACTAATCTGGGAGGCAAAAGCTACCACCATAGCTGAAGGAAGGAACTTAAAGGCAATGATGGTGGATGAGTAGATTGGATCAATCATCACATATGAATTGATGATAAATGAAAGGATGAGTGAGCATAACAAAGTGAAGAAAATAGCAGCTCTCAAAGCATCTACCAGTAGCTCCAGTGAAGATAGCGAATCGAAGTCAGAAAAGGCTATGACCCTTCTAACTAAAAAGTTCAGGAAGTTCCTGAAAAAAGAACAAGAACTATGGTAGAAAATTTCGAGACTCAAAAAGAGAAAAAGGAGAGTCAAGCAAAAGGAAACAAAATTATGATCCTTCGACGTGCTACAATTGCATAGAAGTTGGGTATA
Source organism: Malania oleifera (assembly GCF_029873635.1). Lineage (NCBI taxonomy): Eukaryota > Viridiplantae > Streptophyta > Magnoliopsida > Santalales > Ximeniaceae > Malania > Malania oleifera. Next base: position 24,829,747 of record NC_080423.1, read on the forward strand.
TCAAGTCGGACTATCCTTAACTAAAGAAAGTGTCCAGAAAGAAGAAGAAGGCATTGAAAGCAGGTTAGGACACACACAGTTCCAGCAGCTCAGACACTGAATCCAGCGATGATCAGGTTGCTAATCTATGCCTAATGGCACACGACGATCACGAGGTACAGTCATTTTACTCCACCTCATCATATTATTATAGTGATTCTTATAACGATAATAGCATGCTTTCATATGATGAATTACAAAAAGAATATCTCTATGCTCTTAAAATGCTTGAGAAAATGTCTAAGAAAAATTCTGATTTGAAAACTGAGCTAAAGGAATTTTTAAATCTTTTGGAAAAAAAAAAATGAATCTCCTGTATCTTTAATAAAAGAAAATGATATGAAAATTATGGAGTTAGAAATCAATTTGGAAAACAAATCTAAAATTATTTATAAATTCACAGAGGGTCAAAATAATTTTGAAAGACTCATTGGGTTCAAAGAAATTCTTTAGATAAGGAAGGTCTTTGTTTTAATGGGAAGGCAAACCTAAAATAGAAAAATCTTTACATGGGCTACTTTGTGAGAGTTAAAATCTTATGTCCCATCTAAAGACTCTTATGGGCATACTACATGCTTTAAATGTAAAAAGTTAGGCCACATAAAATTTGACTATCCTTTTAAGAACAAGGATGTTGGAATTAAGAAGGTCTGGAAAGTCAAAGGAGAGTCAAACACTAACCCTTATGGACCCAAGAAAATATGGGTACCAAATTGGTTACTTAAATGTCTATTGTAGGTGTGCTTGAGATCGTCCTCTTTGAACGACAAATAGTACATGGATAGCGGATGCTCGCAACACATGACAAGAGATAAAGCAAAATTCGTGTCCATCACACTCAAAGATGGAGGATTTGTTACATTCGGGGATAACGCAAAAGACAAAATCATAGGAGTAGGTAAGGTTGGTAAGGATCCATCTCTAGTAATAAATAATGTTTTACTTGTTGATGGATTGAAACATAATTTGTTAAGTAAAAGCCAATTATGTGATAAAGGATATAGAGTGTCTTTTGAACATGATAAATGCTTTGTAGAAAATATATCTGAGAATAAGATTCTATTCACTGCTGAACGAAATGAAAATGTTTATACCACTAGTTTTGATAACTTAGCCTCTCAACATGTGAAATATTTTTCTACTATAAATGAGACTAGTTGGCTTTGGCATAGGAGATTAGGACATGCTAACATAGATTTATTGTCTAAACTAGTTAAAGGAGATTTAGTTAAGGGTTTACCTAAAACTTAATTTGTGAAAGATAAAATATGTGATGCATGCCAACTAGGAAACCAAACTCGATCTAGTTTTAAGAAGAAGAAAGTTATATTCACCACTAGGCCACTACAAATGCTGCATATGATCTATTTGGTCCTAATCAAATTCAAAGTCTTGGAGGTATGTCATATGCTTTTGTCATTGTTGATGATTATTTTAGATTCACATGGGTATTATTTCTAATACACAAAGATGAAGCATGTGAAAAATTTGTTAAAATTTGCAAGAAAATTCAAAATGAAACCTATATAATCACAAATATCCAGAGTAATAAAGGTAGTGAATTAAAAAAATTAGGATATGAAAAACTACTATGACACTTATGGCATATCCTATAATTTTTTTGCAGCTAAAACACGACAACAAAATGGGGTAGTTGAGAGAAAGAACAGATCTCTACCGGAAAAGAGTAGAACAATGTTGAATGAACATAAGTTACCCAAATACTTCTGGGCTGAAGCAGTGAACACTGCTTGCTATGTATTGAACAGAGTTTTGATTAGGCCCACTCTAAATAAAACTCCTTATAAACTATGGAATGACCATAGACCTAATATTTCATATTTTCACGTATTAGGCTATAACTGTTTTTTTCTTAGAAATAATGAACACTTAGGAAAATTTGATGCAAAATCTGATGAGGGTATCTTTCTAGGCTATGCCTTAGATAGTAAAGCCTATAGGGTGTGTCGCGACGTCCCGGGAGCGCATGTGCCCCGGGCGGCGAAATTAAAATTATTTTAATATTTTCAGGAAAAATATGGTGTAGGAGTCGCCACTAACCTTTAGTGCGGTTAGAACACATGATCACTACCCCGTTAGGGGTAGAATCGGTCTACATTACCAGAGTTGGGGTCGGGAGTTCGGTTACGCGAGGGGAAGGTACGAGCACCCCCTACGCGCCCGTTCTTACGAACGGTACCTAATTAATTTGAAATTATCCCTAAGTTAATCTAATAATTCTTCAAATTACTCCTATTTTATGAATTTATAAATAAATGTGAAAAATAAATAAATAAATAAAGATAACATATATATATATAATCCCTCAGAGCTTAGGGTACGTGAAGCCCGAAGGCTTATACCCCTTGCAATTAGATCATAGGGATAAAATTAAGAAAATACACTCCTAACATTTTGAAATTATATATATAAAATTTTTATAGGAAAATACTAGTGTGGGAGGTTTTAATATATATTAATAAGATAATAACCTAAGAAATTAAATTACCCTAATATGTGTGATAATAATAGGGATATAATAATAAATTGCTATAATACCTAATGGCATATCCTAATAATAAACCCACCTAATAGATAGTAGTGATATACACACAAAAATAGGAATGATAATATAATACTAAACTTATAACAATAACGATAACAATAATAACAATAATAATAATACTAATAACAGTAATACTAATAATGACATACTACACGTAATAATAATAATAATAATACACAAGCATATAGTAAGATATCAACATTCTATAAATATAATGATACTCACTTATAAGTAATCAAAACCTCAATATATGTACATAGGGAAACAATTAATTCCTAAGATAAATAACAGTATATACAATAGTCATTATGGAGACAATTAATCCCTAGAATAAATATAGGATGTATACTATAATAGTTATGGAAACAATCGAAGTCTTACCATTAATATACAATGCCAATGTGGAAACAAATTAAATCCTAGAAATTATGTACTTTTATAAACATGTAAGGGAAAGAAATTAATTAGGGAAAAAATTCAAGTTATGAATCTAATAGGAAATATATACAAACTCTAGAGAAATCAATAAGCCACAAGAGTGGAACCCTAGAAATAAATATGGAAATAAATTTAATTTTTATGAAGGAGTGTTCAATAATATGAAAATACTAGAAATTGATATGCAATGATGTGGACGAAAATTAATGTGCAATAATAAGACTAATAATAACAAGCAAGTAACTCAAACCCTAAAGCAATACTTAAACCTAAAATTATCAACCTTCTAAAAACGTGAAAACTACCAAAATCCTAAACAAACCTACACATAAAATATGAAATGATTTAAGTAATAAACAATCGTAACCAAAACCGTGAACGAATTTAAATAATGCAAATAAACTACAAGAAAAATTAAACTGTATTAACATGATAAACCTAACCTTTAAAAACATAAATACTAACATATAAAACAAAATGTAAAATAACACTAAACAATATGAATTTAAATCGATTAAAAATACATGCTAAATAATACAAAATCACCTACCGGCAATAACTTAGAATTCTCACCACTGAACTACAGCCACAATGTAACAACAATAATGTGAATACACAATATTACACAATAATGCAACAATGATATTACGTAAATATACATGTACATGAGCTTAACATTTAATAATAAAACATATATTTATATTTATATATACTTGCGCAAAAATAAACCAATACTCCGATATTTCCCCATAAGCTAAAATAACCTTGGATATTATCATTTAAACAAATGTTACAACATCAGAAATACTACAATGCGTATTACAACACAAAAATAACAACAAGGAAAATATTGCATGGATATTAAACATTAAAACACATATTACAACAATAAAATCCAATAATAATAATATTATTTAATATATACAATAAATTTAGACATAAATAAAAACTCCCTAAATATACTACATGCGAAAGCACATGGATAATAAATACTCAATAAACCTACAAAAATTAATACCATAAGTCAATAACACACATGTATGGGATGATAAATATATATACCTAATAAATAAAGGAAACACGTACAATATAATATTACATATCAATATAACATAATGCAAATAGCAAACCAAGCCACTGCATGTATACAAAATAATAGCCTCGAATCATGATAACAAACAATAATAAATCTAAATATATATAATAACTTAAACATGAATAAAAAATACATTAAAACTCCTCTCTAATTATCTAGCAAGTATATTAACAATATAAATAAATGAATAGATAAAAAACTTAACAAAGTAACAATAAACAACAATACTTACAGAAAAATAAAATAACATAAAACCTAAACCTTATATAATGAAAATAAAACAAAATAGTCTATATATATAAATATATATCTTTGTGTGTGCGTGTGTATAGGGTTCGCATGCAGAGGCGCTCACCAGGAAGCCTCCCGCGAGCCGTGCATGCATGTGAGCCTAGGGAACTCACCAGAGGGAGGGTACGGTGGGAGACGCTGAACGACGACTGCGTTCGTCTGGCACGATGGTGATGGCGGAGCTGCTGGGGGGTGGTCGGTTGCAGTGGGGCAGCAGTGGAGCTGCGAAGCTACTGCTGGTACTCGGTGGTCGCCGGAGAGAGTCGTCGGGTTGCCGCTGGAGTTGCAAGGATGACCAAAGGATGGCTGGATGTGCTGGCTGTCGGTGGTGACAGGGAACTGGTAAGGGTTGGAGGCTAAAGATGGCTGTGGGGAGTGACTTGATCTGCTGGCTGTTGGTTGTGCAGAGGGTGGCGAGCGAAGGAGACTGAGACGGAGAGGGTAAGCAGGAGATGCTTGTGGGTGGCTGAGAGGAGCAAGGAGAGAGCGATGGTGATGGCCGGGTGTGTGAAAGAGAGCCAGCAGAAGAAGCAGGACTGAATTTTTTTTTTCTTTTCTGCGCAGCCCCGACCATCACCATCGCTCTCTCCCTGCTCCTCTCAGCCACCCACAAGCATCTCCTGCTTACCCTCTCCGTCTCAGTCTCCTTCGCTCGCCACCCTCTGCACAACCAACAGCCAGCAGATCAAGTCACTCCCCACAGCCATCTTTAGCCTCCAACCCTTACCAGTTCCCTGTCACCACCGACAGCCAGCACATCCAGCCATCCTTTGGTCATCCTTGCAACTCCAGCGGCAACCCGACGACTCTCTCCGGCGACCACCGAGTACTAGCAGTAGCTTCGCAGCTCCACTGCTGCCCCACTGCAACCGACCACCCCCCAGCAGCTCCGCCATCACCATCGTGCCAGACGAACCCAGTCGTCGTTCAGCGTCTCCCACCGTACCCTCCCTCTGGTGAGTTCCCTAGGCTCACATGCATGCACGGCACGCGGGAGGCTTCCTAGTGAGCGCCTCTGCATGCTAACCCTATACACACGCACACACAAAGATATATATTTATATATATAGACTGTTTTGTTTTATTTTCATTATATAAGGTTTAGGTTTTATGTTATTTTATTTTTCTGTAAGTATTGTTGTTTATTGTTACTTTGTTAAGTTTTTTATCTATTCATTTATTTATATTGTTAATATACTTGCTAGATAATTAGAGAGGAGTTTTAATGTATTTTTTATTCATGTTTAAGTTATTATATATATTTAGATTTATTATTGTTTGTTATCATGATTCGAGGCTATTATTTTGTATACATGCAGTGGCTTGGTTTGCTATTTGCATTATGTTATATTGATATGTAATATTATATTGTACGTGTTTCCTTTATTTATTAGGTATATATATTTTATCATCCCATACATGTGTGTTATTGACTTATGGTATTAATTTTTGTAGGTTTATTGAGTATTTATTATCCATGTGCTTTCGCATGTAGTATATTTAGGGAGTTTTTATTTATGTCTAAATTTATTGTATATATTAAATAATATTATTATTATTGGATTTTATTGTTGTAATATGTGTTTTAATGTTTAATATCCATGCAATATTTTCCTTGTTGTCATTTTTGTGTTGTAATACGCATTGTAGTATTTCTGATGTTGTAACATTTCTTTAAATGATAATATCCAAGGTTATTTTAGCTTATGGGGAAATATCGGAGTATTGGTTTATTTTTGCGCAAGTATATATAAATATAAATATATGTTTTATTATTAAATGTTAAGCTCATGTACATGTATATTTACGTAATATCATTGTTGCATTATTATGTAATATTGTGTATTCACATTATTGTTGTTACATTGTGGCTGTAGTTCAGTGGTGAGAATTCTAAGTTATTGCCGGTAGGTGATTTTGTATTATTTAGCATGTATTTTTAATCGATTTAAATTCATATTGTTTAGTGTTATTTTACATTTTGTTTTATATGTTAGTATTTATGTTTTTAAAGGTTAGGTTTATCATGTTAATACAGTTTAATTTTTCTTGTAGTTTATTTGCATTATTTAAATTCGTTCACGGTTTTGGTTACGATTGTTTATTACTTAAATCATTTCATATTTTATGTATAGGTTTGTTTAGGATTTTGGTAGTTTTCACGTTTTTAGAAGGTTGATAATTTTAGGTTTAAGTATTGCTTTAGGGTTTGAGTTACTTGCTTGTTATTATTAGTCTTATTATTGCACATTAATTTTCGTCCACATCATTGCATATCAATTTCTAGTATTTTCATATTATTGAACACTCCTTCATAAAAATTAAATTTATTTCCATATTTATTTCTAGGGTTCCACTCTTGTGGCTTATTGATTTCTCTAGAGTTTGTATATATTTCCTATTAGATTCATAACTTGAATTGTTTCCATAATTAATTTCTTTCCCTTACATGTTTATAAAAGTACATAATTTCTAGGATTTAATTTGTTTCCACATTGTCATTGTATATTAATGGTAAGACTTCGATTGTTTCCATAACTATTATAGTATACATCCTATATTTATTCTAGGGATTAATTGTCTCCATAATGACTATTGTATATACCGTTATTTATCTTAGGAATTAATTGTTTCCCTATGTGCATATATTGAGGTTTTGATTACTTATAAGTGAGTATCATTATATTTATAGAATGTTGATATCTTACTATATGCTTGTGTATTATTATTATTATTATTACGTGTAGTATGTCATTATTAGTATTACTGTTATTAGTATTATTATTATTGTTATTATTGTTATCGTTATTGTTATAAGTTTAGTATTATATTATCATTCCTATTTTTGTGTGTATATCACTACTATCTATTAGGTGGGTTTATTATTAGGATATGCCATTAGGTATTATAGCAATTTATTATTATATCCCTATTATTATCACACATATTAGGGTAATTTAATTTCTTAGGTTATTATCTTATTAATATATATTAAAACCTCCCACACTAGTATTTTCCTATAAAAATTTTATATATATAATTTCAAAATGTTAGGAGTGTATTTTCTTAATTTTATCCCTATGATCTAATTGCAAGGGGTATAAGCCTTCGGGCTTCTCGTACCCTAAGCTCTGAGGGATTATATATATATATATGTTATCTTTATTTATTTATTTATTTTTCACATTTATTTATAAATTCATAAAATAGGAGTAATTTGAAGAATTATTAGATTAACTTAGGGATAATTTCAAATTAATTAGGTACCGTTCGTAAGAACGGGCGCGTAGGGGGTGCTTGTACCTTCCCCTCGCGTAACCGAACTCCCGACCCCAACTCTGGTAATGTAGACCAATTCTACCCCTAACGGGGTAGTGATCATGTGTTCTAACCGCACTAAAGGTTAGTGGCGACTCCTACACCATATTTTTCCTGAAAATATTAAAATAATTTTAATTTCGCCGCCCGGGGCACATGCGCTCCCGGGACGTCGCGACAGCTTGGCGACTCCGCTGGGGACCTTAGAGAGTCGAGCCATTAATTAATTAGAAATTATCCCAAGTTTAAATTTATTAAATCTTTTGATTACTCCTTATTTTGTAAATATTGTAATTTGTAAATAACTTTACTTAATTGTAAATATTTTACTTCCATAATTTGTAAATGACCTCAATTAATTAAAAATATTTTGTTTCCTAATTTGTTGAGCATTAATTGTAGATATTTTGTTTCTAAATATTTTGAATAAGCATATTAATTGTAGATATTGTGAATAAACATATTAATTATAGATATTTTGTATATTAATCGTAAATATTTTGTTTCCTTATTCTTTTGTTTCCAAATTTTTTGTGAATAAACATATTAATTGCATATATTGTGTTTCCTTATCTTTTGAATATATATATATATATATTAATGGTAGATATCTTATTTCCATATTGTTTATAACATGTGAATAAATGTGAGGATAGTGGGATTAAATTAAAATTTGAATTCACACACTTTCACGCTCTATACCCGAGCTTTCCTTACTAGGACTAGATAGGAGTGTAATAGCGTCAGTCCCTTCGTGGCAGAGCTTGATGGGACCCGCGAACCACTCCACTCAGTACGGGTTTTATCCGGACCCCAATGGGGGAGGATAGAATTCCAAACTGGGGACCTTTTGTCAATAGGGTTAGAGCCTACCCACACATACTTGTCTATAGTCTTCCCTAACTAGGATAGAGCCATGAAGAACCCTGTATATATATACCTACCCTGGGTTGGGACAGGAGCCACATCCTACTCCATGTATAGTATGTTGTATATATGTTATGAGATACTTTGTATTATATCATACATTTGACATCCATTTTAGACATACATACTACTTAGCCAGTATTTGGAAAAGCCCAATAATAAGACCATGGCCCATCCTTTTAAAAAAAAAAATAAAGTACTTGACTTGAGCATTTTAAAATATGGGTCGGCCTAACCCTTTTCAAATAACTTGGGTCCAATTCTTTAAAAACAAACCAAGGCCCGACCTTTTCCTAAGTAAAAACTCAGCCCAAGGCTGATTTTCAAAAAGGGTCAAACTCAAATTTCCAAAAATGGGTTTCGGCCCTATTACCCAAAAATTCGGGCCAATATTTTCTAAACAATCCAAGCCCAAGTCCTTTTAAAACTAGGGCCTAATCCCATCATGAAATATATTGAAACCCATATTTTAAAATACTCGAGGTCCAAGTGCATGTTAAAGTTCACAAGCCCGCATTGAAGAAATCCAAGGGGTTGACTAGCTTGGGTCAACCCCAACCTCCGATCATAATTTGACCTTTCATAGAATACGAGGTACATGGACCGTCATTAAAGAAAGGAATGGTTAAGAGAAGAGTTGAATTGAAATTGTGGCCCATCAATGGTCGTCTTAATCTTGAAATCTTTCATTAGCGGGATGTTTTCAAAATTCTGGCAAAGTAGTCATTTAGGTTACATTGCATTCATGCATTCACGCATAATTACACGCATAACCATGCATGATAGGTTGATGCATGTTCATATCCTTATTTGTATGTATTTGTGCACTAGTTACCCCCATGCATAAACACCCATTGCATAACATAATCATGCATTCCATGCTCAATTTCATAACCATGTATGCATAATCATCTCCAATGGATCAATAATCACATTCCAATTTATCTCTAAAGCCATGGTCCAACGTGATAGAATTGAGATCCAGGATTCCAATATTGAGCAGAGCAAGATGATCTCTCTACAGAGAAAGGACCCATTGCGTGATCATAGTAGGAATGTAATAAACGCCATCGGGTTAGAAGATTGATTGGTATTCAACTTTAGAAGTGAGCTCACATGATACAGAAATGCTGCTTGATCACCTAAGGCTGATAACAAGAGGAATGTCCATGCTTTTTATTTAAATCATTTTGAAATTGAATGAAATAAGAATGCTTTTCAGTCTCATCTCATTTCATCCTCCTTGAATCATCACTTTATGCCAAATTTTGTCTATCTTTGCTTGTATTTTGTGTAAAGTGACATAGGTAATAGTTTTGTCAGTACAAAGGACTTGGAGCCATTAGCTAGTTTTGGAAGTTTATTCAATGGGGCAAAAAAAAAAAAAAAAAAAAAAAAAAAAAAAAAAAAAAAAGAAAAAAAGAAAGAAAAGGAAAAAGGATGATGAAGGAAAAGTCTTTGAAGACCCCCCACTTCAAGACATTTTCAAGAGCCTGGTTGAGATATGGATTTCAAAATGATGAAGAGTCATAGGAGAAATATACAGAAAGGACTCATCAAGTTTTGTTCTACATTCGCTTGATAAAATCGATGAAAAAGTCTCTTGTCTTTGTTATCTATGATTGGTGTCTTAAGGTATGATGATTATATTCTGATCAAATGAAGGGTGGCTATCTTTGATTGACCAGTTTTCCCATAAAGAACCAAACGATGATTTACCATTTGCTAACCCATTTCGAGCCTGAATGTTAAACCAATCTTTTCTTAAAAGTTAGTTCATCAAAAATTCAACCTGGGTTTGGGTCTTGTAGTGTTTGAAAAGTCATTTGAGGCAATGATCATTACCAAAATGATGGCAGACCATTTTTCTGCTATCCAAAAGAAAGTAAAAGAAGAAATCCCTTGACAACCCTTTTGAGCCTGAAAAATTCATTCCTTGATTAACCTGTTGAAGGATCACACCCCACACTGGGGCAGTTTTTTGAAAGATTGGTCCTAATTGAAGTTCAAATGAAAATGAAGTTAAGATTTCTTCATAAAAGTAAAAGAAAAAGTTACATTAAAAGAAGAAGAAGATGATGATGAAAAAAAAAATGAGAAAAAAAAAAAGAGAGCAAAAAGAAGAAAAGGAAAAAAAAAAAGGAAAATATGGGACATACTACATATGTGATCTTTGACCAAATTACCCTTGATGAAATTGATAAATTTTGAGCCTTATTTAAATCTTTCTTTCTTTAACCCATACCATTAGCCTACATTACGGTCCAAATGAAAGTCCTGATCAGATTGGTATACATTGTTGTTTCAAGTGATTTATCAGACTCAATGATGATTCTGAACTATGTAATGACCTGATCCTGAAAAGATATGTAGGCAGCTTGTTCAAATAACAAGTTCGGTCAAAATTCTGCGAATATGGCACCATAAATTGGAGCCAAAACTTTTATTATGGAACGGGAATTTTGAGCCTTAGTTTCCTTATTCTTGGTGAAACCTCAATCCTAAGCCTACGTTTCGTCCCATGTCTTAAAGTCCACCTTGAGATCGGAATATTGATCTGACTACCTAATGAGATACTAGTTATAATTCAAGACAGGGAGTTTGAAACAAGATTGAAATAAGCAAGAAAGAACCTCTAAGCGGTGATACAGTGGAGGAGTTATGGTTATGAGGCTAAAAAAAAAAAAGAAAAAAGAAAAAAAAAAAAAAAGGTTTTGCCCATTGATATGATTCTCTAAGCTAGAAAACTTATATTAGTGTCAAAGTACTGGTAAAATTTGTCTCCTATTTAACAAGCACAAAAAATCAAGCAAAGACAAGCAAGTTTGTGCATTCCATTCATATTCCTATTGAGATTGAGTTATCTGATTGCATGCTTATTCATTTAAATTTCAAAGAGATTTTAAAACATTGAGGATGCAATCCAAAGAACGTCCTTGTGAAGAAAATATGAGACGGACAAGATCAGCTACAAATGCATATACTAGGCTAGGTGTCATGCCAAGTTTCAGAGGAACACATTTAGAGACATCTATGTTAGTTGGGAATTCAAGATCATAATTGGGAGCTCGTTAGTAAATTGGCACGTCATCATATAAAAAAAAAAAACTTCTTGCCCTTCAAAGTTTTAAAAGAGGATGGATAGTCAAAGGGTTTTAGAATCACCAGCAGTTTATATAAAGAAGATCCATGTAGAGAAAGAGCAATCTAACTAGGGCAAATGTCATGTCAGGTTTCAAAGATCCGCTTATAAAAAAGAATTGAGTTTCAGTGGACCCATTCGAGCACCTTCTTACCAGATTGGCATATGAAAACAGGGTCAAGATCAGTTATAGATCCATTCAACTGAGGCATATTTTGTGATCGAGTTTCATTTGAGCCAAGCCAATCACCTCCATGGCCGGATGAGTCAAGAAAATTGAAGCCAATATCAGTAACAAATGATGGTAACTGGGGCAGATGTTGGTTTGAGTTTGACTGGACTAATTCCGATGCTGTCATATTAGAGTGCACAATGATAACATAGCCAAGATCAGTGGACAAGGATCGAATCTGGGGCAGCTTTTAAGTTCTATTGGAGTGAATTCAAGAGCTTTCAGAACAGAATAAAAGTCGAAAATAGGGCCATGACCAATGGCATGTAAACACTGGGGTAGATTTTGAGCGCCTTTTGGAATTTGAAACATGGCTAGAATCAGTGGCAACTTGGAATTTGAAGGCACACCCGAAATCAGAGATTGGGTTGTTGATTACAAGCACGTTGGAAGGAGAAAAGATTCATGCATTACCATACATCCCATGCATTGCATAAGAAAGGAAATACGAAGGGCATCTCATGCGACATGCATACATCTTTGCATTCACACTTCACTATGCACACATAGCAACATTTCACTGCATTCTATCATCTTAGGTAGCAACATGCATACATATCGCAATAGAGCACCATTCAATCATACTTGTCTGGTTGAATAAACTTCTGAATAATTCTTTTGCCTCATTGACTGAGCCATTCTTGTCTAGACATATTTTGAAACTAGGGCAGCTGGCCCCAATGCACAAATTGACATACTTTGAAACTGTGGCAGTTGACCCCTTGGTTGTTGATTCTCAAAGAGGGTAATCTAGAGACAGCCAAAGAAACTCGGGTTTTCATTCCCAATGGATAATCCCCAGTGGAATAATTCTGGACCCTACACCTGAGGACATATTCCAAAAAGATCTCAAGGTTTCGTACCTGATTCATCATCCCCCATATAGAGTAGCCATTTCCCTGGTCCAAATTGAGTCATTTACCTTAAAATTAGGGCATCGACCCTCACATCCAAAATTGGTGTTGTTCACAACGAAATCGAGGTGTTGGATCACCTCAAAGCTTTCTTGATTACCTCATTCATGAGAGCAGTTTCATCCAAATTATTCTGATTATCTTATTCACTTTTATTTGACCTTATTGACCCATCGCGGTCCACTTTTATTGACCTATCACGGTCCCATCTTATTGACCCATTGCGGTCCTGCCTTATTGACCTATCATGGTCCTATTCTTATTGACCCATTGCGGTCTCACCTTATTGACCCATTGCGGTCCCATCTTATTGACCCATCGCGGTCCCATCTTATTGACCCTTCGCGGTCCCACCTTATTGACCTATCACAGTCCTATTCTTATTGACCCATTGCGGTCCCACCTTATTGACCATTCGTGGTCCTATTCTTATTGACCCATTGCGGTCCCACCTTATTGACCTATCACGGTCCCATCTTATTGACCCTTTGTGGTCCCACTTTATTGACCCTTGGCGGTCCCATTCTTATTGACCCATTGCGGTCCATTCTTATTAACCCATCGCGGTCCCACTCTTATTGACCCTTTGCGGTCCACTCTTATTGGCCCATCGCGGTCCACTTTTATTGACCCATCGCGGTCCACTCTTATTGGCCCTTAATGGTCCCACTGTTATTGACCCTTCGCGGTGCCACCTTATTGCCTATCACGGTCCCATTCTTATTAACCCATCGCGGTCCCATCTTATTGACCCATCGCGGTCCCATCTTATTGACCCTTCGCGGTCCCACCTTATTGACCTATCACGGTCCTATTCTTATTGACCCATTGCGGTCCCACCTTATTGACCATTCGCGGTCCTATTCTTATTGACCCATTGCGGTCCCACCTTATTGACCTATCACGGTCCCATCTTATTGACCCATTGCGGTCCCACCTTATTGACCTATCACTGTCTCATCTTATTGACCCATTGCGGTCCCACCTTATTGACCTATCACGGTCCCATTCTTATTGACCCATCGCGGTCCCATCTTATTGACTCATTGCGGTCCCACCTTATTGACCCATCACTGTCCCATCTTATTGACCATTCTCTGTCCAACTCTTATTGACCCTTCACAGTCCCACTTTATTGACCCTTGGCGGTCCCATTCTTATTGACCCATCGCGGTCCCACCTTATTGACCCTTCCTGGTCCCACCTTATTGACCTATCACGGTCCCACTTTATTGACCCTTTGCGGTCCCACCTTATTGACCCATCGAGGTCCCATCTTATTGACCATTCACGGTCCCACCTTATTGACCCTTCATGAACTATAGCTCGGGTTCCTACACCCGGTGCAAGTCATCCTCCTTGAACTATAGCTCGGGTTCCTACACCCGGTGCAAGTCACCTTCCGTGCACTATAGCTCGGGTTCCTACACCCAGTGCAAGTCACCCTTCCGTGAACTATAGCTCGGGTTCCTACACCTGGTGCAAGTCACCCTTCCGTGCACTATAGCTCGGGTTCCTACACCCGGTGCAAGTCACCCATCGTGAACTATAGCTCGGGTTCCTACACCCGGTGCGAGTCACCCTCCGTGCACTATAGCTCGGATTCCTACACCCGGTGCAAGTCATCTTCCATGCACTATAGCTCGGGTTCCTACACCCGGTGCAAGTCACCCATCGTGAACTATAGCTCGGGTTCCTACACCCGGTGCGAGTCACCCTCCGTGCACTATAGCTCGGGTTCCTACACCCGGTGCAAATCATCCTCCGTGAACTATAGCTCGGGTTCCTACACCCGGTGCAAGTCACCTCTCATGAACTATAGCTCGGGTTCCTACACCCGGTGCAAGTCACCCTTCCATGAATTATAGATCGGGTTCCTACACCCGGTGCAAGTCATCCTCCGTGAACTATAGCTCGGGTTCCTACACCCGGTGCAAGTCACCTTCCATGCACTATAGCTCGGGTTCCTACACCCGGTGCAAGTCACCTTTCCGTGAACTATAGCTCGGGTTCCTACACCCGGTGCAAGTCACCTTCCGTGCACTATAGCTCGGGTTCCTACACCCGGTGCAAGTCACCCCTCCGTGAACTATAGCTCGGGTTCCTATACCCGGTGCAAGTCACCCCTCCGTGAACTATAGCTCGGGTTCCTACACCCGGTGCAAGTCACCTCTCATGAACTATAGCTCGGGTTCCTACACTCGACGCAAGTCATTCTCATGTGCTCTCAAGCATACATGCAAATCGGTTTTCACAAATCATTTTGGTCTCTTTTGTTACATTGGGTCTGGTCCAAAATCAGTGTTTTTTATCTTTGCAGGCTTGTTGCTACAAATAACGTAGGAGAGTTCCTACTTTTACTTTGAAGCGACGAAGCCTACAAAGAGGGGCAGCTGTAGACACCCCATTTTTACCCAGGCCCGATATGATTATTATTATTATTATTATTATTATTATTATTATTATTATTATTATTATTATTTACATTATTATTATTACTTCATTTTTATTTTTATTTTTATTTTTATTTTTTGCTATAATTATTATTATTATTTTATTATTGTCATTTTTACTATTACTATTAGTATTATTATTATTACTAGTCTTATTATTATTATTTTATTGATAGTATCTTTATTATTTTTACTTTTACTACAATTATTTATTATTATTATTATTACCTTATTGATTTTATTATTATTATTATAATAATTATTATTACTATTACTATTTTCATTATTACCATAATAGTAAAAGCAAAAAAAAGAAAAGAAAAAGAAAAATAAAATCAAAAAGGAAGTTTTTTTTAGGGTTTACAGAATTTTTTTTATATAAGGGGGGCATAGCCAAGCCAAAGAGGAAGAGGCACAGACCAAAGAAAGAAAAACCTTACCTTACAGTCTCGTGCGGCGGCAATGGAGTCGTTGGCGTTTGCGCAGTCAACTAGATGAAACCAATCGAGCAACGATTTCTTATCCGATTAATGCAAAACTTTATGAGGTATTTTCTAACCCTTTCATCTTACTTTTCACCGTTCAGATTCTTCTTTTGAGTTTTTTCCCTTTGTGTTAATTTCTTGCACAGCCGTATCACCGCCGCAGCAGTGGAGTCATTAGCGTCTGCGCATCCAACTGGACGAAGCCAATCGAGCGGCGATTTCTTATCCGATCAATGCAAAATTTTATACAGTCGTTTCTAACCCTTTCTTATTAATTTTCACCGTTCAGATTCTTTTTTTTGAGTTTTCTCCCTTCGTGTTAATTTCTTGCACAGCCGCATCACCACCGCAGCAGTGGAGTCATCGGCATCTGCGCATTCAAGTAGACGAAGCCAATCGAGCGGCAATTTCTTATCTGATCAATGTGAAACTTTACGAGGTCTTTTCTAACCCTTTTTTATTAATTTTCACCGTTCAGATTCGTCTTTTGAGTTTTTTTCCCTTTGTGTTAATTTCTTGCAAAGTAGTATCATCGCCGCAGCAGTGGAGTCATCGGCGTCTGTGCATTCAATTAGACGAAGGCAATCGAGTGCCGATTTCTTATCCGATCAATGCGAAATTTTATCAAGTTGTTTCTGACCCTTTTATCTTAATTCTCACCATTCAGATTATTATTTTGAGTTTTAAAATTTCATTTTAATTTATTACACAGCTGTCTCACCGCCGCAGCAGTGGAATCGTCGGTGTATGCGCATTCAACTAGATGAAGCCAATCGAGCGGCGATTTCTTATCTGATCAATCTGAAACCTTACTCGGTTGTTTCTAACTCTCCTTTGTTAATATTTACTGATTTGATTAATTTCTTTGAGTTTCATTTCTTGGATAACTTGTCCACACACACACAAACACACACATGCACGTGTGATGTTTTTGTAATTTGTTTATATATATTTTTTTCTTCTTAATGTTATTTTGTATATATATTGTATTATTATTGTTTTATTTGTTCTAATATCTAATGTTTGGGGTTCTTTTTTTTTTTTTTTTTGTAATCATTGTAATATACTTATTTTTATTGTTACATATTATTTAGGGTGTTTGTTTTATTGTGTAGACATTATTTAGGCTTTTTGATGTATTTAGGATATTTATCATATTTATTGTTTATATGATATTTAGGGATTTTGCGTATTATTGTTTAGGATTGTAACATTTACGCATGTTCATGATTCTTGATTATTTACATTATTTTCATGATATTATCTTTTAAGGTTTTAGTTATTGTTTTAGTTTAGGGTTTTGACTATTTTACGTTATTAGAGTTTGGAGTAGTGTTTTATTTAATCTGTCTCTATATTGTTATTGTGTACTAATTTTAGGGATTCCATACCATTGAATATTGATCTTAAGGGTTTCCATAAAATTGTATATTACTTCTTTGGCTTTTATATGGCTTAGAAGAATTTGATTTATTTCCATATTTATGTACAGCATTTCCATATTAAGGTATATTAATATTTTAGAGTTTGTGTATATTTTATAATAGATTCATGATGTGAATTATTGTCCATAATCACATTCATTTTCCTTACATAGTACATAACTTCTAGGGTTTAATTTGTTTTCACATCGTTATTGTATATTAATGGTAAGGTTTCAATAATGATTATTGTATATATCGTATATTTATTTTAGGGTTTGAATTGTTTCTGTATTATTATTATTATTATTATTATTATTATTATTATTATTATTATTAATTGTTTCCATATGTGTATATATTGAATATTAACTTTAGGGTTTTGATTATTTCTAGGTTTGTTATTATTGTATTTATAGGGTGTTAATATATTATTATATGGTAGTGTATTATTGTCATTATTAGTATTATGGTTATTATTATTACGTAGGATATAGTGTCATTATTATTAGTATTCTAAGTTTAGTATTATCACGATATGAGTTACATTATTATTATCCTTATTATGCGTGTATTATTACTATCTATTAGGTTGGTTTATTATTAGGGTAAGTTATTAGGTGCTATAAGCAATTTATTATTATATAGTATATATAGCATATATGTATCCCTATTATTATTACACGTATTAGGGTAATTTAATTTCTTAGTTTATTATCTTATTAATATATATTAAAACCTCCCACACTAGTATTTTCCTATAAAAATTTTATATATAATTTCAAAATTTTGGGAGTGTATTTTCTTAATTTTATTCCCTATGATTTTATTGCGGGGGTATGAGCTTTCGGGCTTCACGTACCTTAAGCTCTGAGGGAATATATGTATATATTTATTTATTTATTTATTTTCCCTATGTATTTTTAAACTCATACAAAGGAGTAATTTAAAGAATTATTAGATTAACTTAGGGATAATTTCAAATTAATTAGGTACCGTTCGTAAGAACGGGCGCGTAGGGGGTGCTCGTACCTTCCCCTCGTGTAACCGAACTCCCGAGCCCAACTCTGGTAATGTAGACCGATTCTACCCCTAACGGGGTAGTAATCATGTGTTCTAACCGCACTAAAGGTTAGTGGCGACTCCGATATCCCTGTTTTTTTCATGAAAATATTAAATTGATTTTAATTTCTCCGCCCGGGCCACACGCGCTCCCGGGACGTCGCGACAGGGTGTATAACAAAGGAACATTGACCATTGTAGAATCCATCCATGTAGTGTTTGATGAGTCCAATCCCTTCTCTAAAAGGACTGATGAGGATGATGATGAGATAAGAAGAGAATTAGAGAATTTATGCATTGAAAACAATGTTGTTAAGAGCAATGAAATTAAAGAAACACTCACTGAGGATAAACAATTAGAAAGTGAGATACATAAACTACCTAGGGAATGGAAATTTGTACAGAATCACTCTATAGATCAAATAATAGGTGAACCATCACGTGGAGTAGCTACCCGATCATCACTTAGAAATATGGTTGGCCACTTTGCATTTTTATCACAAGAGGAGCCTAAAAATGTAAATGAGGTCATTGAGGATGAACCTTGGATGTTATTTATGCAGGAAGAATTAAACCAATTTGAGAGAAACAAAGTTTGGACCTTGGTTCCTAGACCTGATGATCACACTGTTATTGGAACTAAATGAGTCTATAAGAACAAGAAAGATGAAAATGGGATAGTAATAAGAAATAAAGTCAAACTAGTAGCTCAAGGGTATAACCTAGAGGAAGGTATAGATTTCGAGGAAACCTTTGCTCTTGTTACTATGATGTAAGCCATTCGAATGTTATTAGCATATGTTGCTTTTAAGGACTTCAAATTATATCAAATGGATGTTAAAAGCGCATTTTTAAATGACTACGTAAGTGAAGAGGTATATGTAGAACAACCTCCAGGATTCAAAAACCATAAATACCCAAATCATGTTTACAAATTGACTAAAGCCTTGTATGGATTGAAGCAAGCTCCTAAAACTTGGTATGAAAGGTTTAGTGGTTTTCTACAAGATAATGAGTTTACTAGAGGGAAGATAGACACAACACTATTTATAAAATACAAAAATGATAACATGCTCCTAGGACAAATATATGTAGATGACATCATTTTTGGAGCAACAAACGAAGAGTTGTGTAATGAGTTTGCCAGTTGCATGCAAAATGAATTCGAAATGAGCATGATGGGTGAACTTAATTTTTTCCTAGGACTTCAAAGAAAATAGGTCAAACATGGAATTTTTATAAACCAATCGAAATATATTAGAAATTTGCTCAAGAAGTTCAATATGGAAGACAGTAAAATTTTAGGAACACCTATGAGTTCTTCCAAAAAATTAGATAAAGATGAGTAAGGTATACCGATAGATGTAAGCTATATTGTGGCATGATTGGTAATCTATTATACTTGACTTCTAGCAGACCTGGTATTATGTTTAGTGTATTTATGTGTGCAAGATTTTAGGATGCACCTGAAGAGTCACACTTATTAGCTGTTAAAAGAATACTTAGATACCTTATTGGGACCATTGAACTAGGATTATGGTATCCTAAGTACACTCCTTTTGAGATTGTCAGTTACTTTGATGCTAACTTTGCTAGTAGTAAAGTAGATAGAAAGAACACAAGCAGCACATGTCACTTCTTAGGAAAATCTTTAGTTTCTTGGTTCTCCAAGAAACAAAATTCAGTTGCACTATCCACAATAGAGGTTGAATATATAGCGGTTGGGAGTTGTTGTGCTCAAACGCTTTACATGGAGCAACAACTAATGGACTATGGATTGCCCTATGAAACTATTCCCATAAAATGTGATAATACTAGTGCAATAAATGTCTCATAGAACCCTATATCACACTCACGAACTAAGCACATACAAATAAGACCTCACTTTATTCGTGACAATGTGCAAAAGGGGGATATGACACTTGAGTTTATGTGCATAGATGAGCAATGGGCCGATATATTCACGAAACCACTTCAGGAGGATAGGTTTATCCAAATCAGACGTAAATTAGGTTTGATGCACAATAGAGAAGTTGCCTAGAGATATATTAGAGTGCATGACTGAGGGGGAGCAACTTAACTTGAAAATACTATGGCTCTAAAAACTAAGCATTCTCACAACTTTATCTTATTTTACACTTATACTCTTTTATGGACAGTTGATGCATCTTGATCACAACATGAATTTTGGACTATATTGAACTAAATTGTTTGTATGCTTGTATAGATGTTGGTTGCAATACTGTATTGTGCTCAACATAACAATTTTTCTCCGAAACATTTATGTATTTGTCAAAAAGGAAATTTCTTCAAGCTAAGTATTCTTTTGCCTTCGCCCTTTTTGTTAATGTCACAAGGGGGAGAAATATTTCATAACAAAATTGGGCATATCTTGAGTAAGACAACTTGGGGGTGATTTAAGTGTGCAAACTATTTCAAAATTGCATATTGAAAATTTTATTGTTTTCATTCTCAATATGTTTGGATTACATTGCATTATTTTTTATCATACATATTCTTAGGGGGAGCCTTTTAGGCTAAACCCAAATTATTGCTCATGTATTTGCTAACATCAAAAAGCGGGAGATTGTTGACTCTATGAGTCCAATCCTGTTTTGATAATGATAAATCACATAGTATCTTAAATGTGTATTGAGATTTTGAACAGGATCATTACTTAGCATGCACTTTGGTAAGAATGCTATGGAAACTATAAGAAATTTTGAAGCGCATACGGCTTGGGTCATTCCATGGAAGTAGAAGAGCAAATGGATGAAGATAATTCGGTTTCTCAATTGTAATGTGCATTTAGTCATATTTGTATTTACATGTCTCATAAGATATAGTTGGAAGCTCAAAACGACCAATAGAAGGATCCTAGGATGCATGTTTTTCATGAAATATTCATATGCACTTGACCTAGGTTGAAATTGCATTTTAGAAGGTTAATAAGGCTGAAAAACAGGGCACTCATCGACTAGTCCCCTGGCCTTGTGAAGAGAAAATACCGAGACCTTAACTTTCTCAGATAGACTACTCATCGACGAATCCCTAGGTCTCGTCGACGATCGAGTGAAGGACACTCGTCAACGAGTTTGTCAAGCAGATTGACGCTCCAGCATTTAACGGGAAGTTTTTTTTTTTAATTAAAATATTTTTCAATGATCCAACGGTTAGAAAATGTCTAGATGCCGAAAGTACTTATAAATATCAACCCTAAAATCTAGTTTTGAACCTTTTGCCAACACTTTATCGCATTCAGACATTTTTGGGCATTCTCTCAGTTTTCAAAGGGCATTCATACACATATCTTGCAAGCATCTTTGATATTGAGGTTTGATAAACAAGTATCTTCTTTGGGCATTCAATCTTCATCTCCAAAGCTTTTTTTTTTATACTCTTATATTTAATATTTTATTGAGAGCAGGAATCCTAGTTTTTCCGTATATTCATTGGTTGATAAATCTATTGGGAAGAAAGTTATACTAGGGCCTAAATCTTTGAAGCATTCACTTTCATATTTTTTATTCAAAGATTTCATATCCTCTTGTTTTTACAAAAGATATTAGAGAGCAAACCTTAGATCTTCAACATACATATTATTTGAAAAATTATTCTTTGAAGATATATCATATTGGGTTTAGATCTTTTGAGAAACTCTTCATACATATCTTTATACAAAGATTATATAGTCTTTTATTGCAAAATCATATTGAGATCAACACATTTACTCCATTAAGCTTCAAGCTATATCTTATAAGAGTGTTTAGAATTTCACTTGTACACATTAGCTTGTTGAGACGCATCTGACTGTATCTGAAAGTTTTTATTTATCCATTATATTTATGGTTTGGGTTGTGAACTAAGAAGGAGGAAGCTATGCGTTTTGTAAGAAATAGATTGCAAGAGGAAGTTATGTCTCTTGTAAGTAGCAAATTGTAATGGGAAGCTCCATCCCAAGTTAAGGAGCGGTATAGTGGAATCTACCCAAGGCGAGGACATAGGCCGGGTTGGCCAAATCTCGTAAAATCTGGAGTGTGCATCTCTCTTCCCTTATCTCATTTTTATTTCCATTTACATTTGATTATTTATTTTCGATATACCTATTGTTTATGTCTTAAATATTTCATGCACTTGTGATTGATTGGGAAATACTAATTGGTTGTGGAATACATAGCTTGAATCTATTAGGTTGTGCAATACTGAAATTTGTGTTTCTCCAAACTTGTGTTTATGTGGTTGTGCCATTTTAAAATTAGGACTTAAAGACTTTGAAATTTTAAAATAACAAATTCACCCGCTTTCTCAGGATTATACCTAATTTCACAATAACTTATTTCTTTAAAAAAAAAAAACAAACAAACAAAAACAATACATGCAGTCCTCTCAACTTTTCCTAAAAACATTATAAAATATCTAACACCATTGCAGACATCCCATTTTGTCCGTCCATTATATAACAAAACTTTAGGGATTTAAACTTTTATTCTTGGTTCTTTTTAGTCATTAGGTGTCACCTAAGGTCTTCACCTAGTTATTTCTCTAGATTCTTTGGAGCTCACTACACTGAATTGAAATGCATGCAAGGGGTGCTTTGTACAAGTTGTTTTACAACCTTCATCCATTCCTTATAAGTTGGTTACATTGCCAGCTTTGAGGTAACTAGGAATTGAGATAGAAGAAGGAAAAATTAAGATAGAGAATATCATCAAGAGGGGGATTTGACACATATAGGGTTGGAAGAAAAGATTAAGATATTCTAAAGAATTTTCAAGAGAAAATTCAAAGAAGAAGGAGTTGAAAGAACAAATTGAAGAAAATTAGTGGTGCAGAAGTCCTAAGAGCGGATTCAAAAATCTTTAAAGGAGTTCATTAGGCAGAAAAAAAAAGGACCTAGAGGCTAGTACCCTTTCCCTGAACCTACTGTTAAGTTTATAAATTTTGGTTGAGTTGATCATATCAGTTCAAGTATGATTTCAAAAATCCCCAAAAAATAGAGTCATTAAAGCCCTAATAATCAAAATCCAATTCCCTCGAAATTCCTTAAAAGTAGAGCCACTACACCCCCAAAAATCATAATCCAAATTCCTAAATTGACTTAGATTTTTTACTTGAAGACGTGAGTAAATAACCCTTGAATTTGTGTCAATTTGACCTAATACCCTAACCTCAATACTAGAGTTGACTTGAATCAGCCAAACTTGACCTGAGTCAATTAGACCCGACCTAAGTCAACTTTCACCTAGGCTAATGGACTCAGGACCCATTAACCTAGCCTAACTTAAACCTAAGTCCCAACTACCCAATAACTAATTAAAGCCCAACCAAAAGCTTAAGTAAACCAGCCTAAAGAACTCAAGCCCAAATCGAACCTGGCCTAATTTAAATCCTAAACCAACCTAACTCACTAAAGCCCAAGCTGATGTCCTAGCTAACCTAGCCTAAAGACTTACCAGAACCAAGCCCAACCTCAACCTAAAACCTTAACACCCCTAAGGCCTAATTGGGTCTACCTTAACTCGAGTCCCACCTAAATTAGCTAGCCTAATCCTATTCCCAAAAGCCTATCCTACCCTAATAGCCAGATAACCCAATTCCTAGATCCAGCCACCTAATCTATACCTGGCCTTAACCTAGTCCAAACTCTAACCTATGACCTAGGCCAACCAACCCTAAACCTTATTGAACCAGGATTAACATGGTGAGCCCAAACTCAATTCCCCCCTGATTGGCTAGCAGGAAAATGTGAGAAACCTAGGAAAAATCAACAAGATGGAAAGAGAAAGATAGCGAAAATGGGCACACCTTTGGGGTTTCAATATGAGCTCAGGATTGGGGGTCAATAGGCAGAGACCTTAAACCTCTCTGCCTTGTTCTGAATTAAGACCTACAAAAAGAGTGAGAAGACTAAGAAATAGAGAGACAAATAAAAGAAAAAGAAGACGAGATCGAGGGGGGTTGAAAAGAGACTGAGAAGAATGAGAAATAGAGAGAAAGAATTTGAAAGAAAGAGAAGAAATCGAGGAGTGATCAAGGAGCGAGTGAAAGACAGAGAGAGAGAGAGAGAGAGAGAGAGAGAGAGAGAGAGAGAGAGATAAGAGGAGATTTGAGAGAGGCTTACTAGGCTGTCGAAGGCCGCCAGAGGTGGTGGCCAAGGCTAGTGTTGAGGGGGGCAAGCTAAGAGAAAAGGCGGGTGTGAGAGAAAGACAGAGGGAGTTTCGAGAGAGTTCAGAGAGAAAGAGGAAGAAAAGGGAAAAAAAGGAATATATATATATATATATATATATATTAAGCCTTTTAAAAAATTCGTAGTGGAACACACTGTCGCGATGTACCCTCGGTGCATGCAGATGCCCTGAGACTGGTGAAGGGTAATAAATGTTGGAAATTGAAATGGAGTTACCACTAACCTATTATTTACCTAGGTGTGATTAAAACACCTAATTACTACTCATTTGATTAGTCTCTAGACTAATACTAGGCCAAGGAACTAGTAGTCTCGATTCGTTTTACTAGAGTTAGGATCGAGAGTTCAGTGATGTGAGGGGGAAGGTATTAGCACCCCCTACGCACCCATTTTACGAATGGTACTCAATTAATTATGAATTATCCACAAATTGACTTCGATGGTCTTTAATTAACTCCTTTCAAAATAAAACAAACAAATAAATAAAAGTTTAGAAGGGAAATGGACATGCACGTGTGACATAAGAATGTCTAATAAGACTTGCAAATGAGGGGATCTTGTTAGATAAACCCCTCTCAGAGCTAATACAGGTGAGGTCTAAAACACCCCATTGCCCTTTTTTAAAATTAAAAATAAAATGAAATAATAAATAAATAAAATAAGGGTTCAAGAAAACTAGACCGATTGAACCGGCATGAGCCGGTTTTGGCTCAGCTGAATTTGGGTGGGCCACATGTCCACCCACGGTGGGGATATGTGGCAGCCTCTCTCTGTGTGTCTATATATATATATATATATATATATATATATATATTTGAATTTGTTGTAGCAAGGTGACGTCAGCATGATGTCTTTATACCACTTGTTAATATCTGATTTTTCTCTCTTTTTTCCTTTTGTTTTTGAATTTACTACAACAGGATGACATCAACATAACATCACCTACCACATGTCAGCATTTGGTTGGTCTTGAAAGTTTGACCAGGATCGCTAATGTGGCAGCAATCTAGCCATCTACAAAAAATACAAATCGAACAGCTAGGATTGCTCCACATCACCTAAAAAAAATACTCAGCCTAGGTTGTGCCACATGTCATGCACCACTCGTGTGGGAACACGTGTCCCACTATGCCCAAAGTATAAAAGCTTATTTTTTCCCTTTTTTCATTTCTCTCGCTAGTTTCTCTCTCCTCTCTCCTCTCTCTCTCTCTCTCTCTCTCTCTCTCTCTCTCTCTTTTTCACCTTCTATCTCTCCCTCTCCTCTCTATCTCTATCTCTCTCTCTCTCTCTTCTCTCTCTCTCTCTCTCTCTCTCTCCTCTCTCTCTCTCCTTCTTTCTATGGATCCTACCTTCTCTCACTTTCTCTTTTGGCATATCATCTCTTCTATATGTTCTCTCTAGTTCTTTCTATGGATATTCTCTTCTCTTTATTCTCTCTGGTTCTTTTCTTTTTGATTTTTGTCTCATTTTCTTTCTATGGATCCTCACTTCTCTTTATTCTCTTTAGTTCTTTTCTTTTTAATCTCCTTCTCTTTCTATGGATCCTCTCTCCTCTATCTTTCTACAAATCCTCTTTTCTCTCTGATTTTATCTTTGTTTTCTATGTTTTCTTGTGCACTTATCCTTTCTTTTTCTTTTTCTTTTTTTCGTTTTTTGTATGTTTGAAACAGAGGTGGTCATTCAAGTTTTCAGTGGAGGCAGATAAGTGTTTCTCACCCCCTTTTGTCTTTTGGAGACTATCTTTTTAACTTTGTTTACTCCTTTGACTTTCTCTAGCTTTCTGGGATTCCCTGATTGTCTTGGGATTTGATTAGGAGTTTTCTCAAGAACCAAATAGGCTCCCAGGTTTGACTTGAGTTGGGGTCAAACCGGGGGTAGGGTTAGGTTGGTGGTTTAGTTAGGTCAATGGTTAGGTTATGTTGGCTAAGCTTGGGTTGGGCTAGAGATGGTTAGCTTAGGTTGGCTAAGGTTAGGTTGGGCAGGGATGGTTTGGTTACAACATCTAGTTAGGGCTTGGTCTAGTCAAGCCCACTTAGGCTTGACTAGGGACTGGCTGTTAGGTTGAGTTGTGTTTATTCAAAGTTAGGCTTGGTCTCAAGGATGAATCACATGGGAAAGATGGGGGGTCTCGGCCTAGAATGCCAAAACCAGTACACTACTGATAATATTGAAGTAAAGCAAACTACTAGTACAGAATGAAATACTAACCTCGGGTCTTCCCCTCATCCTTTTATTCTTGTCTAAGCTTTGTAACACTTCTTTACTTTTGTTTTGCACCTCTAAGAATCTTTTCCCACCATAGGAGTCTCTCTACCTTTTAGTCCTTTGGTAGTTCAAGCTCGGTGCTTGCTTTAGGAAGGGCCCAGTATGCCTTTTCTCACCTCGCAATCCCCTAATATTCCTTACTATGCCCTCTCAATATGTGTGTCTCTCTTCAAGGGAATGCCCGGGCTGTATGGACTGCCAATTTTTTTCTTCTTTATGTCTCTCAATTTTTGGCTCTCACAATTGCTTTGTGTCCATTCTCCTTTTGTGAAGGCCCTTATTTATAGGGTTAGGACCTTAGTCAACATTAAACCAAATCAAACTCTCTTATGAAATAAATCCCCCATTTACAATTGCATATTTCCAAATTTCTTACCTTCCCATGCATATGCTTTCCTTCCTATAGAAATTTCCTATCCCAGCTCGGGCTCATAAGTATCAGATCCCCTTCATCGATTTCATTCCATATGAGTTTTTCATTCGAGCAATTGGATTGGGGAACAAATTAATCTTTTTTTTTACAAATCATTCAATTTTGAGAAACAAATCATTCAATTTATTGTAGAATCAACCAATTTTAATAAAAAAATCTTCTCTCTTTTATTGCTTGATTTTATCTTTCTCTTTGTGCGTATGTGCAGGTGCCAGTAGGACCAGCCAAATATTCTTGCATATTCCCCAATTGTATTTTCCTTGTATTTCCCTATATTTTTCACTATATTTCTCTATATTGTTCACTATATTTCCCTATATTGTATTCTCAACTGTGTTTTGACCCCCTTTTTTGTATTTTTGTTGTATTTGTATAAACAACAAAATAGATGATAATAAAAAGATGCCTAAGTTTGTTATATTTGGCCCTACTTAAAATGGGGTGTCTACACACGTGCCGCTATTCTAGTGATGACATATGGTGCCACTGCATCCACACGTCTTGAGTGACATCACCTGGGTGACTTGGCGTGATCCTAGTCGTCCATCTTGTGTTTTCTCTAACTAGATGGTTGAATTGTTGCCACATCAGTGGTTTATGTCAATTTCCCTAAGCCAGCTGCTTGTTGACACGTGGTAGGTGATGTAGTGCTGATGGCACCCTACCACGTGGATGAATTTATTAGTGACGAATTTAATTTCGTCACTAAAAGAGGGTACTAGTGACGTTTTTAAGAACCATCATTAATAGCATAAGCATTAGTGACGATTTTAGCTCCTGTCACTAATACGACACTAGTAGTGATGGTTTTAAAACCGTCACGGCTAATTTCGTCACTAAAAACTGGTTTCCTCACTTAAACGAACGCGAGAAACCATTTTTTGCACAAAAATTATCCCGAGAAAATATTAGTGACGATCATTGGGATAGTAGGGATGAATAAAATCCGTCACTAAAAGTTCTTATTAGTTATGGTTAAATAACCATCACTACTATTATTGTATTGATATATAAAAATAATATAGTTAATACTATTAGTGACAAATTTGCAAAACCGTCACTAATAATAGGTGACGGTTTAAAGTCGTCACTAATAGTTTTTTTATTAAAAAATTAAAAAATAATTTAGTAAACAATAGTAGTGACGGTTTAAGGAATTCATCACTAATAATACAGTATTAGTGATGATTTAAATTCGTCACTAATACCCATTACATTTAGGTTTCCCCCGCTAATTCCCTCATTTCCCTCATTTCATCCTTATCTATTTCCCTCTTCCCCGATCCCAATCCCCCTTCTTTCCCTCCTTTCATCCTTATTTGTTTCCCTCCTCTCCGATCATGATCCCCCTTCTTTCCCTACTTCCTTTCCATATGTTTCCCTCCTCCCCTCCCTGTCCTCCTCTCTCCATCGTAGCCCCAACCCCTTGCCATCGTCGTTCATTGCAGCTCCTCGCCCATGGCCATTCGCAGACCATCACAGCTAAAGAACATTGCCAGCTTATGAAACCCACATTGATCATCGTCTTGCCTCTTCCTCTACGAACTGTACCTTTCTGGCACCCAAACCTCTTCTTCTAAAGGTAGAATTTTGGAAACTTGTTTTCGTTTTTTGTTTTATAATTTTGGAAGAAGCTTGTAAAGTTAGTGCAACAAAACGAACGAAACAAAACCTGCTAAATTTAGAGGCAACCCATTTCTGATGAGGCAATATTGTAATCACAATTGTTAAATTTAGGCTTCTTCGAATTGACATTGATTACTTCCACCTTTTGGGCAAATCCCAAAGGATGATTTTGTTCTTTTTCTCATCTTAGAGTTTTCATGTACATGCTCACAACCAAACATAATTTAATTATTTTTATCTTGTCATGATTCATGTAGTAATTTGCCAAGAAAAAATTTCATATGTTATGTTTATTTATATCATAAATAGAAACTATTTTTCATGGATATATTTAGAAAAAATATATTTTTCATGGATATCTTTAGAAAATATATATATATTTTTTATTCATTAGCGAGCTTTTGAATTTTTTTTAGTTAGTCAAAGGAATTTAGTTAAAGAAGGTGTCTCTTTTCATGTGCAAATTTTCTCTTGGAATATATGGAAGGGTGCATGCATGTGTTATTATTTTGTGTTGAACTTAGTTGTATTTCTTCCATGAGTTCTAATAATGATACTTTATCCTATTGAAAATTCTTATTAGATGGCCACATTATCACATTTACAAAATAAGAAATTTGTGGATAAAATGTACTTGGTAATGTTGACTTTATTTTGAATAGAATTGTTACTTTTATATATGCCTTGAACGACAAATTTGATGGTTATTACTTTCTTTGCCTAGTCCGGCTACACCTTATATGCATTAAAATAAAAATAAAAAGAACAAAATTTAACTAATATTTTTATTTTATCTTTTGCAAATTAGAGCCACTTGATTCGAGGGTATAAGGGAGGTCTAAAAAATCAAAAAATGTTCTTGCTGCTTATGTAGCTCTATATATAAAGCACATATGGTTATAAAGCTAGAAGGTTTGGGGCAAGGTTTCCTTATCTAGGATGCGGTGTCCAAGCCTAAACTCAATGAAGCTTAGGTTTCTATTGTGTTTGGATGAAAGTGCTTTTGGTGTTGGTGTACCTAGATGAACTTGCAATGGTGGCATTGCTTGCACGAAAATGACCTGCGGTCTTATTGGTGTTTATCTTATATTATATGATACTATTATATGATCTGTGCCTTTTCATCTCTCTTTAACTATGCAATTAAGCCTAGAAAAAAAGAAAAAAGGTGCATGCTAGAATATATGCTTGTGTTGAATGCCAACTGTATGGCTGATGCAGTGTATTGCGAATTGCATGCTGGTAGTGGATTTAAGTTCTCACATGCTCAAACTGAATGCTATCTGCATGATGTAGATTATTGTGATTTGTTTGCTTGAATCTATCAGGTTTTCGTGCATGAAGTTTTTGGGAAATATCCAATTTACAGACGGCATGTTGCCGAAATTTTGTTAAAGTTTTTCCAAAATAAAACCATGTACAAAGAAACATATGCATGATCAGTTAAAACTTAAAGTCATTCTAAAGCATATTGAAAATCTAAAACACTTGGCTAAGAACAACAATGTATAGAATACAGTGAAAGACCAAGAACTAAATGTCATATGAAGTAAAATGCCAAATTAATTAGTATTTTAACCATTATTGAATTGTCCAATGTGGATAGTTTAGTCATTTGGTGCATTATGGATAGTCATCCATCACCCACTCGCTAGTAATGCACTGAATGACTATTTTTTATGGATGGTATTATGTTATATGAATTGTAGACTGAACTACTAGAATACATACTTGTATTGAACGCCAACTGCATGGCTAATGCAGTATATTGTGAATTGCATGCTAGTAGTGGATTTAGGTTCTCACATGCTCAAACAGAATGTATCTACATGATGCAGATTATTGTGATTTGTTTGCTTGAATCTATCAGGTTTAGTGCATGTATTTTTTGGGAAATGTCCAATTTACAGATGGCATGCTACCAAAATTTCATTTAAAATTTTCCAAAATAAAACCATGTACAATGATAATTATGATGAAATGAATGTTAAAATATTTTTGAAATGATGAGTGTAAGTTAAACGAATATTAAACTTCATCCTTACATAATAAGTACTGTCATTTCATGTGTTCATTGAAGCTTAAACCCATTCAAGAGTGGTTACTATACATTCATGCCTAATCGTACATGTGAGGCAAATCAATTATTAAAATTCAATTGATTATTAGTCATACTATGTAGACTAATAATCAATTGAATGTGTTAATTATTTGTTTCATTTATGATTAGAGATGTTTGTATTTCAACAATTCTTGAATTATCCAATGTGGACAATTCAGGAAGTTGTACTTACATTGCTGTCACGCTCACGCTTTGTCGATTTTCATTATATATTTCGAGCGCGTCTGTACTTGTGTTCTATAGGTGCATAGTGGGGTGTCGTGACAATATGTTAATGATGGAAAACTAGCAACGCAATCACTTCCCCCATCGCATGTACTTGGAGAGCCATGGGGAGAGATTTGCGGGCAATTATCCGTGCATTGCATTTTTATAATGACTACGATGAAGGAATTTGAGCGATTGATTGCAATGTAAATGCAACATTACTGAATGGAATAGGATCCGTACCCTTTAGACGGAAGGTGGTTGATTTTAATTAAGAATCACGATGCATGTGTTATAAACATTTTGAGAATGTAATCAACATCATTTACTTGAACAAGTTATAGGGTAATTAATGAACATGGATAAGAGTTGGATGAAGGCACCCGGTAGGTTTTTGGCAGAATACGTGAAAGGGGTACATGATTTCATAGAATTTGTGCATTCTCGTGCAGACAAAGCTAGTAGAATAAGGTGTTCTTACAAGAAATGCCAAAACTTAACATTCAAACAAATTGATTTAGTTCTTTCACATTTATTATACTTTGGAATGGAGAAAAGGTACACAACATAGGTATTCCATGATAAAGATTACGCAGTTCAGATCGATGATGATGATGATGAAGATGAGGGGACAAATATAGTAGGTGGTGATACACGTTTGGAAGGGTTAATCGAAATGTTAGGTGACTTACAAAGGGGGATTGCAGTGGGCGTGGACGATGTCAGTGTGTCACGTACTAGTGATGAATCTACTTTAGAAGCTACCATACCTTGTGACCCTAGTACGTTAAATCGACTCAGTAAACCATTTGCTAATCTCGTGAGGGATGCACGAGTGTCCCTATATACAAACTGTACAAAGTTCTCAAAATTAGAGTTCTTGATAAAGTTGCTTCATACAAGGACAATCAATGGGTTATCTCAGAGTGCATTCAACATACATTTAAGCCTTATTAAGGCGGCACTACTTGATGGTGAAACACTTCTGAAGTTCTTTTATGAAGCGAAGACATACATGGGTGAATTGGGTCTTGGTTACACTCCAATACATGCATGTACATATGATTGTGCACTCTTTTATGGTGAACATGAAAATGTGAATGAGTGCCCAGAATGCGGTGAACCGAGGTAAAAAATGAATCAGAAGAAGGGTAAAAAGATCCCCCAAAAATTTTTTGTGATATTTTCCATTAATCTCGTGACTACAACGATTGTATATGTGCAAAAATACTGCTGCAGATATGAGATGGCATAAAGAGAAACGTCTTCAAGATGGAAACACCCTTAGCCATCTAGCGGACTCCTAAGCATGGGCTGAGTTTGATAAAATGCATTCACGGTTTGCTAGTGATCCTCGCCACATCAGACTTGGCCTTACTTCATATGGGTTCAATCCTTTCAATAACATGAAAAACCCATATAACATGTGGCCAGTTATGATGATGCCATACAATATGTTGCCATAGTGATGTATGAAAGAACCCTTCATTTATATGTCTATGCTTACACCCGAACTGAGGGCACCTGGTAATGATATTGATGTTTACCTGCATCCATTAATTAACGAGTTGAAAGAATTATGGGAAAAAGGAGTGGAGACATTCGATGTGGAGATGGGGACAATATTTCAAATGCATGCTGCATTGTTGTGTGCAATTAATGATTTCTTCGCTTATGGCAACCTATCGGGTTGGAGCACAAAATGTTACTTAGCATGCCCAATGTGTAATAAGGATGCTGGGTTCTTATCCCTAAAGCATAGACGCAAGTTATGCTTTATGTGTCATTGTCATTTTCTATGACCTGGATATCCTTGGAGAACTCGTGGTATCAAAAGTTTTAATGGAACACTCGAACAAAGGTTGCAGCCAAACCTAGAACTCGTCAAATGGGTGAAAGATATTAAAACCAACTCAAGTTGAATAAAACAAATGTTGCAATTTGGGGGTTGAAAGCCATCAAAGCAATTTTAAAAAAAAGGGAAATATGTTAAGGTCGAATTGAATTGGACAAAGAGAAGCATCTTCTTCAAGTTGCCATACTGGAAAGCTCTTCCACTATGCTACAACTTGGATGTGATGCACATCGAGGAGAACATTTGTGAAAATGTCATTTGTACTTTGCTAGATATAAATGGGAAGACAAAGGACACCGCAAATGCTCGCCAAGATATGGAAGATAAAGGAATATACTTGAGTTGCATCTGATTCATGATAGGGACAAACTTCTCATGCCATCAGCATGTTACACATTTTCAAAAGATGAGAAGAATAAATTCTTCAAATGGTTGAAATGGATGGAAATTAGTTCTGAAGTTTAACCTGACGGATTATGCATGACCCATAGCTCGCATGCATAATTTAAGGTGTGCACAAAGGAAAAGGGAAAGATGTTTAGTGTAATGCAATTCTGGACGTGTCAGTCCTCCTCAATTGGTTCTGCCCATTTTCCTTTGTGGACACTTGACTAAAGATGTTTGCTCAATGCTAATTGAGTTGGGGATCTTCTTCTGAATCTTGTGCTCCAAAAACTTGAGCATAAAATTACTGGACATGTTGACTTTATCGATGATGATGAAATTGATGGGGGAAGATGATGATGAAAAACTCTTGCGTTTGTAGTCTGTAATGAATGAGCGATGTGACCATTTCAGTAGGAAAGTGAGCGGATGATACTAATATTAGGATTGTTATAGGGGGGGTAAGTCATGTTATGTTATCTGTCACCATGTATTATGATCGATGTGTAGAATAATGAAATAATGAAAGTTACTATGCATACATCTTTCTAATCGAATCTTCCTTATATTTACTAGAGAAATTATGTTGAACAGACATGGCACTAGTGATGAGTCGTCATGTGCCGAGTCAGTCCAGGGGCTTTGAGACATAACATTGTCACCCGACGGATTGAAGCGATGTATCCAAATGTGTCTTGAGACTGGCGAAAAGGGATTAAGGATTTCGTCAATCCTCATACGACATTATCATCGTCTCAGCCCTTGGGACCCCGACCAGACATTGAATTCCAATCAGCTGGGAGATGTCAACACAGGAGTGAGTTACCGACCATCATGGTGGTAGCATGTGATAACGGTTATGAGTAATTGGATTTTTAGAATATAACTATTTGGATGGTTCATACATGTGGTCTATGATTAAATATTGTTTCTTTAACTCTTCCTTTCAGCATTGACCATCGATTTAACACATGACTAATGTATTCATATCAGGGGATCGTGGTATCTAGTGATAAGAAACACCAACGCGTGAAAGAAAATGATAGAAAGCACTCTGGGCACAATACTGGGGTGGTGGGATCCAGATACGAAAAAGATTCCTCCCACGCTTCGATGGTGCCCGACTGGGCGTGGCTGGATTTTAGGTGCCAAAAGCTTGGGCATGGGAGCTCATCATTAATGTATGTCCGACAATAATACTCCAGTCACCGGCCTTCGCTGGGACGGTTGTGAGATGAGGCGCAACACATTGGTTCTTTACACGTGCCATATTGGTATTAGAGTAAATCACCAACCCATTTTTTTTCATATGACTAGCCAAGTAAAACAGTGTCGTAACTTTAAAACATGTATTGCCATATGCCAGAAGGAGTTCGATAAACGGAAATCTCGAGTGACCAGGCCCAGTGTGTAAACGCGGTTGGTCAATGTGCGCTTGTGCAACAAATTGTTAAGGTCTATCGTAGCTGCCAATAATGCACGGACATTTTAGGGTTGGGTCTCGAATGGGGGCGGATCAGGCAAGAACAAATAAGCACGACCATTTGATAAGGATATCCCCTAAAGGAATTGGAATTGGAGGTTGGATTGTGGGCTGGTGGATTTATGTCCCCATTTTCACGACCCAAACTATTAAGTGATGTATGTTTGTTATATTTTAGTTAATATATCTACTTTTTCATATGATTCATTTATGTGCCTAATAAATAAAGTCAAATTTTTAAATCTTTTCTGACTCTATATGAGAAAGGAATTGTCTAAGGAAAGAACCGTCAGAAAACGCACAAAGCCCAACACATCAAACCAGATACGACACATTTCGGATATTGGGTCTTGAAGTTGTATTTCATCAAATCATCGAATGGTAATTGCCCTCTAATATGTTAATAAAACAATCTTGGGGCCATTTACCCGAGATAAAAATATAAGTTGTTTATTTATGTTTATTTTAAACCTGCTTTTAACTTATTTTAGATTTAATATTATGATTGTTTTTATGATAATTGTAGCATGATCTCGAGAACTAGCAGCAGAGGGAACTGAATGATTGGTTGCCATCGTTTACTAGAGGGAACACACCAAAAGTGTAGAGACTCGAAAAATATAATGATTAAAATAAATAAGGGGGAAAAAGAGGAAAATGGCGTGGTGAGGAGAAAAAACCAAAGTGGACGATTATAGAGGAGTTGTAGGAGCTAGTAGAGAAAAAGAGTGAGTGACGTTAGAGAGGGAGTAGGAGTGACGATATTCTGAAGTGTTAAGGAAAAAACGTCGACGGGTTATATAGTTTTACCAAACCAGGTAACAAGGGTAACAAGTTGAAAACTCCATAAGGTTTAAAGACAAAATCTGCATTTGCAACGGGGTTTTCGGGGAGGGAGCCTAAAGAAAAAAAACCGTCGACGGTTTTTGCTAGGGAGACAGAATGCTATTTGAGGGACGCATTCAGGTTTTTTTTTTTTTCTACGTTAACAGTTCAAAAAAAATACTCTTCTCTCTCGCTCTCTCTCTTCTCTTCTCTCTTCTCTATCTCTTCATTTCCACTTCTAGAACTCGCCCAATCGGGAAATACTCCATTATCTCGGGCCCCTGCCTAGCGTGATCCTTGTCCTTTTGACCGGAGGGGGTGAGCATAAGTTATGTTCTCGGAGAGAATTACCAGGCACCATCCCCCCCAAAATGGAGGTTGAGGAAGTTTGTTTATGATGTGATTGGTGTCGCTGTTTTTTTTTATAGTGTTTAATTATTTTAATGGGTTTTTTTATCGGTATAGCGGACAATGGGGAGTGATGAAACATGTTAATTCGGGTGTGGGATGAAATTGATTTTAAAATTGGGAATTTGTGGTGAATAGTTAGGTTTTTGGTAAGTTTGGCCTATTCTTTTCCCATTCCATATTGGATGTGTGAACGCCGCAGGCACATGAGTTGTTTTGAGGGTTCCCTGCGGGCGTTCCTATCAGGGTGAATGAAGGCGCGGTAATTTACAGAGTAATAAAAAATAGTTACAATTATTTGATGTTCTGTGATGTTTTTGTTTGACAATTAGGTATGTCGGCGGATCCAGAAAAAAAAAATAGTGAATGTGTATTATTCTAGGGAATGTATGATTTTTAGAGGTTTGTTTTTTGAGGCAGGTGTAAGAAATGGCCGAGTTTATGATCGGGGGAGGCGTGAGTATAGTATTTTTAGCAGGCGTTCTCGAAATTCTTTCGGATAATCAGGGTAAGGGTGAAGAGAGAGTAAGTTTTTGCCATTTAATTTTCAAGGAATAATTATTCAATAAAAGTGTGTTTGACCCACATGATTCTATGGTGATTTGAATTTTACACATTCTATTATATGTTTGTAAAATTATGAGAATTTTGGTTACAGGTAAAAGTTTTAACAAATGTAGTGTATTATTTTTAGTATAACAAGCGAAAAAAATGTCAGTTAGTTTTTTCCCGTTACAGGATAGTATAAGGTTTAGTTTCATTTTTTTTAAAATTGTGTGGCATGAGAAATAGCAGATTTCGTTTATTAGAGATTTTTATACAAAAAAAAAATTATATATCTTTTACAGAACCCATGAATTATATACAGCTTTTATAGAATCATGTTATACAGTTATTACAGGAGCTATGATATTACAGAGTATACAGGTAAATGATGGTGGTTTTTGTTTTTAAGTTTTACACAGAGAGAATATGGTATACGATTTTATTTTATAGAATATGCTTAAAAAACTAAAAACAGGTAAATATACCAAATTAGTAATTATATAATATATATCCCCCCGCTGACTCAGCATAAGATTACAGAGAACTGATACCGTTAGAGCGTCTAACTATCAGTTACTGCAAGAGTAGGCAAGGACTCAGTCATCTTCTCAGTGATTAGAGGTGTTTAGATTATGTGTGGTTCATCAAATAGTTGATTGTGCCCAGAGGAGAGAACATGGAGCTTCCCTGGTAGGGTTCCTTTTGGGTTGAGGTGTTGCCTGTATTTGTGCTACTTCAGGACTAGGTTAATTAAGTTTGAACCTTAGGCCATGGTAGGCCCAGCCCCCAGAGTTATGTTGAAGTTCCGACCAGGGGCCACCACACCCAAGCATGTGGGGGTTAATTCATGCATTAAGGTATCCATTCCAAAGGGAAGCTTTCAGACAATTAATGTAGATATAAAATGTTAAATATTTTTTATAGAAGGCAAAACAGGAGTGATCTTTTTGTTCTATCTATGCAAAGATAAATGTTGTTAATCTACACGAGGAAAGTTTATTTGCTATACAAAGGAATAGGCTTTGTGAGTGATGTGCATATGTTTTTAGAAACAGAAAGTTATTTATAGTTGTTCAAGTTGACTGAATTTGAATTATTACTAATAAGGTATTCAAGGTTGTATAAAAAACCATTTGGCCACCACACTGGAGTTTAATTTATCCATCTTACTTGAGAGGTGTCTCATCACAGAATTCCAAAAATTTTAGGGTTGAGTCCAGGATAGCGTTGCAAAGAGAGTGTGCTTCGAGGATTTGTCGAGATAGAGGGGACTATTGTATTGCCCTAGCTGAAGGGTAAGTTTTGGAAAGTTGGGGATTGAAATTGTTGGTATACCCCTAGGGCATTGTGTTTGTTTTTTGGGGGAGGATGGTAATTTATATTTTGAAAAATACTAAAAAACTCTGGTATTGTAAAATAGGTTAAATGTATTTTTATTCTTCCGCTGCATAGGTGGCTGATGATTTGTTAAATAGGTTGTCCTCGGTACCACTTGAAAAGTCCGAGACCTAAATGGTGGGGGTATTTATTATGGGTTTATCTCTCATGGGAAGAATAGGAGTGTGGGGGGGGAAAAAAAGACACAAAAAAAAAGATCGGGGGGAAAGGAACGATTTGGAAAAGAGGGAAAAAAAATTTTGTAACTAATAAGAATTATTACTATAATTTGTATAAAAATTTTGAAGGTGTGACACAGTTTTGGTTATCAGAGCCCTAAGGTGCTAGGGTTTTATAGGCCTTTAGTATACGCAAGAGAAAAAAGAAGGAAAGAGGAAGGGGGAAAGAAAAAGAAAGAACAATACCAGACTACTAAGAAGATGGATTTTGGGATGAGGTAGGTTGAGGATTGGGACTGAGGTGGAGTTTTGGTTAAAAGTCAATGTGAGGAATTAACTATTAGAATTTAGGGTTTTTGTCTCGCAGTTTGGATGGGCAGAAAAACTTTGGGTGGTTTACAGATGATGCTCTTTTCCTTAAGGGGGTAAGGGGTGGTGTGACAGATTTTTTTCAAGAAAGGGGAAAAGGGGGTGAAAAGCCACATGTAGGAAAACTTCGCCGATTTTGTATTATCGTAATGGAAAGATTTGAGCCTTTAAATTAGTATTATTAGGTGGTATTTTATTTACTACTATGGTGATCGATTTGGTTATTCTTCGTTGTGTTAATGTAATAGTTCATTATGAAGTTAGAGATTTTTTAGTATATTACATGTTATTTGCAGGATAGAACCCCTTGAAACAA
This sequence comes from Malania oleifera, assembly GCF_029873635.1. Lineage (NCBI taxonomy): Eukaryota > Viridiplantae > Streptophyta > Magnoliopsida > Santalales > Ximeniaceae > Malania > Malania oleifera. The sequence continues at coordinate 24,868,713 of NC_080423.1, forward strand.
AGTGCATATGCCACACATCGGTTGGTAGTAGTTAGTGGGCAGGGCCCTTCCGGTTTATAATGGGTGGCAATGACTCAGACCAGGTGCTGCAGCAGTGTTGTCAGTTTTTCGTTTGTGTGTATGCACAAAACAAGCTTTACGAATGTGCAAGAAAACAAAAATTTCCTTGCGCTGAAAAATGGAAACAGTAGAGGAAGACGAGGGGTTTTCATTAATCTAGCTCAGGGATATTTAGTATTTTCGTATACAATCAGCATTCGTCAACGCATAATTTGTAATCTCAGCAGATTATCTCGAGGGGGAGGATGACCTTTGCATTGGCAAGTTGCCAATAATGGGTATTTATGCAAGAAAAGAAAAAGGAAAATTGGCGGGGAAACACTAAATGGTGCTTGAATTGCACTGGATGATCAATAGGGGTTTGTCCTCTATGCCACCTATAAGTTGACGGGTGAGGCCTGGTGAGAGGGGTGGGAGTTGTGAGAGGGGGAGTGGTGGGAACAGCCGTTTTTGAAAAACGAGTTCTATGGGAACAAAGACCAGTACCTGTAGCCATGACTTGGAGCCAGTTCAAGGAGGTGTTCTTCGATTGATACTTCCTTGCCACTGTTTGTTAGAGACAAGAAGGCTATAAGTAGATGAATATTGATTGATGGCACGGGCATTCGAACAGTTCCACGCAATACGTGACGAGACATTATTATTGAACTGTGCACTTTTGGTTTTCACATGTTTCAGTCCCAGACTTGGAGGCTAAAAAGACGGAAGGCGGATAGAATTGACAAGTTTATTCGAAGCGAAGAGGTTCGAGAAGAGGGGTTGAGGTGAGAAAGAAATCTAGTCTAATAGGTGGCAGTTCTGAAGATTGAGTAGTAGGAATTTTTTAGGATGTTGGTTGTAAGTAAGAAATGCCCACTTAAGTAGGGAGGCGAGGAGGCAAAGGAGAGGAGTAAGTAGTACTAGGTGATACAAAGCCCAAAGAAAGAAAAGCCCATGCTCTGTAGCTGGTTTCAGGCACGGTACAGCCATAGCCACTGTGAGGGGAGATATTGAAGATCAGGGGGGATGATTGGAGATCGTTGAGCGGAGATCGGTATTATGGGCGATAGAGGTACGGTCGAGGGTCAGGGGGGTGGGCGAGCACTGTGAGGGAACACCGTGGATTGGGATATCAGGCTATAGGAGCAGGCTCTTGTCTTATATGCCCTAGATTGGGTAGGGAGATCAGAAATGGGGCGATTGTAGGGGTTTTAGAAAGTATTAAGATAGAAGAGGAACTTGTTTGCATCAATGTGGACAACTCGGTACCATATTGCGAAGAAAAAAATTGGCCGAACTCAGCCAGGTAAAATTTAACTAGGCTTTTAGACCATTTTATGTGGAAAATAAAAAATAACAAAGACACGCATCAGGGGGAGGCCAAAAAGTAGAGGGAAACCAAGCTCCTGATGCAGCGGATTTTTCTTTCTTATGGGAAATGTTTGGTCCCTGCCCGCCTGATGATGCTGTGCAGGCTTACAGGAATACTCTGGCGATAGCGTTGACCCGATACTATTACTGTTTTATTATATAAACCTGTTGTTTTATTTGACTTAGGGGCCACACATTCTTTTTTTTTTTTTTCTATGGGGTACGTCAAATTATGTGGGGTAGAAACCCAACTATTAGACACTAAGTTGTTAGTAGCTACACTTACAAGGTCAGTAGTGAGGTGTCAAAAGGTGCTTAAAGACTATCTAGTGGGCATTTAGGGAAGAGTGTTACCAGTTGATCTCATGGTATTAGATATGCAGGGGTTTGATATGATTTTGGGTACAGACTGGCTAGCAGCTAACTATGCTAGTATTGATTGTCATAAAAAAAGGGGTGATATTTAGGCCTCCTGGAGAGCAGTAATTCAGATTCGAGGGTTTTCATATGCGCGCCCCACCACAGTTGGTGTTTGCTATTAAAGCAAGGAGATTACCCCGGGATGGTTGCCAGGTTGGTTAAGATAGTGTATTATCTAAAGGGGAAAGTCGACAGATGGTTTGACATGGACGAAGGAACGAAACTGCTAATATTCAGTAGTTAGTACGTGTCAGGGCAATTTTTAAGATGTTTTTTCCAAAAAAATTCAAAAAAAGTTATTGGTTTACCCACCGAATCGTGGAAAAAATTGAGTTTTCTATCGATCTTTTACTTCCAAGGGTTAGTCCTTACTGATTTCTAAAGCACCTATAGAATGGCTTGTAGATTCGAATTGAAAGAAACCCTAAAAGATTGTTTGCAAAGAATTAGTAGACAAAACGGGTTATTAGCCATAGATAGTTGTGTCACACCTGGGGAGCGCCAGTTTTAATTGTTGAAGAAGGGGAAAAAAACGGTTGAATGATGGGAGTGAGCTTTTACTTTGGACTCTCCTGGTGTATAGACTATAGAGGAGATAGGAAAATTGGTGACAGTTAAAGAAAAAAGTATCTCTTCCTGCATTGATGGACTTATTTGATTTGGGCCTTAAGGGGAACCTTGAGGTCTACTCTAAAGAAGTGATCTTCATTTACGTCAGGATACCATCAGGCTCCCGAAAGACCTAACTTCAAACGACGCAGGAGCGTTCCGACATTTTTGTTATAGCTTTTTGATTAATTCTCCAGGTTGATATGGCCATGTTCTTTTTCTATGGACACTATGAGTTTTGTTTTTGGTTATGCCCTCTTCGAATTGACCAAAAAACGCGACCAGCATGTTTATGGACTGTAGATGAATAAAGGTTATTCACCAGTATTTGGACTAGTTTGTTATTATTTTTACGCGATTGACATTATATGGTTTACTCAAAGAGAAGAGTTTTGAGGAGCACAAAAGTCATATGGGATGGTTGCTTACACGGTGTTGAGAGAAAAGGAAGTTAGCTTATACGCTTTTAAGTTTAAGAAAACTGGTGAATTCTTGCTGAGGATGGTTATTTCAGTTACGATCTGAATAGATTATAAAAGCACGGTGGTGAATTGGAAACAAAGATCAAAGAATAGTCAGGAGGTCCAAGTTTCTTACGGTCTCTCTGGGCAAGTTCGATTACTATCGGCAATTTGTTAGTTATGAGCGGTGTTTTTTTTTGTTCCAAAATTATCAGTGGTACCTCAAATGCACACAACCTGAAACAGAGGAAAAAAAAAAAAAGAAAGGGGCTAGGGGAGGGGAAAAAGTTGTTTGAAGTTCGACTGTTGGTACTGACAAATGTGACTAGAGTTTTCAAGAGTTGAAGAATCGACTCGTCACCGCACCAATTTTGACCCATCATAGGCGTGGAGTTATATGATTATAGTGAACGTCTCTGAGGAGGCTCAAAGGTCGCCCCCACTGCTGTATTGATTCTGTGCAAACAAGGAAAGGTTGTGGCATATGCTTCTCGGTGCCTCAAGGAATATGAAAAGAACTACCTGACGCATGATTTAGAGTTGGCTGCAGTAGTGTACTCCTTAAAGATTTGGAGGCATTACCTGTATGGTGGAAAACGTGAGATCTTCATGGATCATAAGAGCTTAAAATATTTCTTCATATAGAAAGAGTTGAATATGAGGCAGAAGAGATGGTTAGAGTTAATTAAAGATTACAACTATACCATCAGTTACCACCTAGGTAAAGCAAATCTGGTAGCTAATGCCTTGAGTCAGAAATCAGGGAATACCTCTACGTAAACAATGGTGATGCAGCATCAGATCGGAATGGATTTGGAAAGTCTTAGGGTAGAGCAAGTAGAGGGAGATCACTGGGCAATTATTGCTAGTCTGGTACTTTAGCCAACTTTATTGTAGAAAACTAAGATCACTCAAATGCAAGATACATAATTAGTAAAGATCAGAGATAAAGTACAAAGTGGACAGGGAGTTGATTTTATTATTTCAGATGATGGTGCTCTGAGGTTTAGTACCAGACTGTGCGTAACTGTAGATACTGAAATTAAAAGAACCATCTTGGAGGAGGCACATCGATCCTTGTATACAATGCACCTAGGAAGCACTAAAATGTAAAGGGATCTTCGAGAATCCTTTTGGTGGAACAATATGAAGAAAGAGATAACTAAGTACATAGAGCAGTGTTTGACATGCCAGCAGGTAAAAGCTGAACATTAGAGATCGATAGGACAATTACAGCCACTCTACATTCCAGAGTGGAAGTGGGAACATATTTCTATGGATTTTGTTGCAGGATTACCGCCAAAACTTCATGGTCAGGATGCTATCTGGGTAGTCGTGTACCAGTTAACAAAGATTGACCACTTTATTTCTATCAGAGTTGGCTACTCCATGAGTAGGTTGGAAGAGATATATAGGAGATAGTAAGACTACATGGAGTTCTGGTATCCATCGTCTCTGATCGAGACCCATGGTTCACATCACAATTTTGGAAAAGTTTGCAAAGAGCCATGGGTACACAACTGACTTTCAGTATAGCCTTTCATCCTTAGACCAATGAACAGATGGAGAGGAGGATTCAAATATTGGAGGACATGTAATGAGCCTGTGCATTAGATTTTGGTGGTAGGTGGATCCAGTACATTCCACTAGTCAAATTTACTTATAATAATAGTTACCAGGCTACCATTGGGATGACACCATATGAGGCGTTATATGGTAATATTGGGATGAAACTGGTAAGAGACAGATTTTGGGGCTGGAGTTGGTTCAACAAACTATAGAGAAAATCAAACTCATTAGATATAGAATCCAAACAGCTCAGAGTCCGCAGAAAAGTTATGTAGATACTCGCCGGCGAGAGTTGGAATTTGGTGCAGGAGATCATGTATTTAGAAAATTGCACCTATAAAAGGGGTGATGAGGTTTAGGAGGATGGGTAAGTTGAGACCTAGGTACATTGGACCATTGGAGATACTTGAAAGAGTGGGTTCAGTTGCCTACAGGTTAGCCTTACCACCAGTTCTATCCAGAATTCATGACGTGTTCCACATATCGATGTTCAGGAAGTACGTCCCAAATCCCTCTCATGTGATTAGTTATGAGGTATTGGAGCTTGATGATGCCTTTTCTTATGAAGAACTATCAGGACAAATTTAAGATCGAAAGGAACAGGAACTATGTACAAAGAAAATTTCACTAGTGAAAGTACTATGGCGCAATCATGCAGTCAGGGAGGCTTCAGGGGAATTAGAGGAACAGATGCGCCAGCGATATCCACACCTATTTAGTGGAGATTGGAGATAAGATATTAAAGAGAAGAATAACTAACAGTGTATGTTGTGTTGTTGACTTGTATAGTATAGGGTAGGATAGTTAGTATTTTGATTTTAGGTTATAAATGGTTTTAGGAAAGTTTTCTTTTTCTTTAAATGATTGTAATCTCCCAGAACTCTTTCTTGTAACAACGACATTCCTCCATAATAAGTGAGGATAATTAATAAAATTGTAGCGAATTTTCTTCAAAGATTGGTATATATCATAGATAGAAAATTTCAAGGACGAAATTGTATAAGGAGGGGAGAATTTAGAGACTCGGAAAATATAATATTAAAAATAACTAAGAAAAAGAGGAAAATGGCTTGGTGAGGAGAAAATCGGTGACGATTTTCTAAAGTGTTAAGAAAATCGTCGACGGTTATATAGTTTTACCGCAATCGGGTAAGAGGGTAACAGTGAAAATTGGGTAAGGTTAAAGACAAAACCGGTGACGATTTTCTAGGAGCCTAAGAAAACCGTCGACGATTTTCGCCAGAGACAGAATGCTATTTAAGGGCTGCATGTCTTTTCTTCTTTTAAAATTCAAAAACTCTCTCTCTCTCTCTCTCTCTCTCTTCATTTTCCCACTCTAGAGTCGCCCAATCGACGATCAAACTTCGTATCTAGAGCCTAGTGGTGATCCTTGTCATTTTGACTAGAGCAGAATTATGTTTGTTAGCTTTGGTGTATTCCCAAGAGGGGGGGTGAATTGGGTATTTAAAAATTTGTCCCTAGGTCAATCGGTTTAATAGCAGTATTACTCAACCTAGGGTCTGTCTATGTAATCCCAAATGCACTGATAAATACAATATGCGGAAATTTAATTTATACGCATCATTCACACTATAACATACACATGCGGTAAATATACAGTGCGAAAATATAAACAGACGCACGATATGTTATCAGGGTTAGGCCAAATATGCCTACGTCCCCCACTCTAGCTCGCAAGCCCAAGGATTTCACTAATGCTCACTTAATGGGTGGAGCGGCACTGTTTAGAACCAGGTCAATTCAAGGGACTGACCTCAACCAACACGTCTTATCAGGATGGCGCACCTAGCTTTCCTCACTGGGTCTAAGCTAGTCTGGGACTATTCAACAGGGCTAGTCTCCCTCTTCAGCCCGTGCTTGGAATACAACAAATGTGTCTAAAGTTTTGTATACACGGAAATGCTTCTTACACAAGCGAATATGTACCACTACGCACAATATAATCAATGCACCTCAATGATGTAAGAACTATAAGCTCGGTGCCCTACATGTGCAATCATCACTTAGTATAGTGATTATCTCAAGTCAAGCACATAAGTGTTTTTACAAGCTAATCTTTGAAACTAGGCAATGATAAACTCTCAATTTTAGTTTAGGGTTTCAAAGATTTAAACTAATAGAAATCTAGAATATCTCCAAAATAATTTTCTCAATAACAATGCACAATGAGATATTCAAAATTGAGTTTGTAAAATATTTTTACACACAAAAAATTATAGGCTAAGGTAACTTACAATGACAATGCAAGAACCACAAGCCACTAAGTCTTCCTACATAAGATTTATCAAATAAAATTGATGGGAGAACTTAAAGCTTTACTATCAACAAAAATCAAACAATCAATGTAGCAAATGAGAGTATGAGCAAATTAGAATGATGCACAAGAACACTAAATATACTCACAACACTTGAATGATCAAGGAAAATGGAGTTTTGAAGTGTATGGGAGTATTATAGGCTAAAGAAGGATTTTTGAATTTGAGAGAGTTTGACCCTAATCAATTTTGTTAATCCTTACTAATTATTACAAATGAACACGTATATATAGGCAAGGGGAAATTTTTTACCGTTAGGGGTTCAATGGGGATAATTAAATTTGTTTTACAAGCAATTAATAAAATTAACCCAGTTTACCCCATTTAATTTTCAGTAAAAATTAATTTTACCCGAGAGATTCGGGTGGCTGAACCGAGGTTCGCTCACCCGAATAGACTCATCTTGAAAAAATCATTTTAAACAGTTCGGTCGCCTGCGTGAAGGTTTGGTAGCCCGAATAAAAGTTAGTACCATTTGTTCATAGATTCGGGTGCTCGGTCAGTGGGTTAGTAGCCCAAACACAAAGGTTTGGTCGCCCGGGGTTGATTATGAACTGAACTACTCGGCAGCCCGAGTTTGTGAAAAGGTCACATCTAGGGGTTCGGATGCCCGAGGGTGATAGGGTCTTTCTTGGTTCGGCAGCCCGAGATGATTTGTTCATCTGGGGTTCGGTCACCCGACCTCTCTCAATTTTTTCAATTTAGCCCTATTTCTCTTCAATTAATTCCCTAGATAATATATGTGATTATGGGGAGAAACTCAAGTGTTGTGTATGGACCTAGGGTCATTTCTAAGGCCATTCTTCTTGCCAAAAAACTCTGGCATTGGTGGACCGATCCTAAGGTCACTAAGGTCTTGAGCTTTATAGTTCCTACATGCATGCAATGCAGATTATTGCAGACCTTTGCCCTATATTACTATTACAGTCCCAAATAAAGCAGTAGTATAAAGTAAAATAATAAGAAAGCTTTAGGGTCTTTGTTTTCTTTAAGTCTTCATGTGCCATCAACTGATTTCGCCAATATGAACCTACACACAAACTTGAAAAACATTAAATACAAAAAGTATTTGTCATTATCAAAACTGAGAATGACCTATATGGTCAACAATGTTCTGAGGATCCCAAGCACCTTCCTAAACTAAGGTGAGGAAGTTGTTTATGATGTTGATTGTGGTTTTAATTAATTTAATGGGTGTATAGGTCTAGGAATGTGAATATGAACATAATTATGGGGTGAATTGATAAATTGGGATTTGTGGAATACGGGGTTTTGGTGTGAACACCGTAGGCACGGGTTTAGGGTTCCTGTGGGCATTTCCTTAGGGAATGAGGTAAGAGTAATAAATAGTTAATTATTTGATGTTTCATTGATTAAATAGAGTATGTGGATCTAGGATAAATATGAATGTGGTATTATTCGAGGGAATGTATGATTTCAGGGTTTTTGAGTTTCGAACGTCGCGAGCATGAGTATAGTATTTTAGCAGGCTTCTCGATAATCAGGTAAGGGGAATAAGTTACACCAATTAATTTTTGGGAATATTATCAATTAAAGTGTCGCGACATCCCGGGAGCGCGTGTGCCCCCGGGCGGCGAAATTAAAAAATCAATTTTATTTTGAAGGAAAAACATGGAATATCGGAGTCGCCACTAACCTTTAGTGCGGTTAGAACACATGATTACTACCCCGTTAGGGGTAGAATCGGTCTACATTACCAGAGTTAGGCTCGGGAGTTCGGTTACGCGAGGGGAAGGTATGAGCACCCCCTACGCGCCCGTTCTTACGAACGGTACCTAATTAATTTAAAATTATCCCTAAGTTAATCTAATAATTCTTTAAATTACTCCTTTTTTATGAATTTATAAGTACATGTAAAAAATAACTAAATAAATAAATAAAATAATAAATAAATAAAGATAATATATATATATATATATATATATATATATATATATATAGATATTCCCTCAGAGCTTAGGGTACGTGATGCCCGAAGGCTCATACCCTCGCAATAAAATCATAGGGATGAAAATAAAAAAAATATTTTATAACAAAAATAATAATGATAATAATAACAATAAATAAAATAATAATAAAATAATAATAATAATGATAATAATAAACATCATAATAATAATAATAATAAATAACGGTAAAAATAATAGCGATGATAGTACTAACAATAATAATAATAATAATAATAATAATAATAATAATAATACCTCAGCATATGTATATATATACGTATGATAATAAATAACATGTACTCTAATATATGGTAATAATAACACGTAACTCAAATGTATATATACACCAATATTGATAATACCATCTACCTTAACATATATATATATATATATATATATATATATATATTTGCACAATAATAATAATAATAATAATAATAATAATAATAATAATAATAATAATAATAATAATACCACGTACTAGGATATGCAATATTGACACATGTATGTATATGTATATAATAATTATAACAATAATAATATTAGTGCTCATAGGCATACCTAAATAATACAATACATACTTTAATATTAACATATGATTAATGATGAAATGTACAATATGAAAATAATTAATGAAATTAAGGAAACAATACGATCTTACAATTAATATGTAAACTATACAATATGGAGATAAATCAATTCTAAAATTAGTATGTACTTACACGATTATGAATATGACAACAAGATAATGAAATTATGGAAACACTCAATGCTAAAATCAATATGCAAAGATCCTAACAATTCTAAAAATACCATGAACAATATGAATGAATCAAAACCCTAATATATATATACGTAATTAACATAGCAATAGGGAAAAATCCAAGATATACGGCATTAATGCAACAATACTAATAATCCAAAATATACCATATTAACACCATAAAAATATTACGATTTAAACTAAAAATAAATATTACAATTGAAATCTTACCTTGGCAATAAAAAGAAAAATCCTACAAGAATGAGAACAAACAAATTAGTATTTATAAATATGGACATCCTGAATAAATATACCAATAAAAAATATACATATGATGAAATATACCATAATATTAAAAATGCCCCTTACAATAACAATGAACATTTAATAATGGTTGAAATAATAATAATAATAATAATAATAATAATAATAATACAACAAAATTAACTGTCCTAAATTAATATACAAACTACATAATACTAATACTAATATAACTAACATAATAATAATGCTAATATTAATAAACCAACCATATAATGATGTTACTAATAATGATGTATAAATCATACAATACTAATAATAACAATACACCTATAATGTGATGACAATATTAGAAATATTATACAAATCATATAATAATATTATTAATGGTTATATACAAATAATATAACAACATTATTAAAAATGACATTCACATGACAATAATACTATTACCAATAATATACAATATCATAAGATAGCAAAATGGAACAATGAACTATGATAAGATATAAATAAGCATATAACATTAAAAATAATAAACAATGATAAATCACCATATAATGAACCTTAACAAACATATATACATATACTGTAACCACATAACACAATAAACCATGATGAATACGAATATATATACATAATAGTAAAACAGATACGAACATAACCATATTAATAAAATATATGAAAAAATAATAATAATAATAATTACAAATAAATAAATAAATACCAAAACAAAATCTCACCTTTGGGCAGTGTTGTGTGTGCGTTCTGTGTATGTGAGTGTGTGTGTGTGCGCAGGGAACTCAACGTGGAGCTGGAGTTGCAGCGAGTAGAGGGACTGGTTCGCAGAGGAGAGGAGATGGTGCGCGGCTCTGCTGGAGACTGGAACAGAGGACTCCCGGTGGTGTGGCTTGCTGAGGGGATGACGTACGGGGCCGAGGAGTTGCAGAGGCTACTGCGAGTAGCCTGGTGAGGAGGCTTGCCGGAGGTTCAGGTTCTGACGGAGCTGCTGGGCGCCACTGAGAGGGACTGGCTGTGGTGCGGCGGGTGGCGGGATCGCGCCGGCGACTAGTAAAGAGCAACGAGAGCAGAGGAGCCTTCGGGTTGCTGTTTGAAGGCTGGAGAAACCCCAGGTTGCTGCTGTGCTCTGCCGGTGCTCTTGGGTCTTCGAGTGGCTGTGTGGAGGTCCGGGGATGAGATGCGGCTGTTGGTGATGCTCACGGCTGGGCAGAGGGGCTGTCAGGTGGTGTGCCGTGAGCTTGCTGAGAGATGGGGGGTGACGGCTGCTGCTTGGAGGATGAGGGATGGAAGAGGATGGAAAAGAGAGGTGGGAGAGTTGCCTGGTGTGAGGCCGCTGCTGTTGCAGCGAGTGAGGGAGGCTCGATGAGTGGTGGCTGGGTGCGCGCGAGAGAGAGGGAGAGAAGAGAGGCTTTAGGTTTTTTTTTTTGTTTTTTCTTTTGTGTCTCCCTGGCCGTCTCCTCCTCCGGCTGTGGCTCCCCCCCTCTTCTTATAAAAAAAACTTTGAAAAACCCTAAACATATTTCCTTTTTGGGATTTTATTTTTCTTTTTCTATTTTTTTATTCTTATTCTTATGGTAATAATAGATATAGAAATAATAATAATAGTAATAATAATTATAGTAATAGCATCAATAAGGTAATAGTAATAAATAATAATAATAATAATACTACTAGTAAATAATAAATAATTATAGTAAAATAATAATAACAATAATATTAATAAAAATAAAATACTATTATAATAATAATAATGATAACATTACCAAAAGTAATAAAAACAATAATAGTAATAATAATAAATAATAACAATAATAATAGTAATAAATAATATATGAAAAATAAAGGTAATTATAGTAAAGTAAAAATAAACGTACTAGTAATAATAAATAAAAATGAATAATAATAATAATAATAATGATAATAAAAATACAAGTAAAGTACTAATAATATAGGAAAATAATAATAACAAAATAATAATAATAATAATAATAATACTAATAATAAAATAATAATAATAAGACTAATTAATAATAATAATAATAATAATAAATGAAACAATAAAAATACTACTAATAATAATATAATAATAATAATAATAATAATAAGGTAAAATAATGATAATAATAAAATAATAATAATAATAGTAATAACAAAGATAAATAAATAAATAAAATAATAGTAAAGGTAAAAATACTAAAATAATATCAATAATAATGAAAATAATAAATAATAATAATAATAATAAACAATATAAATAGAAATAAAAATAAAAGTAATAATGATAATAATAATAATAATAAATAAAATAATAGTAATAATAGTAATAAAAAATACTAATAATAATTATAATAAAAATTGAAAAAAAAATAAATAAATAAATAATAATAATAAAATAGAAGTAAAAATAAGTAATAATAATAATACTAATGAAAAATAATAATGATAGTAATAATAATAATAATGAAAAATAAGAGGGGACCCATTGTTCTATTTGGCTAGGGCAAAAATAGGGTGTCTACATAAAGTATAACATGTATTTATGGGATTTGAATTTTACATCTATTATATGTTTGTGAAAATTCAGAAATTTGGGTTACAAGAAAGTTTTACAAATGATATGTATTATTTTTATATAGCAGGAAAATGTAGTTTTCTTGTATAGATTATAGTATAAGAGTTTCATTTAAATTGTGTGACATGAGAAATAGCAAATATAATATAGAGATTTCATAAAGAAATTTATACAACTTTTACAGAACCATGATTATTTATATACAACTTTTATAGAACCATGATGATATATAGCTTTTACAGAACCATGATATATAGTTATTATAGAGCTATGATATATAGATTATACATAATCATGGTGTTATAGTTTATATAGAATCATGTATTACATTTTATTACAGAATCATGCTAAAACAGTAATATACAGAAATAATATTGTATAGTATCAGATCCCTGATGGACCAGCACAGATTACAGAGCACGGTACCATAGCTAACACAACATAGAATGAATTTAACATCTTAGATAGAGTGTGGAATAGTCGATTGTGCCTAGAGGAGAGACGTGGAGCTCCCTCGTAGGACTAGGTTGAGGGGGCCAATTGTACTTAGAGGTTTGTAGTTTTACTTAGCTTGGTAGGCCAGCCAGAGTTAAGTCCTACCCACGGGCCGCACATCCCGAGCATGCGAGGTTAATTCATGCATACAATTATCCATCCAGGGGAAGCTTTCACAGTTAAATAGATAAATGTATACAGTTTTTACAGAGATTAGGATCTATCTATTACAGTTAAAAGTATGTTCAATAGAAAGCTTATTTTAAAAGGCATAGGTGTGAGTTATGATATGTTTTGCACAGAAATGTTGTCATAGTTATAGTTGAATTAATAATTATATTATTCAAGTTAAACTCATTTACCACGCACTGGATGTAATTTATCCCATCCTACTAAGAGGTGTCTCACTCGAGAATTCCAAAAATTTAGGTGATCCAGATAGGTGTGCGAAGCGTGCTCCGAGATAGAGGGGACTATTGTATTGCCCTAGCTGCAGGGTAAGTTTTTTTGTTGGGAGTTAAATTTTTGGGTATGCCCCTAAAGCATTGTGTTTGGTTTTGGGACATGTCCATATATATTTTGGAAATTACTAAAACTCCGGTATTTTAAATAAGGTCAATGTATTTTTATACTTTTTGTTGCATAGGTGGTATGTTTTGTGAACAGGTATCCTCAGTACAACTTGAGGTCCGAGACATGATAGTGGATATTATTATGGGTATTAGAGTACTGTTATTTTGTTACAGGATATAAAAAAAATGGTAATTTTGAGGTTGTGACAAAAAGCGATCGGGAGAGTTGTGCCAGGGTGCGTAGAGTAAACATGTAAGTCAAATATATTATTTAGTTCATTATTTTATTAAAAACGTCGAAGTTGTATTCTTATTTATTCATTTTTATCCTTTTCATTGTTGAAAATAGGCGAAAATGCTCAAGTTGAGTGATGCACCCATTCTAAAGGGGAGTCAGCCAATGAAGAATTACGAGATCTCCGCTCAGGTGCTTAAGGAACGAGGGGGGCTGGGTGAAAGGTCTCGGGAGTGGATACATCGCCCCAACAACATCATCTTCAGCGGCCACAACGACGTCTTGTGCTGAACTTGACCAAGCGCGTAGGGAAGTCGAGTCTCAAAAGGAGGAGATGGTTCTCTAGATGCAGATGATGGAAATGGAGAACCATAAATTGAAAGAGAAGGTATCCAACTTTGTGTCCCTGATGCTAGCCATGATGAATAGGCAAGAGCAGCTTGAACAAAGATTAAACCAATCTCGTCCAAATGATGCATGTAACAACCTCCTTATAAAATAAATTCTCTACTATTTTAAATTAAAACAATTTCCTACACAGCAGAAAGCAAATAACATGAAATACAACGTTATATATATATACAATACCAGAGTGCCTAAATGTTCCACAAATATTACATATTTCACTATACTCTCAAGAACTACTCTTACTAATACCAGAGCTAACAAGATTGAACCCCAAAACGCTCACCCTCAAAAAAGGCAAACTAACAGCTCCTCTATCTGCGAGCCTGCTCCACTAGCCCAACTGGCTCACCTGAAAAATAATTCAACACTGGGATGAGTCAAAGCTCAGTAAGATGAAACATGCTATCACTAGTGTGTGGCTACTGAGATGTGAATCTGTAAAAATTAATCCGAATTAAGAGTAGTACAAATAACTAAAACTGAAAATGCTGATACTACATAACATATTATAAAACATTTAACTACAAAATTTAACATGTCAAACTGTATGAAATTACTTTTCATAATAATACTACTATTTCGAAAAATATGATAATACTACAATATCTGAGAATATTTCCCTAGATGGCTATATGTCATAATTTAACCCCTCACGACAGGGTTGTGCAGCCCAAAGGCTGGATCTATCCTGGTTGGCCTACCAAGGTAAACCACTCTACTCCTCGATCAGATTAGCCCTCCTCAACCCATATCTAATGGGGAGCCTGTCCACAACTAAGCACGATTGACCTCATATCACTTACTATCTGAGTTAAATGGTTGCACTCTTAACTAAATATCTGTATATCTGTAGCTACGGTACCATGCTCTGCTGTCTGATCCATCAGGGTCTGATACTATATAACACATTTCTATATACCACTAACTGTTTTACCATGATTCTGTAATAACTACAAATATATCAACTGTATCTTTCTGAGATAAACTGTAAATACATTGTTATGGTACTGTAAAACTGTAAAATCATGGTATTCTGAAAGATATTGTATAAACATGTTTCTATACTATATTCATACTCTCATGCCACACAATAATTTAAAACATTTTAGCATAAATAATAAATTGCATAAATTTCTGCTCTGAATAATAATCTGGTAAAAACATAAACTTCATACTGAAATCATACTAGGTTTTCCTAGCATAGCATGTTTCCCATACCAAACTATCGAAAAGCCCCTATCGTATACTGATCCTACACCCGCAGGGCTTCCTATTCCACACCTTGAAAACCACATTTTTCATAACATAATATCAATATTTCTTGGTCTACATCATTTCCTACAACTGTCATAAGGTCAAAAACTGAATAAAAGGTCTTACCCTGATTTTGGGGAGAAATTTGACTCAATCCCACCGACGATCCACTCCAGCATACTTGAAGAGAACTCCGTCAGGAGTGTCGTGGTGGCCTCAAATCGTCAGTCCGGCAACTGACGGGGCCGAAATCAAAGAAAGTTGGAAGGAGAACTGTAGGAGAGAGAAAGAGGGAAACACGACGCTGAATTTCTGCGTTTAACCGAGGTTTTGCACTATTTATACTGCAGGATTCGTCGACGAGCCACGTCACCTCATCGACGAGTCCTGTAGAAAGTTTGTTGACGAACTTATCCCCTCGTCGATGAATTTCAAACATCCCAATAATCCTCTCTCGATCGGTATCTTCTCATCAACGAGATGAGACCTCGTTGACGAGATCCTAAAGTACCCTCATCGACGAAACCCCTGTGTTCGTCGACGAAGTCTGCTACCTCTTTCTGTTCCTGTTTCCATCCCTCCCTCTTTATTATTTAAATAACATTATTCTTTGGGTCGTTACAATGCAGGTGGCTCCTCCTCTAAACAATAAGGTGTTTCTTCTTGTAAATTGTCATGTTTGGATCTTAGTTCAACAGATCTCACAATATTTTTTGTGCTTTGTTTTAGAAACTAATGGAGCCAGTAAAGATTGAATGTTGGGTTGTTGTAAATTTCTCAACTCGATGTGATATACGTGGTCTTGTGAGAATCTAATTAAACGTGGAGAAATGAAGGGACTTGTAAGTTTTATGATAATGTTTTCTGCAATATAAGAGTCTAGATTAATGGAGGTTCTTTGTCATGTGTTTTGTAGCTCAATGAACCTCCATTCGATGTATTTGAAGAGAACACTCAGTTGAACACTCACCCTCTATACCCATAGTGTCTAAGGTTCCTACCTTAATTCTTGGGATGGATGTCTCTCATGGCTCTCATAGGCAGTCTGATATACCTTCAATTGATGTGGTAACATGTTGCCCTATGAATTTATAATTGCATATGTATAGTTTATATTTTAGATAAATTGATTTTTCTACTAAAATGCATGCCCGTACAGAATGCCTCCTGCATGACTGATGCAGTAATGTAAATTACATGCTGGTAGAGATTATAGGTTCTCGCATACTCAAACTTAATTATTATATATTCACTACTTGAATCTCTCAAGTTAAGTACATGAATTATCAGGAAATGTCTTATTTACAGATAGTATGCTACCGAAATTTCGGTAGACTTTCCCAATTAAATTAAAGATTGTAAAACATGCACTAAGATGATAGTAAGTTAATGCATGCAAAAATATTTTTTGAAAGGATGAGTGAATCATAAAATAATAATTAACTCTCATCTTTAATTGAAAATGCTTCAAGATAATTAAATAGGTTAGTACATGTAAAATCTAAAATGCCTTATAATTTGAAAAACATGTACACATTTTTTGTCTTAGGCTGATCTAGTTCATGGACACTATTTGGTCCTAATCCCTAGGATGTGAACTTCATGTGGAACCCAATTGATCAATAATCACGTCATATGTAACTAAGATATTTGCACGACTTATGGGGAGCTTGTCATGTTGCACACACTCATTGTATTTTCAAGTACCTTGAACATCATATCCTGCATCTACTAAATCAATCTTTGATATGGATTGTGCCGGGTACACATGGACACCGTTCATGACTTAATAAAACCCTGTACAAAGATAATTATGATAAAATGAATGTTAAAATATTTTTGAAAGGATGAGTGAAAGTTAAATGAATATTAATATTCATCCTTTATGCGAATTGCATTGCAAATTACTATCCATAATGCACCGAATGATTAAATCTTTTTTATGGATGATATTATGTTTTATGAATTGTAGATTGAACTACTGGAATACATGTTTGTGTTGAACGCCAATTGTTTATTTTCAACTTATTTCCTCCTTCATTAGCAAAGCCTCAAAATCATTCTTGAAAGAAAATCTCCTACTAACTAAATCCTTCAAGATATTTACCCAAGTCTTTTGCATGATCAATATCCTCAAGTCTCCCTTTGGGTATTAGAATTTCAAATGTACACATCACCAAAGGAATCCCTATTCCATCTTTTCAATGCACACTTTAAAATGTCAACCTATTCACAAACCTAAAGCTCTCACACCCCTCACACGAACAATTATTCCAAGATCCGTATATAAAGGACAAAAAAAAAAAGAAAGACAAGAAACACAAATATCCTAAGGAAGTCATGTAAACAATGAACATCACATTCTATTTTTTCATAAAACTATATTCTGATATAGATTGTTTGTGGGATGCATAAACACATTACATTATTTAATGCTCATTATATGAAGCTCTAGCATGCGCTCATAAAATTCAATACTCGTTGGATTATTATGAACTATTTATTGTAAACGCCTAGGTTTGGAGCACATCTCTATGGAAAATGTCCTATTTGCAGACGAAATGTTACCAAAATTTTTTAAACTGATAAAACTTAACTATTTTAAATTGTATCATTTTTTTAATCATGTCCGAATGTTCGATTATTTTGCTATCAAATCATTGATACTTATAGTACATATACATATATGTTCAAAAATCGTATACTAATTTTTTTATGATTCTTAATTTATAAGGTTTGCAGCTGTCACAGCATCAATACGATGCCATGCACTACAGCCGGATGCAGCTTTTGATTTTTTTTTTTTGTATTTTTTTGTTGTCTAAAAAGATGGAATTTATGTATTTTAATTTGAATTTGTATAATGTATTCGTATTTGAATTCAAATTTTGAATTTTTTTGTTATTTGAACAGATGAAATTTCTGTATTTTAATTCAATTTCTATAATGTATTTGAATTAGAATTTTCAATAATTTATGAATTTTTTTTGTAATTATGGTTTAATGTTATGTATGCAAAAATGTAATTACAAGATTTTTACAAGAATTAACGATTCAAAATAATAATAATTTTAAATTATTTGTGACAGTTTTAAAAACGTCACTAATAAAATGACCATTTTTAAGTATTAGTGACGAATTTCAAAATCGTCACTAATACTAGAATAATAATGACGAATTTCAAAACTGTCACTAAAGCCTACGTATTAGTGACAGTTTTCAAATTCGTCACTACTATATACTATAGTATTAGAGACGGTTTTGAAATTCGTCACTAATACTCTATTATTAGTGACGATTTTGAGCGAAGCCAATGTAGAATTTATAGTGACGGTGTTAGAGTTTTAGTGACGATTATAATCCGTGACTAATACTCTATTATTAGTAACGCTTTTAAAATTTGTCACTAATAATTATTCGTAACCGCAATTATGGCGACTATTTCGAAACCGTCACTAATACTTGTGAATCTGACGGTTTTTTTATTATTAGTGACGATTTTAATCTTTCGTTAAAAATCAGTTTTTTTGTAGTGCACGTGGAAGGCCCGGTTCCCGCCTATTCTCTCCCCTAAACCGGGTCAACTCAATCTTGACCAGTTTACCTGAGTCAAATCGATTGAACCATTTTGACTTCCCGAACCGCCACAATTTTTTTAATTAATGTTAATTGATTTTTAATACATTTTTAATTCAAAAAATAGTAAAAAAGTCAAGAAAAAATCAAGGATAAAAAAATCAAGAAAAAAAAAAATGTGACTCATTTTTTACTTGAAGGACCAAAAAAATAAAATAAAATAAAATAAATTGAAAATCCAAAAAATAAAGGAAAATTGAGAAAATTCTTTAAAAACCTTGAAAAATTGCAGAAAATTTATAAAAATAGAGAAATTTTTTGAGAATATTTTGGGACTATTTTTACTCAGTTTTTATCATTTTCTAGTGGTTTCTCTTGTGTGATTTGTTTATCGTATATTTTGTTTGCCGCATGAATGCATGTTTTGTCTGTTCTTTTATGTGCGCATATGCCTACATGATTGTGGGCGCGTGTGCACAACCCTTATGAGGAACATTAAAAATTGAGGTTCTTTGATCCTAAATTATCACTTGAGGAGCGAAGATTCTAATAGAATTACTTTGAATCTTTTCATTAGTTGCTCTATTAGAATCTCCGAACTATGGTGCACACCTTGCATGCATTTTTGCATGAATTGTGATATTCATTGCATCTTATAAATATGTTTATTTGTTTCAGTTTCTTGCTTGTGTTTGATTACTTTTGAATGAGAACTTTAAAGAATTCTCCTTTTAAATCTTAAAGAGGATGTCTTTGCATGCCTTTGAGGTTTGAAGATAGGAGGTATTTATCTTATGCAAGTCCTCCTGCTGGCAGCTAAAGGTTAGGTAAAAAAAACTATAAAAAATAAAGAAAAATTTTAAGTAAATAATTCTCAAAGGATAATCGATAGTTGTGTTGTTAGCACACATTTTTGGAGGTCGTGAGGTGAGAATAGTCTCTGTCTTTCTTAAAACTATCCAATATTTAAAGGCTAGATAAATAACAACATAGAAGAATTGAAGTCTTGAATGGTCAATTTTGAAAGTAATCCTTGGGCCAATCAGGTATCATTCACTCGACAGGTGTAAAAGGGTGCTAAAACCTTCCCTTTGTATAACCGTACTCCCAAATATAATCTTGGTGCACAGACCATAGACTACTGGCTTCCTTCGACCTAAGCGACCAATGAATTAGTGATACGTTAAAAAAATATTCCAACCGCACTTAAAATTAATAGGTTACTAACGACTCCATTATTTTTAAAGTAACACATTTTTCAATCCATACATATTGCACCAGGCATAAAGGATAAGGCCACATGGCAGTTGCAATAGAATAATTTCCTTTTTATTCAAACTAATCTTTCGGCATGTATTACAGTAGGTGCATGTTATTCACGAATATTTAAATTCCTCGACAGGTGGCTACTTTGATGTGAGAGTTTTCATTAAAAACAAAAAATTAATGCAGGTATTTTCCAAACTCTCTACTTTCAAAAAGTCAGTTCAAAATATTGCTGCAAAACCACCGGGCCATGCATGCATGCATGGCAGTACGTATGTTAGCTCCAAAATTAATACTGGACCACATATATATAACTTTAAACATGCAGAGGACAGTGAAGCCCATGCCTCTCATGTGCTCCATGTTCCCAAACACTTCCTCTTACAGTCTTAGCGCAAATTAAACCCCACTTATGTACATCTAGCTTATGGCTCCCTTTCACGACCTAGCTAGCTAGTTAGCTTTAAAAATAAACAGAAATGAAAGTAGTAGTATATATATTTATATACCCATGCAGTTTGCGTTTGTGCATGGTGTTTTGCATGCTGGTTTCGCTTTATATGTATGTTTGTATATGTTTATACATGTATGCATATATGTATGTGGTGGGGTCTTTGAAGAATTAATGGGCACTTGAGTGCACTTGAGTAGTTCAAACTTCAAGCTACCTGGGTAGCCACCCCAACATGACTCATGTGAGTTTGGAGGATTATGGATGGGGAGAGGAGTACTGTATATGAACATGTGAAATGACACGCAGCTAGGGATTGTGTGGGCTCAAACGAATATTACATTGTTTGGGATGTCTCGGTTTCACCTTTTAACTTATGCATTAATGTCTTGTACCATTTTCTCTGCACTCTCTCTCTCTCTCTCTCTCCCTACCATTTCTGTAAAAGGAAAAAAAAATAAAAAATAGAGGAGGGCATTTTGAATTATATTTTTTTTCCAATATTAAATACTTTTAACAATAAAAATTTATTATCAATATATTTAAAAGTTAAGAAAAGTATTTTCCTTTTCTCTTTTTTTTCTTTTTCTCATTCTTGATGCTTTCAAGTTTTGATGGGTTTTGGGTTTCTTTTATTTTTCTGGTTTTTCTTTTTCACTGAAAATGCGAAGGATAAGAAGGAATCGCGCATATATGAATCCACCAACCAGCATGATAAAATGAATGGCCACCTCAAAGATAATGTGGATCTTATCCCCCCGAACCAGAGGCCATCATTGATGATGTGTTGACTACAAGCAAAATGGCGAGTTGATTAGCACATAAAGGACCGTTTGCAGCAGTCCCGGATACTTTAAATTTATTCCAAGCATTAACTTCTGATGTTCCATTAATTTTAGAATCACTTATCCAAAAATATTCAATTTTAAAAAAATTAAATTGCATAAATGGTCTTAATAAATATTAAATTAGGTAAAACCCTTCTCTGCTTGAATATCAAGGTAATATTTCAAATGAAAAATTGTAATTCTCAAGACTCAATCCCTAATCATTTAACCAAGAGAGCCTTGAGTTTATCACTGAGCAACTCTTGAAAGGGTAAATTAGATAAATTTTGAAAATTTTAAATACATGGTTGTATATGAGAAAATAAGTTCAATAAAAAATCAGAGCAAAATAATGGCTTACTAACAAGTCAAGGATGAATCCTCGCAATCATCAAAGAGGAGGAAGAAGGCACTCCTTGTGAGTAAGGATGGCAAAGAGAAGTTTAAAAAAAATCGAATCAAAATGAATTGAAAAATCAATTAACTATTTTGTTTGTTCGATTTTGGTTTGGAATATTTATTTTTTTGGTTATTGGTTTGATTTTGGTTCAACCAATTCAATGTATATGTGTGTTTGCGTGTGTATGTGTGGTACATATTATCTACAATATTATATGACATTTTAATAATTTAAATTTAAAAATTTTATTTTGCACTAAGAATGATGCTTAAATTTTAAAGATGAATATTTTAAATTTACATGTTAATTATTATAAAAGTAAAAATATTATTTTTTAATAACTTTAAAATTTTAAAATACACTTAATGGCTCGATTTAAATTTTATTTTGCACTAAGAATGATGCTTAAATTTTAAAGATGAATATTTTAAATTTACATGTTAATTATTATAAAAGTAAAAATATTATTTTTTAATAACTTTAAAATTTTAAAATACACTTAATGGCTCGATTTAATTCACTATTGCATATTGGTTTAAAAAATTGATCAACTAAATTTTGACTAACCATTTTAAACGGTATGTTTTTGTTTCACATTTTTTAGCAAATCAAAACTTTGGTTCAGTTAACAGTTTGACAGGTATGATTACCACTTCATCTAAAAGTTTAAGCTATTAGGTTGTGGGCCACTAATGTATATCAAGCTTTAACACTCCCCCACACGTGCAGCCCGACAGCACATGGAGAGATAAACACACAATAAAGTTTTAAATATCATAGAATAAATGCGGGCGACGAAACTAGAATGTAGGACCTCCTGGTAATCAGCTTTGATAGCATGTTAAAAATATGTTTTCAAAAAAAAAAAAAAATGTCGTCTCATTTTTCTTTTTATAGTCAAAATGGACTATTATATATAAATTTATAAGAGTAAATCAAGATCCTAACAAATCGCCTAAATATATATAGGAAACTTAATTCCACTAATTGAAGGGATTACAAATCACATAAATATATACAAGAAACTAATTACCTTAATTGAAGGGATTACAAATTACCTAAATATATATAGGAAACTAATTACCTTAATTGAAGGGATTACAAATCACCTAAATATCTCTCAATTTCTAAAATTAAGCTAATGTAATCTTAACACTCCCCCTCAAGTTGAAGCATGTATATCCAACATGTTCAACTTGATTCTTAATTCTTTAAACACATTTCCTCCAAGAGCCTTCGTAAAAACATTAGCCAACTGCAAATGAGGTGGAACAAATTCGGTGATGATTTGACCATCTTGTATCTTTCCTCTTAGAACATGACAATCAAGTTATTTTTGTTTGGTACGCTCATGATATACTAGGTTTGCTGCTATGTGGAGAGTAACTTGATTATCACATAGCAACCTTACTGGTCCTATAGAAACTTGTCTATCATTGAGCAAAAATCTGAGCCAAGTTAGCTCACACGTTGCCACTACTATAGACCTATACTTAGCTTCTGAGGATGATCTTGAAACTGTTTTCTGCTTTTTTTTCTTTCCATGAAATCAATGAATTCCCTAAGAATACACAATAACTTGTAGTTGATCTTCTTATCATATGACAATTTGCCCAATTAGCATCACAATAAGCCTTTAAGGTAAAGGAATTTCTTGAAGAGAACAACAAACCTAAACCAGGACTACCTTTCAAATATTTGATAATGCGAAAAGCAGCAGACTAGTGAGGCTTTCGCAGAGCACGCATAAATTGGCTTCGAATATTAACTAAGTATGTGATTTCTGGTCTTGTAATTGTGAGATAGATTAGTTGTTCAACTAACCTCCTGTAGTGAGCTAGATCATGTCGCAGATCATCTAGCTTGATAATTTGTGAGCTTCAAATTATTTTCCATGGCAAAGTTTCATGGTTGAGCACCCAAGTATCCAACATCATCTATGATCTCTAAAGTATATTTTCATTAAGAGATAACAATACCTTCTTTAGACCTTACAACTTCCAACCCATGAAAATACTTAAGAAGACCAAGAGCTTTAATATGAAATTGTTGATGAAGAAAGTGTTTGAGACTTTGTATAGCAGTTGCATCATTTCCAGTTATTACTATGTCATATACATATATGAGCACTATAGTTGTAGATAAGCCTTTAGTTTTCACTAAAAAAAAGAATAATCTGAATGTGACTGAACAAAGCCAACCTTCTTGATAACATGAGAGAATTTTGTAAACCAATTTCGAGGGGCTTGTTTAAGCCCATAAAGAGACTTATGGAGTCAACATACAAGTTTCTCCCTCTATCGACAAATACCCAATGGTCGAGTCATGTACACCTCTTCCTCTAAATCACCATGGAGAAGGGCATTGGTCATATCCATTTGATAAAATGGCCAATTTCTTATAGGAGCAACAACATGAACACATTGAACAATGGTTAACTAGACAAATGGAAAAAATGTTTCGGTGTAATCCAAGCCTTCTTGTTGAGAAAATCCTTTAGCGACTAATCAAGCTTTGTAGCATTCAATCATGCCATTGGAATTGTATTTGATATGATAGACCCATTTTCTTCCAATGGGGTGATGACCAGCAGGTAAGGGAACCAAGGACCATGTCTTTCGGGTAGTGAGAGCATCAAGTTCATGTTGCATTGCCTCTTGCCATTTGGGATCTAAGACAGCTTGAGCATATGAGGTAGGTTCTAGGACACTTCCCCCCCCCCCCCCTCTCCCATGTGCAACCCAACAACACGTGGAGAGATAAACACACAACAAATTTTTAAGAACCACAGAATAAATGCGAGTGATGAGACTAGAACTCAGGACCTCCTGGTAACCAACTTTAATACCAAGTTAGATTACCACTTTACCTAAAAGTTTAAGCTATTAGTTTGTGGGCCAACAATGTATATCAAGCTTTAACAGCATGGTTCGGTTAACCAAACCATGCCCAACTCTACTTGTGGGGAAAAAATAGTGGACCTCACTAAAGTATATGTGGGCTCTACTCGGTGGAACTTGTTATTTAAAGAAATTTGATTGAGAAAAGGGGCATGATCAAAGAACCATGTTGATCTTTCGAGAGGACTTAATTTTTTCTCGCTTGTGAATCCTAATTTAGTATGCAAGGAAAGGAAAAAAAAATAAAAGAAACAAGTAAAAACTAAAAACTAGGATGATTGTCAAAGTAAAAGGACTATCATCAGAGACGATAGTCAAAAGAAAGTGATGCAGCCGCTATTAAGAGTTGAGTTGTCTCCACAACTTGGAGAGAGATGAATGTTGTTGAAACCAATCAAAGCTAAAGAAGATGACTAGAGATGGCCAGAGAGAGAGAGAGAGAGAGAGAGAGAGATAGAACTTATATGTGTGCTAAATAATAAAATATTTTTCTAAATGTTTCCAAATTGGGGCTTGATGTGTTTAATTTCTATATAAGTTTTGTCATACTTTCACTCTTATTTTAAGTTAGTTTGGGTTTAATTTTATTATTTATTAGAGTTTTGAATTATTATGTTTATTTTTGTTTAAAAATAAATAAATTAAAGGAGTCATGGGACAAGGAGGAAGCTTTCTTTTTTCAAATTTAAATTCCCTTCATCAAGAGTCCTTCTCAAACTCAAATTTCTCTCTCGAATTTACTGAAACACCTTTCAGTATTTGGAGAATAACTTTTAATACAAAACTCCAAAAAGCACGATATTGGTATCTACGGAAAGTTAAGAAAAAATCTCACAACTTTTGTGTTGAAGACTTTCAAATATGAGATGATCTTGATAAAGAAAATTTCACATCAAAGCGGCGGTATAATAGGGTGGATTTGGATGATCTTGTTTTGGGGAGATAAGAATGGAGGACAACCAGCTTTATGAAAGGAGGGGATTCGAAGCTAGGAAAAAAAGGAGAGGATTTAATTCACCATTAGAGAAGAATTCAAAGCTTATAAAAAGAAGAAAAGAGAGGCCGAATTGGAGTTGTTGACTATCGAGATTCTCAATTTACATACAATTTTCTTGTTACTTGTTTCATCTTCTCTTTGTACAATTTTCATTATGAATTATAGAATCATTATGGTTTATTTTGATTCTATTATGAGCTAACTGCTATTGCTAAGGCTATGATATAACCTCTCCATGACAATTTCGAATCTTATTTTTATGTGATCATAATTTTATCATTCCTTTTGAGTATACATCATTGAGTTTAATGCTTTCAATTGTCTGGCCAATAGTTTAATGATTTGTTGTGCATGTTAATTTGAGAGATGATGCATGTAGTTTAGCTTCATATGATGTATGCCATAAATCGAATGAAAGATAGGAATGTGCCAATGTGATTTGTGCAGTTTTTATGTGAAATATTATTAATCTTAATGTACTCAAATGCTTTTAAATTCGCATAGTCATATCGTAGGTTATCGTATTTTGGGTAATTCTAATTCTACTCGAGAGAGGGTATTAGATAACTCAGAATATTTTGCCATCAAATAGGATGATAATTGATTAATTGCATGATTAGAATTTGGGATTAGATTTGTTAGGTGAGTCGGATGCCTTAATGTTTTCTTCTTTGGTGAAATCTTCTTCTTTTTAAGTATTTTATAGATTTTATTTTAATTTATTTTTTAGACTCAAAATCCACCACTTTTCTTAATTTTCAAATAATTTAGAATTAGAACAATTTCAGTAGTTAATAGGTAAATAATCCTCATGGGTTCGACATCCTTCTTTATCACTATATTACTTGTTACGATTTCATGCACTTGCGAATTTTCATAACAGGGCTAACCCTTAATTTATATGTTAGGACCGACTTAGTTGTGGGTTAGTTTTTCGAAAAGTATAAAACTACATGGATTTTAAAATTTTCATTATTAATTGAAAATTTTGAAAAATAATAAACATTATGTATTTCACACTCCAAGAAATATCTTTTTTAGTGACGAAAGTATTAGTAACACAACAAAAACCTTCACTAATAGTGCATTATAAGTGACGAAACAAAACTTCGTCACTAATACATAAGCTATTAATGACGAAACTTACATCCATCACTAATAATGCAATATTAGTGACGACTTTTAGTCCGTCACTTATACGTTCATTACTAAATGTACGCTTTCCCACTCTAACCATGGCGCCAATATATTAGTAACGGTTTTGAGGATTATTAGTGACAAAAATTATGGGTCACTAGTAGTCTACTTTTAGTGATGGTTTAGAAACTATCACTAAAAAGCTTCCCAAATATCTCGTTCTTCCCCTCCCCCAAAATCCTACGCATGCGTCCCCTATTCATCCAGAGTTGTCGCTTCCTCTCCTTACTGCTCACGACACTATTGTTGTTGCTCGTTGTTGCTGCTGCTCATCATCACTGCTACATTCTTTCGCTGTCACTCACCATCACTATCACTCATTGTCGCTACTGCTTGCCTTCGCTACCGCTTGCCTTTGCTAAATTCCATACATTATGAAGTAATGATTCTGATTTTTTCTATGCTTGATTTGAATTTTTCATTGTTGGCTTGAATGAATTTTGTATTTTTCATTTGTCACCATGCATTATATATATATATATATATATATATATATATATATATATATGCATAAATATGATAGTTCCCAACAAAGTTATAATATACCTCTCCTATTTGTGTTGAAAGACACTAGTACATAGCATGTGGCCATTTTATTACTAGAAAATGGATCTATTATGTAATTTTTTAAAAATATTTAGCACCAAGAAAAATATGAATGTGATCATAGACTACTTTATTGAATGGGTTGAAGTTGAACCTCTTTTTTGATAATGAAAAAATTGCATGCAATTTTACCTAGAAATTAGTAATCATGTGATATGAAATAATGCGTATTATTGGTATAGATAATGAAACACAAATTGACAATAGGCTTTCGAAAATTATTTTTAACAACTAAGAATTCAACTATAGTTCACTATAGAAGAAATGGTAAATTGAGGAAATCATCTTTTCTCCATTTAGAAATTGTGCAACTCATGTAATAGGATGGCGGACTGGTATATTTGCCTAACAATTCTATAGTAGAGCGCTAACATAAGAAACTTCATTTGGCCTTAGCCTCTTGATTATAAGCAATGAATGAAATATATTAAAAGCCACATCAAGGATGCTATATTAAAATTATTGGAGATTTTAGATGAATCTTGAATCTTATCACTTGATAATTAATTATTAGACAATTTTGATAACTGGTACAGTATATAATTATAGTTTTATATCTTGTTTAGTAAAATGTTAGAATATAGTATGTTAATACAATCTTACTAATAAGGAATTTTCGATGTATATGTACACGCTTGAATAGCACCAATAAATTCACTAACCCTATGCATGCTTGGAAACACCTTAGATTTGGAATTGTATTGGATTTGAAATGGAGATTTTTCTTCTTATATTTGGATAGCGTATGTTCTATTTATAATAAGGTTTTCATCAAAACATTCATTTATTATATGCATGTGTTCATTAAAGCTTAAACTTGTTCAAGAATCATTACTATACATTCACGTCTTATCATAAATGTGAGACAAATAAATTAATATTCAATTGATTATTAGTCATACTATCTAGATTAATAATCAATAGAACATGTCAATTATTTGTTTCATTTACGATTAGTAATGTTTGTATTTTAACTATTCCTGAATTCTCCAATGTGTGGATAATTTTGGAATTTGTATTTATATTGTTGTCATCATTCACACTTTTTTCATTATCATAACATATCTATTTCAATAGCGCCTCTATTTATGTTCTCTGGGTGCATAGTGGGGTGTCGTGACAATTTGTTAGTGAAAAACTGGAAAAATGTTCACTTCCCCCATCTCGCGTGTTTAGAGAACCATGGGAAGATACTGTCGAAATTTCGAATGACTATGATCAAGGAAATTGAGCGATTGATTGCAATGTAAATGCATCATTCCTAAATGGGATAAGATCCGTACCCTTTAAACAAAAGGTGGTCAATTTTAGGATTCACGATGCATGTCTCATAAACATTCTGAAATATAATCAAAATCATTCACTTGAACATATTATAGGCTAATTATTGAACATGGATAAGAGTTGGATGATGGCTTGGGGTAGATTTCTACCGTAATACGTAAAAGAGGTACATGATTTCATAGAGTTCGTGCGTCCTCATGCTGACAAATCTAGTAGAATAAGGTGTCCTTATAAGAAATGTCAAATCATAACATTTTGACACATTGGTTTGGTTGGAAAAGATTTACTAGACTATGGAATGGACAATAGCTACACAAGATGGGTGTTTCACGGTGAAGATTACAAAATTCTAATTGATGATGATGAAGATGAAGATGAGGGGGCCAATATAGGAGGTGGTGATACACATTCAGGTGGTTAATCATAATGTTAAGTGACTTGCAAAGGGAGAATGCAGTAGACACGAAAGACGACAATTTGTCACATACTGCTCTTAAATCTAGTTTAGTAGGTAGCATACCTTGTGATCTTAGAAAGTTAAATCAACTCGGTAAACCATTTGCTAATCTTGTGAGGGTTGCACGCGTGCCACTTTATCCAAATTGTAAAGAGTTCTCAAAATTAGAGTTCTTGATAAAGTTGCTTCATTTAAGGATAACGCATCATCAAACTTAGAATGCATTCAACATGAATTAAGGCTAATTAAGGTGGCACTTCCTGATGGTGAAACACTTTAAAAGTCTTTTTTATGAGGCAAAGGCATACATGCATGATTTCGGTCTCGGTTACACTCCAATACATGCATGTAGGTATGATTGTGAACTTTTTTTTTTTAATAGTGAATTTGAAAAAGCAAACGAGTGTTAAGAATGTGATGAACTGAGATATAAAACTAATCACAAGAAGAGTAAAAAGATCCCCTAAAAAATTTTGTGATATTATCCATTGATAGCAAGGCTTCAAAGATTATACATGTTCACAAAAACTACTGCGGATATGAGATGACATAAAGTGAAACATCCTCAAGAGGAAAGCACCCATAACCATCCAAAAAACTCGTAAGCTTAGGCCAAGTTTGAAAAAATACATATGTGGTTTTTCAATGGTCCTCGAAAAATAAGACTTGACCTTATTTCAAATGGTTTTAATCCTTTTAGTAACGTGAACAACCCATATACAATGTGGCCAGTTATGATGATGTCATACAAATTACCCGCCTTGGCGATGTATGAAAGAACCATTTATTTACATTTCTTTGCTTATTCCTAGACCAAAGGCACTTTGGTAATAAGATTTATGTTTACCTATGGCCATCAATTGATGAGTTGAAAAAACTATGGGAAAAAGGAGTAGAGACATTTGATGTGGAAACTAGGAAAATATTTTGGTTGTATGTTGTAGTTCTGAGGACAATTTATAATGATTTTCCTATTAACAACAATCTATTGGGATGGAGCACAAAAAGATACTTCATATGCCTATAGTGTAAAAAGGATTTTGTGTCCTTATCCTTGAATCATGGACAAAAGTTAGGCTTTATGTGTCATCATCATTTTCTACCACATGGTCATTATTGGTGGACTTGTTATAATAGAAGCTTTAATGGAAAACTTGAATGAAGGTTGTAACCAAAAAGATTAAGTGGGGAAAAGATAGTAAACCACTTCAAGTTGATAAAAAATGTTAAATTTGGAAAAACACAAAGCAGTAGAAAAAGGAAACATACTGAGATTGAGTTAAATTAGACAAAGAGAAACATCTTTCTTGAGTTGCCATACTAGAAAGCTCTTTAACTACGTCACAACTTGGATGTTATGCACATTAAGAATAACAATTGTGAGAATGTGATTGGGACATTATTGGATATAAATGGGAAGATGAAGGACAATACAAATGCTCGCTTGTATATGGAGGAGATAGGAATACAACCTATGTTGCACCTTAATCGTGATGGGGACAAACTTCTTATACTATTAGCATGTTACACATTGTCGAAGGATGAAAAAAATACTTTCTTTGAATAGTTGAAATCAGGGAAGTTCCCTAATGGATATGCATCTAACATATCTCGATACATAAGTACGAAGAAAGGTGAGATGTTAGGAATGAAAATTCATAACTGTTATATTGTTCTTCAAAGGGTTCTTCCAGTTTTCCTTCGTGGATACTTGATTAACGATGTTCGCTCAACGTTGTTTGAGTTAGGAATTTTTTTTTTGAAAGTTGTGCTTAAAAAAATTGACCTTAACTATACTTGAATAGTTAAAGAAGGACATTGTAATCATACTATGTAAGCTAAAGAAAATAATTCCACCAGAATTCTTCGATGTTATTGTCCACCTCGCCATCCATTTACCAAGGGAGGCCATAATTACCAGACCAATGCAATATTGTTGGATGTATCCAATTGAGAGTTAATTTTTACCATGTAACAATTTTCACATGATTTTCTCACTCTATTTATAGACGTCACTAATATTATGAAAAATACATAGGTTCTTGCCCACTTTAAAGAACTATGTGTCAATAAGGCACAACTAAAAGGTTCAATCATTTTAGGCATACATTTATAATGAATGTCTTGCATTTTGCTCAATGTATCAAAATGATATTGACATAAGGTTCACTCGCAATTAGCGAAATGCAGACATTAATGGTAATGATGAAGATGAAGAACCCATCAGCTTTGTATTTCAAGCAAATGTTCAACCATTGGGTGGACAGGTATATGATTTCATTAACATGGAGGGCCTAGCAAAGGTGCATTTTTATGTGCTCAATAATTGTGATGAAGTTGTTCCATATATCGAGTACATGATTTCTTAATTCATACTTTGCATTGTATATATGCATTTATATGTACTTAGTTCACATTAGCATATAATATTGTTGCATTTAGTGAACATAAAGTTGAACTTGAGAAAGAAAATGAAAGAAATGTTGAAGAAAGGTATAAGAAAGAATTTGTAAAGTGGTTTAGGACACATGTAAGTAACAAATTTTCTATGAATTTGATAATAAGTAAAGTTTCAATAATTTTTAACTCATCTAAGCTTCTTTTTACTAGATGAGAGTCATACATTATAATAAAGAACCAATGACAAGTAAATATTTGTACACATTGGCATGTGACCCCAATCAATAAGTTAACCATTACACTGTTGCATTGTTAATGGCTTAAGGTTTCATACAAAGTCTCTTAAACTGCATAGAAAAACCCAGAATAGTGGTGTTGCCATGCTAGGTGCAGAAGGAGATGAAGATATTGACTATTTTGGCATCTTAAATGACATTATTGAGCTAAACAATGGAGCCAATATACTCATCTACTTGTTCAAATGTGACTGGTGGCATATTTTGTAGAGACCTAGAAAATAATAGCAATTAAATAATAGATAGGAAGAGGGATAAATGGGAGAGAAAAGATATTCAAAAAGGGACAAAGCAAGGTTCGTCAATGAACACCCTGATTTCATCGAGGAATGCCCTTGCATGATTCATGGACGATCCTCAGTATCTCTTTGACAAAGTGATACTGAGATGGGGAAATTTCAAACATTGGTTTGTTAATGAACTCATAACCTTTGTTGATGAACTCCCTTCTTCGGTTCATCGACGAGGCCAAGTGTCTCGTCGATGATGCCACATGGCCAGCCATCTATAAATACGCAAAAATCAAATTTTTGGTGAAAATTCAATTGTTTTCCTCTCTCTCTCTCTCTCTCTCTCTCACTCACTCACTCTTTCTCTCTAAAATTTCGAATCCTCTACCTTCTCTCTAAGATTTCGACTCCGATTTTCCCCAATTCAATGATCAAAAGTTACCACGATGATCCTAGGGAGATTCTCTACAACTTAGACAGAGCATAATTTCAGTTTGAGAAGTTCGGGCACCATCCTAAAATAAAGTAAGTAGGTTATTCTAGGGTTTATATGGTTAGTAGGTTTTTCTGAACCCAGATCTTGTGTTAGATGAAAATATACTAAAGTTTGATTTGATAAAACTAGGGTGTTGTGATTTCAGGGTTCAGGTTTCCATAAACCACAGGCACGGATTGAGGATCCCAGCGGGTGTTTTCTCATGAACTCAGGTAACGCTGATAAATAACTAGCAGTTTAGGATTTTATGGATAAAGATATATGTGAGCTTGGGGAAAAGGGCGAGTATAATTATTGTTCTGAGTTTGGGTTGATTAAATTAGGAAAAAGTACATTATTTCAGGGTTTTGAGTTTCGTACACCGCAGGCATGAGGATAAAGTTTAGGATAGGCCTCTCGGTTAATTAAGTAAGGGAAATATGTTATACCAGTTAAATTAGAATTTCTTACCAGTAAAGTGTAGTATATGTTTACGGGTTTTCAGAGAAAGAAATCATACAGTTTTACAAATTATAGTTAATGAATTTTTATTTAGTAGTGTGGCATGAGTAATATTAGTATAGCATAGACTCAGCTTTCTCAGATATACAGTTTTATTTAAATATTACAGTTTACTCAGATATATAGTTTTATTTAGATATTACAGTTTATTCAGATATATAGCTTTATTCAAATATATAATTTTCATAGTACCATGATATACAGATTATAGAACCATGATATACAGATATTATAGAACCATAACATATAGTTATTATAGTTTATACAGATCAGTTTATTATAGCATTATGGTTAATACAGATTTATAGAATCATGGTTATTATAGTTGTACAAAATCCTAGTAAATCAGTAAGATATATAATAGTATTATATAGTATCAAACTTTGATGGAACATATTAGATTACAGAGCCCTGTACCATAGCTATTACAGTATAGAGTGCAACCATATATCTTAGATGGTGTGTAGATTATATGTGTAGTTAATTGAACCTTGGGAGAGCTTACAGACTCCCCGGTAGTCTGGGTTGAGGCGGTCGATCTGACAATAGAGGTTTTAGTTGACTTATCTTGATAGGCCAACCAGTGTTAAGTTTCACACACGGGCTGCACAACCCTATCATGAGGGGTTAAATCATGACATACATCTATCCAAGGAAGTTTTCACAGTTACATGTATATATATAGATTTACAGAACACAGCATATATACCTATAGATACTAAAAGTATGATTAAATAGAAAGTTCAGAAACAGTTGTATTTTAAGCGACATAGGTTTGAGTTATACTGTATTATATTTTGCAAGCTATTTTAGCTTCAGTAGATTAAAAGTATATTGTTCTTGTAAACTCAATTGCCACACACTGGTAATAGAATATTTCATCTTACTCAGAGATGTCTTATCCCAGTAATTTAACACATTTCATGTAATCCAGATAGACGAGAAGATCAGGCTCGGAGATAGAAGAGACATTTGTATTACCCTATTGGAAGGGTAAGTGTTTTTAAGGGATGCACTTATTTGTAGTTTCTAGGAGATCTGGTGGAGGATTTTTGGGAAGATGTGTATGTATATATGTTTTGGGAGAATACTGAATTTTGGTATTGTAATTATGGTTTTATGACTTTATGCTTTCCATTGCATAAGTATGTTATCTTATGAACAGGGATTTCTTGGTTCCATTTTGGGACCAAGATGTCATAGTAGATATTACAAGGGTATCAAGGTAATTCAGATTTACAGATTTTATGATTTTTACAAAAAAAAAAAATAGTATGAATTTTGAAGTCATTAGAGTTTGGTATCAGAGCCTAGGTTGCTAGGTTTTGTAGACTTTAGTGTACAGCGGAAAACAATAACAGAATATAGGAATAGAATTTTAGTGAGTTAATGTTGGAAAGTTAGGGTGAGAATTTAGGGTTTTGTTCTACAGTATGGAAGTAGGGACTTTGAGGTGGTTATTGTGATTTTCCTAGGGTGATGATTTCAAGAAAACCATAGTAAACTATCGTCGATTTTTATTTCCATATGGTAGGACTAGACCTTAAATTAGTGATAGGTGATATGAGAATGTTTTAGTTAGCCTAATGTAAGAATAGCATTATGAGGTTCAGATTCTTAAAATAATTTGGTATTATTGCAGGACAGATCCTAGAGGAAGTAGTGCTCATGCTAGCGGCGATGATGGTGTAGAGCCTTCTAGTATGGGCGGCGGGGATTCAAATGTTGTTTTGCGTAGCGTAGCTCAGTAGGTTATGGCTAAGATTGCACAGAGCTCCAGGGAGTAAGGAGGCTCGTATGCAAGTCAGGGGTGTACGATAGAGAAGTTTACTAGGATGAACCCTCTAGCGTTTTCAAGAGGAGCACATCCTGCAGTTGCTGAGAACTAGATGCAAGAGATTAAGAAAGTGTTAATGGTGCTCCACTACATCGATGAGCAAAGGGTTCTCTATGCCATGTACAAGTTGACAAGAAAGGACGAGAGATGGTGGACGGCTACAAAATTATTGGAGGAGCAGAGATCCATACCAATGGCTATGATTTGGAGCTGATTCAAGGAAGTTTTTTTCTACAAATATTTTCCCGACACTGTCAGAGAGGCTAAGGTGGTAGAATTTCTAAATATGACTCAAGGAAATCTCACAGTTTAGCAATACGCGGCGAAATTTATTGAGCTGTCACATTTCGCCCTTTACATAGTACCAAATGTGGCTAAGAAGGCAAGTATGTTTCAAAGGGGCTTTAAGCAGGAAATTTTTAGACAAGTGATAGTTCTAAAGATGTAGGATTTCTCTGAGTTTGTAGACAGGGCCACGGTAGCAGAGGAGAGTTTACCGAGGGATGCTGAGACGCAGAGCCAAAGGAAGAGGCCCATGCCTTCAAGTTTTCAGACAGGTTCCAGCTGGGGCTCACGAAGAAGGGACCGGTACAGTGGTGGCTAGAGACAGATGATGGGACACTGTGGTTTCTAGGGCAAGCATATTTATCCCACCTGCCCTAGGTGTGACCGAAGACATATAGGAGAATGCCGTTTAGGAGAGAACGTCTGCTATTTGTGTGGAAAAACTGACCATATGGCATGATCATGTCAGGGACCACCGACCCACATACCGGTTCACAAACCATTCCGGGGAGGTTAGTAGGCACCCTAAGGATACCAAAAAAGGGACACAGGTCCGGCGAGGATTTATGCACTGATGCCGAAAGATGCTGAGGCTACCGGAGATGTTGTGACAGATATTTTTACTACTTTACCATATAAAGTTGTTGTTTTATTTGATTTAGGTGCTACCCATTCTTTTGTGTCATCGGGATATGTTAAATTATCTGGGGTTGAGGCACAGTTGTTAGATGCAGAGTTGTCAATAGCCACGCTGACTAGATCAATAGTGAGGTGTAAAAGGGTACTAAAGAACTATCTAGTAAGCATTCAGGGAAAAGTGTTACCAGACGATCTCGTGGTATTATACATGCAGGGGTTTGATGTGATATTGGGTATGGACTAGCTGGCAGCTAATTACTCCAGCATTGATTGCCATCGAAAAGAAGTGATTTTCAAACCCCTAGGTGAGCAGGAATTCAGATTCATGAGATCACATGTGCGAGCTTCGCCACAGTTAGTGTCGACGATTCAGGTGAGAAGATTGCTTCAAAGTGGTTGCCAAGGGTATGTAGCATATATAAAGGAGCTGCCAAAGGAAGAATTGAAACAAGTTGATATTCCAATAGTTAGAGAGTTTTTGGATGTTTTTCTAAAGGAATTACATGGTTTACCACTAGATCGATAGATTAAATTTATTGTGGATTTACTACCAAGGTCAGCGCCGATATTTAAAGTGCCCTATTGAATGGATCCAACCAAATTGAGAGAATTGAAAGATCAGTTGCAGGAGTTGATGGATAAAGGGTTAACTAGTCCTAGCGTGTCGCCTTGGGGAGCACCAGTCTTGTTCGTGAAGAAGAAAAATGGGACTATGAGGATGTGCATTGATTATAGAGAGATAAATAAAGTGATAGTCAAGAATAAATATTCTCTTCCTAGATTTGATGATTTATTTGATCAGCTCCAGGGGACCCAGGTCTATTCCAAGATTGACTTATAGTCAGGGTATTACTAGGTGAAAGTTAAAGCAAACGACATTTTAAAAACAGCTTTCCAAACTAGGTAAGGGCACTACGAGTTCTTGGTAATGCCATTCGAATTGACTAATGCACTGGCAATATTTATAGACCTAATGAATCGAGTGTTTCATCAATACTTGGACTAGTTTGTTATAGTATTTATTGATGATATACTGGTATACTCGAAGAGTTTTGAATAACACGAGAGTCATCTGAGGCTAGTATTGCAAATATTAAAGGAAAAGAAGTTATACGCTAAATTCAAGAAATGTGAATTCTCGCTGAGGTAGGTTACTTTTCTCGGGTATGTGATCTCTGGGGATGGCATATCAGTAAGAAGTGGTGAATTGGGTGAGACCGATGAATGTATAAGAGATCAAAAGTTTCCAAGGTTTGGCATGGTATTACCGGTGTTTTGTGGATGGATTTTCAGATTATCGTGTCCACTGACTTGACTCACAAGGAAAAAATGTGAGATTTGAATGGACCAATGAGTGTGAGCAGAGCTTTCAGAAATTGAAGTAGCGGCGGGTCATTGCACCAATATTATCTATTCCATCATGAGAGGATAGATTTGTTATATACAGTAACGCAACGTAGAAGGGACTCGGGTGCATGTTGATGCAGCATGGGAGGGTTATTGCTTACGCTTCTCGGCATTTTAAAGAGTCTAAGAAGAACTACTCAGTACATGATTTAGCATTAGCTGCAGTGGTGCATGCCCTAAAGATATGGAGGCATTATCTTTATGGTGGAAGATGTGAGATCTTCACTGACCATAAAATTTTAAAATATTTCTTCACCTAGAAAGAATTGAATATAAGGTAGAGAATATGGTTGGATCTTATTAAAGATTATGATCGTACTACCAGCTACCACCCAGGGAAAGAAAATGTTGTGGTTGACGCTGTAAGCTGAAAATCAGTAGGAGCAACATTGTCAGCAATAGAGATTCATCATCCAATTCAGATGGATTTGGAGAGGCTCGGTGTGGAGCTTGTAGAGGATGATCATTATGCATTTATTGCCAGCTTAGTGATACAGCTTACCTTGCAGGAGAGGATTAAAGCCGCTCAGAAGAATGATGCAGAATTGATAGAGCTGATAGATAAAGTGCAGAACGGCCAAGGGGAGGAGTTCAATATTTTAGATGATGGAACTCTGAGTTTCCATACCAGACTGTGTGTGCTTGCAGATGCTAAGATTAGGAGGACTATCCTAGAGGAGGCTCAAAGATCCCTTTACACAGTGCATCCTCACAGCACTAAAATGTATCGGGACCTTCAGGAATCCTTTTGATGGAGCGGCATGAAGAGGGAGATAGCTGAGTTTGTAGAGTAGTGTTTGACGTGCCAGCAAGTAAAGGTTGAGCACCAGAGACCAGCGAGACAGTTGTAGCTACTTCACATCCCTGAGTGGAAGTGAGATCATATATCCATGAATTTCGTTACAGGATTACCGCCAGCATTTCATGGGCAGAAGGCTACTTTTTTGGTCATTGATCGATTGATGAAGATTGCTCACTTTCTCCCTATTAAATTCAACTACTCTATAAACAAACTGGTAGAGTTTGTTTCAAACCGACCCATGATTTACATCCCGATTTTGGAAGAGTTTGTAGGAAGCTTTGGGGTCTAAATTATTATTCAGCATAGCCTTTCATCCTCAGACTAATGGGCAGACAGAGATGACGATCGAGATACATGAGGATATGTTACGAGCTTGTGTGCTAGATTTAGGGGGTAGTTGGACCCATTATATGCCGCTGGTTGAATTCGCATATAATAATAACTACCAGGCCAGCATCGAGATGGCACCTTACGAGGTATTATATATTAGGAGGTGTCGTTCTCCACTATATTGGGATGAAATGAGTGAGAGCTGAGTTTTAGGACTAGAGTTAGTGCAGCAGGTGTCTAATAAAGTCTAACTTATTAAAGACAGAATCAGTGCAGTTCAGAGTCGGCAGAAAAGCTACGTAGATATTCGCTGCCGAAAGTTAGAGTTTGATGTGGGAGACCAAGTATTTTTTAAAGTAGCACCATTGAGAGGAGCTATGAGATTTGAAAAGAAGGGTAAGTAGAGCCCTAGGTTTATGGGTCCATTCAAGATACTTGAGAGAGTGGGTTCAATCGCTTACAGGATAGCTTTACCACTAGCTCTATCTAGGATTCATGACGTATTTCATGTTTCCATGCTAAGGAAATACGTCTCAGATCCCCCCCCCCCCCACATGATTAGCTACAAAGAGATAGTGCTTAGCGATACTTTAGCATATGAAGAAACAATAGTGCAAATTCTAGATAGAAAAGAATAGGAGTTACGCTCCAAGAAAATTCTACTAGTAAAAGTCTTATAGAGGAATCATATAGTGGAGGAGGCCTTATGGGAGCTAGAGGAGTAGATATGACAGAAGCCCCCACATTTGTTTAGTGGAGATCAACATTAGATAGAAAAGGAAACAGTAATAATTCAGGTAAAGTAAATATAGTTTGGTGTTATTATATGCAGAGTAGGATAATGTATGTATAAGTTGTATTTTAGATTATAGAATCGGTAGTATTTTTGGCTTTGGGGAGATTTTTCTTTTATGTGTATACTTGTAATCTCTCAGAACCATAATTGTAACCACGGTATTCCTCCATCATAAGTGAGGGTAATTAATAAAATAAGTAGCAAACTTTTCCTTAAAGAATGGTGTATAACACAGATAGTGAATTTCGATGACAAATTTTATAAGGAGGGGAGAAAGTAGTGACCTAGAAAATAATATCAATTAAATAATAGAGAGGAAGGGGGATAAATGGGTGAGAAAGGAAATTCAAAAAGGGACAAAGCAAGGTTCGTCAACAAACGCCCTGGTTTCGTCGACGAACGCTCTTACATGATTCGTGGACGAGCCTCAGTATCTCTTCAACGAAGTGATATCGAGAGGGGAAAATTTAAGACATTGGTTCATCGACGAACTCATAACCTTCTTTGACAAACTCCCTTCTTCGGTTCGTCGACAAGGCCACGTGGCTCGTCGACGAAGCCATGTGGCCAGCCATCTATAAATACATGAAAATCAGATTTTTGGCAAAAATTCAGATGTTTTCCCCTATTTCTCTCTTTCCCTAGATTTTCGGATCCTCTGAATTCTCTCTAAGATTTCGGCTCCAATTTTTCCCAGTTCGACAGAAGTTATCACAATGATCCTGGGGAGATTCTCTAGAACTTAATTGAAGTAGAATTTTGTTGCCAAAACAATGAATACTCTTAGTTAGAGCAGATTTGTACAAGTTAAAAGTGCAATATACTTTAGCAAATGAACAATATAAAGAGATGAAGCTCAAAGTAAATGTCATCGGGGTTTTTTCTTATATTGTAAAACTCAGTTAGAGCACAAGAACCGTAAGCTTTAATTCAGCAAGTACTCAACAATAGCTTTCAGCAAAGTATTCAGCAAGAACTCTTTGAAAGTATGAGAATTTGATCAATAGTTGGTTGTTTGTAATTGTTGGTGTGATTAATATTTTGGTTTAATATGTATTTATAGATAGAAAAAGTAATATTTCGTATTCCCCAAGTTTCTTGGAGTGTTTCCCAAGTTTTCACAAAGTTTAGAGACCAAGTAATCAGTTTTGGAAACTTTCTCTCGTTGTTATAAATTTTAAAAACCGAAGGTCAGTCGACTATGATTCATAGAGTCCGTCGACTGATCCTTTTTAATTCAGTGAAATTTCTAATGCAGAATGGGATCAGTCACTTGAACCTATAGGTCAATTTCTTGATGGTATTGCTCAATTTATTCTGCATAAAAAAGTCAGTTAAGTGATCAAACACAATTAGTCTCCTGAAGTTACAACTTTCCAAAAACTTCGATTTCTAACACTTTAAACCTTTGATTTTGTAAAAATTAATTGAGATTTATTTAAAAAACATTTTTCAGGGTTTTCAAAAATTGGTTTCTAAGTCAATAATGTTTCCTAAGAGCTTCAACCATTTATATTGACATTTATGAAGTACTTACATGAGACTTCCAAAAACTTATACATTCTAAATGCTAAGTTTTCATGCTTTTGCTTCCATTCTTTGAGTCTATCTTGACTTCTATCTTCAATATACTTTACCATTATCAGATTGTCTATCTTTGAGTCCAAGCTTGTAATATACTTCATCAAGCACTTGAGTTCTTAAGCCTTTTATCAAAGACACTTGATTCTTGAAACATCACTTAACCAAATATGTTAAGTTCCCTTGATTTGTTATCATCAAAATAAGATTCTAAAGCCTTGTTAGGCCAACAGAGGGTTTCCTTAGATTTTCACCAAAAACTGTCGACAGTTTCAGATAAGTCACGACGAACAATCGACGAGTTTTCTTCTAGAAGGCTATGTTCTTCTCTTAGTAAAAAGTTGTCATTATAAGAATTAAGCCACCATTCATAATACTAGGATATTTGTAGTTTGGTATTCGAGACGTTAAAATTATGTGTGTGATCAGCGATTTGTTTTTTTTTTTTTTTAAGTGGTAACATTTTTATAAAAAGAGGGATTTAGTGAAGCATACAGGGGCAAAATCGTCGATGATTTTTTGGGGCCTTCACAAACCGTTGACAGTTTCCTCAAAGAACATGCTCTCTGTATTTTTAGTTGTCGATGATTTTAGAAATCTTAGGGAAACCGTCAACAATTTTGTGTTTGAGCAGTGAGATTAAACCTTAAATTGAGAAATTGAATATTAAATTGGTTTATTTGTACCAATTATGTTACAATTTTAGGATTCTAAAATGATGTGCTATCCCAACTTCAGGATGGACCCCGGGGATAACAACATGAATGCTGGAGGAGGTAGCAATTTGGGGACTTCCAGCGAGGATGACATTGATTCTACGTCAGTGCTGCGTGGTTTAGCCCAGCAAGTCATGGCGAAGATGATGCGAAACTCTAGGGGGCAGAACTGCCCACCAGCTGACCAGGGTTGCTCTATTAAGCAATTTACCCACATGAATCCCTCGACGTTTGTGGGAGGAGCTGACCTAATAGTTGCAGAGAATTGGGTACAGGAGATAGAGGAGATACTAGCAGTCCTTCACTGCACATTTGAATAGAAGGTCCTGTATACCACCTTTAAAATGACCAGGGGAGGGGGCAAGCGTTAGTAGATATCGGTGAAGTTACTAGAAGACCAAAGGCCAGTACCCACAATTATGACCTAGACTTGTTTCAAGGAGTTCTTCTTTGATCGGTACTTCCTCGCTTCAACCAGGGATGCAAAGGTAGAGGAGTTCACTAACTTGACTCAGGGGAGCTTGACCGTGCAGCAGTATGCAGCCAAGTTCGTGGAGCTGTCTCAATTCGCCCTGTATATGGTCCCCAATGAGTCAAAGAAGGTGTGGAGATTCAAGAAAGGCTTGAGTAAGAGGATCTACGAGCAAGTGGTGACATTCCAAGCTCAAACCTTTTCGGAGTTGGTGGATAAAGCCACGGTATTAGAGATGAGTCTATAGAGGAGTGTAGGGATACAAAATTAGAGAAGGAGACCCATGCCTCCTGGTTTTCATGCTGGTACCAATCAAGGCCCATGGAGGAGAAATAGCAACAATGTGGGCCAGAGACTGAAGATGGGGAATCAAGCTGATCAGGGCGATTCATCATGCCCTCCTTGTCCTAGATGTAATATAAGGCATTGGGGTGAGTGCCGAGTCGGAGAAGTTATCTACTATCGGTGTGGTAAGCACGGTCACTTTACACGAGAATTTCGTGGGCCATCGATTAATGCACCCACTCTTAATCGATAACAAGGAAACAATTAGGCACCCTGAGGCGGTTCTTAAAGGAACATCGCCCAGGTGTTAGTTTATTCTCTCACACCAGGAGATATAGAAAATGTTGGAGACGTGGTGATAGGTAATATCTACATATTTGCAAATAAAGCTGTTGTATTATTTGGTTTAGGAGCAACGCATTCATTTATATCTCTGGCTTATATTAAGATGTGTGGGGTGGGAACTCAGTTGTTAGATATAGACCTATCTATGGTCACACCAACGGGAACCGTGGTGGTATGTAGAAAAGTAATTAAGGATTATCCAATTGGTATTCAGGGAAGAATGCTACCTGCTAATCTAGTAGAGTTTGACATGCATGGATTTGATGTGATTCTAGGAATGGACTGGCTAGCCTCTAGTTATGCTAGTATTGACTATTACAGGAAAGAGGTAGTGTCCAGACCTCCTGGGGAGCATGAGTATATATTTTTTGGGTCGTACATGCGCTCCTCACCATAGATACTGTTAGCTATTTAGGCAAAAAGGCTACTTTTGGATGGATGCTAGGGGTACCTAGCATATATGAAGGAGACACCAAAGAAAGAACCAAAGCTTGAGGATATCCCAATAGTGAGGGAATTCTTGGATATATTTTTGGAGGACTTAGCTGGGCTGCCTCCCAATCATGAAGTTGAGTTTGTTATTGTTCTACTTCTGGGAAAGGCACCAATCTCTAAGGCTCCATACAAAATGGCTCCAAAAGAATTGAAGGAGATGAAGAAGCAGTTACAAGAATTAATGGATAAAATATTCATTATACCTAGAGTGTCACCCTATGGAGTACCAGAGTTATTTGTTAAAAAGAAAAACAGATCGATGAGGATGTGTTTCGATTATCGGTAAATAAATAAGGCGACAACCAAGAACAAGTACCCACTACCCCGAATAGATGGTCTATTTGACCAACTCCAAGGAACACAAGTATTCTCTAAGATCAATCTTCGATTAGGGTAACATCAGGTGAAAGTCAAATTAAAGGATGTTCCAAAAACTGCATTCCGAACTAGGTATGGTCACTATGAATTCTTAGTTATGCCATTCGGACTGACTAATGCTCCTACTGCATTTATGGACCTGATGAACAGGGTCTTCCATAAATATCTAGATCAGTTTATGGTGGTATTCATTGATGACATTTTAGTTTATTTGAAGAG
The DNA here is from genome assembly GCF_029873635.1 of Malania oleifera. Lineage (NCBI taxonomy): Eukaryota > Viridiplantae > Streptophyta > Magnoliopsida > Santalales > Ximeniaceae > Malania > Malania oleifera. The sequence continues at coordinate 24,912,540 of NC_080423.1, forward strand.
TCCTGATGAGTATGTGAATCATTTGAGGCTGGTACTTCAGGTGCTAAAAGAAAGGAAGCTTTATGCTAAATTCAAGAAATGTGAGTTCTGGCTGGAAAAAGTTGCATTCCTAGGACTTGTGATATCTTAGGGTGGTATTTATGTGGACCCAAGTAAGATAAAGGCAATAGTGGATTAGGCGAGACTGAAGAATGTTCATGAGGTCAGGAGTTTCTTAGGTCTAGTAAGGTACTATCACCGATTCGTGGAGGGGTTTTCTAAATTGTCAGGTCCTCTAACAAGGTTAATAAGAAAGAATGTGAGGTATGAGTGAAAGAATGAATGTGAGCAAAGCTTCTAGGAATTGAAACAACAACTCGTCACTGCTCCAATCCTGACCATTCCATATAGAGAAGGTGGTTTTGTGATTTACAGTGATGTGTCTCAGAAATATGAGAAGAATAATTCGACGCATGATTTGTAATTGGTGGTAGTGGTTTTTGCATTAAAAATCTGTAGACACTACCTATATGGTGAAAGATGTGAGATTTTTACAGACCATAAAAGCTTCAAGTACTGCTTCACACAAAAGGAACTGAATATGAGACAGAGGAGATGGTTAGAGCTGATAAAAAACTATGATTGTACCATTAACTACCACTTGGGAAAAGCTAATATAGTAGCTGACGCGTTAAGTCAAAAGTCAGTAGACGTATCAATCTCAGCAGTGGTAACTCAACATCAAATCAGGATGGATCTAGAAAGATTTGGTGTGGAAATGGTGGAGGGAAATTGTTAGGCTTTCATTACTAACGTAGTAATCCAACCAACCTTGTTGGAAATGATTAAGGCCACACAGATGAAAGATACAGAGTTAGTGAAAATTATGGGTAAAGTACAAAGTAGACGGAGGGCGGATTTTAACATCTTAGATGATGGGGTTTAAGGTTTCACACCAAATTATGTGTACCAAATAACGCAGAGATTAAATGAACAATTCTGGATGAGACTCGTCACTCTCTATATATAGTGCATCCAAGAAGCACCAAGATGTATCGGGATTTGCGAGAGTCTTTCTGGTGGAACATCATGAAGAGAGAGATTACCCGATTCATGGAGTAGTGGCTTATATGTCAGCAAGTGAAGGCTGAACATCAGAGACCGGCAGGACCATTGCAATCACTCCACATTCCTGAATGGAAGTGGGAGCACATTTCCATGGATTTTGTAACAGGGTTGCCATCAGCACTGCATGGGCAAAACGCCATTTTGGTAGTCGTTGACTGTCTAACAAAAAATGCTCATTTTGTTCCAATCAAAGTTAACTACTCCATGAATAGACTAGCAAAGTTGTATGTTCAAGAGATAGTTACATTGCATGGCGTAGTAGTGTCCATCATATTAGATTGGGACCTACGGTTCACCTCCCAGTTTTGGAAAAGCTTGTAGAAAGCCATGGGATCTTAGCTTACCTTTAGTCGACATTTCATCCCCAGACTAATGGACAATCAAAGAGAACAATTCAGATATTGGAGAATATGTTGTGGGAATGTGTGTTGGACTTCGGAGGAAGTTGGATTCAGTATCTGCCATTGCTAGAATTTGCCTACAACAATAGTTATCATTCTAGCATCAAGATGGCACCAAGCGTTATATGGTTAGAGGTGTCGATCTCCATTGCATTGCGATGAACTTGGTGAACGGAGAATTTTGAAGCCACTGATTATACATTATAATTTTGAGAAAATCAAACTCATTTGGGATAGAATTAAAATAGTTCATAGTCAACAGAAGAGTTATGCTAATACCCATTGATGAGAGCTAGAGTTTGATGTAGGAGATAAAATATTTTTGAGGATTGCTCCAATGAAGGGAGTTATGAGATTTGGAAAGAAGAGTAAGTTAAGCCCTAGGTACATTGGGTCATTCGAGATATTGGAGAGGATTAGTCTAGTTGCTTAAAGAATAGCTTTACCCCCAACATTATCTAGAATCCATGATGTGTTTCATGTGTCTATGTTGAAAAAGTACATTCCAGATCTATTGCATGTGATAAGCTATGAGGTGTTGGAAGTTAGAGACACCTTATCATATGAGGAAGTTCCAATTCAGATTCAAGACAACAAAGATCAGGACCTACAGACCAAAAATATTTCATTGGTAAAAGTATTCTGGTGTAATCATGCAATTGAAGAAGCTTCATGGCAATTAGAAAGGAGATACGTCAGAGGTGCCCACACTTATTCAATGAGGCTCCACATTAAGTCAGGTAACTTTGATGGGTTAGATAGTTGCTTGAATCTTTGGGTATAGGTTTGTTTAGTTTTAATTTATCGATTTTTGGTTTTTGTTATAGTTGGTTTTGGGAGAGTTTTGGTTGGTTATTGTAATCTCCCAGAGGCCTAGTATGTAACCACGGTATTCTTCCACCATAAGTGAGGGTTATTAATAAACTTGGGATGGTGCCGCTATGTGGGTGGCTACCCGCTCATCTGTAGAGCTAAGTTACCATTTAAAGAAATCCCAGAGTTTGGGTTGAATTTTAATTAAAAAATTTCGAGGACGAAATTCTTATGAGGGGAGGATGTAAGGACTCAGAAAATTAAAATAATAAATTTGGTTTGGTACAAGACCAAACCGTCGACAGTTTTAGGGAGCTCAGGGAAACTGTTGATGATTTCAAACAATCGAGAACCTATATGAAAGAATACGAGAAAATTGGTTTGGTATGAGACAAAACCGTCAACAGTTTTGTGTGGCCTGAGGGTCTATAACCCAAGGAAGCTTATATTTCTTTTATATAACACACACACACACACACTCTCTTTCTCTCTCTCTCTCTCTCTCTCTCTCTCTCTCTCTCTCTCTCCTAAGCTCTCTTGGGTTTCTCTCTTGCTCTTCGATTGTCTCCCTCTTTTCTCTCGGCTTGGCAGCTCTCTCTCCTCAGTTTGTTTAAGGAAACCAGGGTTTTATTTTCAAGAACATGATAGACCTATCTTCAAAATCAGGTAAGGGGAATAGATTAAGTCAGTCTATTCTGGAAATTGAACTAATTAAACTTGAGTATGTGGATGATTTTTGCTATTATACAAGTATTTGGGAAAAGTTAAAGTGAGTAGGGTGATCATCTCCTTTTACTTGTAAAACATATTTTTGGAGTTGTATTAAATTGTGGAGGTGATCATACCTTTATTTTTAGAAAACTATACTGATTATATTTTGATTTAACACTTAAATAAGTGTAGCATGAGAATGGCTTGTTTTATTGCGTAATTAAACATGTGGGAATTGTTATAGTATTATATGCCGAAAATTGTGGTTTTATACTGAGTTTGGTTTTATATTGAGTTCTTGAAATGCTGAGAATAATGCAAAGATTTGAAGTTCACGGTGATATACTGATCACGTGATTGTTGATAAATTTATTGTTGAGAATGTTGGGGAGGGATTATTGCGAATTATGTGTTGAGAATTATGATTATGTTATCAATTTTATTATGTAAATTGCAATGTATGTTCTAAGAACCTTGATGGACCAGTGGATGCTCGATACCGTAGTTAGTGGGAAAATTAGTGTAGCCACGTTATTGTGGAAGTGTAGGCCTTGGGATAGTCGATTTGGCCAAAGAAGGATTGTGCACCCTCCTGGAGTCTAGATCAGGTTGCGGTTGGCAAATTGGCCTTATAGATGAGATACTTTGACTTAGCTTGGTGGGAAGCCAGCCAAGACTAAGTCCAATCTTTGAACCGCACAACCCGTCATAGGGGTTAAACATGTCGTTAGTCTAGAATGAGAGGTTCTTTTAGACATAATTGTAGATTTATATATTTGGGGCTATTATTAAGCTGAAGTTATAAATTGAAGGAAAATATGTATTTTCAACTATACTGGTGTGAGTATAGTTAACAAATGCCTTTTCAGTTAAAGTTAAATTAATAACTAAAACTTATGTTAGCTAAACGTTGATAATAATATATTCCGTCTTATTGAGAAGTGTTTCACCCTAATAATTATTTCACATTTCAAGAAATACAAAGAAATCAAGCTTAGTGAGCTTCAGAGCGGGGTGTAGATAGTATATTTAGGGTAAGTGTTTGTATGAAACTGAACTAGATATGCTTTTGTGTACCTTGGGATGTAATACTATTTTTGGGAAGATGCTTATGTAATAATGATGATGGATTTAGTACTCTGTTATGATATTTGAGGTTTATTTTGTCTCTGTTGTTTGTTTTAAATTTAGTTATGGAAAGGCATACCCTCGACCCTACTAGGTTTTAGGTAGTGACAGTTGTGGTGTCAAAGATACATTATAGTTGTGGTATGAGAGACGGTGTATATCTCAAGATACATTAGAGATGTGGTATTAGAGGTGTGTATGTTTAGGGTTGTTACACCTGGGAGCTTGTTTAAGACCATACAAAGATTTTCTCAATCTACAAATCTCCCCTAAATGATAAGGAACACCAGGGAGTGGAGACATATAAAATTCCTCTTTGAGATCCTTATTTAGGAAGACATTCTTTACATCTAACTGTGAGAGGTTCCATTGGTTAATAGAAGCTACTGCAATCAAAGTACGTACAAATGTCATCTTAGCAGCTGGTGTAAATGTCTTTTCATAATCAAAACTAACTTTTTGAGTAAACACTTTTGCAACCAAGCAGACCTTATATCTTTCAATAGAACCATCATACTTAGTTTTGATCTTGTAGACCCAGCGACATCCCACTACTGTTTTACCAAGAGGAAAAGGTACTAACTCTTATGTTCTAGTCTTATACAAAGAAGCAAGTTCTTCATTCATAGCCTGTTGCCAAAGAGGGTGAAGTGCTACCTCCTTATAGGAAGCAGACTCACAATGGGAATGAAGAGAAACTAAAAAGGCAGCAAAACTAGAAGAATAACAAGAATGCAACGTAAGAACATATGAATCAAGATGAGAAGTGATCTTACAAAGATGCATTGGATAACGAGAAGATGCAGGGTCGACATGATCAGAAGATGAAGAGGAGTTCACCAAGGAGGATGGGGGATTTGTACTCGCAGGAGAAAATGAAAGACAAGGAGAAGAAAAGAGAACAATAGAATTTGTAGAAGTGGGAGCAATTGAGGAAGACTTTGAATCAATATCACAGGTAAATGGATCAATATTTACAAAGTTAGACACATTTAAATTGCTAGAACTTGTTGGAAAAGAGAAGAAAGGAATGTGCTTTAGAAAGACGATGTGATGAGAAACATAAAGTTTTTGTGTTTCCGGATCATAACAATGATATCCTTTTTGTCCATCACCATAACCAAGAAACACACACATAGAGGATCATGGAGAAAACGTAGAACGCTTAGTACGCGGACAAATGACAAAGCATATGCAACCAAACACTCTCAAATGAAAATACTATGGAGCCCTATTGTACAATTTCTCATAAGGACAGACTTCCAAAGTAAGAGCAATAGGAATTCTATTAATCAAATGTGGCAGTAAGAACTGCTTCTTCCTAGAAAACTTTGAGAACATTACTAGAAAGGAGAATGGATCGAATTGTCTCAAAGATGTGCCTATGTTTTCTTTCAACCACACCATTTTTACCATGAGTGTCTATGCATGATGATTGATGTATGGTACCATCAGAGGTGAGTAGGGTGGAAAACTCAATAGAATTATATTCCCCCCTTCCCTAAATCACACTTGAAACACTTAATGACAACTGAATGTTGTGTTTAAACTAAAGCATGAAACATTTTATAGATGCTAATGAAATCGTAACGTTTCTTTATAAGATATATCCAAGAAAAATGAGTATAATCATCAATAAAAGAAACATAATCTCAAGACCTTCCCTTTGAGGTAATAGAAGCTGGTCCCCAAACATCATACTGAATTAGATCAAAGGGTTCAAAAGACACTAATGTTCTTTTATTGAATGGAAAAGCAAAGAATTTTGCAAGCTTACAACCACTACAATCAGAAAGGTCATGCGAAGATAAATTTCCTAATATTCCTGTGAAAGCCAAAAATCTTAGCCAAGAACTAGAAACATGTCCAAGGTGTGAATGCCATAAATAAAAACTAGAAGAATTTGAAATTAAACGAAATGAAGACAAATCAACACTATAACCAAAAAATTCTTTGACCCGAAGCTCTTTTAACACATACAATCCCCCCTTCCTACGACCTATCCCAATCAGTTTCTTGGATGTGGATCCTGCACAAAATATAAGGTTGGAGTATAGTGAACATAGTATCCAAAATCACATAATTGACTAATAGAAATCAAATTTAATGAAAGTTGGGGAAAACAATAAACATCAGAGAGACACAAACAAGATGAAATGATGGAACCAATACCTACCAATGGCATTGGAATACCATTGATAGCTAAAATAGATGAAGGTGTAAAGGTAGAAGATATTGATGCAAATATATAGTTGTCATTTGACATATGATGAGTATCACTTGAATCAAATACCCAAGTGGACGGAGATATACCTAAAGTGGATGAGGAGGACAAACCTATGGAGGGAGAAATGGTGGGGGACAACTCTTCTGATGATGTTGTAGCTGCAGTGTGATAATGCTTAGGCTTCAAAACCTATTGTTGTCCCTTACTTAATAATAATGGGCATTGAGCTTTCCAATGATGACCATTTTTCTTGAAAAAACTACACACATCAATGGCAACTTTCTAACGTTGATTTTGATAATTGGAATATAACTTAGATGAGACAGCCAAAACAGTCTGAGTAGAAATTGGGAAAAGACCTTTACCCAAATGTGACTTGAGACACACTTGCTCTGTCATTAGTTCACTAACAACTGAGTCAATAGAGGAAAGAGGGCTTCTATAAGAATAGAACCTAGAAGTGCCTCGAATTCATCTCGAAGTGCTATAAAAAACTGAACAAGTCTTTGTTCCTCTCTATAAGTGCAGTAAGACTTATTCAAACTAAGATATGCAAGTTTAGTTAGTGTCAAATCATCCCAAAAACCAGTCATAAGAGTGCAAAATTGTTGAATACTTTGATCTCTTTGTCTTGTTGCTCTAATATCCATCTCTAATTGATGTCGTTTAGCAGAATTGGATTGTGTGTATAATTTTGCTGAATAATCCCAGACTTGTTTAGCTGTAGAAAATTTAACTAGTTGCATACCAATGGATTGATCAATGTAATTATTAATCCAAGTAATAATTTTGGAATCATTCACCTCTCAAACAGCTAACAATTCTAAATAATTCTCTTTCTTGCTATTAGAGAGCATAGACACATTACCATAAACATATCCCCACAAGTTTTTTTTCCAATCAAAAGTTCTTCATAACATATGCCCAATATGAATTATTATTTCCATTTAATTTAGCACTAATGTCTTAGAGAGAATCATCTCTTTCACCAACCATCTTCAAATGCAAAGAAATTAATTGCAGAAATCCAATCAACAAAAGAAGCCAAAATGTTGCAAAATAAATATTATCTATGTATATCAATGAGAAAGAGAGGAGAAAATTGTGTAAAGATCATCTCAACCTGCTCCGTTCCTTCCTAGAACCCATGGCAGAAGTTATCGGCAAAGAGGAGTTCTCTGTGAAAAGCTAAATTGATGGCAACCATGGCGTTGTGGCCATCTCGAAGATCATCTCAACCTACCTGGTTCCTTTTCGAAACCCATGGAGAAAGATGTTGGCAGAGAGGAGTTTTCTATGAAAATCCAAATTGATGGCAACCATGGTGTTGTGGCCATCTCAGAAATAGAGCTAGCACGGCTTCGACTTTGCGAGAGATGGGAATTAGCATTTGTCCACAATTTCGTGAATGTTTATTAGCCTGTTATTAGGATGGATTTGAAGATTTCAACATAAGAGATTGAAACAAGACTTATTAAGCCTAACACTTTGCTTTGATACTATGAAAACATTATGATCCAATGCAAAGAAAAAAAAAAAGAAAGAAAGAAAGAAAGAAAGAAAAAAAAAGAGAGAGGAAGAGATTCAATTGCAAAGAAAGAGAGAGAGTTAGTGTATAAGAGGTCAAAAAAGTGCCTTCGCCTTTATGCTTTTCATATATATATATATTGAATGCATTTGGAACTAATGAATAAACCTAACCCTAATAATGATACAAAGACTAAAGTGTCCCTTAACTAAAATATTTCTTAAATATATAGGATATTATCTAACAAGGTCCACTACATTAAGGAGGCTTGTTGTGATCTTATCTTTTATATGTTTTTTTATTGTTAAAGAATTCATATTCTCATGCACCAAATGACAGCTAGAATACAAAACAACTAGGATCACAAAATGTTGATTTAATAGGTTATGATTCAGCTTATAAGGATAAATATGATGATTCCAAAAAAATGCATTTACTATCTCTGATATCATCAAGCCTATAAGCTATTTAGCTTATGTATCAAACAACATTCAGGATATATCAATATCCTTCATGGCCATGGAGTTTATCTAGATTGAAATTTATGCTCCTTTGCATCTTTATGAATTAATGTATAGATTTTAATATTTGCCCATATTTAAAGCTAACGAGTTAAAGTTTGTAAATTCCTTTAGTCACACATATTAGGCAATTAGTTTGTTAATATATTATTTGCATTGCAAGTTATTTACTCTATATATATACATTCCTAATGAAGTATAGTTATATGACTACCTTAAGATTTAAGGAAGTGTATGTCAAATATAAGAATTGAAATCAAAGAAGAAAAAAATAACTCATTTAGTATCCTTCCAAAAAAGGGAGGGGGAGAAAATAAAAATTATTCACTAGAAAAATTTTTTTATGAGCAAATTGTCTCCAAGTTTTCAATTTTAAAAATGAGACCCATCAAGAATTGACATTAATAAAGATTTTCATATGTTCACCTTCTTCATTTTTAAAGATGCTTCCTTGGAATTTATTTTTAGCAGTGGTAGTACCAAATGATCAACCATTGAAGCCATATATTTGCCCATGTTATTGACCTAGAAAAAGACTATGGTAGGGTGCGAAGTCGTGTGTTGGGTTTAAATATCCAAAGATATTGAATGTTTCAAACATATCATCAAGACATACAATAATTATTAAAATTCAAAATTTGATTTTTTTTTCCTTTAAACTTGAGTGATAGCTTCAAACTCGAGTTTTATATTTGGATTTGTGTGAAACTTTTTTCACTGTATATTTGAGTTTGTCTATTCATTTATTGTGTTTTAAATTGTCGTAATATGTGGTTGATATGTTGAGAAAAATCTAGGTTGCCCTTTCCCTAATTTCAAAACCGCAATCAATATGTCACAACTTAGGGTCTTTCTATGCAAACTTAAATCCCCAAATAATTAAAGCACGTATGTAAAACAATTAATACAATAAATAATCAAATATGCATGTGCAGAAAATAAATAGCCTAGGGAAAGAGAAAATGACACAGTTATTGTAATCGATGTTTGGCCAATCCTACCTACGTTCCCGCCTTGGGTCAACCACCCAATGATTCCACTATGTGCTCACTTAACTAGACGAAGCGACACCGTTTATAATACTCCTTATGAGATGGAGTCTCCTCGGCTCACTTACAAGCGAAGCCAAACCTTGACACCTTACAGGTCGGTGCCTACCTAGCTCAATTACCCTGGCTAAGTCAAATTGATTCTCCTTACAAGACGAAGTCTCCTCAGCTTACTTACGGGCAAAGCCAAACCAATTCTTCTTATGAAGCGGAGTCTCCTCCGCTCACCTAACCAGGTTAGAACCAAGTTGGTACACCTTATAGGATGATGTACTTCCTCTTCAAGTCACGCTTAGAATACAAAGATATGAAAATTTTGTATACAAACAAAATGCTTCTACAATAAGTAAATGTGTACAAATTGAAACTCTAAAATACACTCTCAGATGATATGAAATAAGTTCAGTAGAGTAAGAGTATTTTTCTCAAACTGATTTTTCCGATCTTTGAATATAATGTATATGATGAGTGCTTCAAAGATTTAAACCCAAATAAATTTTTCTAAAAATATTTTTTAATAAAAATGTAGGAGAACCTAGGGTTTTGCTTTCAAATAATTTTTGTCCAAAGAGATTTTTATGATCTTTGATAAAAAGTTAAGTGCACAAAAAAAGTCTTCAAAGATCTTGAAATTCCAACTGTTTTCTTCAAAAATAATTTTCAAAAATGTTGTTCAAGAAAGTTAGGGTTTTTGTTCAAACGGGTTTTTACAATGAAGAATATGAGCTTTTGAATCTTACAATAAATGTGTAAAGATTCACAAGCTATAATAGGTTTTCCCAAAAATAATTATCAAGAAAATAATATGAGAGAAACCTTAAATCTTACTCTCAAAAATGATTTTCAAAAAACAAAAGTTTAAGTAAAAGTAAATGCTTTGAATGATATAATAAATGCCTAAATAAATGATTCTTTAAATAATCCTCAAGATCAATAAAGTTGCTAATGAAAAGCATAAAAAAAAATCAAATCTCTCTTTCAAGAATGATTTTTCAAAGAAAAATGAAAAAGAGAATAAAAATAAAGCACAAATTATTTGGGATAAGTTTTGGGCTAATATCCTTACTAATTGTGCTAATGAAATCGTATATATAGATTTTTCGAAAAAATGACCGTTTAGCACACAAAGGTATTTTAAATTTATTTAATTAAAACATTAAACATGTGTCGGTCGATTGGTAACTTCGTCCCTTAGCTGACTTAAATTAAAATTCAAATATTTGTGAGGCTTGACTAACATAAGACGATTTCCCAAACTTTCGTAAGTTCGGGAACGGACCAAAATGATCAGGAGGTGGAAATCTACAACGGCCTTTTCCCAATTTCCACCTTTCCCCGATGCAACCAAAACCTCATCACTTAAACCTTCGACTCAACACAAATACGAAAACAAAAACGAAGAAACAGGAACACCAACGTAAACACTTCCGGGTATTTCCTGTGACAATGTCGACGGCCAAATTGTCACCTGCGACTTCCGCTCTGTCCTCCACAATCAGACGCCTTAATTGCAACCTCCTGCTGCCCCAAAACTGCGCCGTTTTCAGGCACAACTCGAACCGTCTGAGACCACATAGGAGCTGCAGAAGGAGCTTCACTGTTGCATTGTCTTCGGCGGCGAGCCCTCTCGAGGTCTGCGTCAAAGCGTCCACCACCACCCCCAGCAAGCTCGGCGACTGTAAGCGTGCATCCGCTTCGCTTCTTTTTAGAAATTCGATTCCGCTTTCATCTATGCTTGTTTTGTTCTAATTTTCACAATTTTTTGTGTGATGTTTTTCTTTAGCTAGTTCACTGTTTAGAATTAGGAATTTTGTGCTCAGAATTGTTTCTGCTAGCATCTTTGGAATTGTTTGCGTTAGTTTTGGCTCTTAAATGTGATAAATGCGCTTTGATTACCGAACCAAAGTATCCCAATTTCGAAATTTTAACATATGAAAATGTGTTGGGCACATGCTTGATGCATTTTTATTGCGAATGATTATTTTGAGTCACATAGCGTTGCTATATTTTGAAACCAAAGAGGGTCAACAATGGGTAGCTGAAGTGTCCGTGGCAGTGCCCAACAGTAAATTGTTCATATCATCATCAGTTCACACACACATAGATGTGCTTACAGACGCTATGAAAATCTACAATATTAGCTATCATGAAGGTTTTGGATGCAGCAGGGTCAGGGCGAGACTTTTAAGCGACTGGTAATGAGGCTATTTATTAATTTTGTTAGTCAAGTGACACTGCCTTAAGGAAAGCTGTTGAACACTGTAAAGCAAGGGTTTCGTTCATGGAACAGGAACAGGAACAGGGTTGCAATATAAAACATGCTCTAAAATGCATTACGTTAAGGGGGTATGCTTGTATGAATAATATATTGGTAAAAAATGCATGATAGCAGTTGCATATTTGGATGCTGATTTTTTTCTCTTAGCTTTGGTGAAGTAGATTAATGACTAAAAATAATGGAACAATGCTCCACTTTCTTACTATAAAACGTCATATTGAATTAAAATTTTGGATTTCTTGACTTAGTGCTTGAGAAATAAAAATGTGCCTTGGAATGTTCGTACAGATTCGCAGTTTGCCAGGATGTCATTGTTTTCCATAGACATGGTTGTTCCTCATATATATATTTTTTACTACACTTGCCATTGTTATTTTTGTTAGAAGGTTGAATTATTCGTCCTATGAATAATCTGGCTTTTATCTGCTGTCACAAAATAAACTAATGTTTACAAATAAATTAATTTTGTAAATGTAAATTCTAAAGCAAGAGGTTGGACTTTGTGGGAAGAAACTTATTAATGGTTTTTAGTCGTGTGACCGAGGGTGGGAAGGAAGCTCTTACGACTGTTAATTGTTTTGGACAACATGATATCCTATGAAGTACAAGTTTCATTAGGATAAATGTCATGGTTGAATTTTAATTTCTCGGTGTATATAAATTATTTGTTGATTGTTCTGAGTTCTCTTTTTCAGGCCCCTTCTGTCAAAGGGTTTTGCTCACTTTGGAGGAAAAGCATATTCCATATGACATGAAGTTGGTAGATTTGGTTAACAAGCCAGATTGGTAATTATTTTGAGTTCGTTAGATTGAATGTGTTTTTTCCATTAGTAACTGCTGCTACTAATTTATTTATTATACCATTCTTTTATATTTTTGGATTTAGGTTTTTAAAAATCAGTGCAGATGGTAAAGTTCCTGTAATAAAATTTGAAGAGAAGTGGGTTGCGGATTCAGATGTTATCACACAGTCACTAGAAGAAAAATACCCTAATCCGCCTTTGGGAACACCGCCTGAGAAGGCTTCAGTGTATGTCTTATCTATATTATATACATTATGTGCATTAGTTTTGTTTAGATTTGCTTATCACTAAAATTATTCGTTTTCGGCATGGCAGTTTTTGCTGAATATTTATTTCTCTTAGTTTTTTTGATTCACTAAAATTATTCTTTTTAGGCATGATAGTTTTTGCCTTATTGTTTTTTTTTTTTTCTCTTTGTTTTTGCCTTATTTATTTACAAGTAGAATTAGACTTATAACTATTACAATTAGAGATTGCTCCCTCTATCTTATTGAGTAAGTAGATAATTTGATTTTTTTTTTTTTTGAAAATAACATACTAATTAAATTTAAACACAACAAGGTCACATTTTATTTGTATAAATGTATCACGTTACACACAGACACACAGACACACAGACACACACACACACACACACATATATATATATATATATATATATTTGTATTTATTCTCACATTTCACTAATAATCTGGGGCCTATGTTACTCTATGGGGAACTCTACTGTCCCAACTAATGCTATGCTATTAGTATTATCTTTTCTCTTTGGCAAGTGATCTGTTGCCCTACTGCTCTTTTTGGCACATGTGAGAAAAATTGGCTGTTCAAAACTCATTACTGAGAACTTTTGGTATCTTGTATTATAATACTAATTGGCCCAGGAAATTGTAAGTCTAGTAATAAATAGTTTCAATCGTAATTTGAGAATTTTCTTCAACCCTGAGCTGTTTAATACCTGTTTTGAATCACCAATTGTATACTTGTATGCTGAGATACACTGCTGTGGCTTCTGCAAATACTAGAATGTAACCCCAGAGAATAGCATTGGCCAAAATGCACTCATGATTTTGATTAGAAAGCCCATGCTCCTGAGTCCGACTGCAGTTTATGTTTGAATCCTAGATCAATCAAGGGTAGGCAACTAGGCATATAGCAGCCGTGAGGTAGGTTCTAACCAGAGTACGTGCAATTCTTCTCATAATTATAACACTATGAACACCAAGGTTAGACAATCTGAAATTGGAGCAATCAACTTATTTTTTTATATTCTGTTGAAATCCTTTCTAGGCGTGATTCTTTGCTACAATGTCCTTGTTATGAGAGAATTGCGAGTCCTTCAAGTACTGAGTAGGAAACTTAGAAATGGGATTGCCATTGTAGAGCAAGAGCATCACATGGTATGCAAGATTCCTGCAATTTGGTTTGCAATATTTTTCTTGTGGAGTACAGTGTTTACTAAAATTTATTTGTTCTGATGCTAGTTTCTCTTTTAAATGGTTATATATGCCGTTTTCATCTTGATTCATATTCATTCTTATGGATTCCCCACCACCCCCCCCCCCCCCCCCCCCCCCCCCCCACCCCCCCACCTTTACTTTTTTATTTAGTTCTTCTTGTTTCTGCTAGAATTTTCTGGACCAATTCTCTACCTTGATTTTCTGAAAGAGAGTAGAGAAAGCTTGGAGGACTTAGGGAGTACTCTAGGATATCTCTCCGATGCTTAAGTTAGGGATCAAAGAAGTAGAAAAAATAGGCTACAGTGTAGAGAGTGTCTACTCTTTTACCTTCCCCCACGGCCCCTTTTATAGGTGAGGTACCCTTCTTAACATTCAATGCTAGGGGCCATTAACTCTTATTGAGTTACATGTCTGTAAAAGGTTATGTTTCATCATTTCTCTCTTTTAGTTGGGAGTTATCCACTTTAATTCTCCTCTTTAATTAGATTTTAGGTTACATATACCCTTTAATGTGAAGGTGTCTCTTGGCCTCTATTTTTCTAGTTACTATTTTATCTCCATCAATTGCTTGGTTGCCCTTGACTCCTAAACCTTGAAAATTTTTTTAAGGCTTAGGAGTTTCTTCATTCTTCAAAATGCGGAACAGTCACTTACCAAATTAAGTTGTCTAACTACCAGATAATTACCAATAATTACCTGACCATTAATTACCAGATGCCAGATATTGATTTTTCTCAGGGTTGTTCATTGTTTCTTCCTGTAAGATCTTCAGGAAATATAGGAATCTGAAGTAGCTCATGACTTTTAGGGAGGATGGTCATGATAACTTCAGTACTGCCCAAATGCTCTTGACTTAGGAGAACATGATATTGTACTTTTCTAATTTCATTGAATGGGAGGTGAACCCCTTAGCTGGGAAACAATGGTCATGTGGAGAGCTCTTAGAGGCGCCAGAAAAAAATTAAGCAGGCTTTTACTGTCAGGGAGATCAATTGCTGTAAGTGGTGTCTGAGTCACTGAGCAGCTGGAGCCTAGACTGGTCAAGTCTTCATTAGGCATACTCTTCCTTTCTTCTTCTTATTTTTTTTTTATTTTTTTCCTTTCTCTTCTTTGTTGTGGCTGAGCAGGTCAGCTCCTGCTATAATTGATTTGAGCATGTCTTCTTCCTGTTCCTTTTTCTTTTTCCTGCTAAGCTGAGCAAGCTTTTCACATTGTTTTTCTTTTTCCAATTAGAACTCCATCTATTGAATATAAGCAGGGCTCATCTGTTAATAAAGTAGAGCTCACCTGTTAATATGAGCATAGTTCACCTTGTTGATATGAGCATAGCTCTTCTGTCTATGAGCAGAGCTTCTCTGTCTAAAACAGAGCTCATTTGTTCTTGGCTATTCTACCATACATGCCTGTTTGGCTTGTTGAACTAGCCTTGTATCCTTTTTAGGTTATTCTTTGAAATGTATTTCCCTGCATTCAGATATTACCATAAAGAGAATGTCTCGTCACATTATTATCTTGTTACCTCTTATCAATGACTTTTGACATTCTCTTGTAGATCTGACCAAACTAGCACAACTATCCAATTTGTTTATGATGTTAAAATAAAAAGCGTAATTCTATGAATTAACCATCTAGAATACTAGAAAGGAATCACCAAATGCTTTACAACCCAATAAATAAATTAGGGAAAGAATTCAAACTCATTGAGTGATTTAAAGTACTCAAACGGAATAATTGCCGACATCAGCCAGAAGCACATTGCACACAAAACATATTTGAGGTCCTTGATTACCTTGAGTGTATTCGAGTTGAGCTCAATCGACACAGTAAGATACTGAAACTTGACTTGACTTTGAAAATGTTGAGCTTGAAACTCGACTCAAACTCAATGCCAAGTATTTGTTGCTATAATGTGAGGTGTGATTTTCTGTTTTGACTTGTCAAAGTGTACATCTTCAGTTGAAGCATGGGATTTTAATCTCTTCTTACTCCATTTATATAAACCTCACCAGCCTTCCTTTTACACTTTTTGAGCCTATCATATGTGTTCAGTAAATTATTCCTTGGAAAACTGAGTTTATTCCAATAAATTGCCAACCATTTTTTTCATTTATTGTGGCTGTCACAAAGAGTTTTTGATTTCATTTATTCAGGCTTATGAGTTTGTTGTCAGCTGTTTTGTAAAATCCTTCTTTACAAAACCAACTTTGAGTTAGGTTGACCCTTGGACTGTTCAGCCAGCGCACAAGCACTTCTGAAACTTCCTAACAGTCTTGTGCTTGTGCACCATTTATTAAATGTTCAAAACTGTTCCATGAAACCAATTGTTTTTTTTTTAATTAGCATAAAATGCAGTCTTGTTGATGGCGTTGGAAATTACGAATATGAAAGCAGGATGCTAAAAATAAAATTGAGGACACTTATTGGTTGAGGTGTGCGTAGCACTTCCCTCAGGAATTATTTCGTCCCTCCAATGTGGTGCAGAAGGCTCATTGGTGTCTACTCCCAGGATACAACAACCCTTTTGATTGATGTGCACTCGCCCATTGGAAATAGGAACAAGACAACTTGGTTAATCTCGACAAATAAAAATGATCATAGGAAAAGAAACCATCATCAGTTGAACAACATAAGAACTTTCAAAGAGAAAATAATTTCTTAGAAAGAAGAAGAAAAGCATAGCAATCATGTTCCCAATGCATATCTAGCCTTGAGATATATGTATATATATACACACACACACACACACACATGCAAATAATTATTATCAAATAGTCACGGTCAATTGCAGTCACAAAATGGTTAACAACAACGGTCACAAAAAGTTTAATAATAAGGGTCAAGAAGCGATCACATAAATTGTCATAATTGCTTTTATAACAGTTAACAAAACTAAATAAATTCTTAAAATAACCATTAGAGGAGAGAAGAAATAAAAACTTATGAAATACTTTTTCATAAAATTCCAACAACCCCCTCTATTTTAAAGACTAAAGAATATTTGGGTTAACCAATTAGAATGTAATATGTCATATTTGGTGCCTTTTGGGTTATGAACCAGACCTAGGAAGATAAAGTTGCGACCCACGAAATTATGGTGAGACATTAAGCCTCTTATAAACCATAAATCCTAATGTCAAACAAACTTACCATCTACATTACAATCTTAAGATTAACTGTTCAACATGGATTGGCGTGAATAGGCCATGTGCTTCACTTGGATTTCATGAGTGCTCTAGCAATTTTGCCTAAGATCACTGGTCCTACTCCACACTTGATGGTGAAAAAATCAAGTGTGCATTGTAATTAAGCACACCACCCACAAGGGCTATGAAATTCACTAAGAGCTAGTGCTCAACCTCACACATAGCGGTCTTACACTATCCTCACCATAGGAATGGGTATTATAAATTCAATGATAGTGTATACTGGATCAACCAATGACTTTTTATTACTCATATGAATGTACTTCATAGGATCTCCAATTACATAGGTTGGGTTACCATCACCGAAATATGTATAATCCCCATTTCCCTCGATGAGTCATACACTAGCTTTCTACCTAGTGGGTTAACTAGTATGTTACATAATCTAAGCTTATTACTCCCTACCTCGGTAGCTGCTTTACAACATCATCTCTTGGGTATATATGTTCGTTTTCCTATTATATACCTTATTTTTTTGCACGAGCTGTTACAACTTGGCAATCACAATTCATAAACACTGATGGAACTAGTTTCATCCATAAAAGGGATATCTGCTAAGAAATTTCTTAGCCACTCAGCTTCAATTATTGCCATCTCTGAGGCAATAAACTCAGACTCTATGGTGGACCAAGCTATAACAGTCTGTCTCATCTTATTTCCAAGACACAACACCCCCTTTTAGGATAAAGACATAACTACCAGTTGATTTTGTCTTATCTGAATCAGAGATCTAGTTACCATCTTTATAACCCTATAATACAACGGAAAATCCACTTCACATGATGTACCATAATCCATGGTACCTCTCAAATATTTAATAAACTTTTCAATGCATTCAGTGGTCCTAGTTAAGATTTTGGTTATATCTACACAATCTACAAATTGCATATGCTATGTTAGGATGAGTATAATTCTTTAAAAAAACTAGCTTACAATTATCTTAGTATATTCAGATTGTGATATGTTTTCACCTCTATTCTTCTTTAATTGTAGATTTGCATGAATCAAAAGGCATGGAAGCATGTTTCCCTATAAAATAATGTGCACTAGTAGATTTTGTCATAGTAACCTTTTCATATGCTCAAAAGGTGGTCTACAACATTGCATTTGAAAAAATGTACAGAAGTCCTAAACAAAGGATTTTAATAACCCAAGAAAGTTATATACATTGAGTTTTCAAATCCCATGAATTTTATGATCCAAGAATTAATAAATATTGAATTTGAAGTCCCCATAAAAAAAAACAGTTATTGATCCAACTGAACCTTAGTTCTCTTTCTCACATTTACCTCACTGCTGTTAAGCAGATAAACAAATAATAACAATATATTCTCGTCCTAAGCTTTGAGTTTGAATTATCAAGAAATGAATACTAGATCATCTAACCTTAGTATCAAATAAAAACTATAACACAAGATATGGTTCATCAATCAAAATAACAACAATGTAGTCAACAAATTCAATTGCTAGGACTTGAAAATCAATTCAATCTCAAGTCACAACAAAACTAGACTGTTTTGCTAGTGACTTTGAAAATGAATAATTTTCTAAAATTCAGTGGAAATGTGACAAATTGTACAAGACTATACTGTTTTAATGTTCATTCTTTACATTTTGCCTCTAAATGCCATTTATATATACTCCAATTTGTCAAAACAAAATATTCTCTGGTTCCATATAACTTAAGGTAATGATGCAAGTTAGGTGTATAAATTTATGATATTTTTATCTTATAAATGTTGAACTCAACAACACAACACACCTAATTCAATTAACACAAACAAATCCAAACTATGTCTCAATTTTTATATGTCTAGTAGTGAGAAGTGTACCATCAATGATAATCAAGAAACCACGTTCAATTGAACAATAGAAGAACTTTCAAAGAAAAAAGAATTTCTAAAAAAGAAGAAAATCGTAGAAATCATGTTCCCAAAACATATCTAGCCTCGAGATATATTATACAAATAATTATTATAAAATGGTCACAAAATTGTCAGCAATCGTCACAAAACGATCAACGACAATGGTTACAAAACATTCAACAACAATGATCACAAAACGTTTAATAACTATTATATTACTACTTTACCTAAAAGCTTAAGTTGTTAGGTTGTGGGTCAACAATGTATATCAAGCTTTAACACTTCCCCACACGTGCAGTCTGACAGCACATGGAGAGATAAAGACACGATAATATCACCCATTATAGGGATTACAATAATTTTTTAAATACCACAAAATAAAGGCAGGCAACAAGACTAGAACCCACGACCTCTTGGTAACCAGCTCTAATACCATGTTAGATTATTACTTTACCTAAATGCTTTAGCAGTTTGGTTGTGGGCCAACAATGTATATCAAGATTTAATAATAAAAAAAGGTCACAAAACAATCACATGAACGGTCGTAACCGTTTTTGTAACTGTAACTAAAACTGAATAAATTCTTGAAATAATCGTTCGAGGTAGAAGAAATAAAATCAAAATCAGTGGTTTGGAGAGAGACTATTTAGTGCACCTCATCCGTGTTGGCCATGCATTCAATTGTCCTTTCACATGTTCCATCACATGCAAAGGTGGCAGGATGCTTTGTAAAAAATGTAAGAAGCTTGCCACATGCACATGCAGAATTTAGTTACTTTAAATTTCCCGCCTGTTGATGCAAATACACTTGGCCTCATTTCACTAATATAGTTGTGAAAGCATGCAAGAAACATCTCAAAAAGTTCTATATCTGACATGAGAAAGGGGGTTCTGAGAGAGGACTTATCCCAACTCATATGATTCTTGGCCTCGATATCCCAAAACTTTAGAATGCTTAGAGACCTCAAAACTTCTCAACTCTCCCTTTTCGGCCTTTGGGCTGAACAAAGGAGTGGGGGCAATCGATGTGGGGTATCCTATTCCTAGCCAGCCAATGAAGAAAGCGCACATTGCCCAATCAAGGTGAGCAAATTGTGTCCTAAACAATCTAGATTTTTTTTCTTTGGCGCTCCCACCCCCTTAATGTAGATCTCGTCTCCCATGATGTTGGGGAATTGCCCACTTCCTTTGTAAGACATTGAAACAACTTTTGACATTCCAATCCACAAAAATGTAAGCTATCTAGCCTTTGCATTTCCTTTTTCTTTGTTTTGAAGCTTTTATTGAGTTCAGCATTAAAGGGTTCTCTCGAGCAGATGATTCCTTTGTGCCACCTCACTGCCCATCATCTAACTAGAATATGTGTTATCAACCGTTATCTTTTTCTTCTTGGTCATGTGGATAGGGTAATAACTACTTGATGTAGGATGGATGATCACAACTTGGTTTGATAGGTTCAAGCCTATTAGAAGGTCTCATCCCAAGCACAAGAAGTACAATAGAGTCACTTTAGTAATTAGATGATGAGTTATTTTATCCTTTGGGTTTGTCTTTGTTACGAAGTCTAAGGTTACGTTTCATTAACAAAATGTATATTCCTAGGAATATAACAAACATAGTATAAAGAATTTTAGCTTACCAAAGAAAATGTATTGTCATCATAAAGCAAATGAGCATAAAATTTATTTATTTATTTATTCCTTTATTTTAATGAATCCATAACACAAAATAGACAAGGAAGGACTTCTCCCAAATTTCACTAGTTGAATGTCTATTCCTGTCATATTGTGCTGGATGGAGTAACACATACTTTTGCATGAACACATTTTTTCTAAATTATTATTTTTTATACAGTTTTTACTTCCCACAAGTCAAGCTTGCTCAAGACCTTATGCTTGCCTATGACTACCTGTCTTGTGCACATTGGGTGAGTAACCATCATATAAATACGGACATACAATTTTAGGTTTAATTGATTGGGTAGAGTTACGCCTCACGAAAATGGTGAGTATGACTTTTAGGTCATCTTATTGTTTCCTAGTGTTAAAGTGGGATTAGCTCAAAAAGCTCTTTAGGGGATGTGAATGTTCATTAATCTTGTAAAACACTACCTATTGACAACATTTCTAGCCTACCACCCTCCCTTACTAAATATACATTGCCTATGGGGTCTAATAAAAGAATTGTATTCCCTTAATTTTACCATTTGACTCTTGTGTTTATTTACATGCTTGCTTACTAGTTCTGCATTGCCTATGGGGTCGAATAAAAGAATTTTATTGCCTTAATTTTACCACTCGACTCTTGTGTTTATTTACATGCTTGCCTCACTGATTTTGCATCATTTCTATTTGATGGTTGTCAACATGTTTTTGTGGTGAATTTGTGATTTATTTTTTGCTGACTAGTTAAGCTTGTTTGCTACAACTACTTCCATATGGCCCTTCACATGGTGTGAAGAGTTCAAACCGTGACAGTTGGTATAAAAGCTTTAGTTAATTGCTTTATGATTCAGTTGCCTCATGCCTGGATTGCAAGATTGTTGAAGCATTGTTGGGAGAACTATGTTGGTGCACTAATATAGAGCAATATGATGCATTAAAGGCATAAGTCAATTGTCAACCATCTAGCTATAGAGGTCGTCCAACTTATAGAACATGCTAATACATTGGAGGGATCTCAAAAACAGCAACCAGGTTCCATTGAAGAACTGTTGGAAGATTTTTGCGGAACGATGGAAGTGCTACAGCATAGGTGAGCTTCCAGCCAAGGCATGGTTCAAAATCGCGGTCGCGGGTAACGTTGCGTAACGGTCGCAGGTGTCGTGGGTGTTACATAACAGGAAGTGGGCGTAAAGGTCGTGAATTTTTTTCACGCATGCACAACCATGCCAAAATCGACAAATAAGCATGAAATCCATTAATACATGATTTTTAATGAATTTTAAAGGTCTTCATTCAACCTACAAATGTTTTTTAATAGGCATTATGATTTTTATATTAATTTTAGTGTGCTGTTTACAAAAAAAAACCATATATATATATTTTAATTTTCATTACTTTAATGAGTAAATAGATGTAGAAATGTAATTAAAATGAAGAATCAATTAATTAAAGACATAAAGTTACTAAAAATGAGTCAATAAACTCAATACTCAATATACACAATACACAATTACACATACATGAATTCGAAAAGTGATTGGTATCAATTATCAATAAATAGTTTAAAATACATGAGTACAATATTACAAATTTATAACATAACACATGTCACTGCCAAAAAGAATGACGTGAATCGTCTTCATAATTTGCATCTATATCTCAAGATTGGGATTGGAAATTATCTCCCCATCCTTGTGGAAATACATAGCTGAATAAACCCAAGTTTGCGTCATTTCATTGTTGCTCTACAAAATGTACTGGTGGTGAAAATCCAATTGATATAGGAGGTGCATAATCTTCTCTTTGACCATATCCTGAATAACGTCCATAAGTTGGGGCTGGCTTTGGGTAGTGTGTAGAAGAGGACTCACTATGAGATGATGGATATGCTAGATGAGATCCATATGATTGTGATGATGAATCATTTAAACCAAAGTCGCCAAAACTACGTACCACACCATATGAATCTTTAGTAGAATCACGATCTCGTTGTTGGCTACTCCTTCTCCTGTGAAGATTGGTAACCTGGAGGAATACCCAAGTCATAATTTTTGGGTATATCAAGTAGTCCATAACGACTTTGAGGATATGTTTCCCCTACAAATGATGTTCCTATATCACACCCATAACCATATTCTGCACCGCCACCACCATCACCGCCAGCCCCAGTCCCGGCACCACTAGGTTCGCTACCACCGCCATCATCACTTGGTGGGCTCAAACCAAGATTATCATCATTTTGTGTACCTTTAGGACTTGAACTTGAATCATGCACATTTATTGGTGGCTGATCATCTCCTTGTGCAGTACCATTGACCTCTTCATCTAACCAATTTGAGTTGTCCTGATCGTCACGTAATGGTGCCTCTCTTTCTTGTAACTATGGACTCAAAAGATCATCTTTTTCGAAAATATAGTCCAAATTAATAGGGTTAGAGCTATCTTCAATGTCCTGTTGGCTTTTTCTCATTGTATGTCTCAACTTTAACCTTATGTTGTAATGCACAAAAACAAGTTTTTGTAATCTCATGTACTTTAGTCTTTTCCTATGGATGAGGCTAAAAGTGCTCCAATTACGCTCACAATTCGAAGTTGACGTGGTTTGACTAAGAATTCTGATTGCTATTTTTTGTAGTTCAAGAGCACACATGCCATAATGAATCCACCATTCGGCTGCATAAATAATTGAAGAAAAACACATATCTATATAGTGTATGTTTGAAAAGCTAAATTTGGACATAAAAATGACTAATTAAATAGATTCATTCATCCATTATTTAGCCACATTTACCAGGATTTATTTGTTTCACTACCCTTTGAGCTAGTGGAGTTCCAAATGTCTCCTGCCTATCCTGATATAGCAATAAATAAAAAAGCGAAGATTGTGAAGTATAATTAATTAATTAATTAGATATATATTATAGAAAGTATGAAAAAATACTAAAATAATTCATTATTCAACAGAACCAATACTTACTTGATTAATAGCCCAAATTTGACTGTCTATATCGGGCACCAGCTTGGTTATCACTTTTTTAACTCCATCCATAACTTCTTTAGCAACTTCGGAAGAGGTTGGGGCACCATACAGAAATTGGGGGCTTAAAAAGTATCCTAAAATTAAATTTACAAATATATTAATCCATATTCAATAATAATATATTAGTGTTGTAACTTTTAATGCAACTACACATGATTTAAAAGTGGAAATAATAAGAAATTGTATTTTATTTACACTTACCAGCTGCATGTAAGTCTTGATGCAATTGAAAACTCCACTGATGATCAATAATTTTCCAATAATCTTTGTAGAATCGGCAGTCTTTCTAAAATGCCAACTTTGCCCTATCAATTGCCTCATATATGAAACCCATAGTTGGTTTTTCATCACCATCAACCAATTTAAGAACTTTTACTATGGGTTCCTGTACTTTAATTATATCGGAAGCCTTCTGCCAAAACTCTTTCCCTAAGATAATCTTCTTTGCATCATATGCTGGGCCAGATTTTGTCATTCCAAACTTTGATTTTTTTCGAAGCATCAGATGTGAACATTTCCCTTAATGCTTGTTTATGCCTAACAGTGGTCTCCAAGGCAATAAAGTTGGTGGAAAATCAAGTTATGGCAAGACGAAACAATTTTCTATTATTTGTGAATTTTTTCATGAAATTCACTGTCCACGTGTGGTTGTAAATAAAAGAAGTTATTATTTTAGCATTTTCTAAGACCTTCTTCACATTAGTTTTCTTACCAATGTCTTTAAGAATTAGGTCTATGCAATGAGCTACACATGTTGTCCAGTAGAGATTGAGTCTCTTTTGCATTAATAATTTCCCTCTCGCCTTCATTGCAGCTTCATTATCAGTTACTACTTGGACAACATTTTCCTCTCCAATTTTGTCAACCATCTTGTCCATTAATCTGAAATGAAAATTTAGATTTAACAATTACTACTACTACTACTTAATTAAAATTATGCAAGTCATCAAGTGGCTCAAGTAAATTAAAATTAGAAAATTACCTGAAATAATATTCAGCTATTCGGCTCGGCACATCAGAGGCATCAACTAACTTGTGGGAAACAGTGCCTCTATTGGAGTAAACTAAAAAGTTTATTATGTGTTTTCTTGTGGGCCCTGACTAACCATCACACATAATGGTTACACCTCTCTCCTTCCAAATGCCAGCAAAAGAAGATATATAAGTTTTTAATTCCTGATACTCTTGCTCTAAATATATTTTGGAGACCTCGTAGGGTGATGGGCCCTTCACCCTCTTTCCGACCTCTGCAGCAACATGAAGCATCGACTGCAAAAAAGGTGAGTTAGTTACGTTCGCTAGAATTCGATTATAAATTAGGAATTTGCTTACTGCTTTCCTAATTTACTCCTTCCTTTCAGAATTTTGGTATTTATCTTTGGTTGCTTGGCACTCCTACTTCTTTCTAGAGTAGGATCAATCGCTCTTAATCTAGCTTCAGGGGCATTAAGATTAATCTATTGTCGCCCACTACCTCCAGCTTTTCGAACACTTTGTGACCGAGCTCTACCAAAACCACCGGCACTGCCACTACTAGAGCCACTACCCTGTTCATAATAATTACCACTTCCACCGGTTCTTGCCCTAAATCTTTGTCTCTCTTCCCATTCTTGTTGTGCTCGTATGCTTTCTTGTCGAGAAAATCTCATTATTTCCTAATTTGAATCTTCTTCGTCGCTTAAATTTTCAAAATATCCTCTGATTTGAGCTTCTACTTCATCTTGTCTTTTTTGTTTGTCTTTCTTCTTCCCTGTATATTGTTGTAGATGTTTCATTATTTCTTCTCTCATCTGCGTGGTTACATTTGGACACGAAGACACTTGACCTTTTTTATGTGCCAAGTGTTGTTTCAATTGTGTAATTCCTCCTTTAATTGTCTTTCCACATAATTTACATAAGACAACATGTCTACTACCTTCCACTGGAGTAGCAAAATGCCAACCAATGTCTTCACTAGGTAGCTCTCCAGTTCCTTGTCTATCACGTGGCATATTGATGCTTGATTAGATGACTTCTACACAAGTAAACAAAAAAAAGTTTTCATTCTTATACAATAAATTAAGAATAAAATGGTACATAACTAATTAATTAGTTAATTACATAACAATATTACATAAATAATGGATTGAATTTAAACTTCAAGTTACTAATTATTAAAAATTTTAGTTGATTTATACATATATAATACAATAATTTATATTAAAATTTACAATTTAACAAAATAAATATGGAATTGTAAATCTTACAATTTAATTATTTAAATGGTAATATACTTGAACTTGAGTCACTTAAGAGTTGAGACTTGACTAATTGTGTACAAATTAGAATTTATTATAAATTGTAGATCAAATATTAAATTATTAATTGTGAAGGTATTAAAAAAAATAAATATGTAGAATATTAGTTAGTAATTTTTTACTAAATCTGTACTCTAAGTTTCTAAGTTCTAAGTTTTAGGTTCTAAGTTTCTAACTGAGTCTAAGTAACTTTATAAATTTTATACTAATTTTTTTATTTTAATTAATAAATTCTACTTATACAATCATTACTAATTTACAATTATTAATTTATATTCTAATTAAATAATAAATAAACTAAATTTGTATACTAATTATATTTATAAACTGAAATAGTGAAATTATAAAACAAACTGAAATTTACAATTTATATACTCATTAAATAAACTGAAATTTACAATTTATATAAAGTATAAATTGAAATTATAAAACAAACTAAATTTACAACTAAAATTTACAATTTATATGCTAATTAAATAAAATAAAATTTACAATTTTTATACTAATTAAATAAACTGAAATTTAAAACAAACTAAAATTTACAATTTATATAAATTATAAATTGAAATTGTTAAACAAAATTATGAAGTGAAGAGTGAAGAATCACATACCCACTGCCCACTACCAGTTACCACTTACTAGTACCCACTCCCGACTCCCATGGATGCTGCGAGTGCGAGCTTGCGAGAGAGTTGGTGCCTGCTGCATCTACAACTTGCAGCCTCCAAATTTTGGAGGAATCAAAGGCTTCGAATGGAGGAATCGAAGGCTTCAAAGATTTGAAGCTGATTTTGGGGTTCTTATGTTGAATGTAACGCCTATTTTTCCGTTATGTAACGACCGTTACGCTACGTAACGGCTGTTATTTAATACTATGATAGGCATTATGATTTTTATATTAATTTTAGTGTTTTGTTTACAAAAAAAGCCATATTCTTTTATAATTTGCATTACTTTAATGGGTAAAAAGATGAAGAAATGTAATTAAAATGAAGAATCAATTAATTAAAGACATAAAGTTACTAAAAATGAGTTAATAGACTCAATACTCAATATACACATACATGAATTTGAAAAATGATTGGTGTCAAATATCAATAAATAGTTGAATACATGAATACATTATTACAAATTTACAACATAACACATGCACCACCAAAAAGAATAACGTGGAGGGTCTTCATAATTTGCATTTGTATCTTGTGATTGGGATTGAGAATTATCTCCCCACCCCTGTGGAAATACATAGCTGAATAAACCCAAGTTTACGTTATTTTGTTGTTGCTCCTGAAAATGTACTGGGGGTGAAAGTCCAACTGATATAGGAGGTGCATAATCTCCTGCTTGACCATATCCTGAATAATGTCCATCAGTTGGAGTTGGGGCTAGCTTTGGGTAGTGTGTAGAAGAAGACTCACTATGAGATGATGGATAAGTTGGATTAGATCCATATGATTGTGATGATGAATCATCTAAACCAAAGTCGCTAAAACTACGAACCACACCATATGAATCTTCAGCAGAATCACGATCTCGGTTTTGGTGACTTCTTCTACTTTGTGCACTATGACTCCCACTAGGGTCGCCACTAGTAGCACTCCTTCTCTTGGATTGTAAAGATTGGTACCTTGGAGGAATACCCAAGTCATAATTTTCGGGTATATCAAGTAGGCCATAATGACTATGTGGATATGTTTCCCCTACAATTGATGTCCTTGTATCATACCCATAACCATATTCTGCACCGCCACCACCATCACCCCTAGCCCCAACCCCAGCACCACTAGGTCCACTACCACCATCATCATGACTTGGTGGGCTCAAACCAAGATTATCATCACTTTGTGTACGTTCAGGACTTGAACTTGAATCATGCACATTTATTAGTGGTTGATCATCTCCTTGTGCTGTACCACTGACCTCTTCATCTAACTAATTTGAGTTGTCCTGATTGTCGAGTAAGGGTGCCTCTCTCTCCTGTAACCATGGACTCGAAGGATCAACTTCTTCGAAAGTATAGTCCAAATTAATAGGGCTAAAACTATCTTCAATGTCCTGTTGGCTTCTTCTCATTGTATGTCTCAACTTTAACCTCATGTTGTAATGCACGAAAACAAGTTTTTGTAATCTCATGTACTTTAGTCTATTTCTTGTTTTCGTATGGATGAAGCTATAGTTGCTCCAATTACGCTCACAATTCAAAGTTGACGTGGTCTGGCTAAGAACTCAGATTGCTATTTTTTGTAGTTCAGGAGCTTACATACCATAATGAATCCACCATTCGACTGCATACATAATTGAAGAAAAACACATGTCAATATAGTATTTGAAAAGTCAACTTTGAACATAAAAATGACAAAATAGATCCATTCATCCATTATTTAGCCACATTTACTAGGATTTGTTTGTTTCACTGTCCTTTTGAGATAATGGAGTTCCAAATGTCTCCTACCTATCCCGATATAGCAACAACTAAAAAAGCGAAAATTGTGAAGTATAATTAATTAATTAGATATATATATATATATTATAGAAAATATGACAAAATGCTAAAATATTTCATTATTAAATAGAACCAATACTTACTTGTTTAATAGCCTAAATTTGGGTGTCTATATCAAGCACTAGCTTGGTTATCACTTTTTTAACGCCATCCTTAACTTCTCTAACAGTTTCAGAAGAGGGTGGGGCACCATACAGAAATTGGGGGTTCAAAAAATATCCTAAAATTAAATTTATAAATATATTAATCAATAATAGTGTATTAGTGTTGTAACTTTTAATGTAACTATATATGATTTAACAGTTGAAATAATAAGAAATTATATTTTATTTACACTTACCAGCTACATGTAAGTCTTTGATGCAATTGAAAACTCCACTGATGATCAATAATTTTGCAATAATCTTTGTAGAATCGGCAATCTTTTTGAATTGCCAACTTTGCCCTATCAATTGCCTCATATATGAAACCCATAGTTGGTTTTTCATCAAAATCAACCAATTTAAGAACTTTCACTATGGGTTCCTATACTTTAATTATATCAGAGGCCTTCTGCCAAAATTCTTTCCCTAAGATAATCTTCTTCGCTTCACATGCTAGGCCAGATTTTGCCATCCCAAAACTTGAGTTTTTCCAAGCATCAAATGTGAACATTTCCCTTAATGCTTGTTTATGCCTAACAATGGTCTCCAAGGCAATAAATTTGGTGGCAAATCGAGTTATGGCAGGATGAAGCAATTCTCTATTATTTGTGAATTTTTTCATGAAAATCATTGTCCACGTGCGGTTGTAAATAAAAAAATGTTATTATTTTAGCATTTCCTAAGACCTTTTTCACATTACTTTTCTTACCAATGTCTTCAAGAATGAGGTCTATGCAATGAGTTGCACATATTGTCCAGTAGAGATTGGATCTCTTTTGCATTAATAATTTCTCTCCTGCCTTCATTGCAACTTCATTATCAGTTACTACTTGGACAACATTTTCCTCTCCAATTTTTTCAATCACCTCGTCCATTAATTTGAAATGAAATTATAGATTTAACAACAACAACTTCTTAATTAAAAATATGCAAGTCATCAAGTGGCTCAAGTCAATTAAAATTAGAAAAATACCTGAAATAATATTCAGCTGTTTGGTTCGGTATATCAGATGCATCGACTAACTTGTGGAAAACAGTGCCTCTATTGGAGTAAACTAAAAAGTTTATTATGTGTTTTCTTGTGGGCCTTGACCAACCTTCTCACATAATGGTTACACTTCTCTCATTCCAAATGTCAGCAAAAGAAGATATTTAAGTTTTCATTTCCTAACACTCTTGCTCTAAATATATTTTAGAGACCTCATAAGATGATAGACCCTTCACCCTTTTTCCAACCTCTACAGCAACATCAAGCATCGACTGCATAAATGGAGAGTCAGCTACGTTCATTAGAAAGGGGGTGACTAGGAAAGTAGTGGGCAAATTCCTAATTTATAATCGAATTCCAGCGAATGTAGCCGACTCTTCTTTTTTGCAGTCGATGCTTGATGTTGCTGCAGACGTTTGAAAGGGGGTTAAGGGCTCATCATCCTATGAGGTCTATGAAATATATTTAGAGTAAAAGTATTAGGAAATGAAAACTTATATATCTTCTTTTGCTAGCATTTTGAAAGAGAGAGGTGTAACCATTATGTGTGATGGTTGGTTAGGGCCAACAAGAAAACACATAATAAACGTTTTAGTTTACTCCAATAGAGGCACTATTTTCCACAAGTCAGTTGATGCCTCTTATATGCCGAGCCGAATAGCTTAATATTATTTAAAGTAATTTTTTAATTTTAATTGACTTGAGTCACTTGATGACTTGCATATTTTTAATTAAGTAGTAGTAGATGTTAAATCTATAATTTCATTTCAAATTAATGGACGAGGTGGTTGATGAAATTGGTGAGGAAAATATTGTCCAAGTAGTAACTAATAATGAAGCTGCAATGAAGGTGGGAGGGAAATTATTAATGTAAAGGAGACCCAATCTCTACTGAACAACATGTGCAACTCATTGCACAAACCTTATTCTTGAAAACATTGGTAAGAAAAGTAATGTGAAGAAGGTCTTAGGAAATGCTAAAATAATAACATCTTTTATTTACAACCGCACGTGGACAGTGAACTTCATGAAAAAATATACAAATAATAGAGAATTGTTTCGTCCTGCCATAACTCGATTTGCCACCAATTTTATTGCCTTGGAGTCCATTGTTAGGCATAAACAAGCAGTAAGGGAAATGTTCACATTTGATGCTTGGAAAAACTCAAGGTTTGAGATGGCAAAATCTGCCCCAGCATATGATGTGAAGAAGATTATCTTAGGGAAAGAGTTTTGGTAGAAGGCCTCTGATATAATTAAAGTACAGGAACCAATAGTGAAAGTTCTTAAATTGGTTGATGGTGATGAAAAACCAACTATTGGTTTCATATATGAGGCAATTGATAGGGCAAAGTTGGCAATTCAGAAAGACTGGCGATTCTACAAAGATTATTGGAAAATTATTGATCATCGGTAGAGTTTTCAATTGCATCAAGTCTTACATGCAGTTGGTAAGTGTAAATAAAATACAATTTCTTATTATTTCGACTTTTAAATCATGTGTAGTTGTATTAAAAGTTACAACACTAATACGGTATTATTGAATATTGATTAATATATTTGTAAATTTAATTTTAGGATACTTTTTGAACCCGCAATTTTTGTATGGTGCCCCACCCTCTGCTGAGGTTGCTAGAGAAGTTGTGGATGAAGTTAAAAAAGATATAACCAAGCTGGTACCCGATATAGAAACTCAAATTCAGGCTATTAATCAAGTAAGTATCGGTTCTGTTGAATAATGAATTATTTTATTATTTTGTCATACTTTCTATATTATATACTTAATTAATTAATTAATTATATTTCACAATCTTTGTTTTTTTAGTTGTTGCTATATCAGGATAGGCAGGAGACATTTGGAACTCCACTAGCTCAAAGGGTAGTGAAACAAACAAATCTTGGTAAATGTGACTAAATAATGGATGAACAAATCTATTTCATTAGTCATTTTTATGTCCAAATTTTGATTTTCAAACATACACTATATTGACATGTGTTTTTCTTCCATTATTTATGCAGTCGAATGGTGGATTCATTATGGCATGTGTGCTCCTGAGCTACAAAAAATAGCAATAAGAGTTCGTAGTCAAATCACGCCAGCTTCGAATTGTGAGCGTAATTGGAGCACCGTTAGCCTCATCTATCAGAAAACAAGAAATTAACTAAAGTACATGAGATTAAAAAATCTTGTTTTCGTGCATTACAACATGAGATTAAAGTTGAGACATACAATGAGAAAAAGCCAATAGGACATTGAAGATAGCTTTAACCCTATTAATTTGGACTATATTTTCGAAGAAGATGATCCTTTGAGTACATGGTTACAGGAAAGAGAGGCACCATTACTCGACGATTAGGACAACTCAAATTGGTTAGATGAAGAGGTCGGTAGTACTGCACAAGGAGATGATCAGCCACCAATAAATGTGCATGATTCAAGTTCAAGTCCTAAAGGTACACAAAGTGATGATAATCTTGGTTTGAGCCCACCAAGTGATGATGATGGTGGTAGTGGACCTAGTGGTGCTGGGACTGGGGCTGGGGTGATGGTGTTGGCAGTGTAGAATATGGTTATGGGTGTGATTCATGAACATCATTTGTAGGGGAAACATGTCCTCAAAGTCGTTATGGATGACTTGATATACCCAAAAATTATGACTTAGGTATTCCTCCAGGTTACCAATCTTCACAACCCAGGAGAAGTAGTGGTCCACAACGAGATCGTGATCCTACTAAAGATTCATATGGTGTGGTTTATAGTTATGGAGAATTTGGTTTAGATGATTCATCATCACAATCATATGGATCTTATTCAGCATATCCATCATCTCATAGTGAGTCCTTTTTTACACACTACCCAGAGCCAGCCCTAGCCCCAACTTATGGACATTATTCAGGATATGGTCAAAGAGGAGATTATGCACCTCCTATATCAATTGGATTTTCACCACCAGTACATTTTGAGGAGCAACAATGAAATGATGCAAACTTGGGTTTATTCAGCTAGGCATTTCCACAACGATGGGGAGATAATTTCCAATCCCAATCTCGAGATACAGATGCAAATTATGAAGACCCTCCACGTCATTCCTTTTGATGGTGACATGTGTTATGTTATAAATTTGTAATATTGTATTCATGTATTTTAAACTATTTATTGATAATTGATACCAATCACTTTGCAAATTCATGTATGTGTAATTGTGTATTGTGTATATTGAGTATTGAGTCTATTGACTCATTTTTAGTAACTTCATGTCTTTAATTAATTGATTCTTCATTTTAATTACATATCTACATCATTTTACTCATTAAAATGATGTAAATTATAAGAAAATATGTTTTTTTTTTTTTTTGTAAATAGCGCACTAAAATTAATATAAAAATCATAATGCCTATAAAAAAACATTTGTAGGTTGAATGAAGGCCTTTAAAATTCATTAAAAATCATGTATTAATGGATTTCATGATTATTTTTCGATTTTGGCATAATTGTGCATGCATGAAAAAAATTCATGTTCGTTATGCCCGCTTCCCATTACGTAACACCCGTGTCTCCCGTGTCCCGCGACACCTGCAACCGTTACGCAATGTTACCTGCGACCGCGATTTCGAACCATGAGAATAATTGTTGCTTGTAAATTTGGCACACACAGGTGTGGAGTCCATGCTAAAATAAAGGAAATAATTGAGAAGCCAAAAAAAAAAAAAACCTCTGCCAAAAGAAAAATACTACCAGAAAATCGAGAAGCCCAAAAATAAATCAATGCAGGTACAAAGAAAACCAAGATCAACCTGCCTGCACTAAAAATAAATCTTGAACCAAGAAACCTGCTGTGCTGAGAATCACAAGGACAGAGAAGCACCAGAAACAGCAGCAGAAAGAACGAAGGTCAACCTTCCTGCACTAAAAAATAAATCTTGAACCAAAAAACCTGCTGTGCTGAGAATCAAAAGGACAGAGAAGCACCAGAAACAGCAACAGAAAGCTGTTCCGATTGACCTGCCTGCACTAAAAATAAATTGCAAACCAAGAAACCTGCTGTGCCAAGAATCACAAGGACAGAGAAGCACTGAAACAGCAACAGAAAGCTGTTCTGACAGCCATTCTGCAGCCACTCAGCCACAGAAATACCAAAAAAATAGATAACCAAAAATTCCAGAAGAGAATAGACCCACAACATCCACAGAAACTAGAGAAACCTCTGAAACTGAGAAGACAAAAAAAAAAAAAAAATTGAGGGGAAAAAAATTAGCCGTCGGCAGGCTCCGATACCATGTCAAAGTATTGTGTGAATGGCCGAATGGTTTGGCCTTGAGTTCTGTGTATTATATATAGACTTTACAAGAATGCTATACATCGAAAGTAAATAAGTTCTAGCATGATTTTAGCCCTATACATGTAAACTATAATATGTCAAGCCCTATACATGTAAACTAAATATATGCGTACTGTACAAAATAATGAATGGAGAAATAAGGAAATAATTGTTGGCTGAATTTAGGAAAGAAATCTTTTGCTATTTGCTATTCTGTTGACAACAGAGACATCATTTGTAGAGGAAACATATTTTCATAGTCGTTATGGACTATTTGATATACCCGAAAATTATGAGTTGGGTATTCCTCAGGGTACCAATATTCACAACCTAGGAGGATTGCTACTAGTGGTGACCCTAGTGAGAGTCATAGTGCACAAAGTAGAAGAAGTCACAAACAACGAGATCGTGATTCTACCGAAGATTCATATGGCGTGGTTCGTAGTTTTGGTGACTTTGGTTTATATGATTCATCACCACAATCATATGGATCTCATCTAGCATATCCATCATCTCATAGTGAGTCTTCTTCTACACACTACCCAGAGCCAGCCCCAGCCCCAACTTATGGACATTATTTAGGATATGGTCAAGGAGGAGATTACGCACCTCCCATAGCAGTTGGATTTTAACCATCAGTTCATTTTCAGGAGCAACAACGAAATAATGTAAACTTGGGTTTATTCAGCTATGTATTTCTACAAGGGTGGGGAGATAATTCCCTATCCCAATCTCAAGATACAAATGCAAATTATGAAGACTCTCTATGTCATTCTTTTTGGTGGTGACGTGTTATGTTATAAATTTGTAATATTGTATTCATGTATTCAACTATTTATTGATATTTAATACCAATCATTTTTCAGATTCATGTATGTGTATATTGAATATTGAGTCTATTGACTCATTTTTAGTAACTTTGTCTTTAATTAATTGATTGTTCATTTTAATTACATTTCTACATCTTTTTACCCATTAAAGTAATGCAAACTATAAAAAAATATGCGTTTTTTTTTTTTGTAAATAACGCACTAAAATTAATATAAAAATCATAATGCCTATTAAAAAGCATTTGTAGGTTGAATGAAAGTCGTCAAAATTCATTAAAAAACATGCATTAATGGATTTAATGCTTATTTTTCGATTTTAGCATGGTTGTGCATGCGTGAAAAAACTCACAACCGTTACGCTTGCTTCCCATTACATAACACCCGCGTCCTGCGACACCCGCGACCGTTATGCGACGTTACTTGCAACCTTGATTTCAAACCATGCTGCCTATCCTATCCATCTAGTGCTTTGCCATATGCTGTCCTGCCTTAAACGTGATATTGACAAGGATTGGTAGTGTACTAGTATTTTCCAAAATCAGTTAATGTGTCACAAACAATTATATTCTTTCATTATTAACTATAGTAGCTGCACCAATGTAGTGCTCGAGCAAGCCATCCAGAAGCTGCACTTGAAGGTTGAGTCTCATCCTCACCCTTACTACTTGGGTCAACAATACCAATCTGAAGGTGAGTGATCGTTTCTTGCTCACTTTCAAGATTGGTTTACCGTGGAGACAGTGTTGTGTGACATTCTCCCTCAATATTTGTCAGATTGTTTTAGAGTGCCATGGTTCTACAACAGGGATGTCTTCCAGAATCCTTGGTAAAATTCTGTTGCTGTCTCCATTGACAGAAAGAAGTACAAGCTGATTCCAATGGAAAGTTGAAGCCTACTGTTGATGCTTGTTTCCCTTTTGAACCCTGCTAGCTATTATTCTGGTGATGGTTTTCTTAGTCCTTTTTCCACTTTGATGGGGTCAAGTTTTTATCAGTGGGGGAGAGTTGATTCAGTGCAGATGGATGCAGCTTGGATAGATAGGTTGGACCCTATTTGGCAGCCTTGTCTTAAAGGAAAGAAGTGCAATTGAGTCACTTCAATAATTAGATATTAGTTAGTTTATCTTTTGGGATTATGTTTAGAGTTATTGCAATTATGGAGTCTAAGGGATTTTAAAGGCAAGGGTTTAGTCATAATTTTTGTGCTTCTTATTTTCCTATAAAGAATTATGATGTGATAGGGTTTAGAGAGGCTTGACATTAATGAATGTGTTTTTCCCTACATTTGTCTTCCTTTCCTTTTTTCTTCTTTTCCTCTTTCGTCACAGCTGATTGCCATGACAACTAAAATGCAAGAAGGTAATAGCAGAAATATCAGCAAGAAGCTGGTGGCCCAGAAAATTTTATAAAAAACTTGGCTTGTGATCCTGTGTGGTGTGTACAACATGTAATTCTGTAATGTGCTTCTTTTATTGCAAGTTAAGACAACAAGGGAATGTTTATCGCTCATATAGATGTTGAAAATTGAAAGTGACCAAAATCTGAGAAGAGAATGAAGATAAATTTTCAAACTGCACCGGATTTTAGGATCCACTGAAAAGGCTCTTCAAAAAAAAAAAAAAAATACCGTAAAGGCAGTGATGCTTTTTAATGTGTTTGCGTTGAATGCGAACCGAAGATAAACATCTGTACTAAGATATACCATCCTCTTAGGACGTGTTTGCTGCACCTAGAGTCATCATATTTTGCTGAGATCATGGCCAAAATCCTCCAATCAGAATTCAGTCCAATCAACAAATTTTTAAATTTTTTCTTTCTTTCTTTTTTCCTTCTTTCTTTCTTTTGGGAGGGGATTGTGAGTGGGGTGAGTGGATGCTGACATTTTTTAATGAATTCTATTTCTAGATTAAAGTTTATGGCAGATATGTAACTGCCAAACAAATTTTCATTTTTATTATGGTGTTTTCATTTTTGCACTGCTTGCTCAATTTCATGACGCATAGTTGGAGATATTATCTGTTTTATCTAGATATTTCCCTTCATCCTTTGTTTGAGTTGGCGCTGCAGTTTCACTTTGGTTTTTGAGTTGGTGCTATAATTTTCCTCTTTTATTTTCCTCCCGTATCATAATTTTAACGCATTGAAGGTTTGTGTCTTATCAAGATATTTCTTATTACATTTCTTGAATTATATTTTTTTAATTCATGGTTAGCTATTGCCTCATTAATTAAAAATAATCTCTCGTAGGGGATCAAAGATCTTCTCTGCATTTATTGGTTTCCTTAAAAGCAAAGACCCCAGTGATGGAACAGAACAGACATTACTAAATGAGCTATCTGCTTTCAATGATTATATCAAGGATAATGTGAGAGTTCCATCTCCTTTTATTGTTATTATTATGATTATTATTTATTATTATTATTATGGAAAAGTTGGTTGTGGTGTTTGATCTGTGCTTCCAAGATAATGATGAAAGAAGGTTGTCAATGATCTTTTACTCTCTAACTACTTCCAGAATTCTGAATTTTTTGGCACTTATAACACATTTAAAAAGGAAAGTCAAAACTCAATGCCTGCTAAGAAAATGGACAGAAAGAAATGAAATGAAATTTTTAGAAATGTAAATCCTATCAATGATATTTTGTCATGAGCCTTTTACAACTGTTTTGTCATGCTTGATTTCAATCTTTCTTTTTGTTAGTCAATGCAACAAGAATCCCAAGGTTCATAATTTTAGTCTATTTGCTTTTTCTTCACTTTCTGGCAGCCAATGGTGGTTCATACTTCCTTACTTTTGAATAGAATGGTGAATAAACATTAGGCTGATGACTTAAGTCATTCTGTCACATTCCCCATAGCAATTCAAGGCGCACAACCATTTTTCACAATGAACTACTAGAGCACAATATTAAAAATTATTTCTAAATTTAGAGTAATGAGCAATGATGTTAATGGAAATTATCTCCTAAAATATTGAAAAGGTGTTTGGAATAAACTTGTTTCAACTGTTGGGAAGGATGAGAAAGATTCTTTTCAATTTAGTTTATAAACTCTGATGGGATGACTTACTCTTATAAAGCTTCCAAATACCTGTAAAGTTTTCTGAGTTTCTGAAATCAGCATTTGTTGAATATTTGTTGTGGATTCCTCAATTTTAGATGCCTTTTTTTTCTTATATCTGCAGCAGTGAATAAAGCTTCTGTATTTATTGGTATTTCTAGCTCTAGTTAACTGTGAAGTTCACACTGTTCTCCTAAAATAATTTTTTTTAGTGCTATACCTATTTGAAGGTTGATTATATATATATTTTTTTAACAAAAGAAAAGATTTCATTGATAAAAGAAGAATCAAAGAAGAAAAATACTTCTCCCTTCAAAATTCTGGAATATTCCAGAAGAAATAAACTAATTGAACAAAAAACTGAAAAAAGCCAAAATCAGAGCAAAAGATTTGTCTATTTTCACTGAACCTCCGAAAAACTAACTCCCTTAAAGCAACCAAAGCCAGCACACAGTAAAGAGATCAGGTAATGAACCTTCTCCCAAACCAGCTGCCGATGCAATTTTCTCCCTGAAAAAATCATGCCTTTTGCTTCAACCATAATCCCCACAACACTACAAAAATGTTGCATTTCCAAAGTGCTGCCCTCTCCTTCCTTCTTCCAAACTCCTCAAAAGAAGTAGAGAACAATTCCTCCACCAATGTGGGCAAACCCAAGATTCTCCCAGCACACTATCCAAGCATAATCACAGTATAAAAACAGATGAGGTTCCATTTCAGAATTCAAATAACAGAGCATGCAAACATCTGAAGATAGCTCCTTCAAAGGACTCGTGATCTGCAACAGGTAATTAGTATTGATTTTTGTTAAATCTTGATATACATTGTTGGTCCACAGCCTAACAGTTTAAGCTTTTAGGTAAAGTGGTAATCTAGTTATCTTAGTTGGTTACCAGGAGGTCTTGGGTTCTAGTCTTGTTGCCGGCGTTTATTGTGTGGTATTTAAAAAATTATTGTATTCCCTATAATGGGTGATGTTATCCTGTTTTATCTCTCCACGTGCTGTAGGGCTGCACGTGCGAGGGAGTGTTAAAGCTTGATATACATTGTCGGCCTACAACCTAATAGCTTAAGCTTTTAGGTATAGTGGTAATCTAACAATTTTATTAAGCAAAGTCAGCCAAATGAAAGCCTTAATTTTTGGGGGGACTTTGGCTTTCCAAATAAATGATATAGGGGAAAACAAAAATTGGAATGGGTCAAAAACTAAAACTAAAAAAATGGTTTACAAGAATACACCCCGCATGATCCAAAGCCCAAAACCATCTTGAAGGTTGATTATTTGCTGTAGAGAATTGTGTGTATGTGTGTTGGAAGCCCAATAGAAAGTGAAAACATAAACAGCTATTCTTACAGGGGTTGTATTCTGTTATTCAGTTATTAGTGCTTGTCTTTTGAGTATTCCCATTTGTTTTTGTCTCGTTTTAGAATTGTTTTTAGCATAGCTGAGAACTCAGAGAGGATGGTAATGCTGATTGCTTGTGGAAGGATCCTTTGGTTGCAGAAACTTCTTTGTCAGCTTTGGCTTCCCCTGTTTCCAGACTTCCATGCATAATGCTTTGATCATCTCTTTTATTCCTTGAAGGGTGGCTCTCTTTCATGGTATTAACATTTCTTTCAGAATCTTAATGGAAGAGAAGTAGGCGATATTGTCATTTTATTGGGATTTTTGGGTTCTTTTGTCCTTTACTTGAACTGTGACACTCATATTTGGAAATTGTCTGTTCCCTCTAGAAAATGTATCTGCAAGGTAAGATTCCTTTTGGATAAAGGCATTTACCTAGACTTTGATTCTTAATAGAATTAAGAATAGTGACTTGTTGCAAGTGTGGAGATCTAATAAAGCAACCAATTGAAATTTGTCTGATGCGCTTATTTATAATGAGATATATGAGCATACATTCCTGCATTGCCAGGTGGCTAGATTGCTTTGGAGTAAGATTTTTTCTTTTCCGGTGAGAAGTGGGTGAGTCAGCAATGGATGATTTTTTGTTTATGAAGTTTCGGGGGTTTGATAGAATTAAGAAAGGGAAAATTTTTTGGAGTTGTGATTTGTATGGTATTCTTTAGACCTGGTAGATGGAGAGGAACGCTGAGATCTTCAAATATCAAATCATGCCTTCCTATTTGTTATGAGGCAGAGTAGTCTTGCTTGCTTCCCTTTGGGTGTTAGCTTCTGGGGTGTTGGGATGCTTCCTTGACTGAATTTTGAACAGATAAGGGACTGCTCTTATTTGTAATTCATTACTTATTAGTTATTACTTGTTGGAGGACATCTTGTTCTCTAGCTTTAGTATGGTTGTACCTTTTCTTTCTTCATTAATGATTTTTTTTTTTTTCGAATATATATTATTTATATTTGAATATATGTTTGTTGTTTGAAGGGCCCTTTTGTCAATGGGAAGGAAATTTCTGCAGTTGACTTGTCTCTTGGACCAAAATTGTACCATTTAGAGATTGCTTTGGGGCATTATAAGAAGTGGACAGTTCCAGATTCACTCCTGTACCTGAAGTCTTACATGAAGGTAGCATAATGCATGGTTTTTGAATCTGTTCATCTTATTTGTCCAACATGTTTTGCAGCATATGAAGAAAATCTTATCTATGCTTTGAATATTAAAATAAAAGCTTTTAAAGTTGGTGCACATTTTTTAGTCTGCAACTTGGTTTCCTACTTACCTAAATAGTGCGGGACACATGGTTAATATTCAGTAAATTCTTTGTACTATATATATATTTTGTCTACTCTTCCTCAACATGAAGGCATGAATCATGTGCTATGCAGTAGTATGCAGAAAAAAATGTTTGGAAAACTGCTTTAAATTATTTGATTTTTCCTTGAATAACCTAAATAACAAGGTTTGTTTTTGCATCTGTTATTGGTTATATAGTATTATTAGCCATGTTAGTAACTGTTGGAGTATAGCCTCTCATATCGACAAAATGGAATTAAAATCAAAGGAGGAAAAACTAAAAGTAGAAAAGGCAGCTGAGAAGAGAAATTGGAATCTATTATTTCAGTTATTTCAGTTATTACTTCAAGTGTATATAAATAGTAGCTTACTATTTGTAAATTCATTCAATTTCAATTGTTCAATTCAGATTTCTTCCTCTGCTTTGTCATCAAGTTCTTGACATGGTATCAGAGCAAGAATCAATGTTGCTTCTACAAAATCATTCTAAAAGTAGAGAAGGCAGCTGAGGAGAAACTAGAATTTGTTATTTCAGTTATTTCTGTTATTACTTCAAGTGTATATAAATATTAGCTTACTCATTGTAAATTCATTCAATTTCAATCATTCAATTCAGATATCTTCCTCTGCTTTCTCTATATCTTTTCCTTGTCATCAAGTTCTTGACATGGTATCAGAGCAAGAATCAATCTTGCTTCCGCGAAATCATTTCCTTTCATTTAGATTTCTTCCTCTTGCATCCTAATCTTGAATTCAGATTTTCTTGCCATGAATTCTCTGCATTCTATTGTCAATCCTTCGGATGACTCTTCTAGCCCATATTTTCTTCATCCTAGTGATAATCCAGGTGCTCTCTTAGTCTCAAAAGTTTTTGTGGGAGACAATTACATTGCTTGGAGTCGCTTGATCATCATAGCCTTGACTGTTAAGAACAAAGTAGCCTATATTGATGGTTCGATCACTGCTCCTCCTACTGATCAACGTGTTAATCACACTGCTTGGTTGCGTGCCAACAACTTGGTACTTTCTTGGCTCATGAATTCCATTTCTAAAGACATAAGAAATAGCTTGCTTTATGTTGCATCTGTTGTAGATCTCTAGAATGAGTTAAAAACTAGATATTTGAGAAGTGATGGCCCAAGAGTTTTTCATCTTGAAAAATTTTGTAAGTTGTATAAACCAGGGTTCATCATCAATTAAAGAGTATTTTAGTGCATTTAAGACTCTTTGGGATGAATATGTCAATTATAGACCATTCCCAACGTGTACCTGTGGAAAGATGGCTTCATGTACTTGTGATTTGTTCAATTTCTTGCTACTTCAACAGCAGTCAGATTATGTCTTGAAGTTTCTTGTTGGCTTAAATGATTCCTAGGCTTTAGTAAGGAGTCAATTATTGCTTGCTGTTCCATTGCCTAGCATGGCTAAAGTGTTTTCTTTGCTGCTTCAAGAAGAAAGTCAGAGGTAACTTACCAATTCTGCAAGAATTGAAACGCATGCTTTGTTAACAAAGCAATTTACTCAGCCTAATCAGCCTATTTTGTCCAAGTTCTCCAAAGAGAAGTCGAAGAAATCATCACTGCATTGTACTCATTGTGGCTACAATGGACCTAAGGGAAAAAGAAAATCCTCCCTCTGCACATTCGGCCATTTCAACTGAAGAGGTCTACATTCAAAATAGTAATGAGAGCCAAAGGTTTTCTTTAACTGCTGAAGAGTTTAATCAACTTCTAGCACTTGCCAATTCAAATTCATCTACCCAGAATACTAATTCATCTACAGCAGCTGTGAATTTAGTCACAACTCAGTTTTCTGGTAACACTTTTACTCAATGTAATTTCACTTCTGCCAAGTTAAATTCTAATTTTTCTTGGATCCTAGATACTGGTGCAATAGATCATATGATATGTTCACCTCTTCTATATTCCTCTACCCCTAAACCAATTACAAATTCTATTAATCTTCCTAATGGACAAACTGTTCTAGGATCATACACTGGGACAGTGAGTCTCTCTAGCACATTACATTTAAACAATGTTGTGTGTGTTCTTAGTTTCTCATTGAATCTTTTATCTGTTTCTAAACTAACCAAAGAATCTAATCTTCGTCTATCTTTTTTTGGTTTTTATTGCCTTTTAGAGGACCAATCAATGGAGAAGATGATTGGGATTGCATTTGAGAAACAAGGACTTTACCATCTATCTCAAGCCTCCTCGAAAGCTCATTCTTGCCATCAATATCAGTTTAATTTTCCACCATGTTTTGCCTCCGCCACTACTCAAAACCAGTTAAACGTTTGGCACTATAGACTAGGTCATGTCTCGAATTCTAGAATACCTTTTCTTAAACAAATAAACAATTCAATAACATTTGATTGTACAAATTTCTGTGAAATCTACCCC
The DNA here is from genome assembly GCF_029873635.1 of Malania oleifera. Lineage (NCBI taxonomy): Eukaryota > Viridiplantae > Streptophyta > Magnoliopsida > Santalales > Ximeniaceae > Malania > Malania oleifera. Next base: position 24,955,570 of record NC_080423.1, read on the forward strand.
ACTAGCAAAGTAGAAAAAGCTTCCTTTTCTTGTATCACAACATATTTCTAATAAAGAGTTTGATTTGATTCATTGCGACATATGGGTCCTTTTGCTACTGTTTCATATTGTGGTTTTTGTTGTTTTTTTGTCCCACATTGGTAGAATACTTCCACAATAGTATAAAAGGTTGTTTTGAATTTTTTATATTATTTGTACCACATTGGAGAGAAGTGTTTTTTAAACTTGAGGTTGAAGCTATATAAAGAGCTCAACTCCTCATTTGTAAAACACACCTCAAAGTTCTACTTTGTCAAGAAGTAGTGGATTGATCATTGGCGCCCGAGGACGTAGGTAATTCTATACCGAACCTCATAAATTTCTTGTCTTGTTCTTTTTATTGCTTCATTATTAGTTTCTGCATTGCTTTAATTTCTTATATATTCAATAGCAATAGTTGTAGTATTGGTATTTGGCACAAGTGGGGTGCCCGGCACAACAATTGGTATCAGAGTTAGGTTGAATAGTGTTGATACGGAGGTGTTCCTCAATTAGGATCCTTGATTCCACGTTTGATGCCTAAGAAAGACCTTGTCTAAGCGAGTGCTTAGAGACCATTGCGGCTCAGTCGCTCCTTGGAGGTCGGCCTAGTCAAAGTGGAATTTCATAGGATAAAACAGAGTAGAAACAGTTGGTACGTACTATTCATCCTAGACCTTTTGCTTTGTTGGTTGCTATTGAATATATAGAAGATGGCAGAAACTAGTGCAGCAGTAGAAGAAACTCTGTCCACACGAACTCCAACCCCTTCAGCTTCGACATCATCATCGAAGACGATAACTAATGCTCGGTTTGAGGTGGAGAAATTTGATGGTACCAATGATTTTAGTATGTGGCAATGTGAGGTGATGGACATCTTGTATCAACAAGAACTAGATATTGCTTTGGATGATAAACCGCTAGATATGGGTGACAAAGATTGGGAAAAGACCAATCGTTAGGCATATGGTACGATTCGTCTGTGTCTCGCCAAAAATCAGAAATATTGTGTTATGAGGGAGACATCTGCAAAGAAATTGTGGAAGACATTGGAAGATACATTTATGACCAAGAGTCTGGAATATCGGCTCTATTTGAAAAAGAAATTGTTTCGCTTCTAGTATCAATCAGGTATTTCGATTAATGACCACATAAATGCTTTCAATAAAATTTTGGCCGATTTGTTAAATTTGGATGAAAAGGTGAAAGATGAGGACAAAGCCATATTGTTACTGAATTCTCTCCCTGATGAGTATGAAAATTTGACCACCACTTTATTGTATGGGAAAGATAAAGTTACTTATGATGCTGTTTGTACTGCATTGATTAGTACTGAATGCAGAAAGAAGGATCAGAGGGTCCATAAGGAAACAACAGAAGCACTAACAATAAGGGGATGTTCTCAGAGTCGTATGCCTGGAAGGAAGAGTAAATCTCATGGGAGGAGTAAATCTCGTGAGAGACCTGCTAAAGATGAATGCGCCTTTTGTCGTGAGAGAGGGCATTGGAAGAAAGATTGCTGTAAATTACAGCAGAAGAATAAGGGCAAAGCACATTCTAATGCCAATATAGCCAATGATGATAGAAGTGAGTTAGATTTTTCTCTTGTTGGAACATTTTCGTCACATTATTTTGGTGAGTGGATTTTGGATTTTGGTTGTTTCTATCACATGTGTCCCAATAGAGAATGATTTTCTAATTTTGAAGAATTAGATGGTGGGGTTGTTTTTATGGGAAATGATAATACTTGTAAAACAATTGGAAAAGGATCAATACAGTTGAAATGTCAAGATGGAACTATTAAGACCTTGACTGATGTTAGGTATGTTCCAAGCCTAAAGAAGAATCTGATTTCATTGGGTGCCTTAGAATTTAAAGGATTCATTATCACTTTGAAAGAGGAACCTTAAAGATTAAATCAGGTGCGCTGGTGGTGATGAAAGGAATAAGGAAAAATAACTTGTATTATATACAAGGTAGTACAGTTATTGGCTTAGCAGTTGTTGTTTTTGAGAAAGATGCAGGTTCAGATACAACCAAGTTATGGCATATGCGATTAGCACATGTAGGAGAAAAATCTTCGCAACAATTAGCTAAGCGAGATTTGTTAAAGGGTGCAAAGGTGTGCAAACTTGAATTTTGTGAGCATTGCATTCTGGGAAAACAAACTAGAGTGAAATTTGGCATAACAATTGGGTGGTATGCATTATTTTGTTTTTTTTGTTGATGATTTTTCCAAAAGAGTTTGGGTGTATTTTATGAAGCATAAAAATGAAGTGTGTGATATTTTCCTTAAGTGGAAAAAATTAGTTGAAAATCAAACTGACAAAAAGATTAAACGGCTTAGATTAGATAATGGTGGTGAATACACGAGTGACCCATTTATGAAGGTATGTCAGGATGAAGGTATTGCTCGACACTTCACAGTTCGAAATACACCACAGCAGAATGGGGTGGCAGAGCGCATGAATCGGACTTTGCTGGAGAAAGTTCGATGTATGTTGTCTAATACTGGGTTAGGCAAAAGGTTTTGGGCTAAGGCTGTTAGGTATGCGTGTCATCTCATCAATCGTCTACCATTATTTGCAATAGGAGGAAAAACACCTTATGAGGTATGGTCTGGAAAGCCTGCTAGTGATTATGATTCTTTACATGTATTTGGTACTATGACTTATTATCATGTTAAAGAATTTAAGTTGGATCCAAGAGCCAAGAAAGCAATATTCTGGGGATAAGCGTAGGAGTCAAAGGATATCGTCTTTGGTGTCTAGAGACGAAAAAAATGATTTTAAGTAGAGCTGTAACTTTTGATGAACTTGTAATGATGAAGAAAACAATACACAAGGAGTCGCGATTTGAAGAGAAGACCAGTGGTACTCAACAACAGGTGAGGTTGAGACAATTTTGGGAAACCCAGTGAGAAATGAAACTACACAAGGTAACTCTCCAGTTATGGTGGGGAATAATATACAAGAAGAGGAGATTTCAATTCGAGAATCTTCACAGCAACAAGAATCAATTGTTTCTTAAAGGCCAAGACGAGAAATTCGAAAACCTGCTCGGTATACTGATATGGTGGCCTATGCACTTCCAGTTGTAGATGATAATGTTCCTTACACTTTCAAAGAAGCAATGAGGAACTTTGAATAAGACAAGTGGAAAAAAGCAATGGATGAAGAAATGCAGTTTCTTCATCAAAATCAGACTTGAGAGCTAGCCCAACTGCCCAAGGGTAAGAAAGCAATTGGTTGCAAATGGGTTTATGTAAAGAAAAAAGGATTTCCAGATGCAAATAATGTTCGCTTCAAAGCTAGATTGGTAGCTAAGGGATACGCACAGAAGGAAGGCATTGATTATAAGGAGGTATTTTCTCCAGTCGTTAAACATTCTTCCATTCGAATTTTATTGGCTTTGGTAGCACAATTTGATCTTGAACTAGTTCAACTCGATGTAAAAACTGCATTTTTACATGATGATTTGGAAGAGGAAATCTATATGGCTCAACCAAATGGATTTCAAGTTGCTGGAAAAGAAAATTGGGTATGTAAACTAGGTAAATCGTTGTATGGTTTAAAACAGTCTCCAAGATAGTGGTACAAATGATTTCGTCAGTTTATGATGGGTTAGAAGTACATCAGAAATAAACATGATCATTGTGTTTATTTTCGCAGACTACAAAATGGATCTTTTATATATTTACTCTTGTATGTTGATGATATGTTGATAGCTTCAAAGAATAGGGAAGAAATCAACAAGTTGAAAATTCAGTTAAATCAAGAGTTTGAAATGAAAGATTTTGGTGAAGCAAAGAAGATACTTGGCATGAGGATTCGCAGAGACAGAATGAGAGGAAGAGTTAGTTTGTCTCAAAAATAGTATTTGAAGAAGGTAGTACAGAGTTTTGGTATGTCTGAGCAGTCAAAACTAGTAAGCACTCCTCTTGCTCCTCATTTCAAATTTAGTGCTACTTTATCTCCTAAATCAGATGAGGAACGTAAGTATATGTCATAAGTTCCTTATGCAAGTGTTGTTGGTAGTCTGATGTATGCAATGGTTTGTACTAGACCTGATATTTCACAAGCTGTTAGTATGGTGAGCAGGTATATGCATGATCCGGGTAAAGGACATTGGCAAGCTGTGAAATGGATTTTGAGATATATTATGAATACGATTGATATTGGTATAGTATTTGAGAAAAATAATACTATTGATCAACATGTTGTTGGATATGTAGATTCGGATTTTGCAGGTGATTTGAATAAACGTTGATCAACTACTGGATATACTGTTACATTTGCTAATGGTCCAGTGAGTTGGAGGTCTACCTTACAGTCTACCATTGCTTTGTCTACAATAGAAGCAGAGTACATGGCAGCTTCAGAGGCTATTAAGGATGCTATTTGGTTGCAAGATTTACTTGAAAATTTGGGAGTTGTTCAGAAGCACATAGTTGTATTCTGTGATAGCCAAAGTGCTATTCACTTGGCAAAGAACCAAGTCTACCATGCACAAACGAAGCACATCGACGTTCGGTTTCATTTTATGCGGGATATTATTGATGGAGGCAAGATACTTCTTCAGAAGATTGCTACAACTGAAAATCCCGCAGATATGTTGACCAAGATTGTGACAACAATCAAGTTCAAACATTGTTTGGACTTGATCAATATCCTACAAATCTGAATATTTTTGGAAGGCGACGATGATGTGGAACTCCAGAAAATGTTGGTGACTGAAAAATTTGTTGATTTATCGTCAAGTGTTGTTTTTTTGTCCCACATTGGTAGAATACTTCCACATTAGTATAAAAGGTTGTTTTGAATTTTTTATATATTCAATAGCAATAGTTGTAGTATTGATGTTTGGCACAAGTAGGGTGCCCGACACAACAGTTTTAAGTTTTTCTTAACTATAGTAGATGATTTTACAAGATGCACTTGGGTTTACATGCTTAGAACAAAATTTGAAGTTTCATCTTTATTGCCAAGCTTTTGTAAAATGGTTACAACACAATTTAACACTTTTGTCAAAACCATAAGAATAGACAATCGTTCATAATTCATTTTTACAAAATTTTATAGTGAAAATGGCATTTTGCATCAAAGGAGTTATGTAGAAACTCCACAACAAAATGGAGTTGTTGAAAGAAAACATAAACACTTATTAGACATAGCTAGAGCTTTAATGTTTCGAGCAAACTTACCTCTAATTTTTTGGAGTGAACCAATTTCATCTCACATAAACACTAATCATCATCAAACTTCTTCACCTCATTCACATATCAGAAAATCAACCAGAATTAAACAACCACCAAAATTTTTTGCAAGATTATTATTGTGGCACTGCCTCATTGTTTCCATATGCAAACAATCCATCTACTTCTACTGGTTGCTCCTCTAACACAGGTAATTTCTATCCTATATCTTCATTTCTTTCTGCTAGTAGACTTTTAGTACCACACAAAGCCTTTTTAGCCTCATTTTCTATTTCTCAAGAACCCAAAACATACAAACAAGCTGCAAAATTACCTGAATGGCAAGTTGCTATGAAAAATGAACTTGATGCTCTAGAGTTAAACAAAACCTGGGAACTTGTTACTCTCCCTAAAAATAAACAGACCATAGGTTGTAAATAGGTTTTTGCGAGTAAAATACAAGGCTGATGGAACTATAAAAACTTTAGAAATGCACAAAGCAAGATTGGTAGCTAAAAGCTACACTCAATAAGAAGGTTTAGACTTCTTTGATACTTTTTCTCCAGTGGAAAAAATCACTTCCATTCGGCTATTACTGGCTGTCGCTGCTATTAGAGGTTGGCACATTCACCAATTAGATGTAAATAATGCGTTTTTACATGGTGAATTAAATGAAGAAGTTTATGTGGAAGTGCTCCCTGGATTGAGTGTTAAATAGCCCAACACAGTTTGTAAACTTTTAAAGAGTCTCTATGGCCTGAGACAGGCCTCTCAACAATGGTTTGCAAAGCTCTCTCATGCTCTTCTCGATTATGGCTTCACTCAAGGCAATTCTAATTGCTCACTGTTTATCAAGAAAACTACCACTTCCTTCATAGAATTACTAGTTTATGCAGATGATGTTCTACTAGCTAGTGATAATTTGATTGAAATTCAACAACTCAAGACTTTTCTACATGACAAATTCACTATTAAAGACTTGGGGCACTTGAAGTACTTCCTTGATTGGAAGTAGCTAGATCAAAATCTGGAATTTCACTCTGTCAAAGAAAGTGATGTAATGGTGTAAACCCAAGAGGGAAAGGGGGGGGGGGGGGGGCGCGGTGAATTGAAAATTTAAAACTTCCTAGGTCATGACTCTATATTAAGATCTATAATCAGTATAACTCAACCTAGGGTCGCTCTAAAAAAATTATCATTCCAATAACGATATACAGCAATAATTTAAATCATGCACAAATTCACAATATATCAAATATAAGCATGCATGTTAACGAAAGCTAAATAGCAAAGAGAGAGAGACACTGAATATGTTATGGAGGTTCAGTAATCTTGCCTACGTCCCCGCCTCTAGCAAACCAGCAGAAGGATTCCACTAATGCTCACTTACGGGTGGAGCGTCGCCGTTTACAACACCCTCTCCTTACTGGGCGAGGGAAACCTCAGCTCACATTACAGGGCTTTGCCCAACCTATACAACCACTCCTTCACAAGGCAGAGTACACCCTCTTCAAGCCACGCCTGGAATACAACAATATCAAATGTTTTTCGTACAAATAAATTTGTTTCTACAATAAGCAGATGATGTACAAAGTTAAGCTCAAATTCACTCTTGTATGATGTGAGTTTATGCTCAGTAGAGTATATGGATTTTATCTCTAAAAAATGTGTTTAACGAGTAATGTGGGAGATGATGGTAGAGATGATCTTTGATTCCAATAAATTAATATCAGTAAGTGTATTTCAAAGATCTATACTTCAGATTATCTTATCTCCACAAAATATTTTTCATTAATAAAATCATGAGATGATGAAGATTAACTTCTCAAAAGTATTTTTGCAATAAGCATGAAAGCAAGCATCTTGCAACGAAGATGCAAAGATTCACAAGCTATAGAGATTTTTCCCAAGTAACATTTATCAAGGAAAATAATTAGGGAAAAACTCAAGCTAACTCTCTAAAAACGATTTTCAAAAATATAAGGAGTATTAGTGAGTATCAGCTTTGAAGTCAATATAAAATGCTCACAAGAATGTATTCACTCAATCTTCAAGTTGCAATAAATGTGCAAAATGAAGAGAATGAATATATGTACTCTTTCTTAGATGATTATGCAAAGGAATGAATGAAAGAGTATAATAAATTTTGAGAGAAAATCAAGCTAATCGAAAAATTATGATTGTGCTTTGAGATGGGCTATGTATAGAGCTCCCATAGAATGTGACCATTAGGGATACGCTCGTTATTTTTAGAAATGTTTGATTGCAAAATTAATGATGATTAGCGCTAAAAAATAAGCCAACTTGAGAGCCATGGTCAACTGAGCAATGGTGCTCGGTTGGCTGAGCAAGAGCGATTTCCTATAGTCGTAGCTCGGTCGGCTGAGTACACTTTGTGCTCATTTCACCGGTTGGCTGAGCGCTAATAAAAGGCCAAATTATGAACTTGGGTCGATCAAGCAAAGTGCCGGTTGGCTGGCCAAAAAGTAAACTCAGATTTCAAGGTGCTCGATTGGCTAAGGAATGTTAAGTTGAAAAATAGCTGGTTGACTGAGCTATATAAAAAATTATTTTCTAGCCCGAGGTCTCGTCGATCGATTGAGCTGAATATGCCTGATATAGGTCGGTCGACTGAGCATGAGATAAACTTGTGTTTTTTTCCTGTTTTGTCCTTATAATTCATCAACAAAATTTCCCATGAAAGCTTCGGTTCCCAAGGGTCAATCTATTGTCTCTGTTTGAGCATTTACCCACACCATGCATGATATGCAATTATTTCAGACCAAAAACTGAGTACTATTACAATTAAAACATGATAAAGTCGTCGTTCCTTGCTTGCTGTATGTCCAAGGAATACCCAAGTTAATGTGATCTTTAAGTTCTGTCTTGGATTCCACACTTCATCATCACATGTGCTGTATAAGTTTTTACTTGTTCATTCACTAAGACCATTCATGAGATGCTGTAGTTTGTCAGAATCAAACTAGGATTGTACTTAAAACGCCAACATTGTCTCCCTTTTTTGATGATGACAAATATAAGAGCAAAATTGGGTGCAGCCTAAAAAGACTCCCCCTAAGACTATGCATATTTCAAAATTTTGAATCAATAAAGTACACGCATATGTAAGTATGAAGACTTTAGCACATTTAAGTTTAGCATTTCAATTTAATGGTTCTATTTTGCAGTAAATATTGAAGCTTATAGTGTTCACTATTTAGTAATTTAAAAATACAGAGGGGGGAGAATAGTGAATTTTGCTCATAAGCCTTCTCCCCCTTTCGTCATCAGCAAAAGGACAAAAGAAAATCTTTAGATAAGAATATTTTAGAAATAATCAGAGCCCTTTAGTTTTTGAAAGAAATCTCCCCTTTTAATGTTATCAATAATTGCAAGGGATTTATGTCACGACTTTGCTGAAAAAGAAACTTTTAAAGAATAATTGAAGCAAGCCTGCATTTCTTTGGTTTAACGAATTGAAGAATTTAATGCTAGATCACACGGCCACAAAGGTTACTGTGGACAAAAAGATTAATGCTTTTAAATACAGCAATCCACAGTAATTTGATGAACTTAAGCTAAGATAGGCGAGCCGAAGAAGTATAAAATTTTAAATTTTAGAAGGTACCCCTATCAATTTGAGAACCAAGCTTGCTTCCAAATAAGAATTTATGAAGCACACAAGCAACAGAAACTTTGAAATCAAGTCCAGCAAGGTGTTCATATGTCACCAAAACAATCCACATCAAATGTATTCATGAAGCATATAATATGATGTTCAAGGAGTGCAGACTAACCTTTGGACAAGTCAGTCCATAGGGTTTAATTTTTCTAGAAACAAAAGATGTATGTGGTTGTAGATAATTTTTTTTTTTTTTAAGAAAAATTTCAGCAACATGCCGTTTAAAAATAGAACGTTTTTCCATAAGAGCATGCTATGAAAACCTCGTTATTCATATCATATAGATCATAAAGAGTTTCATCAGCCATATGTCATCTAAAGCAAGCATTTTAAATCACTCAACTAGTAATGAATTTAATAGGATACACAAGCTTCAGATAATACTTGTTAATTCAAGCTATGTGTTTAAGCATGCAAGCAATTCATATTCAAATTGAGTTCTATTTGAGCATGCAGCAGTCCCAACACATGGTTTGATTATTTTGGGAAATGTCTGACAAAATTTTGGCTGCATTTCGTCTGTAAATAGGACATTTCCCAATCATGCAAATCATGAAAACACATGCACCAGATAACCTAGTTGATTGTATAGCTTGCAGTTAACAAATCACTGCATCAGCCATGCAGGTGGCGTTCTAATCAAGACATGCAATCCTAAAATCAACTACCAGCAAGCATTTCTCAATACTGCATCAACCATGCAGTTGGCATTCCAGATATAATGATATGAGAAAATCAACATGTATAGTGAAGTTCAATTTCAGTGCATGCTAAATATCACCATGTAAGCTATCCATCCATATAATTATAAACCGTAAGCAAAACAGGATAGTATGTGTGTAGTGTAGTGTTCACAAACTATATGCATAGTGTAAAACAAAACAAAAGAAAATAAAACATATCCAATGTTTATACAAACCAAGCATAGAAATTGTTGAAGTGCTCATGATCATCAGACTCAAAATTTTTTCAGATAGTGGCTGCTCCCCCTAAGCTGCAGCTCCTAGGCCTCTCCATCATCAGATTCTCCATCAGATGCCTCATCTCTGCCGGCGTCCATATGGTCTACTCCTTCCACAGCATCATTTTCTTTCAGATCATCGAGGCGTACATTGATTTCATTGAAGCTTCCTTGAATGAACTCATCTAGTTCTGTATAATTTCTCTGAATGTCATTGAGCTGATTTTCTGTAGTAAGTGCATGTACTCGGAGATCTTTCTGGAGGGATGCATATCGAGTGTTAGAGGTAGCAGCAAGATCCCTAAGCTCATTCTATAAGGAAGTAAAGCAAGCATCTATAGATTCAAAAGCCTGACTGTGTATTCCCTATGCTTATTGAATGAGGCGGCAAGACTGGTGATAGCTGCCATAATTTTTGTAGTGACTAGCTGTGTTGCCTCCGGAGGCTGTACCTGAGGATCTGGTTGGATTCTTCCCTGTCTAGGGACTGCAGGTAACCACATATTACCCACCAGTTTGTATCCCATTAGTTTTACAGTGGTCGCGGTGAACATGTCTGTGTGCTTTTTTCTTCTAATTACTACATAATTATTTTTGGTGACCTCCATTTTCAAGAAAACTCTATTCAGTATGCCTCCATATGGCAGAACAATTATGTTTCCTATAGTCTTTAGGCACATCCACTTTATAATCAAACTTGATAAATCCAATTTCTTTATGGTGAACAGGCACCACATCACAAAACAATCCAAGGAGACATGCACCTTAGATCTAGCTTTTGGCAGAATATTATATGAAATTAAATGGTGCACAATTTTAGCCTCTAGGGAAAAAGTCCTATACTCAGGGGGCTTGTTCAGATTCACAACTGGAACAGTCATAACAAAGTTTGCAAATGTCTCAAATGAAAAATCCTGATCATTTATCCATGACGATCCTGGATTAGAACATTCAAATTCTCCCCGCTGTATTTCAAATGTTTTAGCCAGATACTCGGCATCAAATCTAATAGGAGTGTCTAGGACCCTAGGAAAGTAGCCTCTCTCGTCGTGTCCTAGGTTACCATAAAATACATGAACTAGGGTTGGGTAGACACCCCTAGGTTGGTACGCGATAAATGAGTACCAACACTGATATCTGAACGTATCAGAACACTATCAAAATGTTGCTGCATAAAAGATATGTCCAATATCTTACCCAAAATAGCTTCTTTGGAACGAAAGGTCCGTTCGAATTTGATTTGAGCATTATCCGAAATGAACCAATCTCCCTAGATCTCCTCAGCTTCTTGCACAACTTCCCTTTTGTCAACCTTTGGCATTGTGGTTAAGAGATTTGGAAATGAGATGATAACAAGGATTTTCGAAAAGAGAGGATTTTCTTCACAGGAAGCTGAAAAAATGACTCAATCAAGCGCAAGAAACTATATTTAGTTTCGGGCTTTGGTCGACTGACGAAGGTCTCGATCGGCTGAAGATCAATAAATGAGCCCTTTTTCCGTGTCTAGTTGGTTGGCTGAGGAGAATGTGCGGGTCGACTGAACGCATGCGATGGTTCAGTTTCTAGAGCATGGTTGGCTTAAAGAAACCATCGGTCGGCTGAGGCACGAACATATATTGTTCTTTTGTTGCTCGGTTGGTTGGCGCACAGTGCCGGTTGACTAAGCTGAGACAGAGATTGATGGTCGAGGAATCAGTTGGCTGTGAGTAAGCCGAAAGTGCTCAGTCTACTAGCCGGTTGGCTAAGCCTGTGGCATGCCCAGCTCGGTCAACTGACCTGTATAGGTCAGTCGATTGAGGGTTCTTTTATTTTTCATTTTTTCCCTCGTTTGACCCTTTTCGCATATAACAAATTTGGCCAATATATTTTTATTTCATCAATAACAACCAATTGGCTTTTATCCTTTTAAGCACTTGTTTGATCAGATTACAATATTTAAACTAAGGATCCCTTCAATTATATTTTGATTTTAAAGTATATAAAGGGTTTGGCTAATCTCTCAAACCTATGTTCTAAGGTGGGAAAAATGGGACATGCTTTGCTTCCCATTTCTCTTTAAGTCCTAGCGGGTCGAAACTCGACAGTTCTTTGACTCTCCACTCATGTTTGATCTTAACACCCTTTCTTTTGAACAGGCAATCAAATTTGATTTGCCCAATCTTTTTACATAAGAAGCAGGTGGTGTAAACATAAGGACCGGAGGAGATACTAGCATAATGTTTAGATTCTCTCACAAAGTACCCCATGTATAGGTTCTTGCTTTTCTTATTTTCAATTCCATTATAACCTATACCTTCTTTGTCTAAGGTCATCTTTTGTGAACCTAAGAGCTTATCAAAATTTTCTTTGCCCCTAGTAAATGTATGGATGATCTTAGCTTGGTCCTAAATTTTTCTTTCTAGGCTTTGAGTCTTTAGATCTTTTAAGCCCTTGCAAATGCCTTGTAATTTTATGAATTCATTGGTCATCGTGTTTGCTTTATACCCAAGTTCAGATATTTGAAGATCCTTTTTATTATTACTAGAAATTTGGGATTTCAAGATATTCAGCTCTTTTTCCAATTTTTCATTCTTGTTTACTAAATTCTGGATTCTCAAATCATTTTCATTTTCAACAAGAATTTTAGACTCTAGTTCTTTCAATGATGTCTTATTCCTATTTTTCAAGTCAGTGTAATGTTTAAGAATTTTAACAAGAGACTTATGAGTTTTAATATATTTCTTTTTAAGGTCCTCATAAGTTGGCATGCTATCATCATCAAATTCACTACAAGATTCACTACTAGTAGTATCACAAGATTTATCGCAAGAATCATTGCATGAATCATTTAAAAAAGTAGAAGGAGAGGAATTTACCTCTTCGTCGGTAAAAGCTATAAAACACTGATATTCTCCTTCATAATCTTTTGAGCTTGAATCATTTGGAGTGATAGCTTGCTTGGTTTCTCCATACTTCTTTTCAAGCTCTTCCCATATTTGTTTAGCATTTTCACATGCCATGACTTCATGAAAGACATTAGTATCTAAAGCATAAAATAGAATATTCATGGCATCAAAATTTGTTTGCATTAAATTCATGTCGTTCTCACTTAACTCATTTTCTAATTTGGGAATTTCAACATAATTAACAATTTTCATAGGCACAAAATTCCCTTGATCAATTACTCTCCAAGTCCTCCAATTCAATGATTTTGTAACGATAGTCATTATGAGTTTCCAATCAGAAAAATTTTTACCGCAGAAAATTGGAGACCTATAACAAGACAGTCCTTCACGAAATAGGGATACACCAAATTGAGCCATTGCGGTCTTTTACAAAAGTGTTTAAGTCTATGCAACGAGGCTCTGATACCAATTGATGTAATTGGTGTATACCCAAGAAAGGGGGGGGGTGAATTGGAAATTTAAAACTTCCTAGGTCAATTTGTCTCTATATTAAGATCCTAATCAGTATAACTCAACCTAAGGTCTTTCTAAAACAATCACCAATCCAATAACGATATACAGTAATAATTTAAATCATGCCCAACATTCACAGTATATCAAATATAAGCATGCATGTGCAGGAAAGCTAAATAGTAAAGAGAGAGAGACACTGAATATGTTATGGAGGTTCGGTAACCGTGCCTACGTCCCCGTCTCTAGCAAACCAGCAAAAGGATTCCACTAATGCTCACTTACGGGTGGAGCGTCACCATTTACAACACCCTCTCCTTACTGGGTGAGTTAAACCTCAGCTCACATTATAGGGCTGTGGCCAACCTATACAACCACTCCTTCACAGGGTAGAGCACACCCTCTTCAAGCCACGCCTAGAATACAACAATATCAAATATTTTTCGTACAAATAAATTTGCTCCTACAATAAGTAGATGATGTACAAAGTTAAACTCAAATTCACTTTGTATGACGTGAGTTTATGCTCAGTAGAGTATATGGATTTTATCTCTTAAAAATGTGTTTAACAAGTAACGTGAGAGATGATGGTAGAGATAATCTTCGATTCCAATAAATAAATATCAGTAAGTGTATTTCAAAGATCTATACTTCAAATAATCTTTTCTCCACAAAATATTTTTCAGTAATAAAATCAAGAGATGATGAAGATTAGCTTCTCAAAAGTATTTTTGCAATAAGCACGAAAGCAAGCATCTTGCAACGAAGATGCAAAGATTCACAAGCTATAGAGATTTTTCCCAAGTAATATTTATCAAGGAAAATAATTAGTGAAAAACTCAAGCTAACTCTCTAAAAACGATTTTCAAAAATATAAGGAGTATGAGAGAGTATCAACTTTGAAGTCAATATAAAATGCTCACAAGAATGTATTCACTCAATCTTCAAGTTGCAATAAATGTGCAAAATGAAGAGAATGAATATATGTACTCTTTCTAAGATGATTTTGCAAAGGAATAAATGAAAGAGTATAAGTGAATGCTTGTGTGAGTATAAGCAACAATAGCACAATAAATTTTGAGAGAAAATCAAGCTAATCAAAAAGTTATGATTGTGCTTTGAGATGGGCTATATATAGAGCTCCCACAAAGTGTGACCATTAGGGATACACTCATCATTTTTAGAAATTTTTTATTGCAAAATTAATGACGATTAGCGCTAAAAAATAAGCCAACTCGAGAGCCACGGTCGACTGAGCAATGGTGCTCGGTCGGCTGAGCAAGGGCGATTTCCAATCGTTCGTAGCTCGGTCGGCTGAGTACACTTTGTGCTCATTTCACCAGTCGGCTGAGCGCTAATATAAGGCCAAATTATGAACTTGGGTCGATCGAGCAAAGTGCCGGTTGGCTGGCCAAAAAGTAAACTCAGATTTCAAGGTGCTCGATCGGCTAAGGAATGTTAAGTTGAAAAACAGCTGGTTGACTGAGCTATATAAAAAATTATTTTCTGGCCCGAGGTCTCGTCGGTCGATTGAGCTGAATATGCCTGATGTAGGTTGGTCGACTGAGCAAGAAATAAACTTGTGTTTTTTGCCTGTTTTGTCCTTATAATTCATCAACAAAATTTTCCATGAACGCTTTGGTTCCCTAGGGTCAATCTATTGTCTCTGTTTGAGCATTTACCCACACCATGCATGATATGCAGTTATTTCAGACCAAAAACTGAGTACTATTACAATTAAAACATGATAAAGTCTTCGTTCCTTGCTCGCTGTATGTCCAAGGAATACCCAAGTTAATGTGATCTTTAAGTTCTGTCTTAGCTTCCACACTTCATCATCACATGTGCTATATAAGTTTTTAGCTGTTCATTCACTAAGAACATTCATGAGATGCTGTAGTTTGTCAGAATCAAAACAGGGATTGGACTTAAAAAGCCAATAGAAAGTATGCTTTAGACATACTTCAAGATATGGGTCTCATTGGTTTCAAGCCAGCTGCATTTCCAATGGAATCCAACCTCAAGCTCACTGCAAATGATCCCAATATTTATGAGGATGCTTCAGCTTGCAGAAGACTAGTTGGCATATTACTATATTTAACAATCACAAGGCCTGACCTTGTCTATGCTGTTCAAGTTCTCAGCCAATTTCTTGCCAAGCCAGTTGTCTCTCATTATCAAGCTGTTGTTCGAGTTCTTAGGTACTTAAAAGCAACACCAGGCCAAGGGTTGTTCTTCTCTTCCTCTTCGGCCCAGTTGTATAGACACTCAAATAAGTGTTACAGGCTTTGCAATTGTTCTAGGAGATTCATTAATCTCATGTAAATCTAAGAAACAAGCCACAATTAGTTAGTCATCTGCAGAAGCAGAATACAAGGCTCTTGCAGCAACAACATGTGAGGTGCAGTGGCTGCTCTATGCTCTACAAGATCTCAGTGTTGACCATCCTCAGCCAACAATGCTCTACACTGACAGCAAATCTGCTCAATCTATTGCCACTAATCCAGTTCAACACGAGAGAACAAAGCACATACAAATCGATTGTCATCTTGTTAGGGAAAAGCTACAGCAAAACATCATCATGCTTTTTTACATTCCCTCAATATTACATTTAGCAGACATCTTCACAAAGCCTCTCGAGTCATTGCCTTTTCATCATACTCTACGCAAGATGAACTTTCTAAACATCCATTTTCATCTTGAAGGGGGGGGGGGGGGGGGGGGGGGGTTGTTGGAGTATAGCCTCTCATATCGACAAAATGAAATTAAAATCAAAGGAGGAAAAACTAAAACTAGAGAAGATAGCTGAGAAGAGAAATTAGAATCTGTTATTTCAGTTATTTTTGTTATTACTTCAAGTGTATATAAATATTAGCTTACTCATTGTAAATTCATTCAATTTCAATTGTTCAATTTAGATTTCTTCCTCTGCTTTCTCTCTATCTTTTCCTTGTCATCAAGTTCTTGACAGTAACGAAGAGTTAGTGAGCATATGGTCATTTATGATGTACTTTACTATATTATAAATAGAGGGGAATACCTATTGGCTATTGCTGTGATTATGTCTAGGGGTGTACTTGGTTTTTTTCAGTTCTGTTTTACTCAAAACCGAACGCCGAACTGAAACATATCGGTTCTTATAATTGAAAACTGTTACCGAATTCAGTTTAAGAAAACACCAGTACTTTGGTCCAGTTTTCGGTTTTTAACCAAACTGGATCTCACCCCAATAATACTATTACTCAACGCCCACATCAAATGGTTGAATGGGCCTTCATTGATCATGTGAAGAATTGGGGAGAGGGGGCCTGCTTTTTTAAGTGGAGAAGACTCCCCCAAAATACATGCCCACCCGATATGGGACGAAATCGACAAGAGGGCCGCAGGCAGGGCCCTCCTCCTGCTGGGATTGTGAATGAGGATCTTGACAACATTGTACGTGGCACTGAAGGTCCAGGTGTAGGAGTCCTAGCCGCTGCTGCTGTAGAGGGTCTGGACGGGGAGGATGCTGGAGTCAGGGGCAATGGAGACGTTAAGGCACTCCTCCTGGGCACAGGTGCAGGCAGCACTGAAGGAGACTACGCAGTACGTCCCCTCCTCACCCTCACCCACTGCTTAATGGAGGCCTCATTCCCCAGTCGGGCAGAGAACACCCCCTCCGGCACCACCACCAGCATGTTCCCCTGCATCTAGCCACTGTCAAAAGAAACTCCACTTAATTCTCTGCTCTGTTTTCAAGTTCTTTCATGGTGCTTACCAAGATGAAGGAGATCCTTGTCCCACATCTATAATACATGGGACAAAAGCCCTCACCCTCATTTATAAAATCCTCCCATCTCCTTAGTTAAATATGTGTGTATGTTATCAAAAATTATAATTTAATGAATAATTGAGGATTGTAAAATTAATAATTTTTAAGAGTCATAAATTAGGCAAAATTTTTCAGATAAATATATAATTCAGTTTTATTAGTTTGGTTTTCCTATATAACCAAAACTGAAACTGAAAATCGGTTTTTAAAAATTGGCAAACTGAAACCGAACACTGAAACCAAAAAACTGTTCCGAAATGTTAAATGGTTCGGTTTCGGTCTGGTTTCCGATTTTTCAGTAATTTTTGTAC
The DNA here is from genome assembly GCF_029873635.1 of Malania oleifera. Lineage (NCBI taxonomy): Eukaryota > Viridiplantae > Streptophyta > Magnoliopsida > Santalales > Ximeniaceae > Malania > Malania oleifera. Next base: position 24,972,942 of record NC_080423.1, read on the forward strand.
ACCCCTAGTTATGTCTTCCAATATACACAAACTTGACCATGCTATCAGAGCATAACCCTGAGACCTAAACGCTAAGTGCTGCAGCCCTTGCCAAACCAAGCCCTATATCTCATAACCCTATGCATATTTGACGCTGTAGGAGGGTCGTCGACACCACCAAAGCTCTAAAACAGCTTCAGAGCAGTCACCAAAAAAAAAAAAACACGGCAGTTGCCGGAAAATTATAGATGCTGCTGCCAAATCAGAACCATAAACTCCTTGAAGTTTCATCATTAGAGGATCATCCATGCGTTCTCACATGCCGGACGAAGGCTGAATGCTCAAATGCCATGAACTGGCGTGTGAAGCTGTCTTTGTCCTGTTTTTGCCCCAGTCTCTAACCACATGGCTCGAATCCTTACATAATCCATAATATGGAGTTGCAGATAATGTCTTTTGCTCATAGATCCAACCTTTTCTGGTCATTCACTCAAGGCAATGGTTGGTTGGTTCTGTTAGAGTTGTATGTTAGTGGCAACTGATTTCCTTGGGGCTGCAGCAATGTTATGCTAGTATGTTTGTGACTGGTTCGTGGTTGTTTGTTAAACAATGGTGTCTATGGATAATTCTTATTATGTATTTTTGTTCAAGTTGGAGGCAATATATTGATGCAATTACATCCTATAAAGCAGGAAACAATCCTATTCTAAGGGAAACTAAATATTCCTATATTTAATACACAAGATTGGTCAACTAACTAGATTCCTAGGAGTAATTACAAAATCAATCTAATAATTACACCATACATTTAGTTCATGCTGACACTCCCCCTCAAGTTGGAGCATAGATATCTATCATGCCCAACTTGTCAATCATACCATGGAATAACTTTTTTGAAACTGCTTTCGTGAGCATATAAGCTAACTGGTGTTCGAATTGGACAAATGGAAATTGTATAATCTTTTGATCGAGGTTCTCCTTGATGAAATGACGATCAACTTCAGCATGTTTGGCGTGGTCATGTTGTACAGGATTCTATGCAAACTCAATGGCTGCCTTACTATCACAATGAAGATTCATAGGTTTTGCATATTCAATCCCCAAATCTTTTAAAACACTCCTAATCCACAAAAATTCGCAAATACCATGATCCATACCTCGGAATTCAGATTCTGCACTTGATCTTGCCACGACCTTCTACTTCTTGCTTCTCCAAGTGACAAGATTACCTTCCATGAAAGTAAAATAACTAGACGTGGACCTTCTGGTTGTTTGATCACCCGCCCAATCAGAATCCATGTATCCTTCAATGTTAGAGACACCATTTTTTGAGAACAACAAATCTTTGCCCGGAGCACTCTTCAAGTATCATTAGATTCAATATACCGCATTCATATGCTCTTCACTTGGTGCACGCATGAATTGGCTTACGATGCTCACAGCAAAAGCTATATCCGGCCTTGTGTGTGACAAATAGATTAATCTCCCAACCAACCGCTAATAACAACCCTTGTCTGTTGTAACTTGATCTAGAAAAATTCCCAGCTTATGATTCATTTCTATGGGCGTTTCTACTAGTTTGCAAGCAAGCATTTCAATTTCGGTCAAAAGATCCAACACATATATTCGTTGCGAAAGGAAAATCCCCTGTTTTGATCTTGCTACCTCAATCCCTAAGGAATATTTAAGTTGCCCCAGATCCTTCATTTCAAATTTAGCAGCAAAATACTCTTGTAACGCTTTAATTTTGCGTGGGTCATCTCCTGTCAAGACCATATCATTGACATACACGATTAAAGTTGTTACCTGCCCTTCTTTGTGTTTTATAAACAAAGTATGGTCTGAATTACTTTGCTTATAACCAAATGCTTTCATTGTAGAAGGGAACCTCCCAAACCAAGCTTTGGATGACTGTTTTAGCCCATACAATGACTTCTTCAATTTACAAACTTCACTTTTACACGAAGAGCTACGTTTAACTCCGGGTGGCAACTCCATGTAGACCTCTTCCTCTAAATCTCCATTGAGGGAAGTATTTTTAACATCAAATTTTTGCATAGGCCAATCCATTTGCTGCTATAGATATGAGAATGCGAATTATATTGATCTTGGCTACCAGTGCAAAAATCTTTTGATAACCCACCCTATACCTTTGCGCATATCCCTTTGCAACTAACCTTGCTTTATATCTATCAATACTACCATTTTCTTTGAGTTTCACTGTGAACACCCATCTATACATCCAATTGTGTTCTTTCCATCAGGTAATGGAACAAGTTCCCAAGTGGCATTCTTTTGCAGAGCCTCCATTTCTTCATTCATCACCTTTGTCCATTTCGGATCTATCAATGCATCCTGCACACTGCTAGGAATAGATACATTGGATAGTTGATTAATAGTGAGTGCATATGATTCAGACAATCTATGGGAGGACACATAGTTGCTAATTAGGTATTTGATCTTTGCTTTAGGATCAGGTTCATATTGTTTTTTTGGGACTCCCTTATTCAATCTTTGAGGATATTTAGGAACTATATTTTCTACAGAAACTATGTTTCATGGGACTCATCAGACATGGGATTTGAGATTACCCAAGGAAGAACATTCTGGGTTGATTCTTCAGTTAATGGTGTGGACATGGGCAATTCTGAGGACATAGGTGATTTTGATGTGTCGGGAGCATCTGATTCATTTTTAGGAACTATAACTCAATCTCAATTTTAGGAATACCATCACAAATTCGTTGAACACTTTTCCCAAAACATTCATTCACTTCTTCTAACTCTATAAGCTCATCTCCTCCGCCACCTTCTTGTAACACATTCTTTTCACTAGAGCTCTCCCCCTAAAGAGAAGGTCCAGAGACTCCCTTCGAATAATAAGGCTTTAATTCATGAAAAGAAGCATACAAGGTCACATTTAATTTTCGGGTTTGAGGGTCATACCACCTATATCCTTTCTGAAAACCAAAATAGCCAACAAAGACACATCGTTTTGCACATGGATCAAGTTTATTTTTGTAGATTTTTGGGGATGTGAACATATACAATACAACCAAAGAATCTTACTTCAAGATTTGGGAGATGGGGAACTGAGAGCAAGGATTGCATCTTTGGGGTTTGAAAGTCTATCACTCGATAAGGTATTTGATTAATGAGGTAAGCATTGGGTTTCATAACTTCTCCCCAATAGAATCAAAGCATGTTCATGCCAAAGAGAGAGGCACGAACCACCTCCAATAGTTGTCTATTCTTCCTCTCTGCCAATCCATTTTGCTGTGGAGTATAGGTGCAAGAGGTCTGATGACAAATCCCATGTTGGCTCAAAAACTTAACAAAGTATGCATCTACAAACTTAGTATCGTTGTCAGAATGCAAGACACAAATATGCTTCTGGTACTGAGTGCTCACCATATTATGAAATTCCTGAAATGCTATACATACCTCACTCTTTTTGTGAACCAAAGACACCCAAGTCATTCTAATGCATTTATCAATTTTAGGTAACAAAGTAACGAGCTTTAGAAATAGAAGGGATTTTTGCAGAACCCCAAACATCAGAGTGAATAACCATAAAAGGTTCTAAACTTTTATTCAGACTTGGTACATAAGAAATACGATGGCTCTTAGCTAGCTTGCAAATGTCACAATGAAAATCCAAATCATTCAGAATTGAAAAAAAATGTGGATGTAATTTTCTAAGATAACCAACAGAAAGATGCCCTAGTCTTCGGTGCCATAACCATATAGTTGCTCGAGCTTTGTCTTCGCTACTAGGTTGATTCGCCTGACTGAAATTCAGTCCCCTATTTTCTGTCAACTTCAAGTTGTAGAGTTTGCCCCGCCTAACACCATAACCAAGAATCTTTTGAGTTAGAATGTCATGAAAAACAAAAAATGAGGGCGAAAAAGTTACAGTGCAAGCAGTAGTGGAGGTAATTTGGCTAACAGACAAAAGATTATATTCAAGGAATGGAACAACAAGGACTGTATCTAATGTGAGTATTAGATAAGATGATAGATCCCTCTCCAGTAATAGGAGAGGTACTACCATTAGCTATGGAGATAACATATTGAGGAGAAGGGAGAATAGATTGTAACTGATCAGAGTCCCTAGTCATATGATTGGATGCACCTGTATCAATAATCCAAGTACTATTCTTAGAAGTTGTAGAGAATACATATGCCTTACCAACAATACCTGGGTGGGCAATGTTTGCTGTAGGCTGCGATTGGTCTTCCTTCGTAGATGTCACCATAGCTTTCCCTGCACTCTTCTTTCTAGGTTTCTTTGTGAAGTCCCACCACATAGGATAGCCAATGATTTTTTAATAACATTGTTTTGAATGGCTTGTTTCACCACAATGAGTACATGCCAGGCCGCCAGACTTTCTAGTTGATTGATTGTTTCGATTCTTCGACGAGCCAAACAATGGTCCTTGCCGAGTTTGGTTGGCTAGCATAGCTGAGCTCTCAGAGATTGGATAAGAGCCTCCCATTGTTTGTCTTTGTTGATTTTCTCTCCTGACATATGCATATGTGCTCTCCAAATCAAGTTCTGGGTCTTTTCGTAAGATTTCTCCATGGATCTAATCACATTCAGAGTCAAGTCCACTCGGAAAAATATGAACTTGAAGCCTAGCCACCGCGGAATGCAATTGAACCAACCCTTCAATTGTTCCTTCCTGAGAGATGGTCCTGTGATCAATTTTCTGGAAAAATAGCAACAAGTTCATTATAATATATTGATAATGGTCGACCATTTTGTGTGGTAGAAAAAGATCTTTGGTTCAATTCAAAGATACAAGTTTCATCTGATCAATCATAGAAGGTTTTTGATACAACCTCCCATATCTCCTTGGCTGTGGGGAGATAAATAAATCGCTGCCTCAGCGACTGACTCATTGAGTCAATAAGCAAGCTTTTCACTTTATGATTTTCGGTAATCCATGTTCCAAGATTGGGATCTCAGGGTGTAGTTTTTTTTGCTTCTCTAGTGAGATATCCAGCTTTGGTGCAAGCACCAATATGCATCTTCATGAGTTGAGACCATAATGAGTAATTGGTCTCATCCAGTGTGATGCTGGTAGGGAACATAGAAGTTTTGGTGGACAATAATTGGCAGTGCTGGGTTGTTTGGTATGATTGGAACAATGGGATTGGGATCTGGCATGTAGTTTCAGATGAACAAGAAAGAAACAAAATTTGTGATGGTGATTTTCAGGTATGGGCTTCGGAATACGAGATTCGATTTGTGTTAGAGAGTTCTTTTAAGATCAGAACTGCTCCAATACCATGTTAAACAATGGTGTCTATGGATAATTCTTATTATGTATTTTTGTTCAAGTCGGAGACAATATATATAGATACAAGTACATCCTATAAAGCAGGAAACAATCCTATTATAGGGGAAACTAAATATTCCTATATTTAGTGCACAAGATTGGTCAACTAACTAGATTCCTAGGATTAATTACAAAATAAATCTAATAATTACACCACACATACAGCTCATGCTGACATTGTTCCAATCGACCTTGTTCTTTGTTGGTTTCATTCGTGAGTGCTAGGATGGAGTCCATGAATCCAAGAACTATGTTCCATTCATTGCTGCTGCAAATAACAACCAAGAAATTGGATGGAAAGAATTATGTGCAGTGATCTAAGGTTGCCAAGATCTATTTGACAAGCTTAGGCAAATCTGAACACTTGTTTCAATTTGGGTAAAGTGACAAAAAAAGGACGTAAGTACAGGCTCTGGAAGATGCATTGGTTCTCTCCCTATTGTGGAACTCCATGGAACCTATGTTGCACAGATGTGCATGCACCTAGATGTATGCAAGGAGATTTGGGATTATATCAAGATCTTGCATTCCGGTAACATTACTGGTATGTATGATCTCTCGCCAAAGTACTATCAGTTACAATTGGGAAACTGGAGTGTCAAGAAGTACTTTTAGTGATGAAGCGCATTCACGGGGAACTCAACAATAATAGCTAGTATCCGTGAGATGCTAAAGAAGTAGGAGTTGATGACAGTCCTTTGAGTCCTAGAGGGTTTGAAACCTAAGTTTGAAAGTCTGGTCCCAGATTCTTGGCAGTGCAAAGTTGCCATCCTTTGCCGCTCGTGTCCTTAGTCCTTGGTTCCAGTGTTCCAAATTGTAGCTCTGAGAAGATTGCTTTAGTTACACAAGATGGTTTTTTTTTTTTTTTTTCTTTTAGCAAGATGTGAGAAAACTTTTATTAGCACCAGGAAATTAATACAAACATTCCCATAAAGGCAACCAACTTTACAATATGAAGCTCAAAGAAACAAAGCAAGCGAAGGATTAAGCTATCCTTAGTTTTACATCTTGAATTATCTTCCAACAACTTCCTCAAGATTCAGAGTATTTTTTGCATAGAGGATAGAATTCCTTGTCTTCCAAACATAGTAAATGGCAGCAGCCCATCAAGTTTACTTATGATTCCTTCCTTGCATTTATCAAGAGAGGTTATCCAATTTAGTTTCTCACCAATTGCAGAAATTTCTTGGCCTATTGAGAGCTTCACAATCTCTCTCATATATGTTTTTTGAACTAGAACAATTGAAGAAAATATGGTCTCTTGCTTCATAGGATTGTCCACATGGACCACAAAAAAACCTTTCAGCTTTTCCCCATGAATATAGTTTTTCTGATGTAGGAAGTCTGTTCAGAATTGCTAACCATGCTTAAAAGCATGTTTTGGTATATTATTCTTAAACCATATGGATTTACTCCAATTATTTATGACTCCTCTTTCTTTGATCTGATTCCAAGTTGAACTGAAAGTGAAAACACCAGCAGAATTAGGCATCCAAACAGCATAGTCATTGTCACCTGTTCTTAAAGAGGAGCATGTATGTGATTTTAACTGGCTTGCTGCATTAGAGAGCCTTTGAGACCAGTTCCATCTATCTCTGATCCAGAAATCAACCACACCTTTCAGAGATAATCCCAACTCATTATGAGGTTGAGTAATCAAGTCAGAATTCAGAGGACATCTATTCAGCCAATTATGATAGAAAAAGAACAAGATTTTCCATTACCGACTTTCATCTTGATATATTAATAAGCCTTCTCTCTTATATTTAGAAATTTCCTCCATTTCCAAGTACTATTTGTTGTAGATTTTATTTGCCATATGCTGCTGCCTTTTAGTTTATAAGAATTGATCCATGTAGGCCACAGGAAATTTTTATGGGGGCATATGAACCAAAGTAATTTGAGAGCAGTGACATTTCTCCAATCAGTCAAGGATTTAAGGTTCAGACCCTTTTCTTCAAGAGTTTTACAGATCTTATCCCAACTTACTTTACAATACTGTGTATTCCAATCATTGCCATGCCAAAGAAAAGCTTTAAATTTCCTTTCAATTTTCAAAAACACGCAGTTTGGAAGGAAAAGAATGGAGGGCCAATAACCCTGAATGCTGGACAAAATAGATCTTATTAGTTGCAGCCTTCCAGCATAGGAAAGAAATCTGGGAGTCCAATATTGAATTCTTGCTGTAATTTTTTCTACAAGCTCCATTTTGTTGATTCTCTTTGTTACCAATGGAAGACCTAAATATTTAATAGGTAGTGTTCCCACTTTAACTCCTAGGATGCTTGATACTTAAGAAATAGTACGATCTTGGATGCCAGAACAGAAGAGTTCAGACATATTTAGACTATATACCGCAAACCATAGATACTATACAAAAAAGCAGAGAGAGTATGCATAATTTATTTGGCAGTGTTCACATCCCCATTTGCTAAGATAAGCAAATCATCTTGAAAACAAGGTTTGTAAGAGATAATTTTCTGCATTTGTCATGATAGGAGAAAACCCATTGTTAGCTGCATGCTTGATAGGATAACACCATTCAGTCTCTTAAAGAACCCATGGATTGAACCATTAACTGCTAAGGAATAAAAAGGAGTGGAAAATAAACTCTACAATCCATTTGATATACTGTAGAGTGCCAATACAATCCAGAATCTGCAAGTCAAACCTCCAATTGACAGAATCAAATGCTTTTTCAAGTCAACCTACAAAGAAAATTTAGGAGGATTATGATCAAGGTCTTAAATTTTGATTTCACTGAAATTTTTAAGTTTAAATAATATGGAAATTTTGATGGAAATTTTGATTTTGATTTCAGTTTTTTAGTATCAAATCTTGAAATTCCTTTATGAAACTTTAGAAATGGTTAAGACACAATGAGTCAACTTTTAGAACTAATATGTTATAAAGTAAATATATTAGTGACACTTACGTTGTAAATTAAATATATCAGTGACAGGTATGTTGTGTATGAGGTGCAATAGCTGTAATACAATATTCATATTAAACATAATGAGCAATAGGATAAGCAAGTATGAATTGTAGAGTACATGTTGAGTACTTCTTGGTGAGCAATAGGCAAATCCAAGTTAGAGATGGAGCAGAGAAGAAGACAAAAATAGAAGAAAACAAGAGAAAAAAGAGGCAGCAGTTTCCCAGAGCCTTATGTACAACTTTAGGTTTGCCCTCTTATATATTATTAATAATAAAAAAAGGCCTTGAGGACAAAATACCTCCTCACACAACCTAATTACAAAAAATAACAATCTCTTCTAACAAACCCAAGACCTCCTATTACGAAGAATTCTTATAGTCCCACCCATGTCCACTTGAGCAACACTGGGGCTATGTGTTATTATAACCAGTTATGAGATATCTGGCATTTTATATTTTTCATTATTTTTTATTAATCAACCAACATTTATATAGGTTTAGTGTAGTATTTTAGAAGGCAAAGGTGTAAGGTGAGACAAGGCTTTGGGACTGGATTTATTTAATTAATTACTAAATAAATAAAATAAAATTATATGTAGTGAAAAAATAAGAAAAAAATAATAATAATTCGTAATAAAAAAAATAATGCATAATTCTTAAATCACATGCTAGGTTTTAAATTTCGATTTCGACTCAAATTTCGAAGCTCTAAAAGTACAAAAATTTCGATTTCAATGTCAATTTCGATTTCAATTTGAAAAAAAATAACGAAAATCAATAGTAAAGCATGGAACTCTTTGTGAAATTTTAGAAATGATTAGCAAACATAATAATGTAAGTTCTAGGACAAATATATTACAAGTTAAATACATCTATGTTGTATATGAGGTGGAAAAGTTGTAACATAGTATGTGTATCAAACATATTTGTAAGATAATGTGCATTAAACATATCAATGTAGGTCTTATAGTGCACCTGTGAGGAAGAGTGATTTAGTTACTGTGGGGGGCAGTAGAAGGGGTAGGGTTAGACCTAAAATAACTTGGGAGGAGATAGTGAGTAAAGGTTTAATATCCTTGAATCTATAAAAAAAAATGGTCCATGATTGCATAAATTGGTGGAAAAGGATTCATATAGCCGATCCCACTTAGTGGGACTAAGGCTTGGTTTTGTTTGTTGTTTGTATACAAATAATGATAATTTATACATAAATGGCTAAATAAAATGTTGATGTAATTTTATTTTTTCATATAATTTCAAAGTCACTTGTAATTATCTTTTGTTTTGATAAAAATAAATAAAATAAATTAAGAGAGAATTTTCACTTCACTCCTAAATCTCGTATTTGTATTCCAAGAAAATATCATTGCATAGTTAAAATTTCAACAAGTTTCCCTAAAATTTTGAGATTTTGATACATTTCAGATGATTTGTTGAGATTTCAACGGAAATTATGCAAGACAGAAATTGATTGCCATTTTGATTTTGAAGGTGATAGAAACTGGAAATTTCGATGGAAATTTTGACAATGTTGTGAAATTTAAGACCATGATCACATGTAGACCATTTTTACCTCACACTATTAAAGTGCGTCAAAAGATATGCATAAGCCATAATATTGCAAAATTTCGCCCAATTAGCATGGTTCAAAGTTAACTCTTAAATAAACATTACAAAAAAAAGAAGAAACCAAAGCATCATAATGTCTTGTCAACCCAAGATTCTAAAAATCTAAATTATCAAAGTTCGAAAGGAATTTCATCAAAGTCATTATGTTCATCTAACTCTTCTACAGTAGGGTCCTCTCACTTGAAAATCCCTCCTCTCACTTCAATAACATCTTCCTCAACCATGGACAATCTTGGTCTCATGCCTTTGTCTTGAGTGCGTACACATTCAATGAAGTTATAGTGAAGGATCATAAAATGAAAATTTAGTAGATTCCAAAAATACCTATTGATATTTTACCTACCCAAGCACTTAAGGAATAAGAGCTACCACAAGCTTGCGTTTCTTGACCATTATCTCCTTCACTAGATACTATTAGCAAAGCTCTAATAGCATCAACTTCAAAGAGAGACTAATTATCAAGCCAAGAAGTATTTTTTGGGGGGAAGGTTCTCAGTGAGCCACTCATCATTTGAATCTGCTTCTTCACCAATATTAGATCATAATTTTGTCTATTTCTTGTAGCTTTCTCTCTCCTAGTTTGGTGTTGTATTTCACATAGCATTCAATCTTTTGTGCTCTAATAGATTCCTTTTTCTTCATAAGAATCTACCATTTAAGTCATTTAAATGTTTAAATGTTAGAAGATAAATGCATAACCAAGTGAATGATGGAGAATAAATGAATAATTTCAACTACAAGATGACATTACATTTGTATGAACCTGCTCAAATGTGCTCCGATTCCTCTTACATCAACTGGTACTATGAGTGAGACTAAGAATACAAATGGCCAAAAACTGTCAAATGTGTAGTTTTTGCACCAACACACTTCCTCTAATCATATACTAAAGAAGAAATATGTATAAGAAAAAACAAAGATAGAATACTAGTCAGAAACTAACTGATTGTTAATATGTTTATCTCAGCTGCTGAACATTCTAAAACCAATGGCACACAACTTCTAAAGTCCCCTGTTGCATTATCAAACAAATCCAAATGGATGTCTGAAGCTAGTCTCTCCTCATATTCCAATTTCCAACATTCATCCATGCAACCAAATGAGCCTCTTGTGTGGATTTCTAGAAATTTTATAACAAAAATCAAACAAAAATATTGTAAAAAACATTCTTATGAGATGAGCATCTCATTCCTGAGAATGGAATTTTTGAACATGTCAATTTATTGTGTCATTTGAGCCTCTGTGAAACAAGTTCTAATATCTAAATTCAGTTAGTTTTATTTCCTTAATTGTGGATGAAACTAGTGTGCTTGTTGGTATCTAGACTTTCAGTTCATTTTTGACTATTCTGATTTTTTTTTTTTCAAATACAGATTATATTTTCCATGGATTCTTTCATTAAAACGCGAGCTCTGCCAGAGGATGTCATTGCAGGATGGCAGCCAAAAGTCATGGGGGCTTAAATTGTCTACAGTTTTGACTCGCGTCCCACTTCCCAAGCAGTTCAACAGGTTTCTGCCCTTCTTTTCATGAAATATATGTGAAAATGGCATAAGTCCTGAGAACCATTTTTACCCTTGTTTCCCATTTATTGTAGCCTTTATTACTATCCAAACAAGAACAATGTACTGCACATCTGTAAATCATGCATATATCCAGAAACTTTGTCCAGAAACCTTCCTCGTTTGCCCAGAAGCAAGTTCTGCTTTCAGAACTCCTTGTACCAAGTCTGTCTTCTGTTTTGAAACGGGTATGGATGGTAAGTTTTTTATCTGTCTCATTAATTGGAGTTAATTGCGTAGGCCCATGTGCATTGACATCGCCAGTCAACTCATCTGGATGGCGCCCATGTGTGGGTCTTCAATTTTTGAGTTAGGAGTGAGTTGGAAAAATGTGCCATAAATGAATGTTCAGAAAGGAAGGATGGGGCAATGCTTCCTCATTGAGGCACCTTTTCATTACAAAAATTCAGTTTGGTAATTGGATAGCTCATAGCTGGTATAGGAATTTTTGTTATTACTTTACATATGCAGTTAATATTGCATTTTGAAGTTGGTCCTTGGGTATTTTGAAAATTTATGTAGGAGATGTTTAGCATCATGGAGTTGAGATGTGTTTAGTTTTCAGGTTAAGAGTGGTTAGGTTTGGAAAAACTCTGTCATGAATTATGTTGGGTGAAATCCATGGTTTTAAATTGTCGTAGCGGGTAGCATAACGTAACGGTAATTGTAACGGGTGTAACGGGAAGCGGGAGTAGCGGATGTTAAATAATGAGAAGTAGGTGTAACGGCCGTGAATTTTTTTTAAGCACATACAACCTTGTGCATATTAGTGTACTTACATGTTTTAACCTTTTAGCCTTTGTTAGAAAGAGCTTATGTATTTTGAATCCTTTAGTTCAACTAAGTTATTTGGTAAGGGCAACAAGTTTACATTTATTTTAAACCACAATTAAAAGAAAAAATACGTGTGTGCGCGTATTTATACTTTTCATTGTTCTTATCTATGATGAATTCTTTTGTGTGCTAAATTACTTAATAAAACAAAATACATTATAGGCTCCATTAATCTATTAGATACATAAGATATATGAATAATACAAATGTAAAACAACTAGAAAAGAAAGAGGGTTGAAATTGAAAAATATAGAAGATAAATATCACATTACTAATTTTATCAAAATAAAATATTTTCCTAATAAGTTAGCATTTTCAAATTGTCAACTAATTTTGTGAGTATTTAAAGAAATATTAATTTTTGTATTGTCATCCTCATTATAATCTTTTCGCCCTCTCACCGCATAGTATATATTGAGAATGATTTATGAAAGACGGAAAAAGTGAGAAGAAAAAGTAAAAAAATAAAATAATTATTTTGGCGTAAAAGTCCTGTAGAGGTTACGTAACAGCTGTCGCAGCCTTTATGTAACGGTTGCGGTCCGTAATGGCCACTACAGCCATGATTATTTTTTTCATTGATTTTGCGGTGTGTAACAGTATCGGTAACCCAAAAAATCGTTACGTAATGGTGTTGCATAACGGTTGTGGCTGCTATTTAAAACCATGGTGAAATCAAATATAAATTGTACGAGATAAGGAAGACTCTTTAGCCAATGCCGACATGGATTAGAGCTGGTTGATTCCTCTTTAGCCAATGCCGACATGGATTAGAGCTGATTGATTCCTCTCTAGCTAATGACTAACAAAGGTCAAGGGAATTAAAAAGAAGAGAAAAATTTCACTTGTGTTCGTATCTTGTTTCTTATAAATAGTAGGCCAAGAACTAACCATGTTAGTCAATCCAATCTTATTTTGTTTGGTTTAATTTAGTCCTATAAAATTCTGAATGAATGTATGTTTGGAAGTTTGAAATTTAGATCTTGAATTCCCCCCTCTATCCTTGCAGTATTGTCTACTTCTCATTCATATTAATCATCCAATTTTATTTTTTTTAAATTCTTAAGTATTGAAATTGACTACTTGTATTACTCATCATTTTACCATAACTTCTAAAAGAAAGATCAAAATCTAACATTTTAATTGCATATGAATTTCATGCATAGAACTAAAATTTCATTTTAATTCCAAATTCACAAGCATCCCATCATACCTTCATATACATTACTTCCACAAACAATACTTATGGCATGACTTGTTTTCTTAGGACACACAGCAAATCAAATACGATTCAAAAAGCAGTAGTGCCCAAATCAAGTAAAAACGAACTTAATATCTTTACTAGTTAATTCCGTCGATTGGCAATGTAGTTTGCTAAATGATGCAGAGGAGCAGCCCTCGCAGCGTCAAAACAGGCAAGCCCTTCCATGGCCTGCGCTGCCAGCAGCCCCGCAAATTTCTTGGTCCCCTCCAACCCCATCAGCTTTGGATACGTCGCCTTGTCCTTTGCCAAATCTTTCCCGGCAGTCTTCCCCAACTCCTCCGACGACTTCGTCATGTCCAATACATCATCCACCACTTGAAACAGCAGCCCTATGCACCTTGCATACTTCCTCAGCCTCTCAACTTCTTCCTCACCTCCCCCTCCCATGATCACCCCACATACTGCCGCTGCCTCCAGCAGCTTTGCCGTCTTGTGCAGGTGGATATACTCCAACTCCTCCAAACTCACTTCTTTCCCTTCCCCGCATAGGTCCGCCACCTGCCCCGCCACCAGCCCTTCCGAGCCCACTGCTGAGCCCAGCTCGGCGACGGCTCGAGCCACTCGGTCCCATGAGACATTCCCCGGGCTAGTGGTTACGTGTTGGAAGGCGAGGGACAGGAGGGCGTCCCCAGCCAAAATTGCCATGTCTTCACCGAACACCACGTGGTTGGCAGGCTTTCCTCGACGGAGTTCGTCGTTGTCCATGCAGGGGAGGTCGTCGTGGATTAGCGACATGGTGTGGATCATCTCCACGGCGCAAGCAACGGCCATGGCAAGAGCCTCGTCCCCTCCAACCAGCTCACACGAAGCAATAGACAGGATGGGGCGGACACGCTTGCCGCCGGCGAGGAGGGAGTATCTCATTGCCTCATGGATTTTGGTCGGGTGTTGGGTGGTAGGCGGCACCGCCTTGTCGAGGGCTTGGTTTACCCTCGCAGCCTTCTCGGCCATGTAGCTTTCAAAGTGGAAGGACGGTTGGCCGAGGGCGGTGCTGTTTGTGGAGTCGTGGAGAGGGAAGGATGGGTTCGGCAAAGATGAGGATGAAGGTGCAGTATTATGAGCAGCTTGGATTTTCTTCATGGGATTGTAGGCTGCAGGCGGCTTCTTGGAAAGATATTTAAGGGCGCCATTGGAATGGTGTTTGGGAAGAAGTATATTGTCAGCAGAGATGGTTGGAAGGGATGCCATTGAAGCCAGCTCTGTTAAGTTAAACACCCACTCTTGTCCTGAGGACTCTCATCATAATATATATAATTCTATGTAGCATTCATTCATACATACATACATACATACATACATGCATGCTTATATATATATGGTAAGTGAATAAGGCTGTCTTAAGAAAGCTGAGATTTCAATTGCTGTGACACCTTCTTTCCTCACTGCATTAAACGTTCACTTTAAGACCCCTTTAAAATTGGAAAATATCTATTAAAAAGAAATGGATTTAAAAAAAAAAATATCAGTAAAATTGATGAACAAAAATTTATTTTTACACGTTAATTTTTTATTTTTCTCAAATTTTAAATTATTTTGGGGAAATTTTTTATCCTAATATTATTTAATATTGAGAGAAAATGTAATGAAGTAAATTTCTGCATCCTCTTATTAATGCTCAAATATCAACTCCATATTAATAGCAATTAATATTGTCCCATCTCGTTCAAGTAGATACATGAACGCGCACCTATAATATGTATGTCTTGTGTATATTTATAAGAATCAGCATGTTATTATTAACGTGAACTTGTATAATAATATATTATAAATTTATTACGTTTCCTTTTTCATAATTATGTTGTTGAATAAGGGTCATTTAATGTTATTGCCAATAATTATAAAATGAAAAATCATACATGAAAATTAAAATCAAAAACTAAAACTGGAAAACTGGAAATAAACAACCTGCTAGGTCAATATTTATAGAACTAATGCAAATTAAAAACTTGATTGAACAAATATTCATTTGTGCCTTTTGAATCAAATAAAAATTGAAAAATATGATTAAATTAAAATTTTAAAATTTTAAAAATAAAAATATTATAATAAGATGTAAATTACTATAACTATTCCATTTTAAAATTCACTAAAGTTAATTATGCGTATTAAAGTGTCCTAAAAAATAGGTTGGGAAAACAATTACAAACCACAAAATCTAATTTTCAATTTCTTACAAAATAGCAAAAATAAAAAAAAAATTAGGATGTAAACAAATACGTCGTCATAACTGGTTTTTTCACTGTATACGAACAAAAACAGTAAAAAAGAAAATCAAATAGAACTTGAAATCCAAACCCCCTTCTTATTTATAACTATATAATTAATTAATAGTTAGTTTCTCGTGACTAAATCATGAATTAATTACTAGTTAATTTTTGTTTATAGAACCAAGTAAACAACAAAATGTTGCTAGAAATCTATTTAACTAGTACTTAATTTTCATATTTTTCTCATAATTTTGTGAAATAATTATAACTAAGAAATGTAATAAAATGATACTTATCAAATCATATCAAACGAAATCCTGTTTGCCTGGGAATACAAACAATTATGAACTTCCTCCAAAAGTAAAACACATTTACTTATTATTTTTTAATGTTTAAAATATAAAAGAAGCTGTTTATTTACATATTTATTTAATGGGTAAGGATGGTAAAGACGAGGATAAGGGATAAGAATGAAATGATCCATCGCAGAGACCAAGAAATTAAAAATATCAAGAATTTTGATCGAAGAGGAAACCAGGAGGCCTTGAAGATTAGATTGCTGCCCAAATACTCCCAAATTCTTCAATCAAACTCTCCTGCCTTCTACTGATCATCACAAGTTTCAAATTTCGGCTTTTACCAATCAGCCATAAAAAATAAACACAAAATGGGTGTATTCCATTTAAAATAAATACAAAAATATGTCTTGAACTTTCTACCATTTGTACTCACTTGTTATCCTAAAGTTTT
Organism: Malania oleifera; assembly: GCF_029873635.1. Classification (NCBI taxonomy): domain Eukaryota; kingdom Viridiplantae; phylum Streptophyta; class Magnoliopsida; order Santalales; family Ximeniaceae; genus Malania; species Malania oleifera. The sequence continues at coordinate 24,989,448 of NC_080423.1, forward strand.
TTTTTTTTTTTTTTTATAATATGGGGACTCTAATAACTATCGGACACTAATTCACTTAGGATTGAAAAGTTTTTAGGTCAAAAATAGGGTCAAACTTAGGGTTTTTATTGACCTCGGCTGATTAGCCCTTTTATACTATAAACGCCCCAATTGACCAGCCAGGCGATCTTGGCTGGAATACAAAGGCCCAACAGACTCGTCTTTATCAAACAAGCCCAGTAGACCAACCCTATTTTTTAAGCCAGAAATCAAAGCCCCAATCGACCTGCCCTAATTACACATAAGAGCTCAAACCAACCGACCTTAGTACTTGGTCTGATTTTTAAACCCCAGTCGACCATGCCATTTTATACTTAACATGCCCAGTCGATTAGCCTTCAAAGCTGGCTGACCGGATCATTGGACCAGCACACCGTTTCTCAGTGACTTGGAAAATTGCCTTGGTCCAGCCAACCGACACCTTGCCTAGTCAATCGGACCTCTTGGGAAAGTTGATTTTTGCCTTAGGCCAGTCAACTGGTGCATTCCCCAGTCGACCGGACCTCTCAGGTTGGCCAAAATTTTCAGCGCTAAACATCATTAATTTTTTAATTAAACAATTCTAAAATGCTTAGCGTGTCCCTAACGATTAAATTTTTTAAGAACTTTATATATAGCCCACTCATAAACTTAATTAGCAACTTTGATTAGTTTAAAATTCTCTCAAAATATTTTGTGCAATTATTTTTGCTACTCTCACAGATACAAGCATACTTGATTCTCTTTCTCATATTCTTTTGTTAAATCATCTTGGAATGAGAGCATTGGTTCTCATTCTTCATTTGCAGATTTATTGCACTTGAAGATTGTTGAATATTCATCATTGTGGGCATTTTTCATATCATCTAAAAGCTTACACTCTCACTCATTCATTTGCCTTTGAAAATCATTTTTGAGAATAAGTTTTGAGTTTTTTCCCATATTATTTTGTTGATAAATATTTTTGGGAAAACTCCTTATAGGTAGTGAATATTTGTGCATATCCATTGCAAGATTCAAAAACTCATTTTGTGTTTATTTCAAAAATATTTTTGTGAGCTAATCTCCAACATCTCCTACACTTTATTTTTGAAGAACATATTTGGAGATATTATTTGAGTCTTTAGATCTTTGATATACACTTAGTGAATACTTCATATTTGAATCAAAGATCATTTTCATTATCATCTTTCACACTATTTTATAAATATATATTTTGAGAGATAAACTACAAATACTCTATTGAGCAGAAACTCCCATCATACAAGAGTGCATTGAGTTTAATAATATACACATTTTCTTATTGAAAAAACAATTTTCATGTCATTGTATTCCAGACATAGGGTATCGCCTGAGAAGGAAGTGATCCATCTTGTAAGGATCGGTTGTAACGGTTTGGCTCCCCCCAACTAAGTGAGCTACAGAGACTTCGCCTTGTAAGGAGAGTTTGTAAACGGTTTGACTCCACCCGGATAAATGAGTTAGGGAGACTCTGTCCTGTAAAAACAAGGTAGTGATTCCTCAAGCGGTTGGCTTGAGGCGAAAATGTAGGTTGAAGTGTCGAGTCTCATAAAATCATTATGTCACTCTTTCCCTATACTTTTAACATTTCTATATTTGCATGTTTTTTTTTACTTGTTGATATTATTGCTTATGTGTTTGAATACAGATTTGTGATTGGTTGAGATTATACTGATACTGTCATACCTGTTTAATTTATTGCACACTCAAATATCTACTAGATTTGTGATTGGTTAGAAAAGATCCTAGGTTGTGTTATACTGATTGTGGGTATAAAAATAGGACACACTTGACCTAGAATTTTTAAAATCACTAATTCACCCCCCCCCCCTTCTTGGGATTACACCTAAACTCACATTTGGTATCAAAACCTCATTGCATTAGACTTAACCGTTTTTGTAAAAGATCGCAATGGCTTATGTCGATGTAACCCTTTTGGTGAGGGACAATCGTCCACACATCCTCCGATTTTCGTTGGTGTTAACTACACCTTCTAGAAACAAAGGATGCACATTTTTCTTCAAAATCTTGATTGGAAGGTGTGGAGGGTTGTCTCCAAACGAGATTTTGTCCTTATGAAAAATGTAGAAAGAGTGTACCTAAGATTGAAGATAAATTTACTGATGATGACATGAAAAGAGTTCAGGTTAATGTCACTGCCATGAATGCCTTATATTGTGTTTTAGATGTTAATGAGTTTAATAGAGTCATGGCATGTCAAACAGCTAAGGTAATATGGAAAAAACTAGAGGTTACATATGAGGGCACTAGAGATGTAAAACATAGTTGTGTTGACATGTTAATTAGTGAATATGAGGCATTTAGGATGACCTCCAGTGAATTTATACAAAGCATGTGCACTTGATTCACACATATCACTAACTCATTGTATGCTCTTGGTAAGACTTACCCCACGTATGAAATGATCAGGGAAGTTCTTAGCGGTCTACCACCTATCTGGGAAGCAAAAGCTACTATCATAACTAAAGGAAGAAACTTAAAGGCAATCATGCTCGATGAGCTTATCAGATTGCTCATCACGTACGAAGTGGCAATAAATGAGAGGATGAGTGAGCAATATAAAGCAAAAAAAGTGACAGCTCTAAAAGCATCCACTAGTGGCTCTGGTGAAAATAGCAATCAGGAGTTAGAGGATGACATGACTTTACTCACTAAGAAGTTTAGCAAATTCTTCAAGAAGAATGGGGATCATCTAGAAAGTTCCAGAGCTTGAAATTAGAAAAGGGAGAGTCAAGCAGAAGAAAGAAAAAATATGATCCTCCCACTTGTTACAATTGTAATGAAGTTGGGCATATTAGACCAGAATGCCCGTTGCTGAAAAAGGATTCGAAAAAGAAGATGTGTGACACCCTGATTTTCATACAAATTTTTTTATTTTATAATAAATAATAATCAAACGTCATCCATAACATTCACAAATCGGTCACGTCAACAATCCTACTATCATTCGTACGACCCGACCCGCATTGGGTACTGGGTAAAAAGTTATTTTATTATACAACCTAACAGCGGAAGACAGTATATACATATCAGTCAAAATACAATACCCAGAGTATCAACATACATACCAATATTCACACTACCTTCCCATACTAAAAAAAACAACTCAACTCTAGGGGAATTACATCTCCCCTAGTCCAAAAACTCACCCTGTGTATCAAGGTCTCAGCTCTCTACTATCACGGAGCTCTATCACTTGGTCGGTCTCTGTTTCCTGAAAAATTTAGATAAATTGGGTGAGACACATCTCAGTAAGAAGGAATAAATTATTTACAGTGTGTGGCCATATGAGTTCAATTATAATACACTTTACTTTTCAAATCATCGTTTCATATGAGAAAATACACTGATATACACATTCTCATAATCATATAGATACACAACACAAGCTTTTATAAGCTTTAAAATCATTTCTCAAATTCAATAATTTCCAACACATATTTACTGCGAAATTCCTAAGAATATGGAAGATTACCCGCCCATACAGGTAACTTCTTTCTGCCCTAACACGTTATGCAACCACGTATGGCAACATCTAATACCTATCATGGCACTCACCTTACTCAACAAGCCCTCAGGAGGAGAGTTTCACTTCGCCTCAAATATGTATATTATCAACTCACACGGTTCCATTTCTCAATTTTATCATTCTTTATTTCTCAATTTCCATTCTTTCTTTCATTTCTCATTTTATCCAATTTTATCATTTTTTCACTTTCCATTTTCATTTTACTTTCTGGCTCATGAGTATCTTTGGTAAAAAATACCAACATCGCATATGTAACTCATGGCCACCCTGAGGTTCTTTCTATCCACGCCATGTTTCCCCCCATGGTCAAGGTTGTGCGGCCCGAATGCTAGATCTAACTACGGTTGGTTGACCCAGTTAGATCAAATATCATATCACATATCGCGTCTGTAGTACGACTAGTCGACCAATAACCCTGATCCAGACTCAGGGGGCCCAACAACCCTACACAATGGCTCAGTCGACTGTCACGCCACACGCTCCAAGAGTCCGTGTGGTTGCACTAACACCACTAGCAACGGTACTGTGCTCAATATCGTAACCATCCAACAGGGTTTACCACCACATACCCGCATTCATTATGCGGTATTGGCATTTCATCAATCGTATTTCAGTATATCACAATTCAATTCAATATAAATATTCTCATCATTTTCTGTGCACATTTCATCATCTCGTAATATCATGTATCATATTTTACGTATTTTTCACATTTTCCCAAAATACTCATTTAAACAATTTGTACAAACTCATTTGTCATGCACATAATTTCCACTCACAAATAAATACCACATTTCATTATTTTCCAATATCTGTAATTCACAAAATCTCATTTTTCAAGCAAAACATTTCCACTCACATATAAATACCATATTTCATTATTTCTCACTAATCACATCAATAACTCTCATTTCAATATTTTCTCAAAAATTACACATCGTTATATTTTACACTCCAAAATATCACACTTTAAAATTACTCAAATGCCACACAATTTATTTGATATTATATCATAATAATTTCCAGAAAAAATACCATAAGCACATTTTCACATATTAATTTAAATAGTAATTTTAAAAATACTGCTATAATTTATTCCTTACCTGACTTACTGAGAGTCTCGTTAACACTAAGATCCTACGCCCTTAGCGCCTGAAATTTAACTCCTACAATTTGCATTTTCTCCAAATTAATTAATTTATTTCTCTAAAATAATACCCATCTATCCTTCCATAGGCTCCATATACCGCAAATTAATATTTAAACTAATATTTAATAGTCCCACTTAATTTTCTAAATTTTACGTGCGAGTTCCAAAATTACACCCGCGGTGCTTACCCGGGCACTAAATTCCAGAAATCCTATTTCAACTCCAGATTCTCAATAATTTAGCATTTCTAAATTAATCCTAATTAATTAAAAATAAGCCCTTTAATAACTCTCGTACCCCACGAGAATTTCGTTCCGCTAGACTTGTAGAGAATCATCCCTAGATTCTCATAGTGGTATCCATTCGTCGATTGAGCTTATATTTTGCAAGAAATTAAAGAAAAAAAGGAAATTGGCTTACCCCAGGAGGGATGCCTACGCCGCTCCTACCATCGATCCGCTCCGATAGAAATGACGGCAACGGAGAATGGAGTCCAGCGGTATTTTCTGATTTTCAATCGGGCAAAAATCTGCCATGTAACTTAGGAGAGAAGGAGAGAGAATGAAGAGAGAGAGAGAGAGAGAGAGAGAGAGAGAGAGAGAGAGAGAGAGAGAGAGAGAGAGAGAGAGAGAGGCTGGGGCTCTTGCACAGCTTCCTGACAAAAGAAAAAAAATTTCATCTTTCCTTCCTTCAGGAATGATCCTAAAGGAAGAAAGTTTATATATAATAATAATAATAATAATAATAATAATAATAATAATAATAATAATAATAATAATATATTTAATTAATATTAATAATAATATATTTTATTAATAAAAATAAAAATAAATTTTAATTATTTTTTTCCTTTTTGTTTTTTTTAAAATCCGATTAATTACTTCTTATTTTTTTTTTTGGAATCATTCCACTAATCTTCTATATCCCTTTTTGGGATTATTATAAGATGAGGGCAATGAAAGTCAGCACGTCTTGGGATAGACATAGTACCAGCAGCTCAGACACTGAAACCAGCGGCACTGAAGTCGCAAATTTGTGTTTAAATGGCACACAGTGACCACGAGGTACATTCATCATGCTCTTTATTGTCTTATTATTCTAGTGATGATTATTGTGTTAATAACATTCCAACATATAAAGAATTGCAGCTTGAGTATATTCGTGTTCATAAATTGCTTGATAAAATGACTAAGAAAAATGATGATTTGAAAAACAAATATAAAGATTTATCAAAATGTTTTGAAAAGGAAAAGGAGTCCTATTCCTCTTTAATGAAAGAAAAAGATTTGAAAATTGCTAGTCTTGAGAGAAAAATGGTGGATAATTCCAAAATCATTTATAAATTCACGGAGGGCCAAAATAAATTTGAAAAACTCCTTGGGGTCCAAAGAAACTCTCTTGACAAAGAAGACCTTGGTTTTAATGAAAAAGAAAATAGGAGGCAGAAAAATATCTACATGGGATATTTTGTACGAGAATCAAAATTGTATATCCCATCTAAAGACTCCTATAGGCATATAACATGTTTTAAATGTAAAAGAAAAGGCTATATAAAATTTGATTGTCCCTTTATGAGCGAGGATGTTAAACTTAAGAAGGTCTGGAGAGTTGAGGGAGATTCAAGCACTAACCCCTATGGACCCAAGAGAATTTGGGTACCAAAAGTAGTCACTTGATTGTTTATTGCAAGTGTGCTTGAGATCGTCATCCTTTGAGGACAAATGATATATGGATAACGGCTGCTCAAGATACATGACGGGCGATAAGGCCAAGTTCGCTTCCATTACACCAAGGATGGAGGATTCGTGACCTTCAAGGATAACGCAAAATGCAAGATCATAGGGGTAGGTAAGGTTGGTAAGAAACCCTTTCTAGTTATAGATAATGTTTTACTTGCAGATGGATTAAAACATAATCTATTGACCATAAGTCAATTATGTGATAGAGGTTATAGGGTGTCCTTTGAACATGATAAATGCACAGTAGAAAATATATCTGAAAATATATATATTTTTTTTTGCTAAACGCCATGAAAATGTTTATACTACTAGCTTTGATAACTTAGTCTCTCAACATGTGAAATGTTTTTCTGCTATAAATGAGGCTAGTTGGCTTTGGCATAGGAGACTTGGGCATGCTAGCATGGATTTATTGTCAAAGCAGATTAAAAGTGAATTAGTCAAAGGCTTACCAAAGACATAATTTGTGAAAGATAAAATATGTGATGCATGTCAATTGGATAAGCAAACCAAATCTAGCTTTAAGAAAAAGAAAATCATCTCCACTAAAAGGCCACTTCAAATGTTGCACCTAGACTTATTTGGTCCTAATCAAATTAAAAGCCTAGGAGGTAAATCATACGCGTTTGTTATTGTTGATGATTACTCTATATTCACATAGGTATTATTTTTTGCATATAAAGATGAAGCATGTGAACGATTTACCAAACTATGTACGAAAATTCAGAACGAAAAGGGATATACAATAACGCACATTCGAAGTGATAGGGGTAGAGAATTTAAAAATAAGGATATGGAAGAATTTTGCGATTTACATGGTATATCTCACAATTTTTCTACACCTAGAACCCCACAACATAATGGTGTAGTTGAGCGAAAGAATAGGTCCTTACAAGAAATGGGTAGAACAATGCTTAATGAACATAACATACCCAAATATTTCTGGGCTGAAGTAGTGAGCACTGCTTGCTATGTAAAGAACAGAGTTTTAATCAGGCCCACTCTCAACATAAACCCCTACGAATTGTGGTATTGCCATAGACCTAACATTTCCTATTTTCATGTCTTTGACTGTAAATGTTTTGTGCTTAGAGATAAAGATAATCGAGGTAAAATTTGATGCAAAATCTGATGAGGGAGCCTTTCTAGGTTATTCCTTAGATAGCAAAGCCTACAAGGTATTTAATAAGAGAACCTTGACTATTATAGAGTCCATCCATGTAATATTTGATGAGTCAAATCCCTTTTCTAAGAAAACTGATGAGGATGATCTTGAGATTAGGAAAGGTTTAGAAAAACTATCTATTGAAAATAATGAAGTTAAGAGCATTGAAATTAAAGAAACATCTGTTGAGGATAATCAAGTAGAGAGTGAGGTATGCGAACTACCTAGAGAATGAAAATTTGTGAAGAGTCACCCCAAAAATCAAACCATAGGTGAAACATCTCGAGGTGTAGCTACCCGATCATCCCTTAGAAACTTGTGTAGCCACTTTGCATTTTTGTCTCAGGAAGAGCCTAAGAATATCAATGTGACCATTGAGGATGAATCATGGGTAATGTCCATGTAGGAAGAGCTTAATCAATTTGAGAGGAACAAAGTATGGAACTTGGTTCCTAGACCCGATGATCATACTATTATTGGAACTAAATGGGTCTATGGGAACAAGAAAGATGAAAATGGAATAGTAATTAGAAACAAAGCCAGACTAATAGCCCAAGGGTATAACTAGGAGGAAGGTATAGATTTTGAAAAAACATATGCTCCTATGGCTAGGATGGAAGCCATTTGAATGTTATTAGCATATGCTACTTTTAAGAACTTCAATTATATCAAATGGATGTTAAAAGTGCATTTCTAAATGACTACATCAATGAGGGGTATATGTGGAACAACCTCCAGGATTCGAAAACCACAAATTCCTTAATCATGTTTATCGTTTGACTAAAGCCTTGTATGGATTCAAGCAAACTCCTAGATCTTGGTATGAAAGGCTAAGTGGTTTTCCGCTAGATAATGGGTTTACTAGAGGGAAGATAGACATAACACTCTTCATAACGTCTAAAAATGATAACATGCTTCTTGTGCAAATATATGTTGATGACATCATATTTGGAGCAACAAACGAAGAGTTGTGTAATGAGTTTTCCAAATGCATGCAAAATGAGTTCAAAATGAGCATAATGGGTGAACTTAATTTCTTCCTAGGGCTTCAAATAAAATAGGTCAAACATGGAACTTTTATATGCCAATCTAAATACATAAGAGACTTGCTAAAAATTTTCAATATGGAAGATATTAAAATTTTAGGAACACCTATGAGCTCTTCCACAAAATTAGACAAAGATGAGTAAGGTATACTGGTAGATGTTAAGCTCTACCATGACATGATTGGTAGCCTATTATACTTGACTACGAGTAGACGTTTATGTTTAGTGTTTGTATGTGTGTGAGATTTCAGGCTGCACCTAAAGAGTCTCACTTGTTAGCAACCAAGTGGATACTTAGATACCTTATTGGGACAATTAAATTAGGATTATGGTATCCTAAGCATACCTATTTTGAGATTGTCAGTTATTCTGATGCTAACTTTGCCAGTAGTAAAGTAGATCGAAAGAGCATAAGCGACACTTGTCATTATTTAGGATAATCTCTGGTTTCTTGGTTTTCCAAGAAACAAAACTCGGTTGCACTGTCCACAACTAAGGTTGAATACATAGCAGCTGGAAGTTATTGTGCTCAAACACTTTATATAAAGCAACAACTCATGGACTATGGATTGTACTATGACACAGTTCACATAAAATATGATAACGCTAGTGCAATTAATATCTCAAAGCACCCCATATCACACTCATGAACTAAGCATATAGAAATTAGACATCATTTTATTCACAACCTTGTGCAAAAGGGGGACGTGGCTTTTGAATTTGTGTGCTCTAATGAGCAATGGACTGATATATTCACAAAACCTTTTTAGGAGGACAAATTTATACAAATTCAACGTGAATTAGGCTTACTGCACACTCAGGAAGTTGCCTAAAGATATAATGAAGTGCATAACTGAGGGGGAGCAAGTTAACTTAGAATCACCACGGCTTTGAAAATTAAGCATTCTCATAAATCTTATTTTTTATATGCTTTATGTCTTGTGAGAAATGCATTTTCTATCCATTGTGTATTGATTGCTTGATTTTATTTAATGGATGTTTATTAACTAGTATTATAAACCATTATTAACTATATTGATTGAGAATACTGGAATGCATGCTTGTATGGAATGCCATCTGTAAGGTTGTTGCATAATTTGTGTATGCATTCTGATAGTGGACTAGGTTACTACATGTCTTGATTAATTGATCATATTTAGAAATACATGTTATCTAGTTGACTATGTTGAGAGTTTCTCTAAGCTATGGATTAATTTCAATGCTTATATTTTTTTACCTTAGCCCTTTTTGTTGATGTCAAAAGGGGGAGAAATATTCTTGCAAAATTAGGTGTATAAGTGCAAAACTTGAGTAAGAAATATTGGGGGATCCATACTTGGTATCTAAGCTTAACTATCAATTCACACGTGGTATCGGAGCTTCAATATCAAACTTAAATGCATATTGTTTTGCAATGTCTTCCTTCTCGGATATGCTTGAACTTTACTAGAATTTTAAATTATGCATATTCTCAAGGGAGCCTTTTTAAGGTTGTACCCATTTTTGATCTTGTACTTGTCATTAGCAAAAAAAGGGAGATTGTTGACTTTATGAGTTTTATCCTGTTTTGATTATGACAAATCCAAAGTATCTCACTTGTGCATCCAGTGCTTGAACAAATAATTATTTTAGAAGACACGTAGAGTCGAGGTATAATGGAAGCCATGAGGAATTGAAAGATTACTTCACCTGGCATGTAGCATGGCAAAGTAAATAGCTAGAGATGAAGACATTTTTAATTTAAATTGTAATTGCATTAAGTTTGGTTTGTAATTAATTGCATATCATGCATGATGGGATTGAATGCTCAAAATGACCATAGACTGACCTTAAGATCCAAAACTTTTCATGGAAAACCCTTCACTTAAAATGACATACTAATTCACTTAGGGTTGAAAAGTTTTTAGGTCAAAAACATGGCTAAACTTAGGATTTTTATTGACCCCAATCGACCAGCCCTTTTTTACTATAAACGCCCCCGTTGACCAGCCAAGCCATCTTGGCCAGAATACAAAGGCCCAACAGATTGGTCTTTACATGTTCAAACTAGCCTAGTCGACCAACCCTATTTTTTCAGCCGGAAATCAAAACCCTAATCGACTGGCCCAAATTACATATAAGAGCTCCAACCGATCGGCCTTAGTATTTGGTTAGATTTTTAAACCCCAGCCGACCGGGCCATTTTATACTTAACATGCCCAGTCGACCATCCTTCAAAGCCGACCGACCGGATCATCAGGCCAGCAGACCGTTTCTTAGTGATTTGGCAAATCGCCTTGGTTTAGCTTACTAACACCTTGCCCAGTCGACTAGACCTCTCAAGAAAGTTGATATTTTCTTTAGGCTAGTCGATCGGTGCATTACCCAGTCAACCGGACCTCTCGGGTTGGCCAAAATTTTCAGCGCTAAACATCATTAAATTTTTAATTAAACAATTCTAAAATGCCCAGCGTGTCCCTAATGGTCAATTTTTTCAAGAACTCTATATATAGCCCACTCATAAGCTTAACTAGAAACTTTGATTAGCTTAAAATTCTCTCAAGGTCTACTACTGTATAATACTATTTCTATATGTACAACTTACTGTTTCATTGTGATTCCAAAATAACCATAACACTGAAAACTGTTCTGTAAATACTTTAATATCTGAATTATAATAGCTGTAATAACTAATATGTAATATCTGAACTGTATAAACTATAATATCATAGTGTTATGGTTTTAAAATTCTAGGAATCATGGTAATCTGTACATGCTATCAAATATCTTTCTGTAAAATATATCTGTCTGTATAATATCTGTCTATAAAATGTATCTCACTGTAAAATATCTGTCTGTAAAGTATATCTGACTGTATATACACTATAATTCATAATTCTTTAAAATCTGATAAAATATATTTCTGCATAAATACTGTAAATCATAGTAATCTAAAAACTATAGGATTTATGTACTGTTCAGATAATATCTCATGTCACAAAACTAAACAAATAAATATTTCATATTCTGAAAACAATAACTTTTAATATACAAATAATTTGCATACTGAATAATAATCTGTAAAAACATGTAATTTACTGATAAACATTCTAAAATTCCTAACATAACATATTTCCCTCACCTATCTGACTGGGAGGCTTGCCTCCAATTCAACCCTCACGCTCTCGGCGTATCAACTTCAAAATCCTGTAATTACATATATACAAATTCCCTAGTAAAGCATTGTATTTTCCAGAAAATCATCATACTCACATTTCCTAAATCTGCCTATTCATAATTTCCTAAACTATAATATACCTAGGTTCCTAGAGAAATAATTGCTGGGGTCCTCAACCCATGCCTGCAGTGTCCCAAAAATACCCTAACCCTGAAATCATAACACCCTAATTTTACTCCACAAAACACTAGTATATTCTCATACAACACAAAATCTGGGCTCAGGTAAACCTGATAATACTGGAAATACCAAAATAATCTACTTACTCTGAAATTGGGATGGTGCCAAAACTTTTCAAATCAACATTCTGCTCCAATTAGGTTGTAGAGAATCTCCCTAGAATCACCATGGTAACTTCTAATTTTCGAACCAAGGAGAAACAGAGCCAAAAATCTAGAGAGAAGGTAGAAGAGTCGTCTTAGAGAGAGAAAGTTTGAAGAGAAAATAATTTTTCTTGCAAAATCCTGATTTTGGCATATTTATATAGTGTTGTCCACGTGGCCTTGTCAACAAGCCACGACACCTCGTTGACGAGTCCAAGAAGAAGGTTCGTCGACGAACACATAACCCTCGTCGACAAATTTCAGGTCCTAAAAACAAATCTCTCAGTGAGTTCTCATTGATGAGACACGTGCCCACGTTGACGTTCCCAAAAAGACAGCTCATCGATGAACGCTCTACACTCATCGATGAGACCCTACTGAGTCCCCCCTTTAAAATTTCTTTTTCTCTCCTTCCTTTTATTATTTAATTTCTATAATTATCCGAGTTACTACATTCTCTCCTCCTTATAAAATTTCATCCTCGAAATTTGCTATCTGTATTGAACACCATCCATTAAGGAAAATGGGCTACTTATTTTATTAATTACCCTCACTTATGGCGAAGGAATACCGTGGTTACATAAGCAATTCTAGGAGATTACATGCTTATAAAAGAAAATTCTCCCAAAACCAAAACACTAGCCTATCCTATAATCTAAAATACAACTATACATTCATCACTCTGTATTGAATAAAATAAAATTATCGTTATCTGAACAATATTGACTATTACTGTATCCCACTAAATAGTTGTGGGTACCTCTATCGTATCTCCTCCTTTGGCTCCCACGAAGCCTCCTCTACTGCGTGATTTCTCCACAAAACTTTTACTAACAGAATTATCTTGGTGTGCAATACCTGTTCTTTCCTATCTACAATTTGCACTGGTGTCTCTTCATATGTCAGTGAATCTCTGAGCTCTCTCTCTACATAACAGATCACATGGGAAGGGTCTGGGACGTATTTTCTTAACATGGAAGCATGAAATGTGTCGTGTATTATGGACAATGCTGGTGGTAAAGTTAGCCTATAGGCTATTGGACCCACTCTCTCTAATATCTTGAATCAACCAATGAACCTAGGGTTTAGCTTACCCTTCCTCCCAAATCTCACAACTCCCTTCAATAGTGCTACTTTAAAAAATACTTGATCTTCAACATCAAACTCTAATTCTCGGCTGTGTGTATCAGTGTAACTTTTCTTCCAACTCTGAGCTGCGCTGATTCTATTTTTAATTAGTCAGACTTTATCGTACGCTTGCTGCACCAACTCTAGTCCCAGAACTCGCCTTTCACCCATTTCATCCCAGTACAAAGGTGAACGACAACTCCTACCATACAATGCCTTGAAAGGTGTTATGCCGATGTTGGTCTGATAGCTGTTATTATAGGTAAAATCAACCAGTGGCATATACTGGGTCCAACTACCTCAAAATCTAGCATGCATGCTCGCAGGATATCCTCAAGTTTCTAGATCATTCTCTTTATCTGCCCATCAATGTGAGGATGATATGTCGTGCTGAATGATAACTGAGACCCTAAAGCCTCCTGCAAGCTCCTTGTTAACCTTATAGGTCATGCTCTCCTGTATTTAATAAATATTTAGTTCATGTGTAGGTCTATATTAGCATATACATTGATGGCACATGAAAGCTCAAAGCTTGAAGACAAATTTATGCTATAAATTATAATATATATTTAGTGGTCAAATTGGTCTATAATAGTAATTAGGTTATTTGGTTTGTAAATAAGCACACACAACACATGCATGGTTTATTTTGTAAGCTCAAACCAAAAAGTGACCGTAGAATGACCTTAGGGCTTTCCCTTGGTCGACCGACACCGAATCTTTTCGGTGTATTCATAATTCGACATAAATAACCCTAAGATACACACATTTGCATTTATGTTTGTTAGGCACTTCATTAGGATTTTTGTGTATTAAAACGGGACCGAAATGCACACTTTGTGCACTTTCGGTCGACCGAACCAGGTAGTTCATTCTGCCTTGGTCGACCGAACAAGGCCTGGGTCAATAGTTGACCAAGGCCTTGGTCAACCGACCCTATGTAGTTCAAAACTCCCTAGTCGACCGAAACCCTCTTTGGTCAACATTTTGACCATCTAGTCAACTGAACCATTTTTGTACTCCAACTACCTGGTCGATCGAGGGTCCTCGGGAAAATTCCCAGCGGTCTGGTCGACCGAACGAGCCAGTTCAAAATGGCCTGGTCGATCGAACCTCGGTAAAATAGGAAAATCGCTTTTGGAAAGGGACTTTCGATCGACCGGCCATTTAGTTCAAAATCCTCCTAGTCGACCAAACCATATGAAACCTGGTTGACCGAAACATTTCTAGTCGGCCAGACCTCTCGGGTTGCCCTAATTTTTACCGCGGTTAAATATTTTTTAAACAAGATTAAAATGTTTTAAATGTTATTAAACTTTTTCAATAATTCCTAATAGGTCCCCAATGGTCAAAAATTCTAGTATGTCTGTATATACTATTTGGGAGAATTAAGCATCAATTAGCAAAAACAAGAAATCAAATTCTCTCTCAAGCAAAATATTTCTCAGTGCTCATATTCTTCCTAATACACTCTAGCTTACCTTCAAAAGTTGTAAAATCATCTGTAAGTGTTCTTGAGTGTTTAGTTTGAAAGGTTTGCTCTCTTTTTGCCGTGAAATTGATTCATTTTGTTGAGAGCCAAACCCAAAAGGATTCTTAGGGGACTTTGCTTATAAGTTCATCCTAAGAAGACTTTATTAGATCTTCTGAGATTGCATATTCGTTGCAACATCTTAAGAAGCTCATATCTGCTTTTAGTTGCGAAATATTTTCAAAATCATTTACAAATATCTAGTGCTCTTTATCTTGAAAATCATTTGAGGAGATATTTGTTTTTGAGGTGAAACATCTTTGTTGCAATATTTAATCACCCACTTATTATTTGCTGAAAACAAAGATTATATATATTTTGCAGTCCAAGCTTATACATATTTATGTGATTAAGATATTCTGTTGATCGATACTTTTGAGGCTTGCTTGATATTCTGTGTGAGCACGTTTGATTGAATATTTTGATATACACAGATTGTCATTGACACTCTCACGTACGCATCACACTGATAGAAAATACATTTGAGAGTTGAACTATTTAGACCACACTAAGCTTACATTTAAATCATCTATGGTGTTTGTGATTGTGCGCATTTTGGGTACAAATCTGCTTTACGTGAAAGCACCCTTATATTGTACCGTTTGATTGTATATTTGAGTGATTCTAGGCGTGGCCTGAGGGGGCAGTAATCCAGCCCGGTAAGGATTGGTGTAAAAGTTGAGGTCATCCCTGTGCTAATTGACCTGATTTGTATAGGTGCCGCTCCACTTGTTTAAGTGAGCAAGTTATTGTGATAATCCTTGTGCTAGTTAGCCAAGGCGGGGATGTGGGCAGTTGGCTGAACCTCGATAACATATCTGTGTGTCACCCTTCTCTTTACTACTTTCTAGTGCTTGTGTAATGGATTAAACTGCTTTATTTAAATTCTGATATTACTCGCACTAGATTGACCATAAGATCGTGAACATACTGTTGTTAGGAAAAATACCTAGGGGATAGATTTTAAAAATACCAATTCACCCCCCCCCCCCCTCTTGGGATCATGGTAAAGCTAACACTCCTCCAAAATCGTGATGTAAAACGTGGGTCACAATCTGAAACGATGGATACTGGCACTCCATGGGGTCAAACTATCTCCTGAATATAGATCTCTACCAATCTGTACATAGGGTAGCTAACTTAAATAGTTAGAAAGTAGGTTATTTTTTTTCAATCAGTCAACAATCACCCAGATAGCATTCTGACCATGCAGTGTCAGTGGTAACCCAGTGACGAAATCCATGGATAATTGATCCCACTTCCACTTAGGGATGTGGAGCAGCTACAACTATCATGTCGGCCTTTGGTGCTCAATCCTTATCTGTTGGCACACCAAACACTGTTGCACAAATTCAGCTATCTCCCTCTTCATTTTGCTCGACTAGAAAGTCTCTCGAAGATCCCACTACATTTTAGTGCTACCAGGATCAACTGTGTACAAGGATCTGTGAGCCTCCTCCAATATAGTCCTCCTGATCTCATCATCTGCAAGAACTCATAGTCTAGCATGGAACCTCAAGGCTCCATTCTCTGAAATATTGAACTCCTCTTCATGTTCATCCCGCACTTTCTCTATCAACTCTGCTAACTCTGCGTCATTCTTCTATGAAGCTTTAATTTTCTCCTACAAGGTAGGTTGTATCACCAAGTTGGCAATGAATGCCTGGTGATCACCCTCTATCAGCTCCATGCCTAATCTCTCCAAATCAATCTAGATAAAGTGTTGAATCTCTACTAGTGACACTGCTACTCCTGCTGTTTTTCCGGCTCAGTGCACCAGCCACCACGTTTGCTTTCCCTGGATGGTAGTTGTTGGCCTAGCTAAGCTTACAACTCTTGATTTTGATGATATCAAAGTAAGGTTATCTAATATGTTTCCAAGTAATACTATTTCAGGCAAAGATGATTTTCTCAAACTTCAAATACCCTAGCATGAAAGCTCACAAGGATCAAGGAACAAGGAAAGCCTCACATTAAGTGATCCATAAAGCTCAGAGAAGTCTGAAAGATCCAAGATTAGAAGAACACAAAGTAAAGAAGTGTTTCAAAACAAAGAAAAAGTCAAATTTGTTTTTAGAACAAAGTTTTGTAAGTGCTTCAAGTTAATTGAAGTATGAATGTTCATTTTGAAGCTCATTAGGTAAAGGGACTTAGAGACCTTAGACTTGGAACTTATTTTTCAAAGAAAATCAAATTGAAATCCTAAGTCTAAATAAATAAAAGAGAGAGAAATCAAAATTGTCTTAAAATGAGAAACAACCTCTTAACAGACGACTGTCTGTATATGGACAAACGACTGACTAATTAAAGGACTTAAATTAAAGAAGTTAGAAGCCTGACAGACGACTATCAAGTTCTTGAAAGACGACTGCAGTGACAATTGAGGCGTCTGCGTGTGTTTTTTAAGCCGACTGCCACCATTTTGAATTTTTTTAAAAACTGAGTTGTTCAGTGGTAGACTACTGCCACCCTAAGGACAGCCGACTGCCACCTTTCTATTTGTGAAAAATATGCACGAAATACATGGACAGACAATTGCGAAAGATCCCACAGTCGTTTGGCTCACGACAAATTTCAAATTTTTCAACGGGCATATTTTTAAAATTTCAATTATTTGAAGCTCAAATTATTTTAAAACTTGGACCCTACTCCAAGTAAACTTGAGGAACAAGTAAGAAACCTTTCTACATCTATAAATACCCTCAAGTTACATTGATTTATACACCAAGTTTTCAAGTCAGCAATCAAACTCTCTCTCAAGCACTCTGAAATTCTGAAAAGTTCTTTATTGCTCTCAACATCCACAAAATTCTTAAAAGTTTTGTTGATTGTCTCACTGAGAATGTGCTTCAATTGTTAATTCTTTCATCTATTGAAAGATTCCTATAGTGATAAAACTCTAGAGCTTCAATCTGAATTTCATTATGTGAATTTACTGAAGTATATTGTTTTTATCTGTACTAATCAGCTTGAGGAGCAAATTCTTGTACGCCTTGTTTTTAAATCTTTGGAGAAGATTGATAGACGGTTCGAGTGTTGAATCATTGGACGAAACAAGGGGATATTGTTTGGAGAAGGCGGGCTCTAGCCTTAACCAAGGAGTGTTGTAATTTGTATTGTTCCTCCTGGTAAAGGAACGGTAATAGTAAATCCTTTGGTGGTTTTTCCAAGGGCGAGGACGTAAGCTATGTTGAAGCTGAACGTCGTAAAACCCAGTGTTCTTCTTTCTTCCCTACTCTTTACTTTTCAGAAAAATTTATAAATTGCGTGGATGCTAAACCAAACTCTGAATTCTAAGTGTTTGGTTGTTAAATAGACTGAAAGTTAACTTGTTTTGGTTTGATCAACATTGATTGCTGAAACTGAAAGGGACTACGTTGGTTGATCATCATTAACTTATTAAACTGAAAGTTTATTTAAAAGTTGAACATTAGGAAGAAGGTTGTTTGTGGAAATTAATAACAGGGCTTATACAAATTCAACAAGCTTTTCACATTACCACAGGGCTTTTATTAAGTGATTGATTATTTTGTTTTGGTTGTAATTTCTCTAATTCAAATTTTTGATTGTGGTTGAGCACTGATTATTGTTATAACACAAAAGCATTAAAAATGGAAATAAATTTTTTAAAAAATCCCAATTCACCCCCCTCTTGGGAAAGTTATTCCAATTTTAGTAGCTGATAGTACAATCATAATCCTTGATGAGATCCAATCATCTTCTCTGCCATATATTCAAATCTTTCTGGGTGAAGAAATACTTTAAGCTTTTATGATAAATGAAGATCTCGCATTTCTCACCATAAAGATAATGCCTCCAGATTTTTAGAGCATACACCACTACAGCTAACTCTAAATCGTGCATAGAGTAGTTCTTTTCATACTCTTTAAGTTGTTTGGATGCATAGGCGATGACTCTCTCGTGCTGCATCGACATGCATCCGAGTCCCTTTTGGGATGCGTTACTGTATATCACAAAACCATCCAGTGTAGTAACCAGCCACCACTTCAACTCCTAGAAGCTCTGCTCACGCTCATCGATCCAATCAAATTTCACATTTTTTCTTGTGAGTCGTATTAGTGGACCTAATAATTTGGAGAAGCCATCCATGAAACGCCGGTAGTACCCTGCCTGACCTAGGAAGCTTCAGACCTCCTGAACATTCATTGGTCTCACCCAACTCATTACTGCCTTTATTTTACTCAGATCAATTGATATACCATCCTTGGAGATCACATGCCCGAGGAAAGTAACTTGCCTCAACCAAAATTCACATTTCTTGAATTTAGCATACAGTTTCTTTTCCCTCAGCACCTGCAAAACCAGTCTCAAATGACCCTCGTGCTCCTCAAGACTCTTCGAGTAAACCAGTATATCATCAATAAACACCACAACAAACTGGTCTAAGTACTGATGGAACACCCGATTCATTAAATCCATGAACAACGCTGGTGTGTTTGTCAATTTGAATGGCATTACCAGAAACCCGTAGTGCCCGTACCTAGTTCGTAATACTGTCTTTGATACGTCCCCTACCTTAACTTTCTCCTAGTGATAGCTTGATCGAAGGTCAATTTTAGAGTAGACCTGAGTCCCCTGGAGTTGGCCAAATAAATCATCAATTCTGGGAAGAGAATATTTATTCTTGATTGTCAATTTATTTATTTCCCTATAATCTATGCACATTCTCATGGTCTCATCTTTCTTTTTCATAAACAGAACTGGGGTTCCCAAAGGTGACACAATGGGCTTGATAAACCCTTTATCCAACAACTTCTGCAACTGATCTTTCAATTCCTCCAATTCGGCTAGAGTCATTCTGTACGACGCTTTAGATATTGGTGCCGACCCAGGTAACAGATCCACGGTAAATTTGATCTCTCGATCTGGTGGTAAAACAAGTAATTCCTCTGAAAAAATATCTGAAAATTCTCTAACGACAAGAATATCAACCAGTTTCAATTCTTCCTTCGGCAGCTCTTTTATGTAAGCTACATATCCCTGGCATCCACCCTGAATTAGTCTCCTCGCCTAAATAGCTGATGTTAGACCAAGTGGTTAAGGATCTTTCATTCCAACTATGTTTTGATGACAACAACCCATTAGCAGTTCTTTAAGGCTACTAACCTTTTCTCTAGTCATGTTCAGCTGCACAGAACAGCACCAGAGCAAACAAGTTTCAAATCAGTCAGAAGCAACTCGTAACATGACCAAAAGTCCAGCCACTCAAAGCATTCATGGACTCTACATAATATACAAGTGTTCTAAAGATTGAATGTAAAAGTGAGAAAGAGATTATTTTGTAAAATCCCTTGTATATGGAATGACTCAACACACAACAAAAAACAAGTAAAGCTACTTAAGGTTTCTAAAAACCCTTAAACAGACAAGGACCTTTCTTAGAACTTGAAAGAATTTTTATAAAGAAGTAAGAAGGGACTCGTCGAAGAACACAAGGCTTTGTCGACGAGTATAACACAGAACCTCGTCAACGAACATAGGGTTCTCATCGATGAAAAGAAACCGAGACATAATTGAATTCAGAACCAGCAACTCGTCGATGAACACAGGGCTTCGTCGATGAATATATTGAAGAGCTCGTCGACGAACATAGGGTTCTCATCAAAAAAAAGAAACCGAGACCTGTCTGAATTCAGAATAGCAACTCGTCGACGAACATAGGGCTTCATCGACGAATTTACTAAAGAGCTCGTCGACAAAGTAAAGACCTCATCGACGAATGTCGGGCTGCAGGGATCATTAAATGCAGCAGAATGGCTAGTTTTTCCCTTGTCTTGCATCAATAAATGCCCAACGGCTCTCCAACACCTAGCTCGCCCATTTGGTGCTTAAATAAGGGTTATTGCATTTACTTCTTACCAAAAAAAGCTCATTCACTCATCAAGATCATTTATTGTGCTTTCACTCTAGGATTTCCCTAACTTGCCCTCTTCTTACTGCTCTTGCTCTTGTTTTACTCCATTGAAAAGAGGACATAGTGTGAGGATATTGTGGTGATACTCAGCCCAAAGGGAGCATTTAATATTGTATTCACCTCTCATCAACTACTTGTATAGAAATGCCCTTTGTAAGCCATTGTAGGGTATCTCTGAGTGAGTACCTTGTTGAAGCTCTTTGTGAGTTGTTGTGTGTATTGGCTTCTCCGCCTAAAGGAGGATCGTATAGTGGATTTTGGGAAATCCTTGAGTTGGTCTCAAGGCATGGATGTAGGGGGGGTGCCGAACCATGTTAATATCGCCATGTTAAGTTTCTCTTCTCTCCTCTCTCATTTATATTGCTCATTCATTACCATTTGCTGCACTTTTATATTGTGATATTATGCACTTGTTCTTGGCAAGATTTTTGTGTGTGTAGAAAATGTGCATATCTACGGGAAACGTCTATTCACCCCCCCCCCCTCTAGATGCTCAATTGGGCCAACAAGTGGTATCAGAGCGCCAGTCATTGAATTTCGAAGTAACTCCTAGGAGAAAAGATCAATATGGTGGATATGTTTGCCCAAGGTCAGTCTATGGACTGTCCTGCCAAATTTTGTGGAGCTAACTACCCATCATGGAAAGATCGAATGTCAATCTTCATCCAGGCCTATGACTACCGAATGTGGAACGTCATCACTGAAGGAGACTACACCTTCAAGAAAGAAGAAGGCGATGACATACCTATTGGAAAACTTCTCGAGGCGGACACAAAGCAAGCATAACTGAACTTCAAGACCAAGAACTTCCTCTATTGCGCTGTAAATGATGAAGAGTACAACCGAATATGCGGATGCAACACGGCTAAGGAAATGTGGGAAAAGCTTCAGGTGACATACAAAGTTACAACCCAGGTAAAAAGGTCAAAAATTTATATGTTGGTAAAAGAATATGAGATGTTTAAAATGGAAGAAGGTGAGACAATTACTGCTATGTTTACTTGATTCGCACATATCACAAATGGACTAAAAGCTCTCGGTAGAGAGTACTCTATGGAATACAATGTGCAAAAAGTCCTTCGCTCATTACCGACATCTTGGCACGCTAAGTTGATGGCAATTGAAGAAGCGAAGGACCTCTCAAAGGTCACCCTTTACGAACTGATCGGGTCTCTTATGACCTATGAGATCAAGAAGAAAAATGCTACCACAGAAGCTGAAGTACCCAAGAAGGCTACCAGAATTGCTCTAAAAGCCGGAAAGCAAAAAGAGCTAGTAGAAGAGGAAGAAAATGATGATGATGATGATGATGATGATGAAGTCGCCCTCCTTACAAGAAGATTCAGGAATTTTCTGATGAACAAACGAAATGGCCAACAAAAGAAGAAAGGAGAATCGAGCATAAGATGCTACAATTGCAAAAAGATCGGGTCCCACATGGCCGATTGTCCTCTCTTCAAAAAAAAAGGCAACAATCAATAGGGAGACAAAAATAAGTTCGAAGCAATGAACGCAACCAAATGGGATGAACTGGACGGGACCTCAACCGACGAAGAAATCGAGGAAGAAGCTGCTCATTTCTGCCTTATGGCAGACGAACAAAGTGAGGTAAACTTTGATGACGAATATCTCCCTTCTTATGAAGAACTAAAAGAAAATTGTAGAAAACTCTATATTGAATTAAAAGCATCTAAAAGGAAACTTAAAATCTTAGAAGAAAATCATTCAAGATGCAAACAAAAACAAGTCTGCTCATGTGACACTTTGAAAGAAGAAAATGCGTCTCTTAGTCTTGAAAATGAAAAGCTCACTAAGGAATACATAAATTGCAAAGAATCTTCTCAAAAAGGAAGTTGGAAGCTTGAAAGGTCAAATAATTGAAACTCTTCAAGAAAACTCTACATTAAAAAAGAAGGTGGAAGATCAAAACAATACTATCTATAAATTTACAAATGGTAAGGAAAATTTTGATAAGTTACTTGGAGCTCAAAGGTTTGGAATTTTCAAGAAGGATTAGGATACGGCCTATCATCTTCAATATCAATAGGATTTGCAAATATTTATGCTAAAAGGAGCTCCACATCAAAGAAAAACCCTACACCTAAACCAAACCCCTCACATGCTAATAAAGTTTGCCTATACTGTGAAAGAAAATGTCATGTACGATTTACTTGTCCCTTTAGGGGAAATAGAGGAAAGAACATGAATTACAAATGGGTGATTAAGAACACTAACCCCATAGGACCTAAGAAAATGTGGGTATCAAAACAAGTCACTTAATTCTGTGTGTAGGTATGCTTAAAGACCGACTCCATAAGAAACAAATGGTTTCTTGATAGTGGATGTTCAAGACACATGACGGGAGATGTAAGCAAATTTCTCTCTCTCACCTACAAAAGGGAAGGACTAGTCACATTTGGAGACAATGCCAAAGGAAGAATCATTGGTAAAGGTAAAATAGGTAATTCATCCTTGGTTATTGAAAATGTTGCTCTTGTAGATACTCTCAAACACAACTTGTTAAGTGTTAGTCAATTGTGTGATAAAGGGTTAAACATTATTTTTCAATCCACTAAATGTTTAGTAAATGATTTAAATGGAAGAACCATCCTCGTAGGAAAACGTGAATCCAACGTATACACAATTGAGTTTAATGACATCAAAACTTGTGACGTTAAATGTTTAGCAGTTACAAATGAAAATTGTTGGTTATGGCATAGGAGACTAGGTCATGCAAGCATGGATCTACTTCATAAACTTTCATCTAAAGAACTAGTAAATGGCTTACCAAAAGACAATTATGTAAAGGACAAAATTTGTGATGCATGTCAATATGGAAAACAAGTTAAAACCTCTTTCAAAACCAAGAAAATGATATCTACCTCAAGACTCTTAGAGTTAATTCATCTTGATTTATTTGGCCCTAATGACATAGCTAGTATTAGTGGAAAGTTGTATGCATTTGTTATAGTTGATGACTTCTCAAGGTTTTCATGGGTAATTTTTCTTGCAAACAAAAGTGACACTTGTAATGCATTCATTCATTTTTGTGGAAAAATCCAAAATGAAAAGGGAATGTCAATTGTACACATTAGGAGTGATAGTGGAAGAGAATTTAGAAACAAAGAACTAGAAGACTTTTGCAATGAGAACGGCCATTCAAACAACTTCTCTGCCCCAAAAAATCCACAAAAAAACAGAGTTGTTGAAAGAAAAAATCAAACACTCTAAGAAATGGTTAGGACAATGCTCAATGAACATGACTTACCAAAATAATTCTGGGCAGAAGTCGTTAGCACAACTTGCTATGTTAGTAACCACGTCATCATTAGATCCTAATTAGGGAAAACCTCATACGAGATATGGAAAGGTAGGAAACCTAACATTTCTCACTTTAAGGTTTTTGGATGTAAATGTTTCATATTAAATGATAGGGATCATTTGGCGAAATTTGATTCAAAATCCGATGAGGGAATTTTTATAGGATATGCCATGAATAGCATAGCAAATAGGGTATTCAACAAAAGAATTCAAACTGTTCAAGAATCAACCCATGTTGTGTTTGATGAAACAAACCCTCACGCATCCAAAACACTTGCTGAGATAGATGAAGATAATCAAGTCACCACCTTAAGAATTGAAAAAGAATTTGAACAACTCAAGTTAAAAAATGATCAAGATACAAACTGTCAAGATACAAACATTGATCATTTAGAATCATCTCCTTAACATTCTAATCAACCAGAAGAAGAGAATCATGAACTACCTAGAGCTTGGAAGTTTGTTAAAAATCACACAACTGATCTTATCATAGGTAGTCCATCCCAAGGAGTTAGCACCAGATCTCACCTAAGAAGTGGATGTAATCATATTGCCTTCGTATCTCATCTAGAACCAAAAAACTTTGAGGAAGCTGAAAATGATGAAACCTGGATAAATGCTAGAAGAACTAGATCAATTTGAAAGAAACAAAGTATGGCACTTAGTTCCTAAACCCAAAAACACTACAATAATTGGCACCAAATGGGTGTTTAGGAATAAGAAAGATGAAGATGGGAACATTGTTAGAAACAAAGTTAGATTGGTAGCCCAAGGGTATAACCAACAAGAGGGTATTGACTATGATGAAACTTATGCCCCTGTGGCAAGACTAGAAGCTATTAGAATGCTACTTGCCTTTGCTTGCTACAAAAACTTTAAGTTATTTCAAATGGATGTAAAAAGCGCATTTTAAATGGATACATAAATGAAGAAGTATATGTCCAGCAACCTCCAGGATTTGAGAGCTACACTCATCCCAATTACGTATACAAACTCTCAAAAGCCCTTTACGGACTCAAGCAAGCACCAAGAGCATGGTATGAGCGTTTAAGTAAATTTCTCCTAGAAAATGGGTTCACAAGAGGAAAATTCGACATTACTCTTTTCTTAAAACATAAGGAGAATGATATGCTAGTCATACAAATTTATGTAGATGATATCATTTTCAATGCCACCAATGAAACTTTATGTCAAGATTTTGCTCAAACTATGCAGGAAACATTTGAGATGAGTATGATGGGTGAACTAACATTCTTCCTAGGATTACAAATTAGACAAATGAAGCATGGAATCTTTATAAATCAAGCCAAATACGTTAAGGACATGTTAGAGAAATTCAGTCTTGAAATGGGTAAGTCTAAGGTAACGCCTATGAGCATCACAACAAAGCTTGATACTAATGAAAAAGGGGAAAATGTTGACCAAAAACTCTACTGTGGAATGATCGGTAGTTTGTTGTACCTCACTTTTAGCAGGCCTGATATAATGTTCAGTGTTTGTCTATGCGCTAGATTCCAATCTTGTCCCAAAGAATCCCATATTCATGTAGTCAAAAGAATCTTTAGATACTTAGCACGCACACATGATTTAGGACTCTTCTATCCTAAGAATGCTCCCTTTGACCTCACATGCTACTCCGATGCTGACTACGGTGGTTGCAAAACCAATAGAAAAAGCACTAGTGGAACATGTCATTTCCTAGGACACTCTCTTGTGTCCTGGTTCTGCAAAAAACAAACCTCCGTAGCTCTCTCAACCACTGAGGCTGAGTATATCGCAGTCAGTAGCTGTTGTGCTCAAGCCTTATACATGAAACAACAACTTGAGGACTTCCGAATCTTAGTTAAGGGTACTCCAATTCATTGTGACAATACTAGTACCATCAACATCTCAAAGAATCCATTCCTCCATTCTAGAACTAAGTATATTGAAATTAGGCACCACTTCATTCGAGACCATGTTCAAAAGGGACACGTTGAGTTGGTTTATGTTCCTATTGAAAATCAACTCGCCGACATTCTAACTAAGCCACTCAATGAAGAAAGATTCCATAAAATTTGACATGCCCTAGGCATGTGTACTACTTCAGATATATCATAGGATCCTTATGTTGGTTCTTACCCCATTATTTAGCTCATCCTATGCTTAACTAAATTTTTCTCTTTCTTACTGCTCTCATCGACGAACACAGGGTATTCGTCACCTAGAAGTCTGTAGTATTCATCGACGAACACAGGGGCCTTGTCATCGAATTTTCCTTAATTTCATCAACGAACACAAGGCCTCATCGACAAAATCTATCGGGACACTTCATATTCCCGCTCAAACAAACCCTTCTCTTTACAAACCCTAGCCATCCCTATTCGCTCCTCTCCTTCCTCTCGACGCTCTGTCTCTCTCTCCCTTCCTTCTCTCACTCCATCCTGTCCTAAGCAACCTCTAGACCCTTTACCTCACTCCACCTCTCTCTCTCTCTCTCTCTCTCTCTCTCTCTCTCTCTCTCTCTCTCTCTCCACTACGCACACTCTCACAGCCTCCCCTCTCTTTGGCTCTCCACTCATCACTATGCCCACCATCTCTTCCATTTCTCCAACTCTCTCTTTCCCCTTCATCCTTCAATGGCTCCCAGATCGAAGCTCCACAACCTTCAAACCAAGGCCGGCGAAGGCTCCTCTCATCGCCCTACCACCGTCCTTCTCCAACTGCCCCCGCAAACTCCGACCCCCATTTCGTCTCTCTAGAGGCCGCCTATCGCTATTAGAATAACATTCTCAAGCAGCACATCATTTACGCGAAAATTGTGCCCTCCAAATTTCTTCAGCTCCATTTGCCCACTCTCCTCTCCAAAATTAAAGCCCTCAAGTGGGATGCTCTCTTCGACCTTGATGAGCTTGTCTATGAGGACTTAGTTCGCGAATTCTACGCCAATTTTGTTCCCTCACATTGTGGCATTGCCGCCTACTCCACAGTTCGCAGGACCGTCATTCGACTCTCCGAGGACGCATTCTACGATGTGCTTGGTTGTACTCATTATCCACTCCGAGGCCTCCCCAAGTCTTCTTAGCCCACATGGTTTAACTGGTTCGACTCGTATGCCGAATTTAAGCTCATTACTGGTAACCCTCGCATTCCCGCCATTGCCCACCCCAAATCCAAGGATCTCATAGTTGAATTTAGGGTCCTCCACCCCATGATCACATACAATATTTGCCCTCACACTGGTGGACGAGAATGAGCCACATTGGGAGATATTTTCAACATGTATGCCTCTGGGTTAGGCATGGTATTTACTTGCCCTCCATCATTGTTCAGAACATCGAAGAAAGCCTCAAATGACAGTGGGGTTGTCTTCCCTATGGTCGTCTCCTCATGACTTTTTTCGATCAATTCGAGCTCATTCGCACTAGCTTGCCTTGCATTCGTCCTACCCTCGAGGATATATACACCGAGGCGACCCTTTGTCGTATGCATTTTGAAAAGGATGAAGCAACCAACACGTGGGTCAAAGCCCACAAGCAAGGCCATGTTCTGATCGATGAAGTCGAGCCGCCATGGAGGAAGAAGAAGAAGGAGGCGAGGATGAGGATACTTCCTATGGCCATATCCTGGAGCGCCATGACGCAGTCTGAAATACGTCATCGTAATCATTTTGATTCCCTAGATGCATCCCTTGCCTGTCAAGAAAATACCAACCGCGCCCATTTTGACACCATTGACGCTTCCTTTGCTGCCCTCTTCGACCACCTTGGTCACCCGCGCGAGTAGCCCTCCATTTATGCTTTCCCCCAATTTTGATTATGGCAAAGGGGGAGAGATATAGGCTTTTATTAGGATGTATTTCCAATTGATATAGCAGCTTTGTAATCATTGCAAGTAATGTAGTAATTTAGTATTTCACTGAGATTATTGTACTTAGCATGTAGTAATTTAGTGAGATTATTGTACTTAGCAAGCATAAAAATTGTTGAACATAAATGCACTATCTTTGTACCAACATGCTTGAATGATTGATATATTGGACTGTTACATATCGATTTTGTGCAGGATTACTTTGGAAATGTCTTACTTATAGATAGCATGCTACCGAAAATTTAAATAAAATCTTCATTCATATAACGCAAACATTAAGGGGGAGAATTTATTTAAACTCTAAACCTATACATTTAGTAAGGGGGAGCATATATCTTTCCAAAAAGAACACTAATGGATTGTCATCATCAAAAAGGGGGAGAATGTTAGACAAAGTGGTTAAGGGTCTTTCATTCCAACTATGTTTTGATGACAACAACCCATTGGCAGTTTTTTAAGGCTACTAACCTTTTCTCTAGTCATGTTCAGCTGCATAGAACGGCGCCAAAGCAAACAAGTTTCAAATCAATCAGAAGCAACTCGTGACATGACCAAAAGTCCAGCCTCTCAAAGCATTCATGGACTCTACATAATATACAAGTGTTCTAAAGATTGAATGTAAAAGTGAGAGAGAGATTATTTTGTAAAATCCCTTGTATATGGAGTGACTCAAACAAAGAGCAAGAAATGGGCATATCACACACACAAAAAAAAACAAGTAAAGCTACTTAAGGTGTCTAAAAGCCCTTAAACAAACAAGGACCTTTCTTAGAACTTAAAGAATTTTTCTAAAAAAGTAAGAAGGGACTCGTCGACGAACACAGGGCTTCGTCTACGAGTATAACACAGACCCTCATCGATGAACACAGGGTTCTTATTGACGAAAAGAAACCAAGACTTGACTGAATTTAGAACCAGCAACTCATCGACGAATGTATTGAAGAGCTCGTCGATGAACACAGGGTTCTCATCGGCGAAAAGAAACCGAGACCTGTTTGAATTCACAATAGAAACTTGTTGACGAACACAGGACTTCGTCAACGAATTTACTGAAGAGCTCGTCGACGAAGTACAGACCTCGTCAACGAATGTCGGGCTACAGGGATCATTAAATGTAGCAAAACGACTAGTTTTTCCCTTGTCTTACATCAATAAATGCCCAATGGCTCTCCAACACCCAGCTCGCCCATTTGGTGCTTAAATAAGGGTTATTGCATTTACTTCTTACCAAAAAAAGCTCATTCACTTATCAAGATCATTTATTGTGCTTTCACTCTAGGATTTCCCTATACTCACTTGCCCTCTTCTTACTGCTCTTGCTCTTGTTTTACTTCATTAAAAAGAGGACATAGTGTGAGGATATTGTGGTGATACTCGGCTCAAAGGGAGCATTTAATATTGTATTCACCTATCATCAACTACTTGTATAAAAAGGCCCTTTGTGAGCCATTGTAGGGTATCTTTGAGTGAGTAACTTGTTGAAGCTCTTTGTGAGCTGTTGTGTGTATTGGCTTCGCCGCCTGAAGGAGGATCATCTAGATTTTTGGGAAATCCTTGAGTTGGTTTCAAGGCGTGGACGTAGGTGGGGTTCCGAACCATGTTAATATCGTCGTGTTAAGTTTCTCTTCTCTCCTCTCTCCTTTATATTGCTCATTCATTATCATTTGCTGCACTTTTATATTGTGATATTATGCATTTGTTCTTGGCAAGATTTTTGTGTGTGTATAAAATTTGCATATCCGTGAGAAACGTCTATTCACCCCCCTTTAGACTCTCAACCGAGCCAACAGCTGACACTAGCTGTGGCGAAGCATGCACATGTGAACCCATAAATCTATATTCTTGCTCACTTGGGGGTTTGAAAATCATTTCTTTCTGATAGCAATCTATGCTGGCGTGATTGGTTGTCAGCCAATCCATACCTAATATTACATCAAACTACATATCTAATATCACGAGATCAGCTGGTAGTACTTTCCCTTGAATGCCCACTATAAAGTTCCTAAGTACCTTCCTACACGTTATAATAGATCCCGTCGGCGTGGTTATAAACAACTAAACATCTAACAACTGTACTTCTACCCTAGTTACTTTAACATACCCTACCGATACAAAGGAATGGGTGGCACCTATGTCAAATAAAACAACAAATTTATATGATAAAACGGTAAGGATACCTGTCATGACATCTCCAGTAGTCTCAAAATCTCCCTATGTCAATGCATAAACCCTCGTCGGTGTTGTGTTCCTCTGATGGCCCCCACAGGGCTCTCGATAACCACCCCAAAGTGGTCTATGACCTAGTGCATGGATCAGCAGTCCTCGACATGATCGTGCCATATAGCAAAATCTCCCACAGTGATAGCAAACATTCTCTCCCAACCGAAATTCACCTGGGTGCCTCCAGCCACATCTAGGATAGATAGGAATAATCCGCCCAACCTAGACACCGCTATGCCCCATCATCTGTTACTGACCTCCTCCATATCAGTCTCCTCTCCATGGGCCCCAGCTGGGACCTGCCAGGAAACTCAGTGGTGTGGGCCTCTTCCTCTAGCTCGGTATTCCTACCTTTATTCGCTCACTCTCCTATACTACTGTAGCTTGTTCAACCAATTTAGAGAAATCCTGCATTTTCAGTACTACCACCTGCTTGTATGTTTCTTGTCTCAAACCCTG
Source organism: Malania oleifera (assembly GCF_029873635.1). NCBI lineage: Eukaryota > Viridiplantae > Streptophyta > Magnoliopsida > Santalales > Ximeniaceae > Malania > Malania oleifera. The sequence continues at coordinate 25,020,120 of NC_080423.1, forward strand.
CTCGAACATTCTGGCTTTCTTAACTTCATATGGTACCATATATGGAGTGATTCGTGATAGCTTAATGAATTTTGCTGCATACTGTTGAACTGTCAACGATCCTTGGGTCAAACATAGAAACTCCTATACTTTAACCTCTCTAACTATGAAAGGATAGTATCTGTCAAAGAATATATCTCTGAATAGGGCCCAGGTCATCGGCACTAGAATAGGTCTCTGCTCCTCTAGCAATTTCGTGGTCATCTACCATCTCTCGGCCTCTCCTGCCAACTTATACGTGGCATAAAGGACCCTCTGCTCGTTGGTGCAGTGGAGCACTGTCAATATCTTTTCTATCTCCTGCATCCAATTCTCTACAACTACAGGATTAACTGTTCCCGAAAATGCTGGAGGGTTCATCTTTGTGAATTTTTCTATCGTTCACCTTTGCGCAGTAGATGGACCTCCTTGCTCCCTAAAGTTTCGTGTAATCTCAGTCATGACCTGCTGAGCTACGCTATGTAATACAGTATTTGAGTCCTCGCCCCCCATGCTAGACGACCCTACTCCATCATCTCCGCTAGCATGGGCACTACTACCTCCTGGGTCCATCTTGCAATAATACCAAATTATTCTGAGAATCCAAACCTTACAATGCTACTCTAACTGGAATACCCCATACCTCATATCACTAATTTAGGGTCTAGTCCTACCATATGGAAATATAAATTGATGATAGTTTACTATGGTTTTCCTAAAATCGTCACCCTAGGAAAATCACAAAAACCACCCCGAAATTCTTGCTTCCAGACTCTAGAACAAAACCCTAAATTCTCATCCTAATTTTCCAACATTATCTCATTGATATTCTGTTCTATCCCAATTCCTATGCTTCCTAAAAATCCATTCCTATATTCTGGTATTATTTTTCACTACACTCTAGAGTCTACAGGACCTAGCAACCTAGGCTCTGATACCAAACTGTAACAAACCAAAAACCTATACCATTTTTTTTTTCAATTAAACTTTACTAAATACGAAAACTCAATTACTCTGATACCCTTGGATTATCTATGATAACATCTCAGGCCTCAAATGAACATTGAGGAAACCCTGTTTATTTAACACGTCTACGTAGCAGTAAACATAAAACTATACATCCATATTTACAATACCATAATTCAATATTTTCCCAAATATACATACACAAAAACACATCTCCCAGTAACATCCAACAAAAACCCTAAAACACTACCTAAAAACCCATCTCCCTAATAACACTTACCCAACAACCAGGGTAGTGCAATAATCCCTCTATCAGCGAGCCTGATCTACTCGTCTAATTGGATCACCTGAAAAATATTAAATCATTGAGATGAGACAACGCTCAGTAAGAGGAAATATGCTACTATTAGTGTGTGGTGACTAAGTTCCATAAATACTACACTAATAAGTATCTAAAACTATAAAAGTTGGTAAAACAATCTACAGTACAACTTGCATCTATTATAGTTTAATGTACAACTATAATACCTGAGTTTCTACTTTTTCATATTTATAGTATCATAATTTATTTGCTGATATTCTGTAAATCTATATACATATACATAACTGTGATATTTACCTTGAAAAAATTGTACGTCATGATTTAAGCCCTTATGATAGGGTTGTGCGGCTCGTAGGCGGGACTTAACTCTAGTTGGCCTACCAGGATAAGTCAACTGTAACTCTACCAATCCTCAGTCCGGCCATCTGCAATCTTTCCAAGGCATGGTACTAGTATCTACCTTGTCAAGACGGCCACCTCAACCTAGTCTCCTAGGGAGCCTGCAATCTCTCCAAGCACGGTTAACAAAATCCTCCACACTCTATCTAAGATGTGTGGTTGCACTCTGATTTGTAATAGCAGCGGTACTGTGCTCTGCTGATATTTGAACTGATTCATTAGGATTTGATACTGTATAATACTATTTCTATATATACAACTTACTGTTTCGTCATGATTCCAAAATAACCATAACACCGAAAACTGTTCTGTAAATACTTTAATATCTGAACTGTAATAGCTGTAATAACTAATATGTAATATCTAAACTGTATAAACTATAATATCATAGTGTTATGGTTTTAAAATTTTGGGAATCATGGTAATCTGTATATGCAATAAAATATCTATCTGTAAAATATCCGTCTATAAAATATTTGTCCTGTAAAATATATCTGACTGTATAATATCTGTTTGTAAAATATATCTGACTGTATATACACTGTAATTCATAATTTTGTAAAATTTGGTAAAACATATTTTTGTATAAATACTGTAAATCATAGTAATCTGAAAACTGTAGGATTTCTATATTGTTATGATAATATCTCATGCCACACAACTAAATAAATAAATATTTCATATTCTGAAAACAGTAACTTCTAATATACAAATAATTTGCATACTGAATAATAATTTGGAAAAAATATGTAATTTACTGATAAACATTCTAAAATTCCTAGCATAGCATATTTCCCTCACCTATTTGACTGAGAGGCTTGTCTTCAATTCAACCCTCATGCCCTCGGCGTATCAACCTCAAAATTCTGTAATTATATATATATACAAATTCCCTAGTAAAACACTGTATTTTCCAGAAAACCATCATATTTACATTTCCTGAATCAGTCTATTTGTAATTTCTTAACCTATAATTTACCTAGGTTCCTGAAGAAATAACCGCTGGGGTCCTCAACCCATGTCTGTAGGGTCCCAAAAATGCCCTAACCCTGAAATCGTAACACCCTAATTTTACTCCACAAAACACCAGTATATTCTCATACAATACAAAATCTGGGCTCAGGTAAACCTAGTAATATTGAAAATACCAAAATAATCTACTTACCCTGAAATTGGGATGGTGCCCAAACTTCTCAAATCAACATTATGCTCCAGTTAGGTTGTAGAGAATCTCCCTAGGATCACCGTGGTAGCTTCTGATCGTCGAACCAGGGAGAAATGGAGCCGAAAATCTAGAGAGAAGGTAGAGGAGCCGTCTTAGAGAGAGAAAGTTTGAAGAGAAAATAATTTTTCTCTCAAAATCTCAATTTTGCCATATTTATAGAGTGCTATCCATGTGGTCTCGTCGATGAGCCATGACACCTTCTTGACGAGTCCAAGACGAAGGTTCATCGACGAACACATAACCCTCGTCGACAAACACATAACCCTTGTCGATGAATTTCAGGTCCTGAAATCAGCCCTCTCGGTGTCAAGACTAGCTGAGTCCCCCCCTTTAAAATTTCTTTTTCTCTCCTTCCTTTTATTATTTAATTTCTATAATTATCCGGGTTACTACAAGATGTAAGTATGATTGCAATGTTTATGTGAAGATCCTTGATGACAGTTCACTTATTATTCTATTGCTTTAATTTGTGTGGAAGACATGTTGATTGCTGCAAAAAGTTTGAGTGAGGTCAACAATTTGAAAACCTTATTGAACAAAGAATTTGACATTGGGTGCAGCCAAAAAGATTTTTGGGATGGAGATTCATGGGGAGATTGTGGTTATCTTAGTGTAGCTATGTTGAGAGGATGTTGGAGAGGTTCAACATGGATAATGCAAAACTAGTGAGTACACCGTTGGCGAACATTTTAGATTGTCTACCGCCCAGTTCCTAAAGATAGATGATGACGTCCATGACATGTCAAAGGTCTCATATGCTAGTGCAGTGGGGTGCTTGAGGTATGCTATGGTTTGTACAAGATCGAATCCGGCACAAGTTGTTAATGTGGTGGGCAAGTTTCTTCCAAATATGGGACGACAAAAATGGGATGCAGTCAAGTGGATTTTCTGATACTTCAAGGGTACTATAGACTATGGCATCGTGTTTTGCAGATAGCATGGTGATTCTTCAGTTATGGGATATGTGGACGTAGACTATGCAAGGAACTTGGATGATAGGAGGTTTACCACAAGGTATGTATTCACCCTTGTGGGAGGGCCTATTTGTTGGAGGTCCATGGTTCAATTTCTAGTTGCACTATCTACTACTAAATCGGAGTAAATTGTAGTGACTGAAGCTGCCAAGGAAGCTTTGTGACTTGCAGGATTGGTCAAGGAGCTGGGAGGCGTCCTAACCTATTGTCCCAGGTGGAGTTGCAGGTTATGTTTTCATTTTCTCCTAAGGAGTGAATATTCGCCAAGGTGAAGATTGTTGTAGTATGTGGCACATATTGAGTGGAACTCATGTACAGAGAAAGCATGTTGATGAAAACAAGGAAGTTGGTTTAAAGAAAACCATCAACAGTTTCCATAGTGAGTTGACTGTTACATTGACGGTTTCAAGCAGAAGCCAAGTGAGGAAGAAAATTGTCGATGATTTTGCATATTCCATTGATGGTTACATTGACAGTTTCAGACAGAAACTAATTTAGAAAAAAAAAAAAAAAAACCGTCAACGGTTTTATTTGGCATTGTTTTTGAATTTTGAATTAGGAAGATCAATAGGTCGAGGATAGGGAGGCAAATCCTCCGAGGGATTAATACAGGGGTATTTAGGGAACTTTCTAATCCCTCTGTGTGTGTAGGGTTAGCATAAATACAGTGTTGTAACCTTGGTTTTGACAAATAGTGAATTTCAGCCGCTACTTGCTCCCATTGACGTAGGCATTTTGTCGAACCACATTAATTATTGTATCGTGTGTTTGTTGTTTTTATTTTATTATTTCTGTGTGTTCCTTATTGATTCATTGTTAATTGCTCATTGCACGATCACGTTTACGTGTTTAATTGCATAACACATTTCAACTATAATAATTAGATCTTTAATACAATGAAACAATATTAATTTATAATTAGATTTTAAATGTTTTAGAAATATTCTATTGTTAGAATTTAATATTTTGAATGTTTGTAAACATAGAATTAATTAGGCTTGACTTGAGATGAATGTAAATACGTGTACTCATTATTGTAAGGAAATCTCTAACTTAATTAAACAAATATAATGCAATAGCTCATGCTAAACAAGTCATAGTATATTTAATATCTTTTATCTGTCTGTCTTTCTCGCTCACTTTTTTCTTCTCTTATACTCTTTTCCATGCATTTCTTCGTACCTCTTCTAACTTAAATATGTTTATCTCTTTCGTTTTTTACTTTTTATACGATTTCTACAATTCTTATAATTTCTATATACTTTTGATTAAAATTGATATAACGAGTCCATTTGCAATCAATTTATCATTTATCGTTCTAAATTTACACTATTTTTTTTAAAAAAAAAATACTTGATTTTTATGAAGGTATTGTTGTGATAATTTGCATGTTAGAGAGGGTGATGAATTTATGTTTTTTATGGTTAATTAATTAATGGTATTCCTTTTTTAATTTCCGAAAACACAAACCGATTGTGGCGCAACACTCTAACCCAAAATGGCTCACTCGCGCACATCACCACCGATCTGAGTCAACTCGGTCGATAAAATGTGGATCCACTCTCCCCGCGTTAGTTAGTAGCAGGCTTGGCTCAACCCCAGTCTCCAGATCCCAGACCTGACCTCCACACGCAAATCCCTGAAGTTCCATAACCATGGACTCCACCCCGATCCCCATCTCCAACCCAAACCCTAACCCTAACTCCAACTCCAACCCCAACCCACCCCTCTCCATTAAAGCCTCAGCTCGCAAGCTCCCCATCAAACGCAAGGCTCCTTTGCCCCACCCTAACCCTAATCTTACCCCCAAGCGCGAACACGTCACCACCACCGCTAGAGGCGATGGCGACGGGGCCGCCGCCGCCGCCCACTCCAAAGCCCCGCCGTTCAAATTCCACCGCATATGGACCGAGACCGATGAAGTCCGCTTCCTTCTGGGCCTCCTCGAGTCCTCCAACGAAGGCCTTTCCTTTCCTCGAGACCTCCACGTGTTCTACACCCGATTCTCCGGCACCATGACGCAGCCGTACTCCAAGTCCCAGCTGTCTGAGAAGCTCCGCCGGCTGCGAAAGAAGTTCCGGTTGATCTCGTCGCGGCTGGCGCGCGGGTTGGATGTGGCGCACCTGTCGTCGCACGACCGGGCGTTGTATGAGCTGTCGAAGAAGCTGTGGCACCCCGAGTACTTTTCTGTATCTCCCTTTGGGGATTCGAATTGCGGAGGTGGCAACAAGAAGAGTAAGCCTGTGAATAATTTGGTTGGGGTTAAGGTTAGTTTCTCGCCCACAATTCCGCTGGCTTCTGATACAACTCAAAATCATGCTCAGAGCTTGAATGAAAACAACAGCTCAATATATTCTGATAATGATAATTATGATGATGGCTGCCGCAGCAGAGGAGGCAGCGGTGGTGGCGGAGGGGGTTGTAGTGATGGTAGTGGTGGGGGTAATGGTAATGTTAATGTGAGTGACGTGAATTTTGATAACGATGGCTGTGTTGATGTTAATGTGAGTGAGTTGAATTTGGATGCTGATCATGGTGTACGAGAGGAATTATGCTTTCCAGGTCGTTCAGATGGTGGGCTTGGGCGGGTTGCAGCAAAAGCTGTTATTGATGTGTTAGATCAGTCTCTTAAGGAGGCTAGAATGGTTCTTGTTCGTCAGGGTCTTCTTTATCCAGACCATGAGACCACTTCTGATATTTCTTCTAAACGAGAGAAGGCATTTGATTTTGAAAGGCGGTGGCGGGAGCAGCAGGTTGCAGAATTGGATGTCTTGGCTGGACGCCTGAGGTTGGTTCTTGAGAATGCCCTGCAAGGGCAGTGAATATCTGTATCTCTGTAAATGGAATTGAAATACCTCTTTGTAAATTCACTTTTATTTATTTGATATCTTCTCCTTCAGCTTCTGGTTATTTTCCTTTTAATAGTTAGCTTTTCTACCTTTCAATGCATGTTTTGTTAAATTAGTTTGGTTTGTCACATTCATTTTATCCTTAATTTATTACTCAGCACATTTAAAAAATAAAAATAAAAATTGGTGAATTGCCTGTCTTTAAAAACTTACATAGCACTGCTTTATTTACAAACTTAATAAATATCATTAGAAATTATGGAACATGGTTTAATTACAAAATCTTAATCATTCTGAATGCCAATAAAACAAGAACATTCTCTAGTTAAAAGGAGGATATGATGAATGTGTGCATGTGGTTAACTGAGGCAAATGCAGGATAGTTGGTGGGATTTGCAGTTTCCTTCTATTAGTAGGGGCAAAATTGATTTTTTTTGGTGGGGGGGGGGGGGGGGGGGGGGGGGGAGGGCAAAGGAAACTTCAAAGCTGTTTGTGGTATTAGCAATATCCTGCCCTAAGTCTGCTCTGCTCCATTTAACATACAATCCTGATCCACCTATGCCTGTATATGCATTCTTACATTGCCGGCAGTGGATGGGTAAGTTTGTTATCCAAGGAAACTTCAAAGCTGTTTGTGGTATTAGCAATATCCTGCCCTAAGTCTGCTCTGCTCCATTTAACATACAATCCTGATCCACCTATGCCTGTATATGCATTCTTACATTGCCATGTGTGCTTAGCTTTACTAAAATACTCCTATATATTTACATTACATGAAGACATTTGTGCCCCCTGTTTGTCTAGGGGTGTGGAATTTTAATGACAAAATTAACCTTCAAGAAAAAAATAAATCAATCCATATCCAGGCTCACAGCCTAACATTGAAATGGAAACCCTATGTGCCACTTTTCTTTTCCTCCATCATAGATGCCTTAGCCCTCCTTCAGTCATTGTTGTTTCGCATGGCTCCTCCCACAACCGCCATTGCTTAAGGCCTTCACTTGACTGTGCTCTGAGCTCCTGCCTCTTGACCTCTCTCCTTCCATTGGTGATTCAGGGATTCCTTGTTGATATCCTCTTCCATTCGGCAATTTGGCAATTTTTCTCTGTACAAGTCCCTGAAGTTTCACTAAATTTCCCTTCCTGAAATTTAAATTGGGATATTTTGATCCTAAGTTTCAATTTCAGCTTTACTGAGATCTCTAAGGGACTTAAATTTTCAGAATATGAAACTTCAAGTATGAGTATGTTGCAATTCAAATTAGGAAGTAAAATGCAATTCAATGAATTTCAAGGACTTACTGTGTTCTGTGTGCCTGTGTTGCAATTTTGTGAATTTGGGCTATGGCTTCATTGAAAGCAGCTATCTCTGGTGATTCAGATTGTTGAGTTGCATGATCCTGTACATTTTTTTTAGCTAATGGTTCTTTCCCGATTAATATTTTGCCATCTATGTCTGGAATCTCTTCTTCATTCATCTGACTTTGTGCATTGGCAATTGAAATTGTCGGATTGTAATGTTACTGTACACTGTAACTCTGTGATGTTGCTGTCTTGAGGTTGCTGAACCATAATATTGTTGTGTTTAGGTTGCTGGTTGTAGTTTCTAGATGTAGAACTGTAAAAGTCAGTTTTCTGCATTTCATTGTAGTGTAGAATTTATTAAAGCTGAGTGTAAAATCTGCTGGCTGGGCAGATTTGGGTTTTTGGGGATAATGCATTTGGGAATGGAGGCAAGAGCCGCCTGGTGGGATTGGGATGGAGCCTTGAACTATGCCCAAAGGCAAATCCAGGTCTGTAGGCAGGGGCGGGGTGATAAAAATGGTCATCCGGCCTACATCGCAGTAGATGGGGGGCTCATTGTGGAAAATACACTGGTCCCAACTATGACAAAGTGAGAATGGGCAAAAGGAGGTTGGGTAGTACAGGGGAGAAAGCAACAAAGGGAAAGGTTTTTCTTTCTTTTCGTTAGGGGGGCAGGGTCATCTTTCTTGCTTCTCTTTAGGTGCATTCTTCTGAGATTTATGGGGGATTTTGCTGTCCAACCTTCAAAGGGATTGGAAGGCTCAAAAGCAGCATTATTGTAAGTATTCTAGCTGATTCATGGAGGATGTCTTCCCCTCCACAGATTGTACTATGTTCCATTTTTATCAAATGGATTTTATTTTATTCTCAAGTTAGAGTTTAATTTTCTGCTACAAGGAATTTGTAGAAATGTTGTTGAATTTTGAGGAACATGCAGTGAAACATTAAAAAGTGCGAGGGATATCTTGTAAAATAAACTTAGAAGAAGAAGCTATCCCTGTTCAATTAGATTTTGGGCCTGCCATTCAAATTGGAGTATTGAACAATCTTGTGAGTCAGATCCAACAAAACCATTAAAATAGGGTAGCATAAACATTTTTGAGAGTTGTGCGCTTTTCTTTTTGCCAAGTTTCGTGGGGATTATTTTGTTGAAGCACACTTCCAGCAAGAGTCTTGCATTATTTCACATATACATAGGAAATTTTCACCGTGTATATTTGTAATTGTTGGATTGTTTCACGTTCTTGAGAATGGAGAAGCCTGTGGGATGCGTTGTTTTCTGATTGATATTCTAGTAAAGGAAGCCAGCCTGTCCAGAAGGCTGAAGCTACTGTTCCTTGGGATGAATTTTTTTTTTTGGATTACGCATCAAGTATCCACGTGTCCGTTTTATGGTTCACGTGACTAATCCTGCGCCCCTTGAAGTTGATCCCACAACTCCAAAGGAAGAGTAAATTCAGGAGTTCAAGGGCGGAAACGAGATCGGAAGGGTTTGAACACTTGATCTCATGAAAGATACTCTTGCAGCCCATACTACCACCTGAACCACATTGAAAGGTTTCCAAATGTGAATACTTTTGGGGTATCCAATCATTTACTTTTTGCATCTCTTGTATAACTAAGCACACTAGTTGGAAAATTTTCTTGTTTGTGGATTGAGAGGCTCCCAAATGTGAATACTTTTTTCGGGTATCCGATCATTTACTTCTTTTGCATCACTTATGGCTCATTTGGTTCGGCAGAATAATTATTCCTGAGAATAAACTGAAATATAATTTAAATTTTAAAAATCAAGAGAGTGGTTATTTCTTGTATATTCTTAGCATCTCTTATCGTTCGTTTGGTTTGGTGGAATAATTATTTCTTGAAATAAGATGGAATATAGTTTGAATTTTGAAAATCAAGAGAGAATTTATTTCTTGTATATTCTTAGTTATTCCATTTGACATGTAATAAGAAAGGTATAGACATCCTTACCATGAAGTTTGGGAATAATTTTTCTTTGATCATGTGGGGTCATAAAATATTTTTCATTATTATTTATTTTATAGTAACAAAATAATTTTATGTATTAGCTAATTAAAATTAACCTATTGAAACTAATATATTTCTGAGAATAAACATTCTGCAAACCAAATGTAATATTAGTAATTTGGTTTGATGAAACAAGAAGTTCAATGTTTTGGGCCATGCAAAAAAGGAGTTGTTAAAGAAAATAAGTTGATTTTCAGCGTAAAGAAAATATATATGTTTATATAATGCTTGAAATGTTTAAACTAATAGCATTTTCAGAATGGTAACCCGTTTGTTGATAGTTTTATTACTTTAAAAATAATATTAAAACAGATAAAATAATTTGCTAGGAATTTTATTTTAAATTCTTTCAAGCTCTAAATCCGTGTTATAACTAATTTTCACTTTTTCATTTTTTTCAAAAAAAAAGAAAAAAAAGAAAGAGAATTCATCTAGAAACGAGTCAACCTTGCACACAAAGGCCAAAAGAATGATTGTTTATATTATATGTGAGAATTCCACATGTAAGTTTGTCTCACATTGAAAAAATTGGGTGGATGTTAAGTACTAGGGGTGGCAAAATGGGTGGGGTGGCCGGGTCCGGACGGGTCACCAAAGGGTTGGGTCATAAAGAGGTCGATGTTAAACAGGTTACACACATGTCAATCCTAACCCGCCCATTTAATAAACGGGCGGATAACGGGTCACCCGTTTAAAAAATATAATTTACTTGTTTTAAAATTTTTTTAAAAATCCATATAAAAAGAAATTTTTTTAAATACTGGATTATATTTATTAATATCTAACTAAAAACAACATAAAATGTGAAAAAATAATACATCCCTTTAAAGAATAATTTTTTTTAAATGTATAATTAAAAAAAAAACACACACACACACACACACCTATAAAAATATTAAATATGCATAATACATGCATAAAATATTTACATATAAATCTAAATTTAAATGAGTCCCACAATATTTATATACAAAGTTAAATGTAAAATTTTTAATAAGTTCATTCATCATTCATATTTTTTTAATTCATATGCATAACACAGGAATCAAACATTCTAGTCCCACAATCAAAACATAATCTTACAAAATATAACAGTTAAATATTTACAAACAAAACTCAATTTAAATGAGTTCCATAAAAATCCACAAGATTACAATTTTCAAAAGACAACAAAAAAACTTAATTAACCATGATTGTTTGTAGAAGTTTCTCCCAAATCATTGATCAAAAGATTTTCAAATTTGACTTCTAATTGTTCAACTTCTTCACTCTCTTCATTTGGATCCACTGCAATGACAAAATAAATAGATAACAAATAAGAAACAATAACAATTGACAAAAGATATAAAAGTAAATAAAATGTAATTATTGAAAAAATATTGGAAAGCTCAAAAGAAAAATGCATACTTGCATAACCAAACAACCAATTTTGAGTTGTTATCAATGCTCCTGCATTTTCCGGCAAAAGTGACCTTCGATATTTGTTAAGAACCTGGGCTCCAATGCTGAATGCGGATTCTGATGCAACACTTGTGATAGGAATAGTAAGTACATCATGCGCCATAGGAGATAAATCAGGATATCGAAATCGATTATCTTTTCAATACCATAATACATCCATTTCAGCATGTTCCACACGATTTAGCCTAAGCTCTTCCAAATATAAATCTAATTGAGATTTTTTAGTAGCACAATATTGGCTTTCATAAAATTCAAATTCCTGTCATATATTAGAATAGAAAAATAAACAATATAAATATAAAAGATAAAAACAATATATAAAATTAGAAACAAAAAATTAGAAAATATAAATGAAGTTACCGAAATCTCATCTCTGATGAGACTGTCACTACCACCAGTACCCCCAGTAGATGGAGCAGTAGATTCCACAAAAGATTTTGATTTGTTTGCATAATCTTGGAATAGAGAGTACAACTTCTGATGAAAGAGATTTAGCTTTTGACGAGAGGTAGAAGAATCAATCTTTGAGTAACAAAAATCGACAAATTGAAACTTGTAACGAGGATCAAAAACAATTGCAAATGCCAAAATGACACCGTAACACTTCCAATATTTATCGAACTTTTCTTTCATTTTTGCAGCCATACCATTAACAATGCAGTTTGGATTTTCCATTGTTTCAAGTAAATGCAATTAAATTTTCCATATATTTGAAAAATACAAATTAGATGTAGGATAATCCAAACCCAAGAAGAGTTTTATGTCGTAAAATGGCTTCAAGAAATTTCAAATAACCTCAACTCTATTCCACTCTTTATTTGACAAACTATACTTATAATTTGCATCAAGTAAAGCATAATGAATTAAAGCCCGTTGATATATGAATGCAATCTCTATCATCATGAAAGTTGAATTCCACCTAGTTGGTACATCCAAGTGCAAACTGATTGAAGCAAGTATACCAACTTATTTAACGCATTTTTCAAACTTAAGTTTTTTGCCTTCCGAACCCTTAATGTACTTGACACTTTCTCTAATGTTATATACAACACGTTCAATCACTTTTAAGCCTTCTTGAACAATAAGATTCAAAATATGAGCACAACATCTTACATGAAAATATTCACCACCACTTACTAAAGGTGCTTGCAAAGACAATTGACTTGATAGAATATCTTGCATACTATCATTAGCAGTTGCATTATCTAATGTGATGGAAAATATTTTCCTGTCAATACCCCATTCCTTCAATACATTAAATGTTTTTTTTGACAAAACAACTCCTGAATGTGGGGGTGGCATGTGAGAAAAGTTAATCATCTTACTATGCAATACCCAATTTTCATCCACAAATGAATTGTAATACATAAATATCCTTTAGTCGTAGGAGAAGACCAACAATCAGAAGTCAAACACACTCTACCAAAAACACTCTGTAGTGTAAGTTTAAGTTTCTCCTTCTCCCTTTTATGTATTTTCAAAACATTAATCTTAGTAGTGTTCCTAGCAATTGGTTTAACATCAGGATTAAGATATTTATGCACATCTTGATTTCCTTCATGCTCAACTCATGAAAAAGAATAGCAATGTTTTATTACGGAAATTGCCATCTTCTCACGATAAACATCTTGCTTAATTTTTTTCGCATGAAATTTGGTTCTATATTCCATATGCATCTACTTCACATCATAGTTATCATGTAATGGACAACTATTAATGTGGCGTCTCAAATTTGTCGTCCCATGGGTTGAAGTATTAGCAACATATTCAGCCCCATATTTTTTACATTTTGCCTTTTGTTTTCCATCAACATCTATAGGTAACAAATAGAATTCATCCCAAGCAGCTGATTTCTTTCTATGTGATCTCTTTTTGCTAGTGCCATCATTGATAGAAGAACTTTTTTTTTTATTTCAAATTTATCTGAAGATTTGAGTAATATTGCACTCATCATCAAAACCCAAGTTTATGGTGTCCATTGTTTGCAATTTGTATTCTCCCAAAAAAAAAAAAATACTTTTTTGGATACGCTAGGTGTCCTAGGCTTACGCGCCAGACTAATTCCCTAACAAAGAGACTCCGGGAAATAGTAAAATAAACAAAATAATGAAAATATTTATGCAACAAACACAAATCTGCTTCTTTCCTGCAAGTAGATTTTTCCTAAAAGAACCACCCCAAGTCATCACCATTCACCACCTTCTTTCTCTAACACTCATTTTTTTTCCACAAAACATACACGTAAACATAAACGCAAGTAGATTTGTAGTCAATCAAATTTTCACAAGGGAAGGGAAAGATAGTCTCAGTTTTTTACAAAACTTCAATTTCCTTTCAATAATTTTGAAATGTAATAGCCAAAGGCAACATAATATGTTCATGTTCAGACATGTTCACTCTAATGTTGAACTTTTAATAATTCCCTTTCTTCCCCTTTGGCAATTGTATCTTTCATATGTACAAGAAACAAAAAATTTTCTATTAATGGAAGGATACTGTTTTATTGGCAAAGAATGACACTCATTAATAAGCAAATCAGCAATGTCATGACTCAGATTACAAATTAACAGACAAAACAACTAAAATTAATAAATAATCAGTGTGACTGGACAAGGTGTGTTTGAAGATCTTGGATATACTGATGCACTGATACTATTTTGCACTCTGGTCTTTTGTTGCATATATATCCATATATATTAAAGTTTCTAACAAACAGCTCTAAAAATTTGTTTTTAGTTCTTTTTAATAAGCAGCTTAGAGAGTTTGGGGAGAACAAAACCAGTGTGGTTTGAGTTCGAGCACTCGAGTAAAGCTAATCTCTTCTGTGCTGAAAGCCTGAAACAGTGAAACTCTTTGCTCAATCACCCTGGAAGAACACATCTTGTATTCGTGATTCATCAACGGATCTGTGAAACCCAACAAGCCAGTAACGTAACAGAGAACCCAAAAAATAAAAAAATTGTAACTCACCTCTACGACTCCACCTTTGGTCCTATGCAATATAATGGTAGATCTGCGTTTGTGGATTATAAGGGAGCTTGATCCGTGAAAGAGCTTAATCTTATCAAGGAGCAGCTAGAGGCTGGAGGTGTGAAGTGAAGTGGTCTGTGGAGCTGGGGGGACTGACGCCTGTGGCTATGGTTCGTGGAGGAGACAACGACTCGAGCTGCTCAAGGAGTGGATCATTTGCAACATGTAGCAACGCACTAGAGGAGAGGAGAGGATTAAGAGAGTGAGAACAGAGAGAAGAGCTGCAACGCGGATTAGGGTTTTTTTTTTTTTTTGTGTGGGTGGACCGTGTTAACGAGTGACGATATATAGGATCCAAATTAACGGGGTCATGTAACGACCCGAAAATCTATACCATTTTTTATATAAAATAAATTATAGGGTGAATAAATATGATACCTTCTGATTTAAATCTAACCATCAACCTAAGTAGCAGGAAGTTGAATATGTAGAACATAACCACACATATATTACAATACCAGAGTGTTTGAGTGTTCTTTACAATATACATATACCACTATTCCCAAAATACCCTTAACTGAAACTAGGTCTATACAAAAATAATCTCCCATAATGCTCACTCTACTGACAGGGCAGCACTGTAGCCCCTCTACCTGCAAGCCTGATCTGCTCGCCTAACTAGATCACCTAAAAAATGTCAATTTATTGAGATGAGACGACGCTCAATAAGACAAAATATGTTATTGCTAGTGTGTGGCAAGTGAGCTAAATGCTAGTAGAGTCTGACTTAGAAAATACCATAAATAACAAAACTGAGTCAAACTTGTAAACCTGTTGCAATATAAACCATACCCATGTTGCTTAATATAAACTGATTTTCCTGTATATATATTCATAATATTGCTAATATCTATAGATATGATCATTTTCTAAAAATTCGATCATACATATATATAATAACTGAAAAGATTCCTAAGATGGATAACTGAAAGTCATGATTTAATCCCTCATGACAGGGTTGTGGGGCCCAAAGGCGGGACCTAACCTAACTGGCTGACTAGGGTAAGTCAACTAAACTCTGATGGACAAATCGGCCCCCTCAACCCATATCTGATGGGGAGCCTATCCACAATATAGGCACGATCGATTTCTAAATACCACATACTATCTGAGTAGTGGTTGCATCTGAACTGAATATAGCTACGGTACCGTACTCTGCTTGTAACGACCCGAATTTAAAAATGAAATTTAAATAATAAGGAAAGGGAAATGGAAACCAAAACCAAAAGGAAGCCGTAGACTTCGTCGACGACATTGCATTTCAGAAAGGAAAAATAAAAAGGGGAGTTTTAGGGCTTCGTCAACGAATCCCCTATATTCGTCGACGAAGGCTTTAGAAAATTCTTTGACGAACACAAGGGCTCGTCAAAGAGAAAATACCGAGAGGGGGGTCCGAGGTAGCCTGAATTTCATCGACGAATACAGGAACTCGTCGATGAAATTTTTGAAGGAATCGTCGACGAAGAACAGGCTCGTCGACGAAATCCTGTTTTATAAGGGGGAAAAATATCATTTTGATGAAACCTCTCTCTCTCCTCTCTCTCTCTCTCGCTACGGTTCTCTCTCCCTTCTCTCTACGTTTTCGGCCCCACCAGTCATCAGATCGATGATCCTAAGTCACCACGACGCTCCTGGCGGAGTTCTCTCCAAATCTACTGGAGCGGATCGTGGGAGAAAGCTAGTTGGAAATCATCCAAAGTTGAGGTAAGGCTTTTTAAGCCATATTTGGTCTTGCGCTAATTAGAAGAAGTGTCATACGCATGAAAATACTGAAGTTTAATACTGGGGATTTTCAGTTTCGGAATATTGGTCAAGAAACCCCTCAAGTGTTAAACTTGAATGCTTTTGGGTGAAAACTTTCTACCCAATATTTGAATTTTTAGCAGTTGAGGAAAATATTGTATGCTTCGAAATACCGAACTTTAAGTCTGGGATTTTTCATTTTCAGGGTATTGAGTTAGGAACCCTGCGGGTGCGGGGCAATTTTATTAGGGGCTTTTTAGGAATCAAGTAAAGGGATAAATTAAGCTAGTTCTTTTTGTAATATGTATGTATATATTTATGACACTCGTTTTCAGGAAAAATACATATGTTATGTATATGTTTTATACTTGAGAAAACCCTGTTGAAAATAATGATATGTTGTATACGTGGAAAATTGGTTTAGTGTGGCATGAGTAGTAACGATTGTGACATACTGTTGTTCTGGGAATGTGGTGATATGGTTATTATGATGGGAAAATCGGCTTATGGGCCGAGATTTTTATGATGAGATTTTGTGTGATTTGCCGGCGTACGAGCCGTGCCATGTGATGTGAGTTGCCAGCATACAGGCCGTGCTATGTGATGAGATTTGCCGGCGTACGGGCCGTGCGATGTGATGTGATGTGATTTGCTAGTGTACAGGCTGTGCTATATGTAGCTGGTGTACGGGCCGAGCTACGATATAATGTGTAATACCGACGTACGGGCCGGTGATTTTCATGATACACTTATATATGAAAAATGGTATAATTAATGTGAAAATGAAAGATATGATATATCTCTGTATCACAATTTCAGTATATGTATATGTTATCAGAACCTGGTTGGCTTGGTTTAGGCTAGCACTTGCATGGTACCGTTGCTATGTGTCCATGGTCCTCGTGATTATGATATCTGTGTTAACGCCGCTGTATGGAGTGGTGTGAGATTGGATGGTCGATGTGGTTATGTTTGAGGAGTGTGCTGTTATCGCCCCTGGTGTACGGACCAGTCTGGTAGACCCATCGGACCTACAGACTAGACTATTGATTTGACAGTGGTCGGCCAACCATTGTCAGGTCCCGCCTTTGGGCCACACAACCTAGTCATGTGGGGGTAATACATGACAACAGACAGCTATCCTACCAGGATGTTTTTATGTTATTATTATGATATGAAATGAGTTATGTTATGAAATGCAGTATGTTCTGCCATGATTTTGATATACGTATGTTTTCCCAGATTTGTTAAACAGTATTGGATATGATATGTATGTTATATGTAGAACACGGATTACTCATGTTGCCACACACTAGTATTAGTTTATTTCCCTTACTGAGAGGTATCTCACCCCTAAAATTCATACATTTTTCAGGAGCCCCTGATAGGAGAGCGGGAAAGGCCTCGCTGAACTAGATCAGTTGTTTGCCCTCTATGGAAGGATAAGTTTTGATAGGGGTAGTATGGTTTTGTGGGAATTGTCCCTAGATTTCATTTTTGAGATGTATATATGGGAGTACAGTGACTGTAGTAACTCTGGTATATTGTGATGTATGTTATGATGAAATGAATATGATTATATATTTTCTACTGCGTAGGCTTCTGCTGTATGTTGTGTTTTATCCCTGTTACCCATGGGTCTAGGTGAATGGTGACCTGCTGAGTTGGATGTGGAATTTGTGTTATTGATATATTAAAAAATATATATATATATGTGAAAAATGAGCAAGTCGTGACACTGCTGGCTGAATATAGTCCAACAGGGTCTGATACTATATATATATATATTGGATATTTCTAAAATACTGCTTTTACCATGATTTGTAACAACTGAATAACCATGACATTATATAAACTGATCTAAATAAATTGTAATAATTGAATATCTGTGATATCTACATAACTGAATAACTGAAATATCTGATTTGTTGTACTAACTGAATGTTATGGTTTTGTGGTTTGTATATCATAGTATTCTGAAAATACTGTAAAATACAAGTTTTTGTACACATACCGATATTCTAAAAATTATATAAACCCTGTGCTGGTCTAATATTAAATTTATGTCACACAACTAAATATCAATATTATTAAGCTTTGAAAACTGTATATATGGTCTGAATAATAATTGACTAAAACATATGATTTATACTAAATCATAATAGAATTTCCTAGCATAGCATATTTCCCTTGCCTGATTCCTGCTACAATCCCCTACTGTGATGGGGCCTACACTCGCGGGGTTTCCCACTCAACACCTTGAAAACGTCATTTACCATAACAAAATATCACTATTTCTTCGACTACTACATTTCCTATAACTGCTGGAAAGCCAAATATTAAATAACAGGCCTCATCTTGAATTTGGGATAAAATCCAACTTCGTCCCACCAACGATCCACTCCTACAAATTTGGAGAGAACTTTCCCAAGAGCGTCGTGGTAGCCTCAGATCGTCGATCCGGAGAAAAACGGGGCCGGAATTGAAGAAAGAAGAGGGAAGAACCGTGGAGGAGAGAGAAAGAAAAGGTTTCGCTGATAATTCTGCACAAAAATTTGAGTTTAAGACTATTTATACTCTGGGCTTCATCGACGAGCCACGTTACCTCGTCGATGAATACCTTCTCCTCGTCGATGAAATTCAAAACCTAGAAAAGCAGTCTCTCAGTATTTCCTCGTCAACGAAATGTGCCTTCGTCGACGAGATCCTCTGTACCCTCGTCGACGAGTCCCCTGTATTCATCGACAAGGTCCTGATTAAAATCCTTAGGTTATTACATTCTCCCCCCTTTATAAAAATTTCGTCCTCGAAATTTAGTTATCCATATGTTTCCTCATCTTGTAAGATAAACGGTCTACTTATTTTATTATCTACCCTCACTTATGGTAGAGGAATACCGTGGTTACATTTCAAGTTCTGAGAGATAACATATATAAATTAAAATAAAATTCTCTCAAAACTAAAAGACCATTCATAACTAAACTATTACATGTACCTGCAAAAGAAATACTACATATTTACTTACATTTTCCTCATTATATCTGAACTTCTTGGAACAATTGTTGGTATTTCTGTCTGATCTGTTCGTCGAGCTCCTAAGAAGCCTCTTCTACTATATGATTCCTCCATAGAACCTTTACCAGAGGAATCTTCTTATTATGCAATTCCTGTTCTTTTCTATCTAGGATCTGTACTAGAGCTTCCTTGTATGCTAAAGCATCACTGAGTTCCAATTCTGGATGGCTGATAATATGGGAAGGATCTGGGACGTATTTCCTTAACATAGAAACATGAAATACGTCGTGAATCCTGAATAGAGATGGTGGTAAAACTAGTCGATAGGCAACTGACCCAATCTTCTCAAGTATCTCAAATGGGTCAATGAACCTAGGGCTCAACTTACCCTTCTTTCCAAACCTCATGATTCCCTTCAGTGGTGCTATCTTCAGAAATACATGGTTTCCCACCTCAAATTTCAATTCCCGATGGCGAGTGTCTGTGTAACTTTTCTGCTGACTCTGTGCTGCACTGATTCTATCTCGAATAAGTCAGACTTTATCATATGCCTGTTGTACTATCTCTGGCCCCAAAACTCGCCTCTCACCTAGCTCACTCCAGTATAAAGGAGAGCGGCACCTCCTATCATAAAGCACTTCATAAGGTGACATGCCTATGCTAGCATGATAGCTGTTGTTGTAAGAAAACTCCACTAGCGGCAAATTTTGTGTCCAGCTACCCCCAAAATCCAACACACACGCTCGTAGCATATCCTCAAGCACCTGGATTGTTCTTTCTATCTGACCATCTATTTGAGGATGGAAAGTGGTGCTAAATGCCAACTGAGTCCCCAAAGCCTTCTGCAAACACCCCCAAAACCGCGATGTAAAACACGGATCACGGTCTGAGACTATGGATATCGGCATTCCATGGGGTCCAACAATCTTCTGTATATAACATGTTCATAGGGTAGCTAACCTTAATGGACAGAAAATGAGCCGTTTTTGTCAACCTGTCAACAATCACCCAAATGACATTCTGACCATGCGGCGCCGGCAAAGTCCATGGATACGTGGTCCCACTTCCATTCAGGAATGAAAAGTAGCTGTAACTGTCTTGTCGGCTTCTAGTGCTCAACCTTAACCTGCTAGCACGTCAAGCACTGTTGTACAAATTCTACAATCTCCCTCTTCATGCCACTCCACTAGAAATACTCCCCCATATCCCTATACACTTTTGTACTGTTAAGATGAATAGTGTATAGATATCTGTGAGCCTCTTCTAGAATTATTCTTCTAATGCTATCATCCGCAAGTATGCACAATCTGGTACGAAATCTGAGAGCTCCGTCATCAGAAATGTTAAATTCCTCTCCTTGACCATCCTATATTCTGACTATTAGTTCCGCTAATTCTAGATCATCCCCCTAAGCGGCTTTAATTCTTTCATATAATGTAGGTTATACAACCATACTGGCAATAAACGCCTGAGGATCATCTCCCACTAACTCCACACCTAGCCTTTCCAAGTCCATTAGAATTGGGTGCTAAATTACCTCTACTAACTGTGTTGTATCTTCTGATTTTTGGTTTAGTGCATCAGCCACCACATTTGCTTTACCTGGGTGGTAACTAATGGTATAGTCGTAATCCTTAATGAGTTCTAGTCATCTCCTTTTTTGCATATTCAACTCTTTTTTTTGTAAAGAAATACTTTAGGCTCTTGTGATCAAAAAATATTTCACATTTCTCACCATATAAGTAATGCCTCCAAATCTTTAGTGCATGCACCACTGCAACCAATTGCAGATCATGAGTAGGATAGTTCTTCTCATATTCTTTCAACTGCCTAGAAGCATACGCCACCACCCTACTATGCTGCATCAGTACACAACCAAGCCTTTCAAAGACGCTCGCTGTAAATTACATAACCATCACCTCCTGATGGAATCGTCAGCACTGGTGCAGTGACGAGCCGATGCTTTAATTCCTAAAAACTCTACTCGCATTCTTCATCCCACACAAATCTAGCATTCTTCCTGGTCAAACGTGTGAGAGGTCCTGATAAGGCTGAAAACCCCTCAACGAATCGATGATAAGTACCTACTAGTCCCAAGAAACTTCTGACTTCCTGCACGTTTCTCAGCTTGGCCCAATTCATTACCAAGTCAATCTTGCTGGGATCCACTAAAATACCATCTCCTGAAATCACATGGCCCAAAAACAAAACCTTCTCAAGCTAGAACTCACACTTACTAAACTTGGCATAGAGGCTCTTTCTCCCTGAGCGTCTGCAGCACCTGTCTCAAATGTACCTCATAATCCTCTAAACTCCTCGAGTAAACTAGTATATCATCAATAAAAATCATTACAACTGGTCTATATACTGGTGAAAGATTCTATTCATCAAGTCCATGAACACACCCGGGGTATTTGTCAAATCGAATGGCATAATGAGGAATTCGTAGTGCCCATACCTGGTCCTGAAGGCTGTTTTTGCAACATCCTCTGATTTTACCCTCATTTGATGATAACCTGATCTCAGGTCAATCTTTGATTATACTCGTGTACCCTATAGCTGATCAAACAGATCGTCTACACAAGGCAGAGGATATTTATTTTTAATAGTGACTTTGTTTATTTCCTTGTAATCAATACACATTCTCATAGTATCGTCTTTCTTCTTTACGAATAACACTGGAGCTCCCCACGGTGAAACACTAGGTCGTATAAACCCCTTATTTAGAAAATCTTGCAATTGATCCTTCAATTCTCCCAATTGATTTTTATTAGAATTCACCCCTAGTAATAATGATATAACTTTTAAGTTATAGGGGATTTTCCGTGAAGTGCTTGAGGACCTAAGGTCAGTCTAAGGCTTATCTGAGCATTAAGTCATATCATGCAGAATGTATGCATTTATTACATACCAAAATATAATTAAATGCAATACAACTAAAAACAAAATGTCTTCTTCTTTTGCTCTTCACCCCATTGAATGCACCAGTTGAAGTAAACTTTAAGTCTTCTAGCTTCCATTTCCCTTTTTCCTTATGTGTGTGTTGGATAGTAAACATGTTCAAGCACTTAAAAACAAACATAAGAAATTGGTGTTTTGTCAGCATCAAAACAGGGATTGGACTCAAAAAGTCAACAACCATTCGTGATAAACTCATGAGGTACATAAGTCCAACCTGTGATGCTACCCTCATCAGTGCCCAAACATCTGAATAAATGTAGTCACCCATATGCCCACTGTATATCCCACAAACCAGTGTTATCTAACTCAAATTCTATAGCTACAACTCCACCTACAATTGTGGTACCCAGCAGTGCATAGATATTTTCCGCTAACTTCTATCCCTTCATTACCATCAAGTCGCCTTCACACACCTTCATTATCCCACTTTCAAACTTGTAACTATACCTTTCATAATCTAAAGTGCCCACTGAAATCACATTCTTCTGTAAATCTGGTACATGTCTTACAGCACATAAAGTTCTCACAACACCATCATGCATTTTAATTCTGACATTTCCTATTTCAACTATTTTGCATGAAACATTATTTCCCATTAGAACAGAACTAGAATTTACTGACCTATAGGTGTTGAACCAAATCTATTTGGTGTCATGTGATAAGAACATCACGAATCTAGGATCCAATAATCCATGAGGCTTTATAAACCCAATGATACATATAACATATCACTATCACTACTTCCTATGTCACACCCCGAACCTGCCAAGTGGGGCCCAAGGTGTGATGAGACCATTCACCGTCTCTAATACCATAATACCAATCACACAGCGAAAAATAATGAATAACTACCTCAAATAAAATACCATAGTAATATCTATACATCCCAAAAAATATATATCCATTAACTGCATATTACATCACCAACATTTAAAACATAAATTGTACATATGACTGTTCTTACAACCACCCAAAATTTTCAAAGTTCTCAACCCTATCCCCGAAGTTTTCTATACTCGATCACCTAAAGAACCTGAAAAGTTTAATAAATCGTCGAGGTGAGACACCTCTCAGTAAGGAAGGAATAGACTATAATAGTGTGTAGCAAATGAGTTTCAATATATATATATATATATATAAAATATAGTCGTTTCTTAATCCACCACAACAGAGAATACACATGCATATCCACACACACCTAAATAAATATTTATCGGTGAAAGTTCCTGAGGATAGGGAAAATTACACACCCATACATGTACATTCCTTCTGTTCTGATACTGTTTGTAACCGTACCCTTTAATCTGGGTGTGACTACAACTGATGCTGATAAAGGCACTAACCTTACTCGATAACCCTCGGACGAAGAGTTTTACTTTGCCATAAATATTTATGCAGTTAAGTTCACATACCAGTATACACACACATTCACTTTAATCACCCCACATAATCTGCAAACATATACACCACAGTTCATCCACACAGGATACAATACATTCCATTGATCTCGATACGTGGCCCACCCAAGGCAATTGCATACCTCGCAATACGTGGCCTATATAGGGCTACTGCGTACAACCCAGTATGTGGCCCACATAAGGCTACAACGTACTATCCAGTACGTGGCCCACATAGGGCTATTGCATAATACCTAGTACGTGGCCCACATAGGGCTACTGCGTAACTCTCAATATGTGGCCCACTTAGGGTAACTGCATACCTCTCAGTATGTGGCCCACATATGGCAGTTGCGTACAACCCAGTACATGGCCCACATAGGGCTACCGCGTACTTCACTGTACGTGGCCCATGTAGGGCAGCTACATATTTCACTGTATGTTTAGGTTCACAACAGACAATATTCACCCAAATAGGCAATATTTACAACCAAACATAATTTAAAACCAAACAGTATTCACCACCAAACAGTGTTGACAACCAAGCAGTATTCCCAACTAGACAATATTCACAAGCAAACAGTTTTCACAACCGAACAGTATTTACAACCCATTAATTATGAAAGGTTATTTTCATGCTACATAGTTTTTCCCCAATTATAAATTATATTCAAAAGCATCATTTTGAAAAAAGCCTAAACTGTTTAGAAAATCATACTATAAATATGCGGCTTTTATACTCAAAACTAACCAATTCAAATTTAATAAAAATTGGTATAACTTACTCCCCTTACTTGTTTTTCCAAAAAAGGCCCAAAACAAATGGGAAAGCAAAACCCTAGCTTTTTGCACTCACTAGCAAAACTAATCCGGCAACCCGAGAGAGAAGAGAGAAGTGATCCTGGAGCGAGGGTAGCTTCAGGTGTGTGTAGAAATGAGAGAGAGTCACGTGAGGAATGAGAGAGAGAGTGAGGGAAGTTCGGAGTTGAGAGAGAGAGAGAGAGAGGAAATGATTTTTCCTAAAAAAAATGAGTGAACTTTTATTTATAGGTGAGCTGCCCCACAGGAAATCGTCGATGGTTTTTCTATGCTTAAGGAAACCATCGACGGTTTAACTCTTAAAATCCCCTCAGAAGGCTAAACCATCGACAGTTTTTCTGACCACCCTGAAACCATCGACGAAAAACCTAAACTAGAGAATCCCAAGAGCCTTTTTGTAGGAAACTGTCGACGGTTTTGTTTGGGGTTCCCCAAACTATCAACGATTTTGTCCTATCCTTCACCGTTTTCTTATTTTTCCTCTCCTTTATTTATTTCCCTTTTATTTATTTATTTATTTATTTTTCGGGTTCGAGTTCAGGTTTTTACATTTTACCCCTTTACAAAATTCCATCCTTGAAATTCGTTAGTCAATATACTCTGACATGTAAACATTTGTATCACTTAAAAGCAAATGAATTTATTTGCTTATCTTAAACATAATATGTTACATGCGCCTCTAGTAGTGTCCACCTCAGTGGGGGCAAGTGTGTAGACACGTGCTGGTCCGCCGTGTGGTATCAGGTTATTCCTCCGGTTTTGATCAATAGCGGGTGTATTGCCTAGCGGCTCATGACAATCTCAAGCCATGTGACCCCTACCCTAGCATTCTCCCTAGTGCCTCCGATTACACCTAGCACAGTAGGAGGGTGTTGAGTCACCCTGATAGCCTTAATCACTCCTAACTAGCCTATGACCCCCAATATCTCTGTATCCCCTCTCAGAGACCTGTCTAAAATCTACATAGGAACCTGGAGACATGGGTCTCTTCCTCCGCTTTGACACATCTGCACTTCTCTACAGACTCAACTCTGCTACGGTGGCTTTATCCACCAGTTTTGAGAAGTCATGTATCTGCAAACATGCCACATGCTCGTGGATTCTTTGTTTCAGCCATCTTTTAAACCTCCTCTCCTTTTGGTATTCATCAAAAACCATAAAGGGAGTGAAGCGAGAAAGCCCCAAAAACCTAGCAGCGTACTGCTGGATGGTAAGGTGCCCCTGAGTCAGGTTGAAAAATTCCTTCGCCTTTGCATTTCTGGTGGTGGCGGGGAAATACTGGTGGTAGAAGACCTCCTTGAAACATCCCCAGATCGTAATCGTGGGTATTTCCTGTTGCTCTTCCAGCAGCTTCACCGCTTGCCACCATCGCTTGGCCTCTCTTGTTAGCTTGAAAGTGGCGAAAAGAACCTTTTGTTTCTAAGTGCAATCCAGCACTGTCAGCATTTTCTCCATCTCATGCACCCATGTCTTAGCCATGATTGGGTAAGTGCCACCCAAAAAATCAGAAGGTTTCAGGCGGGTGAATTGATCAATCAGACAACCCTGATTCACAGGTGGGTAGCTCAATCCCTTGGGATTCGGCCTAATCTCTTCCCTAACCTATCGAGCTAAACCTTGCAACAATTTGGATGTTTCAATATCATCCCAGTTGGAAGGTCTTAACTCATTTCCCCCCTTTAGCATCAACATCTTTACCTCTGGAATCCATTTTGTAGATAGGACAAAGGCAAATTTAGAATTTCCACATCTTACTACAACTGGCACAATTATAAAACAAAGAAACCAATTTAATATTCAAATCCTCAATTAACGTCGAACACCCAATTAACCTTAATCATCTTAACCTTCGAGTTCTAGTTCCAAGTTTCAGTCTCTCTGTTTGGAAACATCACCCCCCGAGCAAATTACCGTGGTTTTCAAAAACCGTCGACTGGTTCAGAACATCACAGAAGTCCATCAAGGGATTTCTGCCTCCAAGCTATGAAAAAAAAACTCAAATTCCTATCAATACCTTAATATATCCATTTATACCCTCATCCTAACTTGAACCTCTACTCTTGTATTAATCCATCCTAGAGTCTGCATAATTGATAACGTAAAGCTCTGATACCACTTTGTCATGCCCCGAACCCGTCAGGTGAGGCTTGGGGTGTGATGAGACCATTCACCATATCTTATACCATAATACCAATCAAGTAGCGGAAAATAATAAATAACTACCTCAAATAAAAACTAGAGAAATATCTATACATCCCAAAATATATATATATATATATATATATATATATATATATATATATATATCCATTAACTCCATATTACATCACCAACATTTAAAACATAAACTGTACATATGACTGCTTGTGCAACCAACCAAAATTTCCAAAGTTCTCAACCCTGCCCCTGGAGCTTTCTAAGCTCGATCACCTGAAGGACTTGAAAAGTTTAATAAATCGCTGGGGTGAGACACCTTTCAGTAAGGAAAGAATAAACTATAACAGTATGTAGCAGATGAGTTTCAATATATATATAGTCGTTTCTTAATCCACAACAACAGAGAATACACATGCATATCCACACATACATACATAAATATTTACCGGCGAAAGTTCCCGAGGATAGGGAAGATTACACGCCCATACATGTACCTTCCCTTTGCTCTGATACCATTTGTAACTGTACCCTTTAATCTTGGTGTGGTTACAACTGATGATGATCAAGGCACTCACCTTACTCGATAAACCCTTGGACGGAGAGTTTTACTTTGCCTTAAATATTTACACAGTTAAGTTCACATACCAGTATACACACACATTCACTTCAATCATCCCACATAGTCTGCAAACATATACACCACAGTTCATCCACACAGGATACAATACATTCCATTGATCTCGGTACGTGGCCTACTTGGGGCAACTGCATACCTTGCAGTATGTGGCCCACATAGGGCTACTGCGTACAACCCAATATGTGGCCCACATAGGGCTACTGCGTACTATCCAGTACATGGCCCACATAGGGCCATTGCATAACACCCAGTACATGGCCCACATAGGGCCACTGCATAACACCCAGTACATGGCCCACATAAGGCTACTACGTAACTCTCAATACGTGGCCCACTTAGGGCAACTGCGAACCTATCAGTACGTGGCCCACATAGGGCAGCTGCGTACTACCCAATACGTGGCCTATATAGGGCTACTGCGTACTTCACTGTACGTGGCCCACGTACGGTAGCTACATATTTCATGTACATTTAGGTTCACAACAGACAGTATTCACCCAAACAGACATTATTTACAACCAAGCAGAATTTACAACCAAACAATATTCACCACCAAACAGTGTTCATAGTCAAGCAGTATTCCCAACTAGACAATATTCACAAGCAAACAGTATTCACAACTAAACGGTATTTACAACCCGTTAGTTATGAAAGGCTATTCTCATGCCACATAGTTTTTTCCTAATTATAAATTATATTTAAAATCATCATTTTGAAAAATGCCTAAACCGTTCAGAAAATCATACTATAAATATATGGCTTTTATACTCGAAACTAACCGGTTCAAAATTAATAAAAACTGGTATAACTTAGTGCCCTTACTTTTTTTTTTTTTTTTTCGAAAATAGCCCAAAACGAATGGGAAAGTGAAACCTTAACTTTTTGCACTCGCCGCTGAAACTGATCTAGCAACTCGAGAGAGAAGAGAGAGGTGATCGAGGAGCGAGGGTAGCTTCGGGTGCATGTAGAAATGAGATAGAGTTGCATGAGGGATGAGAGAGAGAGAGAGAGAGAGAGAGAGAGAGAGAGAGAGAGAGAGAGAGAGAGAGAGAGAGAGAGAAGTTTGGAGCTGAGAGAGAGAGGAAATGATTTTTTCCTAAAAAAATGAGTGAACTTCTATTTATAGGTGAGTTGCTCCACAGGAAACCGTCGACATTTTTTCTGTGCTTGACAAACTGTTGACGGTTAAAATGCCCTTAGAAGACTAAACCGTCGTCTATTTTTCTAGCCACCCTGAAACCATCAACGGAAAACCTGAGCTAGAGAGTCTCGAGAGCCTTTTTGGAGGAAACCATCGATGGTTTGTCCTTTCCTTCACTGTTTTCTTATTTTTCATCTCTTTTATTTATTTCCATTTTCTTTTATTATTTTTTTATTTTCCGGGTTCGAGTTATTACATCCTAAGTCTTCTTCTACCACTACATTTACAAATTTTGACGAACCCTTTTGATTTTCACCATTCCCCTTCTTCCACTCCGAACACTTTGATTTTATGTGCCCAATTTTCTCGCACTTAAAAAACCTTATATCCTTCTTCTTCCCAAACTAAAACCAAGATTTATTACCACTCAATCCATTCCAGAGCTTGCTTCTCCCACGTCCTGGTTACCCTTTACCACAAGCCCTTCCCCATGTGAAATATCATCGCTAGCCATCTTTCTTTGATAAAAACCCAACAGTGTGCTTGTTACCTATTCCAAATTCAAGGTTTCTTTGCCCCATGTTAAAGTAGCAACTAAATTTTCATCCATGTGAGACATAGGTGGGGAATTCAATAGCATTAGTGCCTTGTCTTCTTCCTTGAACTTCACATCAACCTGCATCAAATCACTTACAATTTAATTGAATGCATTGATGTGTTGGTTCAAATCCGAACCTTCCACCATCTTAAGCCAATACAACTTTTTCTTAAGAAATAATTTATTTGTAAGAGACTTAGACATGTACCGACTTTCAAGTTTCCACCTAACAGCCGCAGGAGAATCTTATTCCATGACGTGATACAACATGTCATTAGCCAAGAATAATCTAATAGTCGCCACAACCTTCACTTTCAATTCATTCTAACTTGTTTCATCCATACTTTCTGGTTAAACTTCATATAAAGCCTTCACAATACCTTCTTGCACTAAGAGATTCTTAACCCTTTTGCAGAAGAAGTTCCAGAAGCTATTACAACAATGCTCAGATACCAATTTGTTATGAAAAACGAATGCCCAGCGGAATAAATTGATCTTACAACCCAGCACTCAATGGTGAAATATGCAAAACAACAATCATGCAGATTATAATGAAAACAATAACAATGACACAAATAATTACGTGGTTCAGCGATACCTACATCCACGGAAGCAATCGGTAATGTGATTTTCACTATCTTGTGGCCAAAGACTTGAACATCCAGAGTTACAACATATGCAATGTATATATAACCCTCTAAGAGGTTTTCCCCCTAGAACCCAACCTATTTAACGTCCCAAAATTCAAAATTCGAAAACTAGAGCTGGGAACCCGAGCCAAACCGTTGAAGGTTTCAAACATACCGCTGACAGTTTAATACCGAGAGCAAACAGTCGAAGTAACTAGCTCAGAACCGTCGACTGTTTCACTACACCTGGGAAAACCGTCGATGGTTATAGGGAAACCATTGACAGTTTGATCCTACAAACTAGCTTCTTGTTTTCTACCATGTTTTCTCATTGTACATGCATTTGACTCAATATATAAGTCACATATCACAACACCTTTAATTATCTATAATTATGTAATTGCATTCATAAATAACCTGATCATATGTTAATTACATAATTACGTAATTTATTTTCAATGAGAGGTGCAGTCAATAATGTAATACATGCATCGATAATTATGTAAAAAAATAAACCAAACTAATTATATATATATATATATATATATATATATATATATATCAATTCAACAAATAGCCAAAACCAAACCAAATTACATATATACATAATTATGTAACGTACACATTCGAACCCAATTATCCATAATTACATAGTTATGAACATAGAAATCCAATTTTATTATTAATTTCATAATTGTAGTTAAATTTAAATTAAGGATGTAGTCAATACCATATTTTAGTTAAATGGTTGATAAACCATGACATCGAATTCAAGTGTTAACTAAGGCATTATGTTTTTTAGGTAAAAAGATACTATGGTAAATTTAATATTTGTATAACCCCCAGTCTTTTATTTTTTATTTCATTTAATAAAAATTAATTAATTCAATTAGTGTTTTATATTTTTCAACCAAATATTGCAATGAAATTACACATTTCATCAACTCTTGCAACGATTGATCAATCAAATTCTAACTTCTTTTTTATTACTCTTAATTTTATTTTGGAAACCAAACAAGCCAGGTACATATTTAGATATATATTAATTTATCAATATTTAATTTGATGTAACACATTAAATTGTTTTAATGCTCCCAATCTATTTTCTTGAATAACATTTTTGTGTGATGCATTAACTTGCACTCATTTAAGAATACCCTTATTTTAATGCAGGTTGCCATGCCTTTTTTTTTGTGGGGAGAGGCCTTGTCTATTGGCTTTAAATGGTGTTTGGTGGGTGGCTATTCTCTTTTTTACTTTTGTCTAGCTTTGACTTTGCCACATTATCCTTTCAACAACAAAAAAAAAAAAAGCAAAAATAAAAATTCCAATTCAATTGCTTTTTGGAGTGTTTTATAATACTTTAATTATGACATATCTTTCTATGATCAATTTATGTACAAGGACATGATTATTTTCATAAACAATTTAGAGGATCAGAAGGAATGATAAGTTGAATTTTTATTTTTTTTTTTTCATCCTATGCTCCTTTCTATCCTTTTCAATATTCAAACTAAACCTCCAACATAAAAGTTTAAAATTATAATAATAACTGAAATGTGTTCCTGGAATGATAAGTTGATTTAATTAACATTTAAGACTAACGCTCTAAAGAGAGACACTACCACTCATTAAAGGTTTCTTGCGGCAAGAGAATCCTTGTGATCAATATTAGATTCCCATGAGAAATGCGAGGACAGGTAATAATCTTAATTTAAAGGACAATTAGTTTGATTTGGTTATCATGCAGGACTTAGTAAGTACTGTTTGTGTGATTAATGTGTAGAAGGAGCTAGTACATTCTCCTCGCATGATCATAATCCACAACCTGGCTTTGATTGCACAGACCATTACTATAAGTTTCTTGGACCTATGTTTTGCTTAAAGACCAATCAACCCTAAGTCAAATAAAGTGTTAGTAACAAATCAGTGCAACCTAAACACAATACCTCCCACAAAATCATTTTTGGATTGACATCCCCATCAAAGCATCGTATTCCTAGTCTGCACATACTGACAACTCAAAATATCTTTGAAGAAGACGTCTTTTATTGTAAATTATTTCAAAACAAAACATATCTAATTATGTACCTTGCTATTATATGATCTTTTAGGACTAATCACATGCCAATCACAAATTTTAGTTATGATCTTTGGTCATAGATCTATTCAAATTTTTTTTTGGAGATATAATTGTTGGTTATAATATTCTTCAATTATTGTCACAAAAAATTAAGAAATTTGTCACAATCTACATCTCGAATCACTAGTGTGATCTAAAAATTTTAATACATGTGTCTAAGGAAACAAAAAGAGCTTCTCCTACCACTCACGGGTGAGAACCTATGTTATTGTTGCCGTGTTTCTCCTTCTTTCTTAAATCTTTAAGCAAACATAAAGAGCTTCACCTAACACTTATTGGTGGAAACTCATGTTGTTGTTGTTGTTGTTTTAATTTTTCTTTTATTTTTTGAATAGGTCAAGGAAAGCATGGTTGAAGTTGCACTAATGCAATTGTGAATTGGGCCTCCTAGAATGAGAAAATTTCCTTTCAAAACATATTATCATGCATGCATAAGTTTTGTGAATTTTTAAATATATTTTGGTTCAAATTCTAATATTTACAATGTTTTGTAATTCTTTTTAGAGATTTTGAGATGTTTAATCAATTAACTTAAAATTTTAAAGTTGCATAAAATAATCTTATGTAAAGAGGCAAACAGGTATGTAAAATTGAAATTCTCAAAGGCACATAAAATGATTTTCTCTTTACAAGGAAATTTATCCCCTTTAGAAAATACGAAAACAAGTTCTACAATGAATCAAGAAACTATGGAACTTAAAATGTGGTTAATTATTTGCAAACTGCATATCTGAAAACAATTTAAATACTCTACTATCTTTTGAAGGAAATACATATGGCCACTATATGAATTTCCACAAAGTAATTTGAGGATAAAAAAATTAAATAGAGACATAGTGCAAAAAGAGTGGAAAGGAGAAGATGAATTTCTGATTTGCTTGTACGTATTTAAATAGACAAAAAAAAAAAAAAAAACTTTTTATAAAATGGTTCTTTCTTCACAACTTTGAATCTAGTAGTTATTTTCTATAGAGTTATGTCATTGCAAGTTCAAAATTTGAACTTCATTTGCAACTGTAAACCGCCATGCATAATTCAAGATGATTTATAGTAAAATAGATAATCTAGATCACTAGGTGACGCATAACAAAATAGATGACTCAAATTATATAAAGGAACCTCCTATTACTAATACTATGACCCAAAATAATATAGGTATTATAGCTTAGCATGCTTCACTAAAGTGACACAATGCACTGCTATCATCCCTACATCCTATTACCCATGCTACATGAGCAGGATAAGTGTGTGTTACAAGTTATAAGAGCCTAATGAGCTATGAATGCATGGATAGGGCCATAATTTATAAGTGAGACAAACACTTGCAAACACTTCTTGTAGTAGCCCAGACAATTATAGGAATTAAATAATAAAGAAATGAGAAGAAAAAGGAAATTTTAAAGGGAACGCAACAGGACCTCGTTGACGAAGAGTCTTCTTGGGCTCGTCGACGTGAACGCGTGTCTCATCGATGAGAGTTTACCGAGAGGCTATTTTCGAAGTCTACGAGGGTAATGAGTTCGTCGACGATCTCCCTTCGTGGACTCGTCAACGAGGTGACGTGACCCATCGACGAGGCCATGTGGCAAGAGGTCTATAAATAGCTGAAAATGACGTTTCAACGAGAAATTTTATTTTATCTCTATTTTTCTCTCTCTCTTGTTCAATTTCTCTCCTCTTCTCTTTAGATTTCTCGCCCCATTACTCCTCGGTTCGACGATCGAAAGCTGCCACGTTGATCCTGGGGAGTTTCTTTACAAGTATATTGGAACAAATTGTTGATTGGGGCAACTTGGGCACTATCCCAAAATTAGGGTAAGTAGATTATTTAGCTATTTTCAGTATTAGCAGGCTTATTTGAGTCCAGATTTTGTATTATATTAGAATCTACTAGAGTTTTGTGGAATAAAACTAGGGTATTATATTTTTAGGGATAAGGTGTTTTGGGATCCTGTAAGCATAGTTTGAGGACCCCAGTGGATATTTTTCCAGGAGCCCAGGTATATTAAGTTTAAGAAATTGTGAATAGGCAGGTTTAGGAAATATGAATGAGATAATTTTATGGGGAAATTCAGTGATTTACTGAGAAATTTGTGTAACTGTATTATTGCAGAATTTTGATATTGGTACACCGAGGGCGTGAGGGTAGAATTGGAGGCGAGCCTCCTAGTCAGTTAGGTAAAGTAAATATGCTATTCTAGGAATGTTAGAATATTTATTAATAAATGATATGTTTTCCAGATTAGTATTTAGTTCAGAAATTATTTGTATATTAAAAATACAGTAGCAGTATATGAGATATTTATTTATGTAGCTATGTGGCATAAGACAATATTAGATCAATATATGAAATATACAGTTTCCAGATTATTATGTTTTATGGTATCTAAGCATAAATATGTTTATGAGACCTTATCAGAACAGTATAGAAACAATACAATTTTCAAATTGGTATGATTTATATTACTATGCAGAGATATGTTTTATCATATTTTACAAGAGTATGAATTACAATGTTTATACAAATAGATATTTTACAGCATATGTAGATTACCATGATTTTCCAAAATACTAAAACCATAACACTATGTTATTACAGTTTATACAACTCAGATAATACAATATTTTCATATCAGTTTTCGGTGTTATGGCTATTTTCCATAACACTATGGTATTACAATTTACACAGTACAGATATTACAGTATATTCAGGATTAGCTTTCAGTGTTATGGTTATTTTGGCATCATGATGAAACAATAAGATAATTATGTATATCAGTACTATATAGTATCAGACCCTGATGAATCAGTTTAGTAAATATTCAGTTATCAGAGCATGTTATCATTGCTATTACAAGATCAGAGTGCAACCACACATCTTAGATAGTGTGTGGAAGGTTTCCGTTAACCGTGCCTAGAGGGATTGCAGACTCCCCAGAAAACTGGGTTGAGGTAGCCAGTTTAACGAGGTAGTTACTAATTCCGTGCCTAGGAGAGGTTGCAGTTTGGACGGGCTAAGAATTGGTAGAGTTATAGTCGACTTACCTGGTAGGCTAACCAGGATTAAGTCCTGCCTACGGGCCGCACAACTCTGTCATGAGAGATTAAATCATGACATATAGTTTTTCAGGGTAAACATCTCAATTATGTATACGTATACAGATTTACAGAATATCAACAGATATAGTATGATACTAGAAGTATGAAAAAATAGAAAACTCAGATAATACAGTTATACCTTACACTATGATAGATGCAAGTTATATTGTATATTGTTTTACCAACTTTTACAATTTCAGATATCATCAGTATAGTATTTATGAAACTCAATTGTCACACACTAGTAATAGCATATTTCCTCTTACTGAGTGTTCTCATCCCAGTGATTTAATATTTTTCAAGTGATCCAGTTAGGCAAGCGGATCAGGCTCGCAGATAGAGAAGGTGAGTACACAACCCTATTTGCTGGGTAAGTGTATACAGGAGATAGTATTTTTTTGAGTAGATGATATTGGGGTGTAGTGTATATATGTGTGTAGGGTTGGGATGAGTTACTGAAATTTTGATATTGTTTATATGGATGAATAGTTTTATGTTTTTCCACTGCATGGGTGTGTGATATAATCAGGTTTCCTCAGTGCTCACTTAGGGCCTGAGAGGTTATAGCAGATTATACAAGAGTATCATAATGTTATGTTTTGAAGTTTATTTTATATAAAAAAAAAATGGTATAGATTTTTCGGGTCGTTACAGTTTGGTATCAGAGCTTAGGTTGTTAGGTTCTGCAGACTCTAGAGTACAGCGAAAAACATTACCAAAATGTAGGAATGGAATTTTAAGAAAAGTGGAATAGGATATTAGTGAGTTGATGTTGGAGAATTAGGATGAGAATTTAGGGTTCTGTTCTGCGATTTGGAGGTAGAATTTTGGGGTGATTTCTTTGATTTTCCTGGTGTGACGATTTCAAGAAAACCATAGTAAACTATCATCGATTTCTATTTTCATATGGTAGGACTAGACCTTAAATTAGTGATAGGAAGTGTGGGGTATTTTAGATAGAATAGTATTATAAGGTTTGGATTCGCAGGATAATTCGATGTTATTGTAGGATGGATCCAAGAGGTAGTAGCGCCCATGCTAATGGCGACGATGGAGGAGGGCCTTTTGGTGCAGGAGGCAGGGACTCAGATGCCGTTTTACACAGCGTAGCTCAGTAGGTCATGGCTGAGATTGCCCGGAGCTCCAAGGAGCAAGGAGGTCCATCTATAGTTTAGGGATGCATGATAGAAAAGTTCACAAAAATGAATCCTCCAGCATTTTTAGGAGGAGCTGATCCTGTAGCTACTGAGAACTGGATGCAAGATATCAAGAAAATACTTACAGTGCTTTAGTGCACCGATGAGCAGCGGGTTCTTTATGCATCATATAAGCTGACAGGCAAGACTGAGAGATGGTGGGTAGCTACGAAGTTGTTGGAGGAACAAAGGCCTACGTCCGTAGATATAACTTGGAGCAGATTTAGGGAGATATTTTTTTATAGATATTTTCCCACCATAATCAGAGAGATTAAAGTATAGGAATTTTTGAGCCAGTCCTAGGAATCAATGACGGTCCAGCAGTACGTGGCGAGATTCATTGAGTTGTTGCGCTTCTGCCCTTATATTGTTCTAGATGAAGCTAAGAAGGCTAGGATGTTCAAGAGGAATTTGAGGCGAGATATATACATACAGGTGGCAGTATTAAAGATACAAGATTTTTTTGAGCTGGTTGACGGAGCCATGGTAGTAGAGGAGAGTGCACAGGAAGATGTAGGAGGATCGAGCCAGAGGAAGAGGCCCATGCCTCTGGATTTTCAGGCTGGGTCTAATTGGAGTCCATGGAGAGGAGGCGGTATTGGTGGGGGTCAGAGGAAGATGACAAGACACAGTGGATATCAGGGAGGACAGATTTATCTACCTACCCCAAGTGTGGACGGAGACATCCAGGCAAGTGCTGGTTAGGTGAGAATGTTTGTTACCGATGTGGACGACCTGGTTATATGGCTCGATCATGTCAGGGACCATTGATCTATGCACCAGCTCCCAGACTGGGTTGAGGTGGATGACATCAAGCGCCTCATGGAGGGTAGCAGAGGAACACTACACCGACGAGAGTCTATGTATTGATGCCGAGAGACGCTGAGACTGTTGGAGACATTGTCACATGTATACTTACTGTTTTTCCATATAAAGTTGTTATTTTGTTTGACACCGGTGCCACCCATTCTTTTGTATCGTCGGGGTATGTTAAAGTGGCTAGGATAGGAGCACAATTGTTAGATATTGAGTTGTTGGTATTCACGCCGAGTGGATCTATTGTGAGGTGTAGGAGGGTACTTAGGAATTTTTCAGTGGCCATTCAGGGGAAAGTGCTAATGATACTAAATATATAGGGATTTGATGTAATATTGGGTATAGATTGGATGGCAACTAATCACGCCAGCATATATTGCTATAAAAAGAAGTGATTTTCAAACCCCCAAGTGAACAAGAATATAGATTTGTGGGTTCACGAGTGCGCAACTTGCCACAACTTGTGTCGACTATTCAGGTGAGGAGAATGAATTAGGGTGGATGCCAGGGATATGTAGCTTACATAAAAGAGCTGCCAAAGGAAGAACTGAAAAAAGCCAACATTCCAATGGTTAGAAAATTTCCAGATGTCTTTCCAAAAGATTTACCTGGCTTACCACTAGACCGAGAGATTGAATTTACAATGGATCTACTACCAAGGTCGGCACTGGTGTCTAAAGGTCCATACTGTATGACTCCAACCAAATTGAAGGAATTGAAAGATCAGTTGCAAGAATTTTTGGATAAAGGGTTTATCAGACCTAGCATGTTGCCTTGGGGAGCACCAGTCTTGTTCATGAAAAAGAAAGATAAGACCATAAGGATGTGTATAAATTATAGGGAGATAAACAAATTAATAGTCAAGAATAAATATCCTCTTCCCAAGATTGATGACTTATTTGATTAGCTCCAGGGGACCCAGGTCTACTCTAAAATTGACCTTAGGTCAGGTTATCACCAGGTGAAAGTCAAGGCAAAGAATGTATCAAAGATAGCATTCCGAACCAGATATGGGCACTACGAGTTCCTCGTAATGCCATTCAGGTTGACTAATGTACCAACAGTATTTATGGATCTTATGAATTGGGTGTTCCATCAATACCTAGACCAGTCCATTGTGGTTTTTATAAATGATATACTGGTCTACTCGAGGAGTTTTGAGGAGCACGAGCATCATTTGATGCTGGTATTGCAGGTATTAAGAGAAAAGAAGCTTTACGCGAAGTTGAAGAAATGTAAATTCTAGTTGAGGTAGGTTACTTTCCTCGGGCATGTGATCTCTAGGGACGGTATATCAGTTGACCCGAGTAAGATTTAGGCAGTAATGAGTTGGGTAAGGCCAAGAATGTTCAAGAAGTCAGAAGCTTACTAGGTCTGGCAGGGTACTACCGGCGTTTCGTGGATGGCTTCTTCAAATTATCAGGTCCACTGACATGACTCACAAGAAAGAACGTGAAATTTGATTGGACCGATGAATGTGAACAGAGCTTCTAGGAGTTAAAGTGGTGGTTGGTCTCTGCATCGATACTGTCTATTCCATTAAGGGAGGATGGATTTGTGATATACAGTGATTCATCTTTGAAGGGAATCGTATGTGTGTTAATGCAATATGGAAGAGTCATTGCCTACGCATCTAGACAACTTAAAGAATATGAAAAGAATTTCCTTGTACATGACCTAGAGTTAGTAGCAGTGGTGTATGCTTTGAAGATCTGGAGGCACTATCTTTATGGTGAGAAATGCTATTTTCACTGATCATAAAAGCTTAAAGTATTTCTTCACCCAAAAATATTTGAATATGCGACAAAGAAGATGGTTAGAGCTTATCAAAGACTATGATTGTACTATCAGCTACCACCTAGGGAAAGCAAATGTGGTGGCTGATGCACTGAGCATGAAAATAGTAGGAGTAGCGGTGTCAACAGTGGAGATTCAACACCTTATCCAGATGGATTTGGAGAGGTTAGGCATGGAGCTGATAGAGGGTGATTAGCAGGCATTTATTGCCATCCTGCTGTTATAACCTACATTACAAGAAAGGATTAAAGCCGCCTAGAGAACTGATCCAGAACTAGCAGAATAGATAGAGAAAGTGCAAGACGGGCAAGAAGAAGAGTTTAGTATATCAAATGATGAAGCCCTGCGGTTTCCTACCAGATTATGTGTTCCTGTAGATGCTCAGATCATGAGAGTTATCTTGGAGGAGGCACACAAATCCTTATACATTGTGCATCCAGGTAACCCTAAAATGTATCGGGATTTACGGGAATCCTTCCAATGGAGCGGCATAAAGAAGGAGATTGTTGAATTCGTAAAGCAGTGCTTGACATACCAGCAGATAAAGGCTGAGCGCTAGAGACCCACGGGGCAATTGCATCAACTCTACATCTCTAAGTGGAAATGGGATCATGTCTCTATGGATTTTGTAACAGGGCTACCGCCAGCGTGATAGGGACAAAATGCTATTTGGGTGGTCGTAGATCAATTAACGAAGACCACTCACTTCATATCTATCAAAGTCAACTATTCTATGGACAGACTAGTAGAGTTATACATTCAGGAGATAGTGCGCTCATATGGTGTGCCAATATTTATAGTCTCAGATCGAGGCCCCCGATTTACTTCACGGTTTTGGAGGAGCTTTCATGAGGCTATAGGGTCACAATAGCATTCAAAACCGCTTTTCATCCTATGATATATGGGCACACAGAGAGGACAATACAAAAACTTGAGGATATGCTACGTGCATTTGTATTGGATTTCACAGGTAGTTGGACTCAGTATTTGTCGCTGGTCAAGTTTGCGTACAATAACAATTATCAGGCCAACATTGGGATGGCACCGTACGAGGTTTTATATGGTAGGAGGTGTCGTTCTCCATTATACTGGGATGAAGTGGGAGAAAGGCAAATATTGGGACCAGAGTTGGTGCAGTAGGCGTACAATAAAGTTTGGCTTATTAAAGGTAAAATTAGTGCAGTTCAGAGTTGGCAAAAAAGTTACGCAGATACTCACCAACGGGAGTTAGAGTTTGACGTAGGAGATCGAGTATTTTTGAAGATAGCTCCACTGAGAGAAGTTATGAGATTTGGGAAGAAGGGTAAGCTGAGCCCTAGGTACATTGGCCCATTTGAGATATTTGAAAGAGTGAGGTCAGTTGCCTGCAAGCTAGCTTTACTACCAGCTCTATCAAGAATATACATCGTATTTCATGTTTTCATGTTAAGGAAATACGTCCCAACCCATCTCACGTGATCAGTTATGTAGAGATAGAGCTTAGAGATTCACTGGCATATGAGGAAGCACCAGTGCAGATCTTAGATAGGAAGGAACAGGAATTGCATACTAAGAAAATTCAGTTAGTAAAAGTCCTATGGAGGAATTATGCCATAGAGGAAGTTTCTTGGGAGCTTGAGGAGGAAATCAAACAGAAATACCCGCACCTATTTAGTGGGGTACAGTAAGAATTAGTATTGTTCAGATAACAACAGTTTTATTTTATTCAGTATAAAGTGATGAATGTATAGTTGTATTTTAGGTTATAGGGTAGTTAGTGTTTTTATTTTGGGAGAATATTTTTTCCTTTTTTGGGTATAATTGTAATCTCCCAGAATAGCTTATGTAACCATAATATTCCTCCACCATAAGTGAGGGTAATTAATAAAATAAGTAGTCTATTTTCCTTAATGGATGGTGTTCAATATAGATAGCGAATTTCAAGGAAGAAATTTTATAAGAAGGGGAGAATATAGTAACCCCAACAATTATGGGAATTAAATAATAAAGAAATGAGAGGAAAGAGGAAATTTTAAAGGGAACGCAGCAGGGCCTTGTCGACATGGATGCATGTCTCATCGACAATAGTTTACTGAGGGGCTGTTTTCGAGGTCTAAAGTTCGTCGACAAAGGTAATGAGTCCGTCGACGATCTCCCTTCGTGGACTTGT
This sequence comes from Malania oleifera, assembly GCF_029873635.1. NCBI lineage: Eukaryota > Viridiplantae > Streptophyta > Magnoliopsida > Santalales > Ximeniaceae > Malania > Malania oleifera. The sequence continues at coordinate 25,061,000 of NC_080423.1, forward strand.
CGACGAGGTGACATGGCTCGTTTCAATGAGAAATTTTATTTTCTCTCTCTCCTGCTTGGTTTTTCTCGTCTTCTCTCTAGATTTCTCACCCTGTTACTCCTCGGTTCGACAATCAGAAGCCACCACGTTGATCCTTGGGACTTTCTTTACAAGTCTGTTGGAATAGATTGTTGATTGGGGCAACTTGGGCGTTATCCCAAAATCAAGATAAGTAGATTATTTAGGTATTTTCAATATTGGCAGGCTTATTTGAGTCCAAATTTTGTATTATATTAGAATCTCTTGAAGTTTTATGGAATAAAACTAGGGTATTATATTTTCAAGGATAGGGTATTTTGGGACCCTGCAAGCATGGTTTGAGGACCCTAGTGGATATTTTTCAAGGAGCCCAGGTATATTAAGTTTAAGAATTTGTGAATAGGCAGGTTCAGGAAATATGAGTGAGATAATTTTTTGGGGAAATTCAGTGATTTACTGAGCAATTTTTATAAATGTATTATTACAAGATTTTGAGATTGGTAAGCTGAGGGCGTGAGGGTAGAATTTGAGGTGAGCCTCCTAGTCAGTTAGGTAAGGGAAATACGCTATGCTAGGAATGTTAGAATATTTATTAATAAATGATATGTTTTCTAGATTAGTATTCAGTTCAAAAATTATTTGTATATTAGAAAATACAGTAGCAATATATGAGATATTTATTTATGTAGTTGTGTGGCATGAGACAGTATTAGATCAATATATGAAATATATAGTTTCTAAATTATTATGTTTTATGGTATCTAAACAGAAATATGTTTATGAGACCTTATCAGAACAATACGGAAACAATACAGTTTTCATATTGGTATGATTTATATTACTATGCAGAGATATGTTTTATTATATTTTACAAGAGTATGAATTACAGTGTTTATACAGATATATATTTTACAACATATGTAGATAACCATGATTTTCCAAAATACTAAAACCATAACACTATGTTATTACAGTTTATACAACTCAGATAATACAGTATTTTCATATCAGTTTCTGGTGTTATGGTTATTTTCCATAACACTATGGTATTACAATTTACACAGTACATATATTACAACATATTCAGCATTAGTTTTCAGTGTTGTGGTTATTTTGGAATCATGATGAAACAGCAAGATAATTATGTATATCAGTACTATATAATATCAGACCTTGATGAATCAGTTCAGTGAATATTCAGTTATCAGAGCATGGTACCATTGCAATTACAATATCAGAGTGCAACCACACATCTTAGATAGTGTGTGGAAGGTTTCCGTCAACTGTGCCTAGAGGGATTGTAGACTCTCTAGAAGACTAGGTTGAGGTGGCCGGTTTGACGAGGTAGTTACCAATTTTGTGCCTAGGAGAGGTTGCAGTTTGGCTGGGTTGAGGATTGGTAGAGTTACAGTTGACTAACCTGGTAGGCCAACCAGGATTAAGTCCTGTGTACGGGCCGCACAACCCTATCATGAGGGATTGAATCATGATGTACAGTTTTCTAGGGTAAACATCTCAGTCATGTATATGTATACATATTTACAGAATATCAACAGATATAGTATGATGCTAGAAGTATGAAAAAGTAGAAAACTTAGATAATATAGTTATGCCTTACACTATGATAGATGCAAGTTATATTGTATATTGTTTTACCAACTTTTACAGTTTTAGATATTGTCATTATAGTATTTATGAAACTCAGTTGCCACACACTAGTAATAGCATATTTCCTTTTACCGAGTGTTGTCTCATCTCAGTGATTTAATATTTTTCAAGTGATCCAGTTAGGCTCACAAATCAGGCTTGAAGATAGAGAAGGCAAGTACACTACCCTATTTGTTGGGTAAGTGTATACAGGAGATAGTAGTTTTGAGTAGATGATATTGAGGTGATGTGTATATATATGTGTATGGTTGGGTTGAGTTACTGAAATTCTGGTATTGTTTATATGGATGAATAGTTTTATGTTTTTTCGCTGCATAGGTGTGTGATATAATCAGGTTTCCTCAGCGCTCACTTGGGACCTGAGAGGTTATACCAGATTATACCGGAGCATCATAATGTTATGTTTTGCAGTTTATTTTATAAAAAAAAAAATGGTATAGATTTTTCGGATCGTTACACATCTTCATTTTCCAAATTTTCTAACATGGGATATCTTTCAATATCACTTAAAACTTTTTTGTGTGTTGTGTGGTTTTGAAAACTCCATGAGTTCAATGTGTTTGAATATCATCCAATGTTCCCCCACTAATTTTCAAATGCATGGAAAGGAATTTTGTTAAGGGTTAAGAAATTTATACATAAAATTTAATAGTTTCTTCGACTTGAACCACTACTTGGCAAAACCAAATCAAGTTAATCAAGTTCATTTGGTAGACGCATATATCTTTGAACCAATAAATTATATGATTAATTAGAAATAGCTTCTCACATTTTTTTTTCATATCTTTTTTAGATATTGAAATTAGGATAGCTTCCCAAGAGTGGGGTGAATTGGGATTTTAAAAACTTTCTTTTAATTCCTTTTAAGAATACTTAACTTCTTTTATTGTTTAACTAATTCTTTGACTTGTTTGTTTAATTTGTTAAACACACAATAACTTGGTTTCTTTTATACAATCAACAACACAACTAATTAAACATCCAATCTTCAACCACACTATCCAAACCAATCAAACACAATTGGAAAGCAAAACAACCAAGTCAAGATTAAGATAACTGCATCACTATTTAGGTTGATGAAAGCATTCAAGATTCAGTACTTTTGGAATATAAACACACTCTAATCAATATCAAACTTCAAACAATTTAACTTTCAGTTTTTGTTTGGTTTGTAGCCTTGCAGTGAATTTGAATCAAACCCTGTATTAATGAATTTGCTTCTTCAATATGATGTTCAATACAAAATCCAATCACTCTTTCCAAATATTTAGAATTCAAATAAACTCTTGGTAAATTTATCTTTGGGTGTTTAACCAAGTAATGTACTCCCGTATGGTTTCCGCAAAGTAAGGTTTAACCAACATACTCCCTTTCGGTTTCCGCAATCCCAAATCAAAATTACCTTAAGTTTATTTAACTTCCAAATTACGTAGTTTGTTTGTTTATCAATTAAACCATCCACGCAATTGTATATGTACTGAAAGTAAAGAGTAAGGGAAAGAGAGAGAGACACAAGATTTTACGAGGTTCGACTTCAACATAGCCTACGTTCTCGCCCTTGGCAAACCACCAAAGGGCACCACTATCGCAGTTCCTTTACCGGGCAGAACAAACCTTTACACACTCCTTCAGTAGGTTAGAGCCCACCTCTCCAAACGATGTCCCCTGGTTCGGTCACTCCTTAATTAGGCTAGAGCCCGCCTTTTTAAGCAATATCCCTTTGCTTAGCCAACGATCCGAACACCTCAAACCGTCCAAGAACTACAAAAGATACAACCAATAGATGTGTACAAAGAGTTCTCACACAAAGAGCTGATTAGTTTAATTTACAAACTAATATACTTCAAAGTAAATAACAATATGGAATTTTAACTTGAAGTTCAAGGAAGTATATCACCTATTAATTCTTTCAGTGATTGAAAGATTTTGAATTTGTAGCACAATTTCGGTGGAAGAAGATTAGCAAAAACTAAGTTGAATTCGTGCACAATAAGTGAGCATGAGAGCCTTTGAATGACGAGAGCAATTGAGTGAGTATTAAGTGCTGATTTTGTTCTTGGTTCTTAGTTCATTCATTGATCTTTGAGGCTTATTTATAGACTTAAAAAAGTATGTTACTTGATCCCCAAGTGACTTGGAGTATTCCCCAAGTTTTCATAATATTTAGATTTAAAAAACTAATTTATAGAATTTTCCTGTTGGAGGTCAAAATTTAAATTTCCGTAGGGTCAGTTGGCTGACTAGGCGACTGGGAGGTTGTTTATACAGGGTCAGCCGACTGGACAGGCGACTGGGTGCTTTTTGTCTCCCAAATCAGTTCTGTTAACTGGTCAGTCGGCTGACTGAACATAGTTCATTCTGGTCAGCCGACTGACCAGACAACTTTACTATGTTGCTGATAACTTTGACCCCCCTTCTATATTTTGGTCATAATGTTTTTTTATATAACTCCAAATTTAACTTTATTGGTTTCAAAAGAAAGCTAAGAGAAAATCCTACAAGTTTCATATTGAACACTTTTTAAAATAATGAGTTTTTTATAGAGAAAAATGCTCATCAATACGGATGTATAAACATTAATATAATTTGGAAAAATCCCATTTTAGTGCTTTTCATTCCAAAAACAACTTTAACCTTTTTGAAACAACTTTTGACCTTACAAAAATATTGTCCAAGTATGTTAAAAGGTATTTAGGTCCAAGTAATTAATCCTAAGAGCTTTATGCATCCATATTGAATTTACTTGAAGTACTTACATGAAATTTTCTTAAGATTCTAAATCTTTCATCTCTTGAAGTCTTCATGCATATCCGTGCTTTGAGTCCATCATTTCTTCAAGCTTTCATATCAAGTTCATCCTCTCATAGTCGTCAAGTTTTAATATATCATCCATTCCTTTAAGTATTCTTTAAGTTTCATATGATCATGTTCCTTTAAAATATAAGCTTCAATTGATCCTTGTGAGTACTTGACCTTGCTTTCACATATGTGATATCTGAAATATCATCACTCAATCAAATATGTTAAGTTTCACTTGTTTGTTAGCATCAAAATAGGATGTTAAGTCTTGTAAGGCCAACAGGTATATCTTGCAAGACAATGTGTGGATAAGTCTTGTCTCTATATCACGTTTCATGAGTAATTTAAAGTCAAGCCTTTTACTCATACAAACAACACCACCTTCAACACCCATAATACCAGCACTTTTAACTCAAATATGGTTCCTCCTAACTCATAATTTGCCTATCCTAAGCATACATGTAACGACCAGGCCCTTTTTATGGACCCAGGTGTCGCTCACTTATACCAAATACCTGTACCTATTCAAAATACGTAAACAACCCGCCCTAAACAGGGACATACGGGTATAAATCATACATAACTTCGATGTAAATGTTGCGGAAAAATATAAACATCCATTGGAATTTCTATCAGTCTTATACCAGAGTTTACTAATACATCCACAATTACATAAAACCAGACATAGAATAAATCTTATCATTACAACCCTCCAAAAGGACTTTCATCTAGGTTTAATACAAGATTCAAATGCTTACGTAAGCTAACCAAAAATAATCTCCCTAGTCCCTTTACGACTAGGACCAACGTACTGATGGACCTGAAAACAAAGGTTGTATGATAAGGTGAGACACCTCTCAGTAAGGAAGAAAGCGTCACAACAGTGTGTGACTGCATATATGCACATTTTCATACAAACTCATACATTTGAAACATTTGTTTATAATACTGTATCATATAACATTTATCTCCACATCAAGTATTTAAATTATGCATATGATTATTAGAATACCTCCAACTTGGTATGACAATTTACCTGTTTACCCCGTGGCACGGGTTGTGCACTGATTGCCCCTAACAGTGTCCTGTTTGTGCAAACAAAGCCAAGCATCTTTTATGATCCGACCGCCCCCTTGTTTATTTTTACCAGCAGCTTACTAACTCCTCGCAGGTCGACCATCAAATATACCCATACTGATTTTCTCATGTATGGTTCCACTGCCAGCATCGGTACCTAGCCCTAGGAGTTTATTTCAACCCACGAACTGGAGTATCTTTCAACCCCTTTTTCTAAAGTTCCTTTCAACTTCTTTTGGTCACAAGTTGTGGTTCCAATATCATATATACAACTTATAGAAAAATAGTAACCAGTGCAATTCCAGTATTTTTCACAAATTCAGATAATCACATTGGGTTCAAACCGGCACCTTTCCACTCAGTTTACCCTTTTTTGTTTACTAATTCAGCTCGGTGTATCACCGACCTCCGTTTGTCACATTCTCAGTATAACAAATTGGAACTTCGTTCCCATATCTATATCAATAGTATAGAAAATTCATACATTTCCATTTCAACATATTCAGTAAAAAAATTTGGAACTCCGTTCCCATAATCTATATCAATAGTATAGAAAATTCATTCATTTCCATTTCAACATATTCAGTATAATAATTTGGAAATCCTCAAACTCGCTAAATAATAGAAATCCAGTAAACATCATTTAAATGAATAAACAAAGGATTCGAGCATCTCCTACTATAGTATAAGTACAAATAAATGATTTATGTAAAGTTTGGAGATCATATGCCGAAATCCTCGTTTTTACCAAAAACTGTAAAATCGTAAAACCGGCATTTCTACTTGGTAGAATTTAGCAAATAAGCAGTTAAATCATACATAATAACATAAACTAGCTTTTTAATGGTTTGGTTTTTCCAAAAATGCTATTGTAATCAAATTCCTCTTACCTTACACTCGAAATGAAACTTCGTACGAACACGGTCCAAATCGACAACCCGAAACCCTCAAAACCTAAACACCACAGAATATAATCTTACTATATTTTCTATTACTATCCAAATATCCAATCAAAACTAAGATCAGATTCCTACCTCGATTTTTGGGAAAAACCTAAAAATCTCTGAAACGAGATCCGATCCGCTAAAATTGTAGAGTTTTCTCTTCTAATCCACGCAGTACCCTCCATTTTTGGAAACAGATGACGAACAGCGAAGAATCTTAGAGAGAGAGATAGGTTCGCAGGTTAGAGAGAGAGAGAGAGAGAGAGAGAGAGAGAGCTTTTGGGAGAAACTTAACTCTTAAGCAACTCAACTTGGATATTTATAGGGTCTTTGACCAAGTCCAATTCGTCGACAAGTTGGTGTCTTTGTCGACGAGTTGATGTCTTCGTCGACGAATCCGCCACACAACTCGTTGATGAGGCCACCCCTTCATCGCCGAGCCCAAGTTCTGGATATTTCTCTGACCCGCTCGGTATTTTCTCATCGACGAGGCTCTTAATTTCGTCGACGAGGATCTGAAGGACTTCGTCGACGAACGTGACCCTTTGTCGACAAACCCAGCTTATACAGGTTTGGGTCTTTACAATCTCCCCTCCTTATAAGAATTTTGTCCTCGAAATTTACTAATAATTAGTAGCATAATCTTTTCTTATTATTCAGCTTTACCAAAAAGTCAACCGTCACCTACAAAGTGACTTTGGTCCAAATTCATTACCTACCCTCACATATGGCGGAGGAATACTGTGGTTACACACAGGGTACATCGAAAGCTTACATATATAAACGAGACTCTCCCGAAGATCATATTATTCAATCCTCACTATCTATACTACTATGTAACTATGTACTATCACATAACTGCAGGTACTTCTAGCGTATTTCAGATTCTAATTCCCATGAAGCTTCTTCCACTACATAGTTACGCCATAATACCTTTACGAGAGGTATTTCCTTAGTCTTTCGATCCAATATATGTACTAGTACTTCCTCATACGATAAGGCATCACTGATCTCTAGAGGCTCGTAACTCGTTACGTGTGATGGATCTGGTACATACTTCCTCAGTATAGACACGTGAAATACATCATGGACTCTAGATAATGCTGGAGGTAAAGCCACTCGATAAGCAACCAAACCTATCCTTTCAAGGATCTCAAAAGGCTCGATATACCGAGAACTTAACTTCCCCTTCTTCTCAAACCTTATCACCCCTTTCATCGGAGCGATTCTCAGGAATACCATATCTCCTACCTCGAATTTCAACCCTCGTCGACGAGTATCAACATAACTCTTCTGTCGACTATGAGCTACTTTAATTCTTTCCCTGATCAATGCGACCTTTGCAGAGGTCTACTGAACCATATCTGGACCTAGTATCTGCTGCTCACCTACCTGATCCCAGTACAACGAAGATCGACACCGACGACCATACAAAGCCTCATAAGGTGCCATCTCTATGCTCGCCTGGTAACTGTTGTTATATGCAAATTCAACAAGAGCTAGATATCGTATCCAACTATCACCAAAATCTAGTATACAAGCCCGCAACATATCCTCTAACGTATGAACAGTCCTCTCTGTTTGTCCATTCATCTACGAGTAAAAAGAAGTACTGAACGTCAATCGTGATCCCAAGGCATCCTATAAACTCTTCTAGAAGCGAGACGTAAAACGCGGATCCTAATCTGAAAATAATAGATATAGGGACACCATGGAGTCATACCACCTCCTGCACATAAAGTTCTGCCAACCTATTCAGAGAGTAGCTAACTCTGATTGGAATGAAATGTGCAGTCTTTGTCAGCCAATCCACTATAACCCATATGGCATTCTTCCCATGCACCGCCGCAGGTAAACCCATCACAAAATCCATTGAGACATGTTCCCACTTCCACTCAGGGATGTCGAGTGGCTAAAGTGGTCCTGTCGACTTCTGATGTTCTGCTTTGATCCGCTGACATGTTAGGCACTGTTCTACAAATCGGGCGATCTCCCTTTTCATATTAGACCACCAGAAAGATTCACTTAAATTTCGGTACATTTTCATATTACCAAGATGTATAGTGTAAAGTGAATGATGTGCCTCCTCAAGAATGACCTGTTTAATCACGGCATCATTCGGTACACAAATTCTGCTGCGAAATCTCAATACCCCATCACCAGCAATACTGAAATCCGGCTTTAACCCCTTCTGAACTCCTTCCATAACCTCAACCGACTTGGGATCCTCCTTCTGTGCCACACGGATCCTCTCCGGTAAAGTGGGGCTGTACCACCAAGCTAGCTGTCACGCCCCGAACCCGCAGGTGGGTCCCAGGTGTGAATTTGAGTAACCTAACATGTCTCTGTATCAATTTAAACGTACATGATACAATACAAATAGAGGGTCCGACCCCGTGGGGTGAACGGATGCCCACATACATACACACAAACATCCATACTCATCCAAAATACGCAACGGAATACGGTCTTTTGTACATAACAGTATCATACCAGAGTCTATACAAGTTAGGATATACATTCCCATGATACAAAACACACCCCAGGTGTCTACAAAAACCATCCCGACAACCTGCATACCAAAACTCGTACCTAATAGGTACTAGCAGTAGCTAACGACTCCCCCTACTTCCGGATGCTAGGAGGCTAATTACGGGTACCTGAAGGACCTGAAAAACATTGTACCTACATTTGGGATGACACACCTCTCAGTAAGAAAGAAAGTAGGTTATATCAGTGTGTGGCATACCAGTATTATTTTACATACTTCATAACACTATAAAATACTATACAGTTCGAAACATTCCCATACAGTTTCATACAATTACAAATAGCTCCAGTATTTTCACAAAAACCATTCCAGTACATACATTACCCAAAACATACGGTCAGTGTCGTCACACTAGTTCGTAACTACACAAGGTCACCTCATCTCATAGTGATTACATTGCTACATACGCAACTACGTTGTGACGACCGAGGCCCAATAGTGATTACATTGCTCCATACGCAACTACACAAGGTCACCTCGTCTCATACGATTACATTGCTACATACGCAACTATGCTGCCACGACCGAGGCCCACCGTGATTACATTGCTACATACGAAACTACACTAGGTCACCTAGTCTCACAACGATTACATTGTTACATACGCAACTACGATGCAACGACTTAGGCCCACAGTGATTACATTGCTACATATGGTGTAGAACACACCCTTCGGTGACCAGCCGGAACATACTGGTGATATTTCACACCCCGAATATAGAGTCGGCCACTCTCGCCCACGGTAGTTAACCGATATATGGCTGTTTTACAAATCCCCAGAATCATTTGGGAACTCACATTCTTATACATTTTGGCGTACGGTAATAAGCCGCCACATAACTGCTTTAAAAATACCTAAAACAAATACATACAACCATACATACCACACTTATTTGGTTTACAGCAAATCATATCGTTTACAAATTCAAATATACAGTTTATACAAATATGGATTACGGTCACCTCAATAATACAGTTTCAACGTAACTAACCATTTTCCAAACCAAGTAAAGATGATACCCGAATTCCCCAATTTTCCCGAAAACTGTAACCCGAAAATCCCGCATTTTTACCCGATAGATTTTCCCAAATAAGTTGCCAAAACATACATACGATCGTAGCCTACAAGCTTACCGATCCTGATTTTGAAAATGAACTAATATAAACAGAAAGCCCTTACTTTAACCCGAATTCCAATTACAAACTTTATAGTCCCCAAAACTACGAACCGAGACTCCAAAACCTACCAACCACAGTACAATACATACTTACAATCCATACTACTACACATATACTGAATCAGAAATAAAAACTAAGCCTTACCTCGATTTTAGCCCGAAACCCGAAAACGCTCGAAACGGAATTCCGATCTGCTAGAAACGTAGAGAATCCTTCCTTGATCCTCGTAGTAACTTCAGATTCCCAATTCCATCAACGATCGGCAAAGGAATCTAGAGAGAGAGATAGGGAGAGTTCTAGAGAGAGAGAGAGTTTAGGGAAACTTAGCCCCAAAGCAACCAAAAATATCTTTTATAGCACCTTTGACCCAAGTGGATTCGTCGATGAATTGGTGTCCTCGTCGACGAATTCTCCACTAGCCACGTCGATGAGTCGGTAGCCTCATCGACGAGCTAGATATTTTAATTTTCCTGAACCTCTCGGCATTCACTCGTCGACGAGCTTCTGAATTTTGTCAACGAGAAGCCTTCAACCTTCGTCGACGAATTATGACCTCGTCGATGAAATCTGTGAAATTCAATTTTTACCCCTCTTTTACATAATAAATCCATATATCACGGTTCGGGTTCTTACAACCTCCCCTCCTTACAAAAATTTTGTCCTCAAAATTTGCAATCTCTCATTACAAACACATTCATATTACTACCTACATATATACTCTAAGAATACGGCAGCCATTTATACGCAGCCCCATCACGATACATGCATACATACTCTAGAGAATACGGCGGCCATTTGTATGCAGCCCCGTCACGATACATACATACATACTCTAAAGAATATGGCGGCCATTTATACGCAGCCTCGTCACGATACATACATACATACATACTCTAACGAATATGGCGGTCATTTATACGCAGCCCCATTACGATACATACATACATACATACCCTCACTTATGGTGGAGGAATATCGTGGTTACATACATACATGGTCTCGGGAGCTCACAATACAACAGGACTCTCCTAAAGACTAACCACCAAATACAATACGATAATAGAGGATTACATACATACATACATACTCATATGACCCTGCTATCCAATTACTACTCAGAATAACTGCGGATACTTCCAGCGTATTTCCGTTTTCAATTTCCAAGAAGCTTCCTTAACCTCATGGTTCCGCCACAATACCTTCACTAATGGTATCTCTTTGGTACGAAACTTCTGAATTTTACGGTCCAGAACCTAAACAGGTATTTCCTCATACGCTAAAGTGTCCTCAATTTCCAACTCATCATAACTCATAACATGAGATGGATCCAACACATACCTTCTCAACATGGATACGTGAAACACACCGTGGACCCTCGAGAGTGCTGGGGGTAGTGCAACTCTGTAGGCTACCGGACCCACTCGCTCAATGACCTCGAATGGTCCGATATACCTCAGCTCAACTTGCCCTTCCTTCCGAATCTCATCACTCCCTTCATTGGAGCGATTCTAAGGAATACTTTACCCCTACCTCGAACTCCAACTCACGGTGGCGAACATCCGCGTAACTCTTCTGCCGATTCTGAGCTGATCTAATCCTCTTCCGAATCAAACCTACCTTCTCAGATGCTTGCTGCACGAGTTCAAGTCCTAAAACCTGACGTTCACCGACCTCATCCCAATACAAAGGAGATCAACACTTCTGGCCATACAAAGCCTTGAACGGTGTCATCCCTATACTGGCCTAGAAGCTATTGTTATAGGCAAACTCCACTAGTGGCAGAAACTGAATCCAACTACCACCGAAGTCCAATACACAAGCCCATAACATATCCTCCAAGATCTGTATTGTTCTCTCTGACTATCCATCAGTCTGGGGGTGGAACGCTGTACTGAAAGTAAGCTTCATCCCCAACGCTTCTTGCAAGCTCTTCCAAAATCGAAAAGTAAACCATAGATCTCGATCTGAAACAATGGACACCGGAACTTCGTGCATTCTCACTATCTCTTGCACATATAGGTCCGCTAGTCTACTCAAAGGGTAGTTGACCTTCGTTGGTACAAAGTGAGCAGATTTTGTCAACCTTTCCACGATTACCCAAATAGCATTCTGCTCGTGAAGCATTGATGGAAATCCAGTAACAAAGTCCATGGAAATGTACTCCCATTTCCACACGGGAATAGGTAAAGGCTACAGCGGCCCTGCCGACCTCTGATGTTCAGCTTTCACCTGCTGACAAGTCAGACACTGCTCCATAAACTGGGCAATATCCCTCTTCATACCACTCCACCAAAAGAACTTGCGCAAATCTCGATACATCTTCGTACTACCCGGATGTACCATATATAGAGAACGATGCGCTTCCTCCAGAATCGTCCTTCTAATCTCATCGTCTTCTGGAACACACAACCTGGTCCCAAACCTCAACACACCTCTTTCAGAGATGTTAATATCCACAACCAAACCCTGCTGCACTTTCTCCATAATCTCAGCTAACTTTGCATCATTAGCCTACGTGGCTTTAATAAGCTCAAACAAGGTCGGCTAAATCACCAAGCTAGCAATGAAAGTCAGATGATCCCCGGAGACCATTTCCACGCCAAGACTTTCCAGATCCTGCTTGACATGATGGTGAGCTACAACTGCAGATACTGCTGTATGTTCTGACTTCCGACTCAATGCATCTGCTACCACATTAGCTTTTCCCGAGTGATAACTGATCGTGCAATCGTAATCCTTTTGCGTGAAAAAGTACCTGAGGCTTTTGTGATCAGTGAAAACTTCACACTGAACACCGTACAAGTAGTGTCACTAGATCTTTAGGGCATAAACAACAGCAGCTAACTCTAGGTCATGTGTAGGGTAATTCTTCTCATACTCCTTAAGTTGCTGAGAAGCATAAGCTACCACCTTACCCTGTTGCATAAGCACACATCCCAAACCCTTCAGGGACGCATCGCTATAAATCACAAAACCCCCATTCCTGAAAGGAATGGTCAATACTGGAGCAGTAACTAGCCGGTGCTTCAACTCAAGAAAGCACTGCTCGCAGTCATTAGTCCAATCAAACTTCACTCCCTTCTTAGCCAATCGTGTCAGAGGTCCAGACAATTTAGAGAATCCCTCCACGAACCGATGATAGTAACCCGCCAGTCCCAGAAAACTTCAAACCTCTTGCACATTTTTTGGCCTCACCCAGTCGACTACAGCTTTAATCTTGCTAGAATCAACTGATATACCACCACTAGTTACCACGTGACCTAAGAATGCAATCTGACTCAACTAGAATTCATACTTCTTCAGCTTAGTATACAACTTCTTCTCCCACAGAATCAGTAACGCCAACCTCAAATGTTCCACGTGCTCTTCCGTATTCCTTGAGTATACCATAATGTCGTCAATAAATACCACTACAAATCGATCTAGGTACTCATGGAAAACCCTGTTCATCAGATCCATGAACACCGCCAGAGCATTCGTCAACCCAAATGGCATGACCAAAAACTCGTAGTGGCCATATCTAGTTCGGAAAGACGTCTTTGCTACATCCTCCACTCTAACCCTCACCCGATGATATCCTGACTGCAAGTCGATCTTCGAAAAGACCCGTGTGCCCTGTAACTGGTCAAAAAGATCATCTATACGAGGCAAAGGATAACGATTCTTCACCATCTCTTTGTTGATCTCACGGTAGTCAATGCACATACACATCGATCCATTCTTCTTCTTCACAAATAATACTGGAGCTCCCCAGGGCGACACACTCGGTCGAATGAAACCCCTGTCCAGTAATTCCTACAGCTGCTCCTTCAACTCCCGAAGTTCTGCTGGAACCATCCGGTACGAAGCTTTAGAGATCAGTGCCTTACTCGGCAGCAACTCTATCGCAAACTCCACCTCACGATCTGGAGGTAAACCAGGTAAATCATCTAGGAACATATTCAGGAATTCGCTAACTACCCGAATGTCCTCGAGTCTTAACTCATCTCGCGGCGGTTCCTTCATACAAGCTAGGTACCCCTAACATCCGTCCAAGAGTAGTCTCCTCGCCTGTAGTGTCGACAAAATCTGTGGCGTCGAACGCACACATGATCCCACGAATTTGTACTTCTATTCCTCAGGAGGTCTAAAAACTACCACCTTCTTACGACAGTCAATCACCGCATTGCTGGAGAACAACCAATCCATTCCAAGTATAACGTCGAAACCTGACATGTTGTATACTACAAGATTTGCCAGTAGTAGTCTCTCCTAAATCACAACTGGGCAGCTTCCTAACATCTTACTACAAATCGTTACACTACCAGTCGGCATACTCACAGACAACATCTCATTCATCACACAGGTTTCTGCCTCACACAACTTCACAAAACTAGCAGATATGAACGAATGGGTTGCCCTTAATTCAAATAAAACAACAGCTCTATTCGAAAGCAATAACATGGTACCTGCCACCACGTTCCCAGTATGTTCCGCATCTGCTGGAGTAAGTGAATATACCCTCGCCGGAGCCATGGTCGCCTGGTGATTCCCCCAAGGCATCTGATTACTCCCACGGTTCTGACTCTGTGCAGGCATAATCCTCCTCTATTCCTGATAGCTCTTCGTCATGTGGCCCGACTTGCCATAGTTATAGCAGATACCCCAGAATGGCTAACATTCGCCATCGTGCCATTTACAGCACTTGGAGCATGGTGTAGAGGATGGATCCCCCTGAGAACTTGATCGCTCGGTGTTTCGCCGATAACCAAAACTGTAGTTCTTCTTCTTCTTCCACTGACCCTGCGGAGGGCCACTCTGAGGACCAGAAGATACTGGCCTCTTCCCCTGATCCTATACTACTTCATCTCCCTGAAGGTCGATCTCAACTATGGTGGCTTTATCCATTAGAACAAAGAACTCACACATCTACAGCATCCCCACAATGCGGCGGATATCTTTCCTCAGACCCCTATCGAACCTTCGAGACTTCTCATGCTCATTCGGAACCAAGTATGGCGCAAATTGAGACAACTCGATAAATCTGACCGCATACTTTTGCACTGTCAAAGTTCCCTGTATCAGTCCTGAAAACTAGTTGGCCTTCGCATCCCGAGTGGAGACCGAAAAGTATCTCTCGAAAAATACCTCTTTGAAATGGTCCCACGTCATACCAGATGGACCAGCTCTCTGTCTCTCGAGCAGGCTCACTGCAGTCCACCATCGCCCTGCCTTTCTAATCAGTTGGAAGGTAGCGTACAAGACCTTCTGCTTCTCAGTGCAATGGAGGACTTCCAAAATCCTCTCGGTATTCTCGACCCAGTCCTCTGCCACTATCGGATCAGGTCCTCTTGTAAATGTCGGAGGGTGCATGCGTGTGAACCTCTTGATGGTACATCCCGCATCAGTAGGAGAGCTCTCACGTCTCCTAACACTCCGTCCAATCTCTCAGATCACCTGTCTCGCCAAACCATGAGACACAGAAAGAGACTCATCACTTGCCGTCTCCTCGGAGCCACTCTCCAAATTATTATCCTTGGGCGCCATTCTGAAAACAGAATAGGAATCGGTTAGAATTCCTATATCGTACGCAATTAACACAATCATAGACCTAATCATGTCAACTATTACTCTCACATGTCTAAGCCTGTCCCGTCACACCGACACGAATCCATCAATGGTCTGCCTTGCCTTTATTGGAATCGTCATTCCAGGAAAAACACAGAATACCGCCGACACATCCCGATCTAGTAACAGAACAATCCTCGACCAACACTACCCATTTCCTACATCCTATACTCTGGTATGTACACATCAATACTCCTAACCAAGTCTACAAGACCTAACAACCTGGTTAGCTCTAATACCAAGCTATCACGCCCCGAACCCGCAGGTGGGTCCCAGGTGTGAATTTGAGTAACCTAACCTATCTTTGTATCAATTTAAACGTACATGATACAATACAAATAGAGGGTCTTACCCCGTGGGGTGAATGGATGCCCACATACATACACACAAACATCCATACTCATCCAAAATACGCAGCGAAATACGGTCTTTTGTACATAACAATATCATACCAGAGTCTATACAAACTAGGATATACATTCCCATGATACAAAACATACCCTAGGTGTCTACAAAAACCATCCCGACAACCTGGATACCAAAACTCATACCTAATAGGTACTAGTAGTAGTTAACGACTCCCCCCGCTTCCGGATGCTAGAAGGCTAATTACGGGTACTTGAAGGACCTAAAAAACATTGTACGTACATTTGGGGTGAAACACCTCTCAGTAAAGAAGAAAGCATGTTATATTAGTGTGTGGCATACCAGTGTTATTTTACATACTTTATAACACTATAAAATACGATACAGTTCAAAACATTCTCATACAGTTTCATACAATTACAAACAGTTCCAATATTTTCACAAAAACCATTCCAGTACATATGTTACCCAAAACATATGGTCAGTGTCGTCACACTAGTTCGCAACTACACAAGGTCACCTTGTCTCACAGCGATTACATTGCTACATACGCAACTACGCTGCAACGATCGAGGCCCAATAGTGATTACATTGCTCCATACGCAACTACACAAGGTCACTTCGTCTCACAGCGATTACATTGCTACACACGCAACTACACAAGGTCACCTAGTCTCACAACGATTACATTGCTACATACGCAATTACGATGCGACGACTCAAGCCGACAGTGATTACATTGCTACAAACGGTGTAGAACACACCCTTCGGTGACCAGCTGGAACATACTGGTGATATTTCACACCCTGGATATAGAGTCGACCACTCTCACCCACGGTAGTTAACCGATACATGGCTGTTTTACAAATCGCTGGAATCATTTTGGAACTCACATTCTTATACATTTTGGCGTACGGTAATAAGCCGCCACATAGCTATTTTACAAATACCTGGAACAAATACATACAACCATACATACCACACTTATTTGGTTTACGGCAAATCATATCATTTACAAATTCAAGTATACAGTTTATGCAAATATGGATTACAGTCACCTCAGTAATACTGTTTCAACGTAACTAACCATTTTCCAAACCAAGTAAAGATGATACCCGAAATCCCCAATTTTCCCAAAAACTATAACCCAAATATCCCGCATTTTTACCCAAAATATTTCCCCAAATAAGTTGCCAAAACATACATACGATCGTAGCCTACAAACTTACCAATCCTGATTTCGAAAACAAAATGATATAAATAGAATCCCCTTACCTTAACCCGAATTCCAACTACGAACTTTACGGTCCCCAAAACTACAAATCGAGACTCCAAAACCTACCAACCACAGTACAATACTTACTTACAATCCATACCACTACACATATACTGAATCAGAAATAAAAACCGAGCCTTACCTCGATTTTAGCCCGAAACCTAAAAACACTCGAAATGGAATTTCAATCCGCTAGAAACGTAGAGAATCCTTCCTTGATCCTCGTGGTAACTTCAGATTCCCAATTCCATCAATGATCGGCGAAGGAATCTAGAGAGAGAGAGATAGGGAGAGTTCTAGAGAGAGAGAGAGAGAGAGAGTTTAGGGAAACTTAGCCCTAAAGCAACTAAAAATATCTTTTATAGCACCTTTGACCCAAGTGGATTCGTCGACGAATTGGTGTCCTCGTCGATGAATTCTCCACTAGCCTCGTCGATGAGTCGGTGGCGTCATCAATGAGCCAGATATTTCAAATATCCTGAACCTCTTGGCATTCACTCGTCGACGAGCTTCTGAATTTCATCAACGAGAAGCCTTCAACCTTCGTCAACGAATTATGGCCTCGTTAACGAAATATGTGAAATTCCATTTTTACCCCTCTTTTACATAATAAATCCATATATCACGGTTCGGGTTCTTACACTAGTAAGAACAACCTAATGTTTTCTTTCTACCACCTCCAAACTTAACCTTTCAAGGTCCATACAGATTTGAAGCTGAACCTCCATTGCCGAAATAGACGCATCCACAGACTTCCGACTCAGAGCATCGACTACCACATTAGCCTTTCCTGGGTGATAGCTAATAACACAGTCGTAGTCTTTAATCAACTCAAGCCATCTAAGCTGTCTCATGTTGAGCTCCTTCTGGGTGAAAAAGTATTTAAGACTTTTATGGTCGGTAAAAATCTCACACCTTTCACCATACAAGTAGTGTCTCCAAATTTTTAGTGCAAACACTACCGCTGCTAATTCCAAATCATGCGTCGAGTAGTTCTTCTCGTATTCTTTGAGTTGATGAGAAGCGTAAGCAACTACCTTGCCCTACTGCATTAGAACACAGCCAAGACCCTTTTTTGAAGCGTCTCTATAAATAAAAAAAACCACCATCATTGGATGGAAGAGTCAGAACTGAAGCAGCGACCAGTCGCCGCTTCAGCTCCTGGAAACTCAGCTCGCACTCATCCAGCCAATCATATCTCACGTTCTTCCACGTGAGTTTCGTCAAAGGACCTGCTAAATTGGAGAACCCTTTAACAAACCGATGGTAGTAACCTGCAAGACCCAGAAAACTTCTGACCTCCTGAACATTTTTCGGTCTTGCCCAGTCCACTACTGCTTCTATCTTGCTCGGGTCTACCGATACACCTTCCTTAGACACCACGTGTAACAACCTACTTAGTAAACTGGGTTTTTTTTTTTTTTTTATACTATGATAATATACATGCTTTAATACAATACTGGGGGTAAACCCAATCATTAACCTAAGCAGCAAGAAGCAGAAATAAAATAAAGATAACCATATGTAAATATATATATACACACACACGCAATACCAATACCAGAGTACTAACATGTTTCCCCAAAATACCCTCAACTATACTGAGATATACAAAAATCCTCCACAATACTCACTTCACTGACAGGGCACTACTGAAGCCCCTCTATCTGCGAGCCTGGTCTGCTCACCTTCCTGGATCACCTGAAAAATGATTCAACACTGGGATGAGCCAACACTTAATAAGACGAAATATGCTATTACTAGTGTGTGGCAAATGAGTTATAATATTATGAAAATATGTTTTCATATAATCATGTATAACTGAATATGTAAATACAATACAAGTGATAAAATCCACCACCCTTTCCATGTTGCTTAACATAACAGTATTGTAGGTTACTATTTAAAATACTTCTAGTGTACATAAGTATGTTCCCTATTTCTATAAATCTGTATATACGTAATAGCAACTAAAAACTTTCCTTGTGGATAACTGTGTGTCATGATTTAACCCCTCATGAAAAATTTGTGCGGCCTGTAGGTGGGATCTACATTGGCTGGCCGACCAGGGTAAATCAGTATACTCCATCGGTCTGATATGCCCACCTCAACCCATATCTGATGGGGAGCCTGTCCACATCAAGGGCTTAGGTGATTGACCTACTACCACGTATTATCTAAATAGGTGGTTGCACTCATAACATAAATATTTGTAGCAACGGTACCATGCTCTGTAACTACATAGTCCAATAGGGTATGATACTATGTAATATATTTCTATATACAACTATCTGATTTACCATGATTCTGAAATAACTGTAATAACCATGATACTAAATAAACTGTAACTGTAATCCATACATCATAGTTCTGAGAACTGTATAATCATAACACTGAAACTGCATAATCATAATACTGAAATTCGTATAATCATGGTACTAGAATTCATAAAATCATGATACTATAATTCGTAAAACATATCTCTGTACTATATTCATATTCTCAACCCACACCATACTTTAACACATAATATTCATAATTTAATAAACTGTATAATATTTTAAAATTACCTAGCATAGCATATTTCCCTTACCTGACTACTAGAAAGCCCCTATGGTACACTAGCCTAACACCCGCAAGGCCTCCTACATAAAACCCCGAAAATAATATTTTTCAGAATAGAATATCAGTATTTCTTTGCCTACATCATTTCCTATAACTGTCAGAAAGCCAAAATTTGGCTAAAAGGCCTTACCCTGAATTTGGGATGAAATCCAACTTCGTTTCACCAACGATCCGCTCGGGCAAACTTGCAGAGAACTTTGCCAAAAGTATCGTGGTGGCTTCAGATCATCGATCCGGCAACTGGCGGGGCCGAACTCGAAGAGAGAAGGGAGAGGGACAGTAGAAGAAAGAGAGAAGAGAGAGAGAGAGAGAGAGAGAGAGAGAGAGCACTGAAAATGGGTTAAAAATTCGAGCTTTCACTATTTATAGGGCAAGATTCATCGACGAGACACGTCACCTCGTTGACGAGTCCTTCAATAAATTCGTCGATGAACCTTACCCTTCATCGACAAAATTCAGAGCAGCCCAAAACCTTTACTCGGTATTTTCTCGTCGACGAAATGGGACCTCGTTGATGAAATCCTGAAGACCTTCGTCGACGAAATCCTGCATTCTTCGACGAAGCCTAGTAGTTTCCTGAAATTTTCCAAAATGCAATGTCGTCGACGAACGCTTCCTACTACCTTCTTCTGTTTCTGTTTCCATTTGTCTCACCTATTATTATTTAAATACTATTATTCTTCAGGTCTCTACACCACGTGCCCCAGAAATGCAATCTGTTCCAGCCAAAACTCGCACTTCTTCAGTTTAGCATACAACCTCTTATCCCTAAGCATTTGCAATACTAGCCTCAAATGAACTTCATGCTCTACAGCACTCCTAGAATACATTAGGATATCATCAATAAATACCACGAGGAACTGGTCTAGATATTCGTGGAAGACCCTATTCATCAAATCCATAAATGCTACAGGTGCATTAGTCAAACCAAAAGGCATAACCATAAATTCATAATGGCCATACCGGGATCGAAATGCAGTTTTCGAGACGTCCTCTGCTTTCACCTTCAACTGGTGATACCTAGATCGTAGGTCAATCTTGGAGAAGACCTGCGTGCCCAGAAGTTGATCAAGTAAATCGTCGATCCTGGGTAGTGGATATTTATTCTTTATCGTCACTTTATTCAGTTCTCGGTAGTCAATGCACATCCTTATCGACCCATCCTTCTTCTTCACAAATAACACCGATGCTCCCCAAGGAGAAACACTAGGTCGAATGTACCCCTTGTCAAGCAGCTTTAGAAGCTATTCTTTCAACTCTCTTAGCTCAGCTAGAGCCATATGATATGGAGCTTTCGATATAGGCGTCGTACCTGGAGCTAATTTTATGGCAAATTCCACCTCACGGTCTAGAGGTAATCCTGGTAAGTCCTCTGGAAACACGTCAGTGAACTCACGCACTACAGTAATCATCTCCAATTCCCATTCTTCTGTTGGCGTGTCTTTCACAAATGTCAGATATCCTTGGCACCCTTTAAGAAGTAGCCTCCTAGTTTGCATAACAAGAAGGATTCGTGGTGCAGAATGCACACACGATCTGAGGAACTGGAATTCCTGCTTTCCTGGCGGTCTGAACAACACCTCCCTCCTATGGCAATCAATACTGGCATAACTAGAAAACAACCAATCCATTCCTAAGATGATGTCAAAGCCATACATGTTGTATACCACAAGATCAACTGGTAGTATCCTCCCCTGTATTTCAATCGGGAAGTCCCGAACTACCTTGCTACACCCGACCATAGATCCAGACGGTGTAGCCACCACCACTTCATAATCTAACAATTGCACTTCTAATCCACACAATTTAACAAAACCTCGAGAAATAAAAGAATGTGTTGCCCTGGAATCAAATAATACTACAGATTTATGAGAAATTATGTAAATGATACCTATGACTATGTCACCTGCGTTCTCAGTGTCACCAGGAGTCAGAGAAAACACCCTAGCCTAGGCCGTACCCCACTACTGACTGCCACGCTGTGTTGGAGCATTACCCATGTATGGCTGCTGCAAGGTTCCACTATTCCTCTGCATCTAACAGTCTCTCATCTAATGTCCTTGTCTACCACACCGTATACAGGCCCCCGTAGACAATCAATACTGCCCATGGTGATTCTTACCACATAAAGAGCAACATTGAACATGCGCGATATTCTGCGATGTACCACCACTGTTCTTCTTCTACTTACCCTGTCCTGCCCCAGACGAAGAATTAAGAGGTGCTGGCCTCTTCTTCGTAACCTGAACCTCTACATCCTCTAACAAACACTCCTTTGCTACCATGGCATTATAAACCAACATAGCAAAGTCCTATAACTGTAAAATCGCCATATGCTTACAGATCCCGCTCCTCAAACCCCTCTGAAACTTTCAGGCCTTCTTTGCTTCATCAGGAATCACGAATGGAGCAAATTGGGATAGCTTCTGGAATTTGGCAGCTTACTGCTGCACTGCTAACGATCCCTATGTCGGATTCATGAATTCCTCCATCTTCGCGTTTCTAATTGTGGCTAGAAAATAACATTCAAAGAAGAGCTCTTTAAAACGAGCTCACGTCAACGCTATTGGCATCGGTCGGTGCTCTTCCATCTGTTTTATAGACACCTACCATCTTTCAGCCTCCCCTACCAACTTAAACGTGGCGAAGGTGACTTTCTGCCTCTTGATGCAGTTCAACAATCTAGGATCTTCTCAATCTCCTGGATCCAATTCTCAGCATGAACTGGATCTATACTGGCCATGAAAGTCGAGGGCTTCAATCTGGTGAACTACTGAATGGAGCAACCCAACTCAGTCGTATGACGATCCTGCCCCCTATTTGTCCACACTACCTCAACTATAAGCTGCTGTGCGAAGTCACACAACACAGTAGTAGAGTCATTACCAGTCTCAGGGCCAGCACCCTCACTACTACTGCCACCTACGTTGGTAGTGATATCCCTGGATTCCATCCTGAAAACATTTACGAGAATCCATTAGAAAGTAATAGCCTACCCATCACTACTATTATCATATTATAGACTCAATCCCTTAAATTCATATTTCCAATATTGACGTACTCCATTAATTTGACAATATCATTTGAACTTGAATTTCTCCCTTTTACGAGGAAACAAAACTGTCAATGGATTGTTGTGACTTTCTGAACCTTTCGACTGATCCAGAAAAACCCAGAAATCTATTGATGAATTTTCGTCTCCAAATATACAAAGCAAAATCCAAGGTCTTATCCTTATCCTATACTCTGGTATATTCTAGACTATCACAACTAGCAACTTCTAAGTTTAGCACATATCCCTAACCAGGTAGCATGAATCAAATCATACTTCCGATTGGCTATGGGTTCTGATACCAACTGTAAAGACCAGACCCTTTTTATGGACCCAGGTGTCACTCACTTATACCAAATACATGTATCTATTCAAGATACGTAAACAACCCGCCCTAAACAGAGACATACGGGTATAAATCATACATAACTTCGATGTAAATGTTGCGTAAAAACATAAACATCCATTGGGATTTCTATCAGTCTTATACCAGAGTTTACTAATACATCCACAATTACATAAAACCAGATATAGAATAAATCTAGTTATTCCAACCCTCCAAAAAGGACTTTCATCTAGGTTTAATACAAGATTCAAATGCTTACATAAGCTAACCAAAAATAATCCCCCAGTCCCTTTAGCTACTAGGACCGGCATACTGATGGACTAGAAAACAAAGGTTGTATGATAGGGTGAGACACCTCTCAGTAAGGAAGAAAGAGTTACAACAGTGTGTGACTGCATATATACACATTTTCATACGAACTCATACATTTGAAACATTTGTTTATAATACTGTATCATATAACATTTATGTGCACATCAAGTATTTAAATTATGCATATGATTATTAGAACACCTCCACCTTGGTATGACAATTTGCATGTTTACCCAGTGGCATGGATTGTGCACTAATTGCCTCTGACAGTGTCCTGTTCGTGCAGACAAAGCCGAGCATCTTTTATGATCCGACCGCCCCCTTGTTTATTTTTACCAACACCTTACTAACTCCTCGCAGGTTAACCATCTAATATACCCATACTGATTTTCTGATGTATGGTTGCACTGCCAGCATCGGTACCTAACCCTAGGAGTTTATTTCAACCCCGAACTGGAGTATCTTTCAACCCCTTTTTCTAAATTTTCTTTCAACTTCTTTTGGTCACAAGTTGTGGTTCCAGCATCATATATACAATTTGTAGCAAAACAGTAACTTGTGCAATTCCAGTATTTTTCACAAATTCAGACAATCACATTGGGTTCAAACCGGCGCCTTTCCACTCAGTTTACCCCTTTTTGTTTACTAATTCAGTTCGGTGTGTCACCGGCCTTCGTTTTTCACATTCTCAATATAACAAATTGGAACTTCGTTCCTATATCTATATCAATAGTATAGAAAAATTCATACATTTCCATTTCAACATATTCAATATAAAAATTTGGAACTCCGTTCCCATAATCTATATCAATAGTATAGAAAATTCATACATTTCCATTTCAACATATTCAATATAACAATTTGGAACTCCGTTCCCATAATCTATATCAATAGTATAGAAAATTCATACATTTCCATTTCAACATATATCACACAAGTTTAATCCCCAAACCCGCTAAATGATAGAAATCCAGTAAACATCATTTAAATGAATAAGTAAAGGATTTGAGCATCTCTTACTATAGTATAAATACAAATAAATGATTTCTGTAAAGCTTGGAGATCACACGTCGAAATCTTCGTTTTTACCAAAAACTGTAAAATCGTAAAATTGGCATTTCTACTCAGAAGAATTTAGAAAATAAGCAGTTAAAATACATAATAACATAAACTAGCTTTTTAGCGGTTTGGTTTTTCCAAAAATACTATTGAAATCAAATTCCTCTTACCTTACACTCAAAATGAAACTTTGTACGAACACGGTCCAAATCGACAACCCGGGACCCTCAAAACCTAAACACCACAGAATATAATCTTACTATATTTTCTACTACTATCCGAATATCCAATCAAAACTAAAATCAGATCCCTACCTCGATTTTTGGGAAAAACCCAAAAATCTCCAAAACGACGATCCGATCCGCTAAAATTGTAAAGTTTTCTCTTCTGATCCACACAGTACGCTCCGTTTTTGGAAACGGATGACGAACAACGAAGAATCTTAGAGAGAGAGAGAGAGAGAGAGAGAGAGAGCTTTTGGGAGAAACTTAGCTCTTAAGCAACTCAAATTGGATATTTATAGGGCCTTTGACCAAGTCCAATTCGTCGATGAGTTGGTGTCTTCGTCGACGAATCCGCCTCACAGCTCGTCGACGAGGCTCTGAATTTCGTCAACGACTGAAGGACTTCGTCAACGAACATGACCCTTCGTCGACGAACACAACTTATACAGGTTTGGATCTCTACAATACATCCACTCTCTTAAGGCGCTAACCACCTTAAGGTTCCATCAATATCCAGTGAAACTTACAATTTCTTGCTTTCTGTGGAGGAAAGGATATCAAAACACCTTTTCCTTTGAGGGAGGAAAGGATATCAACAAATTCAAATACAACAAAAAGAATGATCCTCACAAGAACTAAAATACAAGATAAAATAAAAGAAAAAGAAACTCTGAAGCAAGAGTTTTGGTATTTTCTTTATTTCAAGGGATATGAGCAAATCAAAATATTAGAGAGATATTTGTGAACAATATGATATACAAAATGTTAGCAATAGTTTCCTTTATGTTTCTTTAAGCTTAGAATGCATATATATATATACATACATAATAAAATTTGATTTCGTTTGGCTTCACTAAGCTTCTAGCTCTTATACACAATACAATGGCCCTTTTGCAATATGACACCACTAAGAGCAAAGTCAAATTCATCAATTTGTACCTCAATGGGCTTCATGATGTCCAAAAAAACAAGGAGTGGATCCCTCAACATGGTTTCCTATAATTTATCAAAAGCCCTTTGTACTCTCACATTTAATTCCACTTATAACATTTTTAGCAATTCTATTATCGAAGTGATAATTTTTGTGTACCACTTAAGAAATCTACAATAATAGTTGGAATGACCAAGAAAGGAGTGCAATTCTATCGCAGTTGTTGGAACCTTTAATCTTCGATGACCTTTACCTTCTCCAAAGTTTGTCCAGATTCATAACAATTAGTTAATCAAAGTGAAAAGAAGTTATATGTAACCTTCCATCATCAATAACTCACATTTGTATACCATATCATGCAAGTAATCTTCTACTCATCCCCTTTCACTATCCTCACTTGGTAAAAAGCCCAACCACAACTGCAATTTGCAAAGTGCTTTGCCTAGATAAACTAATCAAATAAAATAAACAATTAGTGGCATGAGATACTTCTTCTCGAGTGACTTTGTTGACAATTTTGGCTTTTATAATATTTTTTCAAAAATTGCGCTGACCCCAAACAATGCCTTAGAGGGTTGCCTATAACTTGCTTTTCAACTGGGCATAAAGTTATTTCCATTACTCAGCTATAATACCTGCATGCACACAAGTTTTCATGTTTATTTATTTATTTATCCACTTATTGCATTATCATTTTATAATTACTAACTAATGCAAGCATAAGATTTCATTAATTAATAACTTAATTGTTAGAAATACAACTAAAAATAAATGGAATAAAATACATTATTTGAAACCTAATAAGTTGGTTTGACCATAATGCAAGGGGCTTCTTTGAAATAAGGCCATTGTGGGGGCTTATGTGAATTTTTGTAAGGCTTTTAAAGGAATCTTAAAAAAATAAAAAATTATTAGCCTCCGTTCGCTAGTACTTAGGAAATTTCTTGAAATATTTATCACTTAAATATAAATATCTTTTCAAAATAAGTTATTTTGTGAATAGAGTAACTAGTTGCTTGCTAAAGATGGACATTAGATTTTTTTTCCCCCCATAATGAATATCTTGAAATCCTCATTAAACAAACCTTTTAAAAAGTAACTCTTATCTCTATATAACCAACTCATTTTTTTTCAAATTTTTTTGAAAATAAAATCTTTAATTAACAAGTGCTTTTTAAAGATTACTCTATCTTCATATGACTACCTTTCAAAAAATTACAAAATATCACATCATCCGCTTAACTTTATCCCTCAATTTTTAAATTTCAAGAAAAACAAGACTTGCATAGGTCCTCTATTGCTGACCCCAATGACTATTATAATATTTTTTTAATATTAACAGTTTATACATTTACTTTAAAAAAAACCCAAATATAATACTTTAAATTCTTAATACTTTAAAAATATTTTAAAAATATTAAATTCTCATTTAATAAAGAGTAATTACTAAAATTCATTTTCCCATAGCAACTAGTTAGTAGTTACCATCGTTACCTCTTGAAAATTTTCAAGTGGTACGAAATCCAATGGTAAAAGCTCATTGCATAACTCCCTCCCTCATGCCGTAAATAATGCATTATTTTCTCCCAAACGGAAACGGATAATGGCATTTTTTGTTATTACGGTGAAAGAGGAAGAGCAAAAAAGTAAAAGGGTACATCCACGTGTCCGATGGCTTAGGGTCCCTTTTCTTGTCCGCTTCCGTTCTCCGTCTGGTCTGACTTCTACTCTGTCCTCTCTCACGTCTGCTCGTCGGCTAAAACCGGGAGACGAGAGAGGCGCAGAAGCTCTGTTCTTGGAGTGAAAGAGAGAATTGTGGGGCAAAATGGAGGGAAAATTGGATGAGAATTCTGCGGTCATTGAAGCAATTCTCAGAGAAGAATTGGAAAACAACGGTGGTTTTGAGGATCACAACAGTGGCTGGCAGACGGTGACGTATTCCAAGCGCAATCGGAAACGCTCGGAGAAGCCGCCGGAGGTATTAGCCGATCGCCCGAACGGCGGGACCGCTGGGGACAGCAACGGCGTGTTCTGGGCGATCGAGCAGCAGTCGGAGGAGCGGCGCCGCCGCGCGGAGGAGGCAAAGAAGGCGGCCGTCGTCGAACCCGTGGCTAGATCAAAGCAGGATTCCGATGGTGATGAGGATGATAGTGAGGGGGAGGCTTCTGGTGACGTGGACAATGGTGGTGCTGAGGTGAAGAAGCCGAAGGCGAAGAAACCGAAGAAGCCGAAGGTGACGGTGGGCGAGGCGGCTGCGAAGATTGATCCCGATGGCCTTGCTTTTTTCCTCGCTGAGATATCGGTGAGAGCTTCAATTCTTTCAATTTCGGTGGTTTGTGTCGCTTTTGTTTGTTCTGATCTGTTGATTTAATTGATTAGGTCCCATTTTTCTTTCTCTGTGTTGTTTTGTTTAGGAATCATATGGGGCACAGCATGATATCCAGCTCATGCGATTCGCAGATTACTTTGGTCGTGCATTTTCTTCTGTGAGTGGGGCACAATTCCCTTGGATGAAGACATTGAAGGAGTCCTCTGTTGCCAAGATGGTCGATGTGAGTATATGTTGTATCATTTCATAGGTCTGCCTTTTTTTAGCAGGTAAATGTTAAAGCTTTAATCTTTTTGTCGTGAACTATCTGTTTCATTGAAATTGTGAACAATCTGTGCCGAAAAGAGTTTGGGTGTCTCGTTAAGAAGTCTCATAAGATGAATTCGATTATTGTATTCTCTGTTTCGTGCATGCATGTGAGTTTTATGTTTTGATGTAACAGGAGTTTTCAATTCCTTTCAATTCTTATAGCTGTGGTGATTTTGTTTAAATAACATTTTAATATTTGACTTTTAATGATTTGAGTAATGCTAATAAAACTGCGAATTCAGGTAAGGATCCAAATCACATGCTTGATGCGATTAATTTTTGTACATTATATGACATCCATCCCATTATTGATTTTCATCTTCATTAGGATCCTCTCTGAGATATCTACTTTTCTCTTTATATTTTGAACTATCTTATTGACTTGTTTGCCATATCTTTTGATTTTATGAAAGTCCTGGTACAGGTTTGATCTTTGATTGTATTGTTCTACCAGGATTCTGTCTGCATTATAACTATTCTAGTAATTTTATAGAACAGTGGTATCACTTCGTTCGCTATATCTTTTGATTTGATGGGGCATCTAGTGGTTGATTATTCAGAATTTTGTATAGATTGAATAATTGTTCTAGTTGCCATACAGATCCCACTTTCACACTTACCTGAAGCTGTTTATAAGACATCAGTTGACTGGATCAGCAAACGTTCATTTGAAGCACTTGGTCCCTTTGTGTTATGGTCATTGGATGGCATTCTTGCTGACCTAGCAAGCCATCAAGGCCCTGCCAAGGGATCCAAAAAGGTGGTTCAACAAATGCCATCAAAGTCTCAGGTGATCATCTATCACATGCTTTTTATATGTAGTGTCATCATATATATAGAGTGCATGTATGTATTTGTGTGGTTAGTTTTGAGCTGCAGTTGAGTTTGATGTAATTTTGATGTACCTCCAGCAGGACCAGCACTTTGTGTGTCGTAAAAGTGTTGGGGGAATAAGCTAAATGTGTAGATTTTAAGTGCAATGATACATAGATGTTTCCGACCAAAATTAGAGACTACTATAAATTGATATAAAAAAACCTGAAGAAGATTTTACACAAGGAGAAAAGGTCAAATATATACTATCTTGTAGTTTATGTATGTCCTCATCTGCAACAACTATAGCTCTCTTGCATGCTAAAACCACTTGTTGAGAATTCCACTTGTGAGTTTATCTCACATTGGAAAATTTGAGTAAATGATGGGTGCTTATATATATAGTTGGGCCCAAGATCCAATAGGCTTAAACTTTTGGGTCAAGTTGGTGTTCACCCAATTAAGTCCACACATGGGCTTTTCCGGTAATAAGTGGTATCAGAGCTGACGGTTCGTAATTCTAGGTCAGCGACATTGTAAAAGGTCGAGACGTGAAGCTAATTCTTCTGACATGCTAACAATTGGAGGACCAAGTGTGTGTAGATCATCTAGGTTGGGGATGGATTCGAATAGGGTTAAGACGTGAGAGGTAGGATTGGTTCGGAGGCACGTGGAATGTAATTCGAGACATGTAAGACGCCAGTAGTAAGACCCACTTGAGCAACTGTTGGGGAATTGAGCTTACTCCCATAAGGGAGACGGTTTCCATTCAAGGGGTAGCAGTTGGAACTCACAAGTGAGGGAAAAATTGTTGAGAATTCCACTTGTAAGTTTATCTTACATTGGAAAATTTGAGTGAATGATGGATGCTTATATACATGGTTGGACCCAAGACCCAATAGGTTTAAGCTTTTGGGTCAAGTTGGTGTTTACCCATGTGTATCAAGTTCACCCATGGGCTCCTCCGGTAACACCGCTAACATACATATAAAGATGCCCTTGACAAGGAAAGAATGTTTCCAACTTTCCATTCCCACAGTGAAAAGTCTTTTCAATCACTTACAAATAATAATAAAGGCAAGGACTAATATTACTGGATGCCCAGATAATATCTACATGTTATTGTACTTCATTTTGAATAGTTTGAAGTGCATGGGTAAAAGAATTTGAGTAAATTTTGATCTATTTTCAAAGTGTAGTTTGGTGGTAAGAGATGTACACTTATGTATATCTTGTTATGGATTCAGATGATCATTGAAATTTTGATAGGGTGTTTAATAATAAAGATCATTTGATGGAGTAAACTGTTAATTATTTCCTGCATCATTTCAGCTTATATTGAGATCCTATGAAATCAATGTAGTAATTATCTGAACAGGTGCTGAAGCAATTGTCTGAAAAATTTCTATTCCTTCTGGTAAACTATTATATAAACTGAGAAATGGCGCATACTTTTTTAATGATATTCAAAAATTTTCCTTTTTATTTTGTTAATGAGAAATCTGGTAATTTTTCAGCTCAAGGAAGCAGTCTTCTTTGATTTGGTTGCAGGACCTACATATTAGAATGAACTATGAGAAAATGTGTTGAGGGAATGGATTCAAGGAGAATTTAACTGAAGCTTTTAAGTATTTTTTCCCAGAAGAAGTTTTTATTAAAATAAAACATTACAACAAAAAACTCATTTGAAATGCTCATTAATCTTTGCTTATATATATCATCTGATTTTTCCACATCACATTTTATCTTGACGAATAAACTTGTGAATAATCGCTGTGATAGGAAGATCACTTCTGGTGTTTTTCTTGTCAGCTTTACTGCCCACAGAACCTTAGCTTGTAACCCTAGAGCCTAATTAAGTCACATACTGTTAAAGGAGTCGGTGTATTTCAAATTTTCGACTATGTGACACTAAATATTATTATGTTAGTAACTTAATATCTGTGACACATATGATTTATTTTATTATAGCTTTTTTGTATAGTTAGTTATAGATTACACCCTTGTCAAGATTTAAGCTTTTTCATATATAGTTTGTAATTAGTAAATAACATTATTTGTCATTAAATAAATGCTACTGAGAGAACTTGATTTTGTGCTTCACTTTTTAAGTCCTTTGGTGTTCAACACCTTTGAGAATGTGGTGCTATTAATTATTATCCTTGTCAATAGTCAAAACAACATACTAAAATTTTTCTGATATTTGTTGTATGTTTTATGATAAATTGATTATAAATCAAACCTTGATGGTGCTTAGTTTTCTTGTCACATCAAAACTTGTGCCCTTTGGAAAAAGTTTCTTGAAGTGGGTGCTAATTTTCTTGTTTATTCCTTATTTTAATCATAAGCTTAGTATACATCTCTTTTTACCGTACGTCACTATATTGGTCTTCTTTAGTGATGGAATACTGGTGGGGTTTAAAAGATGAAGTCACGTATGGGGATTAATAAAGTAATGAGTTTTTTCATATTCTATAAAGTTTATGATGATTTGGTATTTGCATTTGTATTAATTAATTCAATTTGGAAGGCATCTTATTAAATTTAGAATTGAATGTGTATAATTCAAGTCTTTTTTATTTCTTTCTTTTTTTTCTTAAAGAGATACTAATGTCTCCTGTGGGTGATCAAAAGATGACATCCCACTTTTGTCTTTTTTTAATATCAATGGTTTAATGCCCTAACCTTTTTCTAATATTACTGCATTTTTTTTTTTCGAGAAGGTTCGTTTGTCAGTGCTTCCTGGCTGACATTGGCATAATTGTTTTGGATTGGCAAAACACATGAAGTAACACCAACAGTGTATTTGTCACATTTTATCTTCTGCTTCTTACGTTCATTGGAACATAAAAATTTAAAATCTGTGACCTCATGTACTTGAACAGTTGTAGAGCCATGCTGCCTATTTTTGCAGTCCTCAAACCTATCCTCCTTTAAGAAATATAATTATTTATTCCTCATTTTTTGTTATCTCTGGTTTCATAAATTGATAATATTATGGGATCCCTAGGGTTTTTTTTTGTTTTTTCAATTGTGCAATGCATGATGAAATGACTCAGAATTTTTCTTAATTCTTAGTCCTCCATTGTGCATTAATGCTGTGGATTATCAATGCGATGTCTATGAAAAATGGTATGGTGATAATATTATATAGTCAAATAAGGTATTTCATTCACATGCCAAAGAATTATTGAGTAGTTGTCTTAGATCATATGACATATTTTCGACAGTCTACATCTTTCTTTATGCTTGGATTCTTTATTGCAGAACAATAAAGTTCTTTTTCAACATTTTGTATTTCATGAACAATACATTGTCTGACAGCTGTGGAGTAACTGAAGCAAAATTGGTGGTCTAATATTCATATTGTAGGTTGCCATATTTGTTGTTTTGGCAATGGTATTGAGAAGAAAGCCGGATGTGTTGATCAGTCTTGTGCCCTTGATGAAGGAGAACCCGAAATATCAAGGACAAGATAAGCTTCCGGTGATAGTATGGGTGATTGCACAGGTGATACCAGCAAAAGAATCAGTAGTATATTGCAAGTACAGGTTTTTGAGGGATTCAAACTATTGTCTCAAATAGGTTTTCTATACTGAGATTGAATTTTGATTTGTGTAGGCCTGCCAAGGAGATT
Organism: Malania oleifera; assembly: GCF_029873635.1. Classification (NCBI taxonomy): domain Eukaryota; kingdom Viridiplantae; phylum Streptophyta; class Magnoliopsida; order Santalales; family Ximeniaceae; genus Malania; species Malania oleifera. The sequence continues at coordinate 25,094,122 of NC_080423.1, forward strand.
TGACTGTAGGTTTGTACATGTGGGTTCGCATTCTATTGCCTATACTGAGTAGCAAATCAAGTTCTAATCCACAGTCAAGAGACTTAATTTTACAGTTGGCGGAGAGGTTGTGATGAAATTAAATTCATGTCATGTAATTACAAAATTATTTTTGGATCTATAATATTGGATATTCCTTATTGCAGAATTCTTTCCCTCCCAAAGGCTCGCCCTATTTTATTAAATGGCAGTGTCAAGAAAGGTGAGCGCCTAGTGCCACCGTCAGCTCTTGAGCTTCTGATGAGAATCTCCTTCACAGCACCTTCTGCTCGAGTTAAGGTGCGTAGAATTAGGTGACACTTGCAGTATCTTTCAACACGTCAATTAGTTATCTTGATGGAACCTTGTTTCTGAAGATTGTGTGTATTTTGTTCAGGCCACAGAAAGGTTTCAAGCTGTGTATCCCACCTTAAAGGATGTGGCCCTTGCTGGTACCCCTGGAAGCAAAACAATGAAGCTACTTTCGCTGCAGATATTTCCGTTTGCCATCAAAGCTGCTGGAGAGGGTAATGTGCCACTCAAAATAGACTGCCTTTTAGTTGGTTTTAATTTTACTTTCTTTTGGCAACAATAATTATATTAGTCTACATCAGGGTTTGATGTACAAATCTGTCTGCAGGCCTTACTGACCTGTCAAAGGAAGCAGGTGATATTTGCATTTGGTGTTTGACCCAAAATCCCAGCTGTTACAAACAATGGGTGAGCAATTTCTGACCATTGAATTGCGCCAGGCACATGTGCGAATGTGCACGTGTGCATTATTTTTTAAAGCAAGGTTTAACCTTTTTTATTCTATTATTTTCTGGAATATTTTTGGAAACAGGACAACATTTATCTGGATAATCTTGAAGCTAGTGTTGTTATTCTTAGAAAGCTGTCTGATGGATGGAAGGGGTACTCTAGACATCATGCTTTGGATGTTGTGAGAGAAACTCTAAAGAGTTTCAGACAGAAGGTAACAATTCTACATATTACTTTAGATGATGAGTAATAAAAGGGGAACAAAGAATTGCTCCTCTTAATGGTTACAATGTCTTCAAACCAACATATTTTGCTGCTTTGACAACTGCGGACTTTCGAGTCTATTCCCCCTTTTTTCTTTGTTTTATTCTTTTATCCTACAAATTTAAAATAGTTACGACTAAGTCCTGAATTGTCCTGGAGTAAAAATAATTTTCTTCAACAAAATTTTTGTCAAATCATTTTTCCCCAAATTCTTGCTTAATTTTCAGTTGTCTTTGCCACTGTCATTTTTTCTAGATTGGGTTCCAAACTTGAACTGGTTCTGAAACTTTATTGTTTCGCAAATATTGTGATAGACACCTGCTAATTACTGTTGCATCTGTCCTAGAAGTTTTGTTTCCCAATATGCTGCCGACAGTTTTGATTATAATTGAAATATTGTCAAGATTTTGGCTCACCTGCTAATTAATGTTGCTTCTGTCCTAGAAGTTTTGTTTCACAATATGCTGCCGGCAGTATTGATTATAATTGAAATATTGTTGAGATTTTGGCTCACCTATTTCTCTGGTGATCTTATAGAATGAGAAAGCGTTGGCTACTGTAGAGGACACTTCTCGCCAAAAATCCTTGAAGGATGTGGACAGGTCCTGCAAGGCGATCTTGGCACAATTATCACGGGGAAACACATGCTTAAAGAGTGCTGTTTTTGTATCTGCTGCACTGGCTGTGGGTGCCGTTCTCGTGTCACAAAACATGCAACCAGGGGACTTGCAGAAATTTTATGAAATGTTTTGGCATTAACCATGGAGGGTCAATGGCAGCCCATACTTCACACCCATCAGTACAATTATAATTATCTCTTTCACAGCTAAGTTAAGCAAGATGGTCCATCGATACATCAGCAGAGGATGAGTTTGATTCGTAGAATCTAGAAATAGCGCTAGCAGCGGCGGCACCCTGGCACTTGAAAGAGAATGTGGATGTGCTATATATCTGGTTTTAAGTTTGGAGTGTTACTGAAATGTTTTTATTTTATGATGACTTTAGTTGCTGCGGGGCTATTTTGTCTCGGTTTTAAACTTGGAATCTGTTTAGTTATACAGAGATATGGTGGGATTAATGAATCTGTGATCTACCCACCAACCACCCCACACCCACGCCGCCCCCGCACCCCCCCCCCCCCCCCCCCAAAAAAAAATCCTAACAAATAAAAGGGGAAGAGAAACACCAAGGGAAATGCTGGTCCTTCAAAATAATAAGAACCCCAGTTTCACATTAATAATGCATATTTTTACTACTATTGGAGGCTGTGATACTTTGCTCATCATGGGATTGTTTCCTTCTTGTCTGAGCTGTTCTATAAGGTTATATATATATATATATATATATATGAACTTTAAAAGCATGGTGGGGAGAAGGATATTGTTGGGGAGTATTTTCCCCGATTATCTTTTTTTAAAAAATATATATTAAATAATACCCCTTTTTAGGAAATATTTTTTAGAATAACTTTGATGTAATCTCGCTACTTGGAGTAGTGAGATTTGTCACGTATTGACATTAAGCAAATTTCGCTACTTGGAGTAGCGAGATTTGGTTGTCATGCGTCTTTGCAAGAATGGGCCTGACATTTATATCATGCTACTCCAAGTAGCGAGATTTTCTATGTTGTACACTTAATTTTGTTTTCTGAATTATTTGAGTGAAGAATTAATTATTAATTTAAATTTTCACTTATATTTTAATTTAGTTAAATCTCGCTACTTGGAGTAGCGAGATTTTTTGTGCACTAGGTTTTCATTATTAATTAAATTGTTTTCTAAATTATTTGAGTGAAGAATCAATTATTAATTAAAATTTTCACTTATAATTTATAGTTGTAATTTAGTTAAAAATATTTTTTTATAAAAAAAATTAATATAACAGTCATACACTATAAATACACACTAATTATATTTAATTAAATAGGGAAATCTTTATATATTTTATTGAGTAGGAAATTTTTAAATATTAACATGTTCCATTTGTTGCCGCTATCTCTAACACAAAGAGAGCCGATAATCCATCAATTTATCATACTGTTCCTTTTGATGGAGTTAAGATTTTAATTTCTACATTTTTGACATTTCGTTTTTTGTGTTTGTTCTTTTATTATCCTCCCTCTCTCTCTGTTTCTGTTCCATCATTTTTTTCCTATAAATTCTAACGTCATTTTTATTTTGTTGATATGGGTGTGTCAATTTTTTCTGTTAAGGGTTAATTGTTTTTTTTTTTTTTTTTTAAATTGGAATGATGAAGAGTAGATAATAAAATGTTGATCATGAGAATAACTAAAAGATTGGGATATGCCTCCATTAATTTGGATTGTTAAAGGATTGGGTTCATGGCTGCCTCCATTATTTTGTCTCTCCATGTGTCAACTAATACATTACTCATTAGTCATTACTATAATTAATTTTGTTCCTTGGGAGCAGTCAGGTTGTGGGATGACCGTCTATATGGCTTATAGGATGAACAACTTGCTTGGCTAACCAGGCAAGGAAACCGCCTATATGGCTTATAGGATGAACAACTTGGCTAATCAGGTAAAGACTCTGACCTCTAGAGAAGATGAGACATGCAAAGATGATAAATTGAAGCAAATTTCAAAGAAAAAAGTGTACAATGGTAGCAATAAGAACAATACTGTTGTTATGAAAAAAAGACAACTTGGGTTTCTTAAGGTTAACATGGATAGATTGTCAATAGGGAGGAAAGTAGATCTAAATGTTTCTTCTATATATGCTACTTTAGCCCAAGCAAGGGAGGACATGTAGGATAATCTAACCACAAGCATCACTTCCATTTGTGAGTGTAATCTTCTTCTTTTTTTATATATATTTTTTATTAGTAATGTATAATTTACTTATTTTCTATAAATTCGATCTTAAATGTTTTGATGTGAAACTATTGTTAAATCATTGTTGCACCTCAATCTAATGACTAACTTTTAGAACCAAGTGGTTTAAGATGACATAAACATTTTGATAATCAAGGTCAAATTAGTAGGACTAGGACAATAATGAGTTGCATAGATAATTCATTTCTAGTTTTAAAATATAATTATGATTGTATAACTAGGCTCGAGTGGAGAGAGTGAGCAATCAAGAAAGGCCACTAAGCTTTTAAATGGATCATCCGAATTTGTGCTCACTTATGAAGATAAGGAGGGGGACTTGATGCTCGTATGAGATGTTCTTTGGGAGTATGCACCTTTCATTTCGTTTTAAATGATTATACTAGTGCAATATATTTATACTAATGTATATATGTTTTTGTGAATGAGTCTTTGTGTGTATATATGCACATATTTATGACTGATGTCTGTACATGCACTACTAAGCCCTAAATGGCATCCCATCAAATGACAAGACTAGCCTTGTGGAAGAGTAGTTGGTCTATTTCGAGCAACATTTTAAGGTGTAGGAATAGTAGCTTCACTACTAGTAACGTAATATTAAACATTTTGGACCATGCTTTTAAGGTCTGTTTCATTCAAGTCCTAGGTACTTTGGACAGGCAAAGGCCTATGTCATTGGAAAAGACAATATTGTCTTTGGATGTTTAGATGGTACACATATGTTTGTTGGTTTGTGTATAGGATGTTTCTCAACACAGTGAAGAGGCTTAGAATCATGAAGACATCGGAAGCTAATGGACTTGGTACCTAATATTATTAATTATGAAGACATTGAAGTTTGGAAACACCTAGAGGATACGAAATTATATGTTAACTAATTTACCTAACACAATTATAAAAATCAAGAAAATGTCAAACAAATAGAGGAAAACACTTTAATACCTATAAACAAAAATGAAGAATATATTTATAATTGTACTAATTACTCTGCAATTATGTTTATGACTCATGGAATGAAACTATGGTAAAAGTTAATGGAAACAGTATGTTCACAACGTTACATTCACAAGTTTCGTATACATTCAACCTATCAAAACACTATACTAATTTCGGCAGAGTTCTGTTTACAAATTGAGCATATCCATCCACGCACCTGTGCAAAGAAAACATTCTTCAAATTTAATGGAACCAGTATATTCAAAACGTTACATTCACAAGATTCATATACATTCAACCTATCAAAATACTATACTAATTTCAGCAGAGTCCTGTTTACAAATTGAGCATATCCATCCACGCACCTGTGCAAAGAAAATATTCTTCAAATACAATTGATACCAGTATGTTCACAACGTTACATTCACAAGATTTGTATACATTCAACCTATCAAAATACTATACTAATTTCGGCAGAGTCCTATTTACAAATTGAGCATATCCATCCACGCACTTGTGCAAAGAAAACATTCTTCAAATACAATTGATACATGCTTCGCACTTTATATATGGGTCCTCTATAAATTTAGAATTAAGAACAAATAAATTATGTACAAATGATATATTCTAAACAAATACATGATGTACAAATGAAGTAATGAATAAATACATTATGTACAAATGAAGTAATGAATAAATACATTATGCAGAAATGAAGTAATGAACAAATACATTATATACAAATGAAGTTGTAAACATATATATGATGTACAAATGAACTTATACATGATGTACAAATGAAAGAATGAACATATACATGCTGTAGAAGTGAAATAATACGACGATCATCGCCTACTCGGTGCTGAGGGAGGTCGTCTCCGGTGTCGGGGTGGCTGCCATCTGCATCTGCCCTCACCTGGTTGCTCGTCCGCGTCTAGCGTCCGGTCACGTCGATGTGCTGCATATTTGTCATCTCCGCCCATAGGTACTGGATAATCTATCTCCAGGTGAAGTGGATGGGGAGCTATGTCGTATGTAGTCTCTGGACGAGTCCGAGGTGGCAACCCGAGTGCGTCCACCTCCTCCGCATCGAGAGGGTCTTCTAGTAGGTACAACATCGACGGGGTCGCAACAGAGTCAGATCGATAATCCACCAGTCTACTCTACGGTCCCGCAATATCAGCGGCTGTCAATAGGGCATACGGTGTAGACGGTCCGAATACGTACTCCTCATGTACAATGGGCGATGAGAAGGCTGGACTCAATGGATAACTGGAGGTAGTTGCTCGACCACCTTGTACTAGAGTTGCTCGACCACCTCGTGGGGCCGAGGGCCGGCGTGGGGTAGGGATCCGTCGCCCGTCCTCGTAGACAATGTCCAAACCAGCTCTCGCTAAATCGCTCACAGTGAGGTTTGATGATAGTACGTCGACCTGGTGTACTACGTCAGCCTGCAACATACGAAAATAGTGGTTACGACATGGAATTGTTAATGTAAACGGTAACAAATTAGGTATGCGTTTGAGTATGCGTACAAGGCTCATGTAGACCGCTGCGGTCCTATCTACGAAGCGACGTGTGATCGACCTGTACCATGTGTAATACGGATCCTCCGGACCCATCGGGTCGTCCACCTCCACTCCCTATACGATGTAGTCCCTCCTATGTCCCCACATACTCACGTACATCGCGTGCTCGGCAGCCTAATCCGTGTTCCCCTGACCACGACCATCAATATCGTGTAGGTCGTCCCCACGTACATTGACCGCCGAAGTAGAGAAGCGGTTTGGGATGCCCTGTCGAAAGCCAAACTGGCGCATCACTCGATCTGGGAGATGCCACTCGATAATATGAAAACATATAAGTGGCGCTCGGACAACCCAGAGGTTGGACCCAACTGCATAGTCAGTCGGTAGGTTGGCTAAAATATCATCCATGTATAACGCACATACAAACTGCCCATAAACATATGGTAAATGTAAGAGGTGGATAGGGATATCTGCAAAGAATGCAAAATATTGTCCATACACATGACCGAGACTACCTTATGCTCCCGATGCATGTCCAGCTCGAATTTGTACTAGGGCAGCGTGTGTTGCGCAACATTAGGCGTCAACAACTGATCCCTCCACCTGTACAAAATAAAACGTAAGTGAAAAAGGTGTAACGACTAGTACGTAGTACGACTCAATATTCATAGCACTTATACAAGGAAAGGATTATAAGTGGAGTTACTAACCTCCACGCGAGTGAAGTTGGGTCAATCGAGCGTCTGTCCTCGTCGCTCCGAATAAGACGCCGGAGACCGCGGCGCGTAGGAGCTAACGACGTGAATCTCTCCCATGCCCAAACCTGTAATAAGCGAAGTGCTCCTCCGATCTGTGAGTGGGAAACGTCAGCAACGTGGCACATCTCCCGGTATAGCCACGCTAACATCGCAGAGCCCCAACTATACTGGCGTATCTCTGCTCGCTCCGCAAGGAGTGGAACGAACATCAAGTGCACGTAACTCCCCGAGAGGTCGCAAAACAACGTCCCACATATCAATCACAGCATGTGGGCACATGCGTGGCACGCTACTATGTGATCATCGATAGCTGTCGAGAGTTGGCGAAACAGCTTGCCCTTGAGAAACCGCATACGAATACGGGCACCAACAAGCTCACCATCTGGAGGCACCACTCCTAACAATCTCTCGCACATGCGGCGGAGTGCTCCCCTCTGACCGGTGCCTCCCTCCTGTACTGGTCCATAAGAACGACCAATGACAGGCAACCCATCAATCGGCAGCCCAAACAACACCGCGATATCCTGTAGGGTGATAGTCGCCTCCCTGTGCGGCAAGTGGAACGTGAGTGTCTCCGGCCTCCATCGCTCCACCAACGAGGTTACGACATGCCAATCCAACTGGATATGGCTAATATGATATATCCCATAAAAGCCCGCGTCCCATATCCAATCAACAATGCGGGGGTCTGCGCCTATCCTCTCGTGTACGCTCTGATTGCCCCTTCGGCAATATAACATGTCAGCATGCAAATCCGTCCACGCCTGATTGGACTGGTGACGATCGCTCATAGTCAGTACACTAGGATTGGACAGCACTAGATCGATCCTGCAAACAATACAGCATAGTTAAAGCGTCAACATAAAAATCATCAGAATTGAGTATCTATCACATCTGCTTTGTACAGTGGAACCGAACGAAAATCTTAGGTTTTATCCTAGATGTGTACAACTAAAAATATCCCACCTAGCTTTTTTTCTCAAGATGCACTATTCCCCATTGATGAACAGAGTGATTGAATTGCTCAAAGGCAACCGATAGCATGGAAGGAGATGTGTTCACCGAAAAAGGAAGGCAGCCTGGGGATCTTACATTTGGAATCTAGGAATAAGGCTCTCCTTACCCAAGCCCAAGATCATGAATCTTCGCCTAAATGGATGCGGCTGACTTATTTATAATCACCTTGTTTAGAAGGAGGAAGTAGTATAGCAGCTGAAAACTTGTTGAAATTATGGGGCTACAAGTAGGCAAATTTTTTCATCTATTGCATATGGAACGTGTGAAACAAAGAGATAGAAGTAGTATGACACAAAGATCTTTGTAAATGTGGTAGTATTCCTAAGCACCCATAATCTTATGGTTGATGTGTGACAGCACCCATAATCATTCTTTCGCCCCTCTTGTGGCAATTAAATGTGTAGGGCACGTCATTTAACCTATAAGTGATCGGTCAGTGCGAAGGTCCAGCTGCATCCCCAGGTTGTGTCCTTCTCGGACATCTCGTGCGGTTATGTCCTTCTTGATGACATATGCTACACGTGATATTTTTTCTACCTTCTTGGGCGTCCATCTCATTGTGTATACGTGAGCTCCTAGACCAACCTTTATGTCGAGCATATGCAGGATTTGTCTGCAAATTCAGCAACGAGGAAGATGGCCAATATGCCTCATGCATAATTGGATGAAAATCCACAGCATATGTTGCATAATTCTCAACAGTACTCCAATATGGCTCAACATACTGGCTTGCATTTTGCCGTATCTCGGCACAGGCTGCGAGAAGGTGAGAGTAGGGATAGTGTAAAGATTGCCACTTCCCGCAAGAGCATTCGCGCCTCTGGATACTCAAAGTTTGGACATTGTTTCCTTTATAGGGTCCCAACTGCGCAGTCGTGATGCTAAAAGTACCCCTAGACCAGTTGAACGTCGTGACTTGATGTCCGGTCGCCTTCAGCTTCCTTCTATCCATTGCTAGCAATATATGTGGAGTCAATGTATTTCCTCCAGATATTGCGTTACGAGCAGCCTGCCGTCGGCTATTAAAATAATGTGCAATGCGATAAAATGTTAGTTGCACAATGGCCGTTATGGGAAGGCTACGAGCACCTTTTAGGACGGCGTTGAAACATTCAACTAGGTTAGTGGTCATGTTCCCATACCTTTTTCCACCGTCGTGGCACTGAGTCCATATATGAGGAGGGATTTGATCGAAGAACGACTTGGCTGTCTCTCCTCCCTCATCAAATATCCTCTCCATCCACATGTCAAATTTTATCACCTGATGCTCCCTTCCCGCTCGCTCAGTCATTCGCTTCAGATTGACACTCTGCACTTTCGTATAAAAGTTACTCACCACATGTCGAAGGCAGAATCGATGGTGCGCACGTGGTGGTTGTCAATCAGGATTGCGCTGCACTACAGCAATAATCTCTGGATGCCGATCTGATATGAGGCAAATGTCGTCCATGGAGGTAATGGAACGCAGACAACATTGAAACCAATTCCATGTGTCGAAGCTTTCCTCTTGCACAATAGCGAATGCAAGGGGAAATATTTGCCTATTTGCATCCGAGCAAGTCGCAATAAGGAGTTTGCCCTTGTACTTATCGTACAAGTGTGTCCCGTCCACACATATAACGGGAGGGCAGTGACGAAAATCCTGAATAAACGCTATGAATGACCAAAATACAGATACAAAGGTTGCGCTGTTCTTGCTACCTGGAACAGGTATTGACCTCCACCTGACTATAGTCTCAGGATTGTACGTGCGCATCACTTCCATCCACTTCGGTAACGTTTAATAGGATTTCTCCCAATCACTGAATACTTGGGCTATTGCCTTATGTTTGCCCAACCAAACCTTCTTATAAGAGATTGAATACCCAAATCGACGATCTATGAACTCCTTTAATGTAGTGATTGACGTCGACACATCTCCCCTTATCATATTCACTATCTCCCCAGCAATGAAGGTCGAGACGTGATTTTGTTATAGACCTACAACAGAAGTTCATTCAGACATGTGTGCGGACCATCATATTGGGTGATTTCGAATAAACGGTGTATCATCTGATACATGGCAAGCAATCTCCACGCGCAATCGTGGTCCTTACACCTAGCAACCCATAAATTAGGGGTAGATTGCACAACGTGGAAGTCATGATGGGTGCGAGCATGATATATTAGCACTGCGGCGATCAGCTGATCCTTCAATCCGAAGAGCATCCCTTTACTCAACTCAGAGGATTCTTCCCAACGAGTCACGCATACAGGAAGCTCATCCACCACAGTTAAATCTGTAGCATCTAGGTCAATATAACCATACATCGAAAGCTCGCCCATGAATTGGGCATCAAACGTTGTGTCGTCCGTGTCACGGTGGGGTAAGTTCACATCATCGGGGACATCATTTAACCCTTCACCCATTTCCTACTCGTGCATGTCTTCGTCTTCAAGATGAACATCATTTGTAACGTTCATGCCCTCGTCCAATGAGTCGTTCGCAATAGCGAACAATGATGTCGGTCCCGCACTCGGGACGTCTTTGCAACCTCCCTACAGAAACGTGTCAGGAACTGGTGCTTCGTACGCCGACGGTTCAAATGATGATCCCGAATATTCGTTAAAATCGACCGTAGACATAGCATGAACCTCCGCACCAACATCGAGGTGATGTGTTTGTTCAGTGTCTTCACCGACTTCATCCAATTGCTTCGCAGGCGCGTCTAGCTGCCTAACCGCGATTACACCCATTTGAGGAATGGTCTCGACATACAATTGTACAGTTAAATATGTCTCACTAACGCAGTGTGCGTCCAATACAATGCGCAGCCCATAATCATATGATATGGGAACAGCCTCATACAAGGCTATATTATTTAACCCTCACAAAGGGTATCTTGCGGTTACTCGTAATGCATATTGATCTGGATCAATATGCAAATATCTATATATCTTCGTATATAATTTATTTAATTTACACCTAGGGCCAATTCGAATAGGTCGAACTCGCGGACTACTATACCTAACACCATCTAATCCGGTTATGATGTTTGTCCCTATATATAATAATACTATCACCAGAGCACTGCTTTAGCTTCCTACCATTTAAATCGGCGATCGGGAAATAACAAAAACCTACACAAAACAAAATTGTATGTATAAGTGATATGTGTTACTTATAGCTTAACGAAATAACTATAAACCAAATAGATGTATACAAAGTCTAGTGAATCAATGAACTTAGAGTTTGGACCTAACTTTCCCACCAAGAAAATAAATAGATGAATTAAAAGTTTATGAATAAACAAACTCTAGAATTTGGAGCTAACTTCAATTTCCACCAAGAAAGCAAATAGATTAATTGAAAAGTCTAATGAATAAACTCTTAAAACATTAATGTCTATTGATTTTCCTCATATGACATATACTTAGGATTTTTCCAAAATAGTACTTCAACTTAGAATCCAAAGAACTATGAAATGGCGCTCTTAAGCAATTTTACCAAAGAAAGATTAATTGTTGTTTAGTAATTTTCTAATTTAAATTCTAAAACACAAACTGAAAATAAGTTAAAAAAATTTACTTCAAACCAAATTCAGTGCTCATCAATACAATATTCTATTATAAGTTTGATTTTTTTTGAAAAAAAATTTATAGATTCATTGCACCTTGGTAAACCTTTAATTATATATACAATTAGATAGGTTGATTAACAAAGTTATTCATGAGCTTGATGAGCTTCATTAGTAGTGTTGCATATATCATATGGTTTAATTAATTGTTCATTATTGGGGCCTAACTTTTAAGATGGGACATGCCGCAAGCCAAATCAAATAAAACTTGTTAAAGAAAATTTATTATACTAACTCTAATTTAGTTGTTGTAGAAAATGAAACAAGTTCTACATGATGCTATATAACATGTGCTGCTATTTTATTTTTTGGTTAGATTAATTAGGCCTACCCTTATAAGCCTAGAATCTAATTAGATTCTTTGCCTCTTGTTTAAAATTTTTAATGTTGAATAATTACATAGTTGACCCATCTATTATGAACAAAAAATGAAGAATAATCAAAATTTTCAACCAAAAAAAAAAAAATTCAACTATAAATATTTATCAAATTGAATTTAAGTTGTGTATTTTGCATTATAAGATTCCCAAATACATAAGATATCCATAACATTTTTTTGCACCAATAAGGAAAAGCTCTAATAAACATTTGAAAAAAAGCACAATTGACCTATCTATATGAACAATATATAAATGAAAAGTGATCAATTTTTTAACATAAAAAGAAATTAAGAATATGTATCAAATTAAATCTATATCCTAAAAATTTCAATCACTATAAAATAAAAAAAAAAAATTAACAAATACATACTAATTAGTCCAATTTACTATTGTGGTTTGCATTGTTAAATTTCTAAAAATGAACTTGATTAACATACATCCCCACACACAGAAATTCACCATCTCTTTTCACTTTTGGAATTTTAGAAGTTCGAATTCCATGCCAATAATAACAATAGTTTGGTTTCAAAACAAAATGGTAAACTAGAGCACTAGCGTTACATATTAAAACAAAATTGTAATTTTATTTTAGATCTATTATACATTACTTAGATAGAGAACTAGAAAGGAAAAAAAAAAAAAAACCATTATATATAAAACCTTATCTTCTAGATTGAATAGTTCAAACATCATTAAAACCTATAACATCATGCCCTCAAATCACAATGAATCTATAAATTAAAATTTATTGTTGTTCATATTGTATGAAATCACATAAAGAGATGGAAAGGGAGAAAAAAAAAATTCAACACTTTAAACGAAAAAAAATTACATATTCTGGGCAGTACCATAAAAAATAAAATTCAAATACAAAAATAGAAATACTAACCTTAAAGAAAATCGCTTCCGAACGAAACTTTCAGTAGTCTAAACTCAAAGGCTCTCCGATTATCAAAGACTTTCGATCAAAGAAAATTAATTTCAAAAATTATGAACCAAACATTGAAAATGTGTCTTACCCCATCTTGAGTTTATATACGCAACGTCTCAACGGTTTGAACCCCATTCGTGGCAACAATCACCTGCGCTCCGGAGTCCTTCAACGGTAACCTACAGTGCTGCTCCTCCCCTCTGCAAAGGTACTGCTTTGCTCGCACATGGAAGGAGGAAGAACAATTAAGATTAGTCTAAAGCAAATCTCGCTACTTGGAGTAGCGAGATTCGCCACGCGTCGATAGCCGGGTGGATGGGCATTTCAAATTCGAAGCAAATCTCGCTAGTCCAAGTAGCGAGATTTGCCACACGTCAAACGGCGGGTGGCCGAGCATTAAGTATCCATAGCAAATCTCGCTACTCCAAGTAGCGAGATTTGCCACGCATCGATATGAGCCCTTCAGTCAAAAGTAAATCTCGCTACTTGGAGTAGCGAGATTACATCAGAGTCATTTTGTGAAATATTTCCCAAAAAGGGGTATTACTTAATATATTTTTTAAAAAAAAAAAGATAATCCGAGAAAAAACTCTATTGTTGGGGGGTACGATTTTAGGATTGTAGATTTGAACAAAATTTAATATAATTGTATAATATTTTTTTTTAAATTAAACTAGAGGTTAAAATTATAAGTTTTATATAGGGATAGGGCAAATAGCTTATTTGGATAGATGATTAAAAAGGATTGGAAGATTTTGTTGGAACTTGAAAAATTCAACAATAATAACAAAATCAAGTCTTTGTCCCACTAAGTGGGGTTAGTTATATGAATTCTTTTCCGCCAATTTATGCGATCATAGACCATTTTTCTTGATAGATTTTAGGATATTAAATTCTTACTCACTGTCTTTTTCTAAGTTATTTTAGATCTAATCTTATCCCTTCTATTCCCCCCACAATAATTAAGTCACTTTTCGTGCACTGTGTGGCCTACGTTGTAAGTGTCCATATACTATATGAGTCGTCTCTCCCTTATCTTCTATAAGACCTACACCTAACTTATCACGAATATATCCATTCATTAATTTATCTTTCAATATTACACTACTCATCCATTTCAACATTCTCATCTCGACAAAAGAAATGGAAAGAGAAAATTAAATTAATTGTTTGGTTTTGAAAAAAAAAAAGAGGAAAATAGAAAATATACTAGGTCAATAATTAAAATTTTGATTTTGCACATTACGGACATTTAATTTTATTCTGATTTTTAATTATATTAGATTATTTTTCATAGTATTTGTCAAAGAGAAAATATAGTGTTTTCTTTATTTTTCTTTCCTTTCTTTTCTCCAAACAAAATATTTGATTGTAATCGATCCTAAAAATTGCCTTTCTTTCAAAATTGAGAATAGTAATTAAGGTCATGTTTAATTGAGAGAAACATCTTTTATTTCTCACTTTTTCAAGTTTTTGAAAAATTATAATATATATATATACACATATATTTTAAAAATATTTTAAAATTACCTTTTTAATTATTCAATACTTGTTTAGAAATTTTTTTTTAAATATGAAAAATATTTTGTAACTTTCTTATACAATTTTTAAAAATTTAAAATGCAGTGTGATATTTTATATATATATATATATATATATATATATATATATATATATATATAGAACTAAAAAAATCTTGACAATTTTTTAAAAGTCAATTGAACATTCTATATGCTTGTCTTGAATATACAAAATATTTTCATACTGATAATTTTGGAATGTGGGATATGGCCATAAGTTGTGTAGTTTTTTTTATGCATATTTTCTCAAAATGGAAATTATAGAATCTTATGTAAAAATGGATAGACTAGGATCTAGGCTGCACCCTCGGCAAATGGAATAATATATATATATTAAAATATGAATAAAAGGAAAAAATAGTAAACTACAAAAGTGTTAGAAAGTTATAATAACTGTTTGATTGTCTTTAAAAATAAGTATCAATTACAAGAACTCATAAAATAAGTAGTGTTGGGATACCACTTTTATTATAAGTATTGACATTTTTAATATTATATATTACAATTAGAGCTTTAATTTCAATTTTAAACAATGTTAAATTGTGTTCATTGACATTTTCAATTAACATTTTCTAATTTATATTTTTACCTAATATTTCTGTTGTTTTGTAATTAAGAAGTTAATTAATATTATGCTAACTATAATTTTTAATCACAATAATTAATAAATATTTTTATTAACTTACATTTTTGATATTGTAGTAAAGAAAATAACAATAATATACTATTTTTATTATTATTATTATTATTTGATAACTCAGAATTTCAACCTTTCTTCCTTGGGGAAGGCATGACCCACTCCATAGCTCCCTCTTGATAAATGTAAATTTGGAGTTTATGGCAAGTTTGTTAAGACCTTATATTACGAGGACCCTTAAACATGGTGATGTCCACTACAGCAAAAGGCTTTTTTCTTCTACTTCGATCTTATTATTATTGAACTCCTTAGGTCGCAACAACCCAACGCCCCACTTGATTGATCTTCTTCCTCTTCTTCTTCTTCTTCTTCTTCTTCTTCTTCCTCCTCCCACTCTACCGCAAAAATTAATGGGAGATAATTGAGGGAGGGGCTATTTCTTATTTTTGGTGTTTTAGATGGAGAGATTGAATTTGGAGGCATTTCAGACAGTGGGGTTGACGGATGGTGGTTTTTCAGATTGACAGACAGAGGAGGAGGTGTCATCTCTCGGTGGCCCAACTAGCACGCGTCTTAGCAGATTGCAGTGGCTGGACGGAACTGAACATATGGGGAGGCGTCGGCACCATAGAGGGAGTTGTTAGCCGGAGAAGGATCGAATCCAAGAGAGCATGCTTTGCACTTGGCCGAATGAGAGAGGTAAGTGTTGTCACGTTAGTAGGATTTGAAACTCAGTGGATGTCACGTTAAGCCTCGAACCTTTGTCAGTGTTGTCCCAAAGGTAACCTGCAAATTGGATTACTTAAAAATTAAACTTAATAATGAGTTAGTTATATGCACACAAGCAATTAATATAAATACACAAAAATAAATGAGATAGGAAGAAGCAATATACAAAATTTTTATAGTGGTTAGGCTTACTCAAACCTACATCCACTCTCTCAAATATCAACCCACCATGAGGTTCCACTAAATCAACATTTCTTACAATTCCCTTAGTGGCAAGGTCACCTAATATAATAATAAATTTGAATTTGAGATAAGAGAAAATTCCAGAGTTGAAAAGATATACAAATGTAGTACTAAACATAATTCTCAAAAAATGAAAGGGATATGTCACAAAACTTTTTTAAACAACTCTCACGAGTTAGCAAATTTGAGCACAAATGAATTTTAAAAATATGAGAGCTTTTGAGACTTTCAAAAGTCAATACGAATAGCTTAGGTATTGTTGTTGGGCTTCAGAGGGCATATAAGTAGTTATCTTAGTCAAACTAGCCATTTTGCTCGTTGGAATCTGATTTGTGGTTAGATCATTGACCGCCCTTAAAGGTTGGTCGACTTAGCAATAGTCATTAAAGTAAAAATCAGACAACGTTGGATTCTCTAAAAAGTAGGGTCGATCGACTTATCTCTTGAACCGATCAATCGCCTAGCCCTAGTGCCAAGGTCGGTCGACTAGCCCAAGAATGGCAACCGACCGCCAAACCAGTCTGTCAAGATCAATCGATCGACCCATGGGGCTTGATTGGCTGCCTTAAGCTGATAGCACAGAGTAGTTAGGGTTCAATTAACTGTCCCAAAATGACAACCCAAAACAATCTTCCAAAATATTTTTCCCCTAGTTTTGTTACTTTTCTAACATGATCATTATATATTTTAGGAGATTTACACTCATTACAACTTAGAAAATACAACAAATATATAATGAGAAAATTTAAAATAATTCTTTAAACTTTGTCCATTTCTTCTAAGAATTCAAACGTATTTATCACATTTCAAGTTCAAAGTAATTAGTCCTTAATTAAATAGTTTGTTATCATTAAAATTAGGTCATGAAATCATAGGGCTAGCAATTAGCCATGGATCCTACAACATTTTAATGAGTTTAAATATTAATACAATTTGTGATGGGTGAATTTTCAGAATTCACTTTTAAAGTAATTTCCATGCTAAAATAGTGGAATGATCTAAACAATGTTTTATCTTTATTTTTATTTTTATTTTCATTTTTGGGTAAATTACCCCCTTCGACATGGAAACAATAACCCATGAAAGGTGATTCTTTATTGTTGTACTCCTTTTCTCCCTAAAAGTACTCTAAAGATGCTTCTTAATAATTGTTTTTTAAAAATAAAAAGTAGTTTTCAAATGCACTTAATAAGTACTTGATAAATTACATATCAAGCAATGCCTAGAAAGTGAGAGGGAGAGAGAATTGTGGAGAGACTTGCATAGAAATAGCAAGAAGGGAATAGAGTTTGGTAAAAAAAAAAGGATAAACTAAACTTGAAGTGAGATTCTTTCTTTCTTTTTTTTTTTTTATATTGTCGAGTGTACTGTAACGCCCCAACCCGTCACATAAGCTCGTGGTGCTACTTTAGTTACGTTTGTGTACCTGATATCATAATCATTCAACATAAATGTAGCAGAAGTAATGAAACGTTCTTCATACATGCATTACCATAGTTATAAGTTCTTTCTTACATATAAGTTTCCAAACATCCATACTACAATCTGACCAAAACTGAAAAACTAGTTCGGTTCATACGACCATAATACAAGCCCGGAGACATACAACATAACTACTCACATTAGAGTTCTTACAGACACTCTCAAAAAGGAACTATTCTAACTTTCACCCCTTGATCCTACTAAACAGAATACCTGTAGTTTCCTGAAAAGATGATTTGTATATTAGGGTGAGACACTTCTCAGTAAGGGTGATCAAGTTAATAGCAGTGAATGGGCAGTATGCGTTAGTGTTTATAGAAAACATTCATTCTTCATATAACCGAAAATAGATGTCTTTACATCATACGTAGTTATACAATTGGAAATACTTGTTTCATTTTCCTGACATAAACAGTTCAATCATTTCATAACATCATTTACAAAAATATACGAATATGCATAAAAGACACCTCCTAGGACTAACACCATGTATAAACCCTCATCCTCAGGATTGTGTTGCCTGAAGGTTGGACTAAGCCCGGGGTGATCAACCCAGACAAAGTCAACATACATCTACGTCATAACTCCGATTACGCAGGCATCCGCAACTTACTTGCGTGACCCGATTGCCCTACCGTGTCCTGAAAATCTGGGCTTCCAAGTATGGTACACCCTCTATTGAGGCTAATTGGCAAGAACCACCCACACCACTCTCGTAGTACAGTGTGGGCGCACCTGGTCACATACATAATTCCTAGCAATGGTATCGTACTCATAACATAATGGTCCATCAGGGTTCCTAAAGCATAACGTGCAATTTAAGTTATAAAACCATATTTCATATTTCATTTCATATAAAGCCTGACATAGTATAAAACTCAGCCCTTTCAGCCATCATATACATAACTCGGCACCTATACTTTGAATATAGCATGTAGGCAACCAAGAAAACATAGCATATATAGTTTAAAACATAAAACTGAGCTTTCCACCATTTGTTTATACTGAAAATACCATAACATATATCCTAAGTTTGAAAACAGATCTTTTGAACAGTTGGTTTTAGAAACTTCAACTGAAAACTTGAATATACTTACTTCATAAATATTTCAAACGGTTCAATTTCATTTAAAAGCTGACTTAAGTTAATCCCCTTACCTATTTCCTAAAAAAAAATCCGAGATGCTTGAAAACTGAACCCTAACTTTTTCACGAGATCAAGAATCTGCTCCGCTAGGATTGTAGATGTTCACTCCCTGATCCTCGTGGTAACTTTCGATCGTTGATACAGGCGACGAAGGATTGAAGAGAGTGAGAGAGAGAGAGAGAGAGAGAGAGAGAGAGAGAGAGAGAGAGAGAGAGAGAGTGTGTGTGTGTGTGTGTGTGTGTGGCGGCTCTAGCAAGAGAGAGAGAGAGAGAGAGATTTATTTTTCTTAATGAAGAAGCAGACAAAAATCCTATTTATAGACCCCTTGACCTGGTCAAATTCGTCGACGAAGCAGCACCTTCATCGATGAACCACAAAGTCTATTCGTCAACGAACCTCTTCCTTCGTCGACGAACCCTAATTTGATATTTTTTTTGTTCGTTCAGGATCTCTTCATCAACGAGACTCTGAATTTCAGCGATAAACCCCATAAAGGCCTTTGTTGACGAGAACATGGACCTCGTCGATGAAGGCTACTGCTCCCGTTTTTAAAATTTTCCTTTCTTATTTAATTTCCTTATTTTCCTGGTTCGGGTCCTACAATCTTCCCTCCTTATAAAAATTTCGTCCTAAAAATTTACTAATAATTTCCTATCACATCATCTAAACTGTTATTGCTCCGACTCTAGGAAGAGCTAGCGGCCATCCACATAGCAGCCTCGTCCCAAATTTATTACCTGCCCTCATTTATGGAGGAGGAATACCGTGGTCACATATAATTTCTTGGGAATTTACAATACCATGCATAATTCTCCCAAAGACCATTCATACATAAACCCATAAATAACTGACAAACTAAACATACTTACCTTACCTTACCTGCATATAAGACTAACCCTAAACTGTTCAACCATACCAGTCTGTCAAACATTGATCATCACTGAGAAGCCATGGGTACTTCTGGCATATTTATGTCTTTAGCTCCCAAGAAGCCTCCTTGACTGTATGATTACGCCACAGTACGTTTACTAACGGTATTTTCTTCGTACGCAACTTCTGTACCTTTTGATCCAAAATTTGAACCGGTACCTCCTCATAAGTCAAAACATCCCCAATCTCTAAAGGTTCATAGCTGATCACGTGCGTAGGATCTGGCACATACTTCCTCTACACTGATACGTGGAAGACGTTATGAACTCTAGACAATACTGGTGGCAACACCACTTGATAAGACACTGCACCAATCCTTTCCAAGATCTCAAACGGCCCAATGTACCGAGGACTCAGCTTGCCATTCTTTTTGAACCTCATCACTCCATTCATTGGAACAATTCTCAAGAATACCATATCCTTGATCTCGAACTCTAGCACCCGTCGGCGTGTATCTACATAACTCTTCTACTGACTATGTGCTGCCTTTATCATCTTCCTGATAAGTACGACTTTTGCAGAGGTCTGCTGAACTAATTCCAATCCCAACACTTGCTGTTCACCTTCCTCATCCCAGTACAACGAAGATCGACACCAGCGACCATACAAGGCCTCACATGGTGTCATCTCAATACTCGTCTGATAACTATTGTTATACACAAACTCAACTAACGGCAAATATCTAATCCAACTACCACCAAAATCTAGTACACATGCTCGCAGCATATCCTCCAAAATCTGAATGGTCCTCTCCGACTGCCGTCCGAATGTTGGTGGAACGCGGTACTAAAGGTGAGTTGAGATCCTAAAGCATCCTGCAAACTCTTTTAGAAGTGAGAGGTTAATTTTGGATCTCGATCTGAAACTATAGAAACTGGGAAGCCATGAAGTCGTACTATCTCTTGCATATAAAGCTCTACCAGCTTATCTATGGAATAGCTAACCTTAATCAGAACGAAGTGCACAGTCTTCATCAGCCGATCTACTATAACCTAGATAGCGTTCTACCCATGCACCACTGAAGGAAATCCTAACACAAAGTCCATTGAGATATGCTCCCACTTCCACTTTGGGATGTCAAGTGATTGTAGTGAGCGCCTCAATTGTTGCAGTCCTATGTACAGAAAGCCCTCTCTTTAGAATAATGAATGTATTCTTATGCTACGCAAATGGAAGTTTAGTGCAAAATAAATGATATAGTATATACAAACACAACATGATCGTGCATGCAACCTATTGTACTTGTGATGACCCAAAAATATATATATATATGATTAAAGTACAATAATAATAAAATAATAAAAATAGTCATTAAGTTAATATCAATACAGAAGCGTTTTTCTGTAGGATCCTTGATTCCATGTTTGATGCCTAAGAAAGACCTTGTCTTAGCGAGTGCTCAGAGACCATTGCGGCTCAGTCGCTCCTTGGAGGTCGGCCTGGTCAAAATGGAATTTCATAGGATAAACAGGATAGATACTGTTTGTATACGTAAATAAGTATATATACATAAAATAGTGTTTTGACAGACATAATTTGTAGAAATACATAATAAGATGATAATAATATAGGTATCATATGTGGGGCCCACAAGACTATGTGGGGTCCACATGAGTCCCGGAGCCACAAGACACTGTTTATATACGTAAATGAGTACATAAAACAATGTTTTAACTGATATAATTTGAAGAAATATATGATAAAATAATAATAATATAGGTATCCTATGCGGGGCCCACAAGACTGTGTGGGGCCCACATGAGTCCCGAAACCGTATGAAGGTTTTCACAAGTCTCAAAACTATGCAAGATGCATAAAATCGTATAAGAGTTATTGGAATTACGTACGATCCATTTGGGTCTCGAAATTGTGTGGGGCCCACAAGACTACATGGGGCCCACAAGACCATGTGGGGCCCACATGAGTTTTTAAAATTTAAATTTAATTCTTGTTCAAAAATAAAATAAAATAAAATAAATACTAAATATAGTTTAAAATTAATAACAATGATAATAATAATGATTAAGAAAAATAATAAAATAATAAAATAATTAGTTAGGTAATGGATTAATTAATAAGGTAAGTAATTAATTAAAAATTTATTTAGTGAGAATGGTGGCAAGCCCTCCCAAATGGCCTCCACTCAAGTTTAAAATTAATAACAATGATAATAATAATGATAATAATGATTAAGAAAAATAATAAAATAATAAAATAATTAGTTAGGTAATGGATTAATTAATTAGGTAAGTAATTAATTAAAAATTTATTTAGTGGGAATGGTGGCAAGCACTCCCAAATAGCCTCCACTCAACCCATACCTTGCCCATCCCTTGCCCATTCTTTAATTTTTAAAATTATAATTTCACCCATCTCCCCACACTTTTATAAATTCTATTTCTTCCCCAAAATTTTCCTATAAATAGGGAGCTCTCACCTTCATTTTTCACAACAATTTTCCAAGGAAGAGAAGGATTAGTGAGTGAAAGAATTTGTGGTGGAGAGAGAATTTTTGAATAAATTCTTAATCACCCACTTTTTCCGATCTCATTTCTTAAAGATAATTATTGTGTTCGTAGCACACGGTAAAAGAAGAAGGTAAGTAAATTTGATTATGTTAGTATTTTTATTCAAAATTTATACCCGAGTTTATTTGTAAGTAAATTTGATTATGTTAGTATTTTTATTCAAAATTTATACCCGAGTTTATTTGTAAGTAAATTTTGATTATGTTAGTTTCTTTTTATTTTAAATTCATACCCGAGTTTATTTTGTACGTAAATTTTAATTATGTTACTTAGTTTCACAAAATTTCTATGAGTTTATTTTTACGCATATTTAATTATACCAGTTCTATCTTTAATATACTTGCATCTATATTTGGGTTAAGAAATGTTCTAATCCCCTCGGGTAAATTTTCAGTATTTATTTCTATTCAAAAATAAAATTATATATATTTTTAACACAAAAATTGTGTGGCATGAGTTTATTTTTACATTACATTTTTTATGAAAATATGAGTAAAGATGAGATTTTCATGATATTATTTTAAATTGCATAAATTATAATAAGATGATTTTAAAACCCCTTATGGCAACGGAAGTTCAAAGTTACAGATGCTCGGTACCGCAGCTTAAAGTTTATACGGATCAGAGTGCACCCACACTGTTTACAGAGTGGTTATTTATGTTAATGGATTTCTCCTGAGTGCACACCTGGTTCCGGACCAGGACTTAATAAGGAAAATCTCACTTAAAGTTTACGTACGTTGATTTAGTTTGGTCGGCCAGCTAGCTAAGTCCAGTTTTCGGACCGCACAACCCAGTCATGGGGGTAAACATGACTTACGGCAAACAGGCCTAAGGGTGGTTTTTACAATATATGTTTATACATATTTAATTACGTGTACAAAGTTACTGATAATTTGAAGGAAAAGTGTAAGTTTACGTGAAAATGATCATTTTGGTGCTTATATGATGATCTAAGGAAAACGTATAAGGAAAAGTATATGTACGTTTATTATTAAATATTTTTACAGTTTTAAAGTTAAAAGTTTAAATTTAGCAGTTATAGTATATGATTTAAAAATTTACTGTTGAAATTGATGACAAAAGTTTTATGCAGAAATTGTTAAATTTATGTTTATTCTAAAAGCAATCTTGAAGTTATATTATTCATTATTGTTTTACGAAATTCTTTAAAAACTCATTTTGGCCACACACTAATAATAATCTTATTTACTTACTGAGCGTCGTCTCATCCCAATCATATTTTATTTCAGATAACTCTGAAGGACATGTCGGGAATCAAGCTTAGCAAGCATGCGGGTGGGGATTAGAAAAATAAAGATTGATTAGAAATATTAGTATGGTTTCAGATATTTATGTTTGTGTAATTTTCCTTTTTTTGAAATAAATGATTGTAATATGGATAATTAGCGCTCTGGTTTAATAAAAATTGAGTTTATTTGCTTCCGCTGTAAATTAGTAGTAAAAAGTTAATATCCCAGGCCCCTCGGGGTCGGGGTGTTACAGTACTCTAGCCAAGGTTTATGGAAAAGATCATCATCATTTTCATTAAAAAGAGTTTTTTGTACAATATTTTAAAAGCACTGAATGACTTAGATAGATCTCAAATTCAGAATCTCAATCTTGACCCTCACTAAACTGTTCGTGCCTTCCCGAGCTAACTTTGGCTTTTGAGATATTGTCTTAGCCATCTTCCATCGCAAAGCTCAGTATTTAGCTTCCCAATAGCTTGCCTTCATCATGCATGGCTCCAACCTTTACAGCACCCGGTTGTACTTGTCTTTCTGTGTGTCCCACTGACTCTCCACCTCCCGTATGTAGAGATACTTTTCTTTGATTTCAGCTCTGGCACCATCTATGATCCTAGATTTCCTGTTGAGGGCTGCTTGAAGTGCCCATCTTTCTTTTCTCAGAGCCACTACCTCTTCATATGATTGAAAGTATCGAGTTCTTTGCCGCTTAACTTCCTTGTGGTAGTAAGCAACCAAACCCCCCTTCTTTTGCTCTATCTGTTGATCTTCTGCCACAGCTCCTACAATCTTCCCCTCTGTCAAGTGAATGCTTTCTTTTAACTATGAATTTGCTACAGGAGCTTCGATTTGAGCTGTGAGGACTTTTGGTATCTGCCTGACCCGCAGGTTCACTTTGTTGGCCCACCATATGTCATAGTCCCCTTGGGCACCAAAGTCCTGGCTATTAGATTCTACTAAGTGCACATGCTTCTAGGACACTGTATATTCTCAAACTTGTTGTTGACTATCACCTGCATCATACATGAATTGAGCATCTACTAGTCTGTGTCATTGGTATGAATTGAATGACCCTCGCTTGCCTTCTGAACATGAGGGGTGCATAAGCTATCCCTCCCCACGGGCCTAGCAAAGGTACCTATGGGAAATTTTCGCACCTGTATATCATATTGAGCCAATCTATCCAAGGCGCTTGCCAAACAAGCCCCCTGCTGACCAGATGACGCAACCTTGCTTTCCATTCAGACTTACTGGAGTGTTTTTCCCACTGAATTGTCTCGAGCTCGGCCAATGGGATTCTGATTGTTGAGAATTTAGGGCGATCAAATAGAGAAACCCTGTACCAACCGGTTTAAGGGGATGGATCGATCAAACGTTGACGGGTCTGGGGGGAAGCCGATTTAAGGCCTAGTCAAGGCCAAGTGTCAGCACCTGAGTGGTTGGTCAATGAAGACCTAGAGGGGCTACGTGGCGTCATTGTGGCAACGGGCATAGGGTGATCCGACAGCTATAAAGGAGCCGCCTAAGGCCGGGCATGTGGGTGGATAGAGCTGCCATATGGAGACAAGCAAGCGGGGGGAAGCAGGCATAATGATGGCTTTTGACAGAGCGATCTTAGTTGTTGATAGTGGGCGGGGATCCAACGGCTGGGAAAAGGGCGCTTCCCAACAATAATTGCCTGAGGGAAAGGGTAGCCACGTGTTGGTGTACGATTGGAAAAGCAAAGCTCGAGAAGAGGTGTCACGCCCCGAACCCCGAAATGGGATCAAGGGTGAAAATGTAACTAACCTGTCCCTGTATCTGATAAAGCATCCAAAGATACAGTACAGTGGATGAGGGTCTGATCCTGTGGGGTTCCCAGGCACCCTAAACACATCCAAATACAATCATATATACAGAGAAAAAAAAGTCATTCTATATCAACATATACAGTACCATACCAGAGTCTATACAAGAGTAGAAACAGACTCTATCAAAACGTACAAACGGGTGCCCAAATACATCTCAAAATGGTAACCCACCAAAATTACAGTCCTAGCACTTACCCAAGCGCTAACCGTAGTACACCGGCCACTACGCTCCCTACACTAGGACATAGTTCTGGTTACTCAAGGGACCTGTAAAAATGTACATACAACAGGGGTGAGACACCTCTCAGTAAGGAAAAACACAGGTTATATCTGTGTGTGGCATTTGAGTGTTATCATGATGCAACATACACGCAGTTAAATGCAACTTAGTACTAGTTTCACATAGTGCATACACCCACACATAGACATACACATGATCAGCAATCTTGGTGTCGTCGCACCCTTCGGCCCGAAGCCGGCCCACGACATACGGCGTTGGCCCGTAGCCAACTCGCGAACACGGCGCCACTGGCACATGGCTAGTCCCCGACTCCCATGGCATCGTATCGGCGCTAACTGGTGGATTCACACCCTTCGACCTGATCTGTCGGTATAGACTCACGTCCTCGGATATAGAGTCGGACACTCTTGCTTACGTGGCAAGGATAAACACACGCCCTCGGATATAGAGCCGGACACTCTCAGTACCTGGAACAATGAAACCTCGTTCCTACTAGCATTTCAACAGTCACACACACATGCATGCTCATATAACCAAACAAACTACACTCATTTGGTAATCTAAATCATGGTTTTTCAAACAAATACAGTTTAAACAAGTCAAGACACGACCATCCCAATATCACAGTATAAATCAACATATACCCTCAGTTTTCAACAAAACTAGGGATGCAGCCCGTTGCCCCCTTTTTCCCAAAACTGTAATAATGAAAAACCCATAGTTTTCCCCGTTAGATCCCCCCAAATGAGTAGTCAAAACACACACAGGACCGTGAACCACAGTTCCATCGGGTTCGATTTCACAAATAACCAATATAAACATAGTTCCCCTTACCTTTTCCCCGAATAGCAAATCTCGAACTCCAAGGCCCCTAAACAGCGAATCGAGTTCCAAAACCTACAAATCACAGTATAGAATATACTTACAAAGCTGTTACCTACAAAACTACCGGATCATAATTGAAAACCGAGCCTTACCTCGATTTTACGCCAAAACACGAAAATCTTTGAAACGAGATTCCAATCCGTAGAAATTGTAAAGAATCCTCCCATGATCCTCGTGGTAACTTTAGATTCTCGATTCCATCAACGATCAGTGAAAAAATCTAGAGAGAGAGAGAGTAAGGAGAGTTTAAGAAAGAGAGAGTAAGGAGAGTTCTAGAGAGAGAGAGAGAGAGAGAGAGATATTTGAAGTTTCTTAATGAAGAAGTAAAGGAAATTTCTATTTATAAGCCCTTGACCTCGTCGACGAATCTGTCGTTGCCTTCGTCGACGAATCAGTGGCCTTGTCAACGAGTCTTGGATCTCCAGTTTTTCCGAGACTCCTCGGCTTCTCCTCGTCGACAAGTCTCTGAATTTCGTCGATGAGAAGAACAAATGCTTTGTCGACGAAATATGCCAAATTCCCAATTTGCCCCTCTCTTATTTATTTAACCCATTTATCACGGTTTGGGTTCTTACAGGAGGTGCTTGTCCCAGGGCTATCGTGGCCGTTGATAAGGAATGATGATCCAATGATCGTCGTGGGGAGTGCACAAATCGCCTACGTGTCTTCATCCGGAGCATTTAAAACAATTGCCAAAAAAACGGTCCAGATTTTGGCCGTGAACGAGCTTGATCTTAGGGCCATGGGGGTTCCATGTCTCATCATCCGGCAGTTCCAAGAAAGGACATATATAAACTAAAATTTTTTGCTTCCTCTCATTTTTCATTCTTCTCATTATCGCAGAAAATCCCTCTCTCTCTCTCGTTCTCTCCCCTAGCTCTCCCCCCTCTATTATTCCTACAACATCGAAACCCTAATACTCCCCCATTCTGTAACTCCCTTAGTGTTCTTTGTTTCAAACCCTCTGTTTCCCCTCTGTCTTTCTCTTCTATTGCAACCTATTAACCTCAAAATCAAAGACTCGATTTGAAAATTGAAAGTCTCAAATTTTAAAATTTAAACAATTTGATTCAAAATTTAAAGGACTGTACTTAAAACCTAAAAACTCAATTCCAAAAGTTTGAATGACTCCTAGACCCGAACTAAAGAAACGGGAAAACTTAATTTTCAAAACAAAAGGACTAAATAAAAGACATAAATTCCAAAGTTAAGGAACTTTAGTTCATCAGGACTCAACTTAGGAAATAAACTCAATTTCCAAAACTCATTTTTAGAAAAACTCGATTGAAAACTAAAAAAAGCGAAAATGAAAGTCAAGAGGGCTCAACTTTTTGTCAGAGAAATTCCAGTTTATACTCAAATGATCAAGACTCAAAAAACAAACCAGCTCAAAATTCCTGAGACTTAAAGGGTTTTATTTGGGACTCAAAACCAAATTTTATTATACCAGGTTTCCTTGGGACAGTCTGGTTAAAATTGGGGTGTCTACAATGGCAAACCTACTTTTTTGTATTTTCAAAAAGGAATGCTTTTAGTAGCCCCTTAAAACACTATTTTGAGGATTTTTCTGAAAATTGACTCAAGACCTTTTTAACTCAATTTGAAAATTTTGAAAACTTACAAAATTGAAACAGGTAGTAAAAAATTTCAAGTTTATATTATATACTCCAAATAAAATAGAGTATCCTTATTCATCAAGGATAATTTTAAAATATATTTAGCAGCCACTAAGTGTGTATTTTGAAACTTTTGTAGTGAAAATAATTATGATTACTTTTTAAAATTAATTTTTATCCTATTTTTTATTTTGACTATCACTAAATTATTCTTATGATAATGTTTAAAAATTACAAGTACTTTCAAACACCTTTATTTGTGGTTGCTGCCTCCACTAACTAAAGGTCTTGCCTCCAACATTGCTTTGGCATGAGGTTGTGCTGTAGTAGACTAGCATATAGGCCTTGGTGGTGGTATTATCGAGTATCATGTTTTGGTAGTTGTATCTTGTGTGTTCTTGTCATTTTGAACTAATCTGATTCTTCTTTTGGAAGAACATTTTAACTTTTGCACAGAAAAATAATGAAAATTTCAAAATAAATTTCTATAAAGGCTAAAACAAATTGACAAGAAAAAATTCTATATAAAGAAAAGAAATTCAATTTTCATGTCACAAGCCTTGGACTTTCTCCTGGGGACAATCGTATCCTAAACCATATCTCACTAGAATGGGAGATAAGGAAAATAAGAAAAACTCTATTCATCACAAGAAAAGTAGTCATAGAAGGAAAAATGAAAAAGTGATGTAACTATTGTGAAACGTGCGGCAATTATGATGAATAGTATGGGAAAATACAGAGATAAAATAACAAAGACACAGATTTAACGTGGTTCAACAATATGCCTACATTCACAGGAGCGAGCGGTGGCTGGATTTCACTAAATAGAAAGTAGGATTATATTATATGTATTTATAGTAACTCTAATCGTACAGAGGTATTAGAAAATTTCTTCAAATACCCCGGTACCGTCCCGCGGGGACGTTGCCTCTGCACCCTCAACCCATTAATCATCACAGCCAATAAAACATTAAATTATAAAGCCAAAAGGCTAATGCTAGAAGTGGAGCAGAGCGGAACTTTCGACTTCAACTTGCTTTCTCTGTTACACGTGTTTCACTTAATATGAGTCACATACTACAACAGTAGCATCATTCAATTTGGTAGAAATTGTTGAGCAAAAAAAGTTTAACTAACTAATTCTAGCGATGATGGATGCCACAACACTTTTGATTTGTTTTCTTATGATAATTTTCTTGTTATGATCAGTAGCAAAGCTTACGAGAAAAATGTTATAAAAAATCACCAAAAAAAGTGAGAGGGGGAAAGACTCCTACATTTTTGGATAAATTGCTCGTGAATAAATATAGTATTAATATACTATGTATTCAAAATGAATAAATAATATATAGGTACGTATTACTTTATTATTAGATATAAAAGGCTTAGACCGCCAACTAAATTAATGGGTGTTAGTGAGTTCAACAATCAAATTATTCAAGACATTAAAGTCACTTGACACTTTTCTCATGCAAGTTTTATAATATTTTCTATCAAAACTTAGTTGGGTCAACTCAAGTAATAAGGGCGACTTATGACTTTGGTGACCCCAAGATCACGAGTTCGATTCCCCTTTAAGGCATTATGTCAGTAAATTACCAAGAGTGCGTTAATGGACGAGCGGCTTTCACTCTCTTAAGTTTAGTGTTGTATCATAGTATCCAAAGTGATATGATGACAGCTAAAGTATTAATATATATATATATATATATATATATATATATATATATTCTTTCAAAAGTGTAGTATATACCCATGCACCAATAAATATTACAACGTACATGTATATGCATGTCTGGTTCTAACTATATTTTCAACGCAGATCATGGGCATGACTATCATAAATAACTATCTTAGCAATTTCTCATTGACCATTTTTACCTTGACCGTAAACTTCACTTTTACCATTATTGGACTCGAATCCTAAAGTATCTAACGCTAAATAAAAAAGTTAGAAGTGACTTCATTAATTAATAATGATTAAAGTGAAAGAGAGGGAGCACGATAGAGACCCAAGTAACTATTACCCGCATGACAGAGTTGAAAAAGAACACAAACTAACAATTAAAAGTAAACATAAAGATCTTCCCCTCCCCCACAAATTCCGCTTTTGACGCTCACATTTTCATGCTCACCCATGTGCCTCTCCCCCATATTCACGCCTTAACCCACTCTCAATCAATTCCCCACACCCACACTCCACTCCACGCCTTCTCTATAAATGCCTCCTCCCTTCTCTCTACTTGTCTTCATTCCAAGTTGCCCGGATACATAACATCCCTCCCTGCCTCATTCTTTAGTAAGCTGTGCTCTCTAGCTAGCAGCTACCTATAGTGGTCACTGCCGAGACCTACGCACATAATGGCTGGGCGCCCCTACTACAACTCATCCTCCTCCTCCTCCCCCTGCTTAATGCCGCTGTCTGTAGTGCTGCTGCTGCTCTTCTTGCTTGCGTTCTCCAGCTTCGCAGAGGTGCTTCCTCATGCCATTCCTCTAACTCTGCATGTCCTTCCTCTAACTCTGCATGTGGTCTTGCCATTTAATTGCCTTCTTGGTTAAGCCAAATTAATTGATACATGCATGATGGTGATTTGGGTTCTACCATGCATCATGCTTGTGTTTGTTTACCTAGAATGACGTCGGAGGTCGCTAGCACCAGTATTTTTATGTGTTAGGTATGGAGAAGAAAAAACTGAAGTATCATACCTGCTCTGCTAAAATCACGCTACTCATGTTTGTTTAGGATCAAACGGCTTTAGTGGTGGAGATGTTAACGCACGAGTTTCTTCTAGATCCATTCAATAGAAGCCAAATTGGGTTAAGGTTATATGTAATATAAGCTAACAATCCACTTCTCATTCTTTTTCTTAGTCTTCTAGATTCTCACCCGTATGTTTCGAACGAATTGTATTGGATTGGGATAAAATATAATACAAAATTGTATTAAAATTTATTCAAATTTAAATTTAAATCTAAGACTCAAAATCCATGCATGCGGAGTTAATGTCTTCCAGGAGATAAGTGTAGATTGAAAAGGAAGACATTTTGGAAAACTAAATCTCAACATCATTTAATTGAAAAGTATTTATTTATATGCTTGTTTATTTATTATACATGGAATCTAACTTGATTTGTACTTTTGTAATTTTTTCAACAGGGTAAAGGTCAATTGCGCCCATCAGGTACATATGGAATGCTTTCGGAGAGTTTTACGATGAAATTTTTTTTCCATAGAATTAAATTGAATGATCACGGAGGAAAATTGGGAAAAAAATATTGTTAAAGGATTAATGCAGCTAATATATGATTAACCAACATAAGCAAATGTGTGCACTAACATACATACATATATATTGTATTAATTTTGATGGGTAAAGCCAGCTTTGTCTGTTTGGTGAGAAGACAAGTCGCCTGTGCGGATGATTTTATGGTATTGAATTGAAACTTGGAATTGAGATTGGATGGTGAAAATTTCAGAGTGGGCTTGAGAACGCAGACAGGGATAAAAAGGAAAAGGCCAAGTGGAAGAATGGTTGCGTGGAAAATAATATTGTTTACTTTTAAAAAAAAAAATAACAAAAATATTATTACATTCTCTTTACTTCTCAACATTTTTATAATTCAAAAAAGAAAAAAACGTGCACGGTCGAACGCGCACTACAAGTGCGAAGATTTTTTTCATTTTTATTTCATAAGCATTTTATAGTCCCAAAAATTTTAGGGGTTTGTTTAACAGCGTACATAGAAAGCCCCTATTCCGTACGTGACGCAAAGGACGGCCCATCACCATTGTATTAGTATTGTATTAGTATAATATTATTATTGACTTTTAGTTATGGAAATTAGTTCTCTTATAACATATTATAAAAATGTCATTATTCTTTACATTTTAGAAATTTTGCATACAAAAATTAAAAACATTTTTTTACTTTGCTCTCCAACTTTCTCACATATATATATATATATTATGAGATATTATACCGATAAATTATAAAAAATGCATCAATGATATGACAATACTTCACCCTTGGGGTTTGGTGCCACACAGGGTTCCAAAGGAAGTTCCCACTTCATCAATATATATATATATATATAATAATGAATTGATGATAATGGATGATTGAAAAATGTTGTGGGCGCAGAGTGCAAGGCAAGGTGTGGCTATAGGTGCTCGGCAACATCACACAAGAAGCCCTGCATGTTCTTCTGCCAGAAGTGCTGCTCCAAATGCCTCTGCGTTCCCGCCGGCACTTACGGCAACAAGCAGTCCTGCCCTTGCTATAACAACTGGAAGACCAAGGAAGGAGGTCCCAAATGCCCTTAATTCTCTTTCACACCACCATTTCTACTTCCATTCCCTTCTACCCCTATTTTCTTTTTCCTCTTATAAATTTTCTATGTTAATTTCTCAAAGCCCATCCACATTGAGTTGAGGATCTGGGAAATTGGGAATTATCTGTACTTCTATATATGCACTTCATATACATATATATATTTATATGGTGATGACAACGAGCTAGCTCAACTGTGGTTGGCCCATCATCGCTAAGTGTGGGGCAAACTGATTTTCTTTAGTATGGCTCATGCTTTTTCTTGTTCTTCCAAGTAAAAGATCAAGTTCCGACAAATAGTGAATGATTTTATGGACACACAAATGGATATTTTCCCAAAATTTTCAACTGGGTCTCTCTTCTTTGATCAAATGAATTTTTTAGAAGAAATGATTTCTTCTACATGGGAAAAGAGGCGCTCCCATTTGGTAAAAGTAGAATCCAAATTTAGTTATCAGAGGCATTAGTAGTGTTGTGAGAAAAAACCTGATTGCAGATTCTTTATAACAAATCTCCTATCAGAAATCAGACAACCAACAAAACCCGAAAGCTGCTTTTACTTGTGCCAAGCCTGATCAGGAAATATTTCTCAACCGAGCAACGATGAAATATACAACAATCACACACACAAGATCCTCCAAGATAAATATAAAAGAACATTTCACAAGAACAACACAAGAGAGTTACATGGTTTGGCCTTCAAGGCCAAACGTCCACGGCAGGAACCTCACCTTGGAATATGCTTTATTAACAATGGTGGAAACGAATACAAATACACAGATCTACCTTCTGGACTTCCGATCTCCTCCAAGAATCAACCCAAGAAGCATCCCAAGAACCCTAACCTGACTCTCCGCCAAAAGCTCTCGGCTTCCCCTCTTTTCTTCCCTGACTCTCTCTCTTGAAAACCCCTCAGAATAATTTACAATCTGCTGCATACTTTTTTTAGAACCAGCGCTGCTAGTTTTACATATAAAATACAGATTACTGAAATTATAGAAATGCCCTTAAATAAAACAGACTTGCAGTCATTGGATTTATGCTACAATTGATGGCCCATATTTGTTCCTAGATAAAGCTTGATACTCCAACAATTCTCCATCTTGGCAAGCTTGTAATCCTTGCTCTTCCTTTACTTCTCCTATGGTTGTTCCTACAAAACAAGCACTAGCAACTTCCTAGATAAATCAAGTTTGAACATTGTTCAAACTTGAATTTTGGTACTACCTTAGTCATCATATAAGAGGGATTATCTTCTATTGGAATTTTCCTTACTTTTATTTCTCCACTAGAAATAATATCCTTTAAAAATTGCAACCTAACATCTATATATTTGGACCTATCATGATAAACATGATTCTTAGCCAAATGAATAGTGTTTTGATTGTCACACTAAACTATGACGGCTCCACTATACATTCCTAATTCTAGACAAAGTCCTTTTATCCATATAGCCTCCTTAAAAGCTTCAGTCATAACTATATATTTAGCCTCTATGGTAGACAAAGCTACCACCGATTGCATGTGTGATTTCCAGCTAACAACACTACCCAAAAAATAAAAGACCATACCAGACAAAGACTCCTTGGTATCTATATTTCCAACTTAGTCAGAATTTACATATCCTTTTAATCCTATTTCACAATGCGTATTCCTTTTTTCCAAATATTAATCCTTGCTGTTTTCTTCCAGACAAGTACTGAAAAATTTGTTTCAAAGCATGGCAATGTGGTTTTCCAGGTTTGCTCATAAATCTGCTCACTTGACTTACAACATAAGATAAATCAGGTCTAGAACATACCATAGCATATATTACACTACCAACCATACTAGCATAAGGTATTTTATTCATAAACAGTGACTTATTTTTTAGTTTTAGAACACTACTTCCTAGACAATTTAACATGTTGTGCAATGGCAGTAGAAATAGGTTTAACATGACTCATTAACACTTTTGAAATATAATACTTTTGAGATAAGTAGAAAAGCTTTTTATCCCATTCTGTTGACTTTGGTGCAATCTCAAGAGGGGGGTGAATTGGAGATTAAAAATGTTCTCCTAAGTTCAACTAATTCAATAGGTAGTATTTCACAAACTTAGGGTCTTTCTATGTATTCACAATCCCAATCAAATATTCAAATAATAAACATAAACATACAGGTGCAGAAAATAAATTACGGAAAATAAAATCAACACCAGATATATTATCATGGTTCGGCCAATACTTCCTACGTCCCCACCTTGGCTCACCAGCACAAGGATTACACTAAAGCTCACTTAACGGGTGGAGAGGTACCTAAATACAATCAGGTCAATTAGTACAGAGCTGACTTCAACATTTACAACCAATCCTTCCGGGCTGGATTACCGCCCCCTTAGGTCACGCCTGGAATACAACCAATATTCAAAACAAGATGCGTACAAATATTATGCTTCTCAATCAAACAAATTTGCATCAGTAATAATCAAAGCACACCAATGATGTAAGAACAATAAGCTCAATTGTGTATATGTGCAATCAACACTCAAAGTAAAGATTATCTCAAATTTAAGCACAAGAGTGTATCTATAAGCAAGTCTTTGAAACTAAGTAATGATAAAATCTCAATCTCAATTTAGGGTTTCAAAGATTCAAGCCAATGGAAATTTAGAATATCTCAAAAAAATAGTTTTCTCAATATCAAGCATAAGGAAATATTAAAATATAAGCTTGTGAAAAAAATATTTTTGTACACATAAATTCAAGCCCTAATGAGTCTTGCAATAATAATGCAAAGACCCACAAAGCTTTGAGATTTTTTCCCAACCAAAGATTTACTATATAAAATTAAGGGGGGAAAATCTTTGCTTAACCCTCAAATAAAAATCAAATACACAAGAACATGTGAGGGTTTCTAGCAATAATACTCAATGAATAAAATACTCACAAAGCTAGATTTCTCAAAGGAATGAAAGTATTTGAGTGTATGGGCTTAGTATAAGAAAATAGGATTTGGAAATTTTCAGAGAGTTTTTTACTAATCAGTTTGCTAATCGTCTCCCAATCCAAGCAAATGAGCTCCTATATATAGAGAAGGGCTAAATTTTGACCATTGGGGACATAGGAGTAATTATTAAAATTGTTTTAAAACTATTTAAGAAAATTAACCCCATTTAAATTTTCTTAACCACAGTAAAAATTAAAACAACCCGAGAGTTTCGGGCGCCTGATTCACAGTTCAGTTGCCCGAATAGATACAATGAAAAAAGTTAATTTTTGAAGTTCGATCGCCTAAATATGGGATCAGTTTGCTAAACCAAGGCGATTTCCATTCTGTCCGAGGTTCGATCGCCTGGTCCTAAGTTCGGTTAAATTGAACTCATGTGTTCAGTGGCTCGAGGTCTTTTTGAACATGAAGTTCAGGCTGCCGAATTAATGGGAAAAGTCAGAATTATGATTCGGTTGACTGTGGACGGTACGTTCCTTTTGGTTCGATCACCCGAGACTAAGTCAACATTTTGACTAGTCAAGGGTTCAGTCGCCCGAAGTGTTTTGAATACAACGGTTCGGTCGCTCGAAGACTCACAGATTTTACCCTATAAGTCCAGTTTTACTTCAATTAATTCCCCTAATAATATATGTGTTTTTGGGGACATCTTATGTGTATGTTCAAGGACCTAAGGTCTTTTGAGTTTATTGCATCTACATGCATGATATGCAATGATTATTACAGATTTTTTCCTAAATTACTATTACAGACCCTGAATGAGCATAAAATAAATTACAACAAGAATAAGTCTTCTGAATCTTTAAACTTTAAGTCTTTTCAGCCATGAAGTGATCTTGCAAATATGAATCTGCACACAAACTTGATAGACGTTGAATATTTGAGTATTTGTCATAATCAAAATCGGGTATGACCTATAAGGTCAACACTTTCTCTAGTTATTTCCATACCAAGTATTATTTTAGTAAGGCCTAAGTCTTTCATTTCAAATTCATATTTAAGCATGCATTTAACTTGATTTTACAGATGTAAGTCTCCACAAGCAATTAACATGTCATTAACATATAATAACAAATATATATGACATTCACCACATGATTTATAATAGACATAGCTATCATAATTGCTTCTACAGAAATCATTTTGAGTCATGTAAGAATCAAATCTTTTATACCTTTGTTTAGGTGATTATTTCAACCCATATAAAGATTTCTTTAATAAACATACATGATTTTTTATTCATTTTAGTATCAAAGCCCTTGAGAGGTTGCATATAAACTGTTTCCTCTAAATTACCATGTAAAAAAGCAAGTTTACCATCAAATTGCTCCAAATGCAAGTCATTTATAGCAACAAAAGATAATAGAATTCTGATTGAACTATGCCTCACAACAAGGAAAATATTTCATTATAATCTACCCCTTCCCTTTGTGTAAATCCCTTAGCCACTAACCTTGCTTTATACCTAGGTGGTTCAATTCCAGGGGTTCCCTCTTTCCTCTTAAAGATCCACTTAGATCCTACAAGTTTTTGTTTTTCCAGTCTAGGCACCATCACCCATGTCTTATTTTTATTTAGAGACTTCATTTCTTCTTGCATTGCAGGAATCCATTTCTCAACTCCTTTACTATCCATGGCCTCTCTAAAAGTCTTAAGCTCCAACTCAATTTCTGTTTTAGCAACAGAAAGAGCAAAAGCTGTCATATCAACTTCCTCATACCTTTGAGGAAGTCTTATGACCCTCCTCTCCCTATCCCCTGCTAGAAGGTAGGTTTTACTTGACCCAGAGATTTATGTTTCTAAGTTTTGCACCTTAGAATCTGCTGCATTTGTTCTTGAGTAGCTGTAAGAAGTGGAGGGTTGCTCCACCTCAAACTGCAGGTCACTAGTATCAGAGTACCTGGCAAATTCATACAAATTTTATGATTCCCCCCTATGGCAACTTCATTAAAAACTACATTCCTGCTAATAATACATTTTTGTTTTCCAGGTTCTGTAACCTAGAGTTTATAGCGTTTAACCCCCTCTAGGTATCCCACAAAAATGCACTTAATAGCCCTAGGCTTTAATTTATAAGTTCTAATGTGGGCATAAGCTATGCACCCAAACACTTTTAAACCCTGATAATTAGCTGGCTTACTAGACCAGATTTCTTGAGGGGTTTTTAAGTTGAGAGCTGAGGAAGGACACCTATTAATAAGGTATACAACAGTGGTCATAGCCTCTACCCAGAAAGTCTTAGGTAGACCTGAAGTGACCAGCATACATCTTACCCTTTCAAGAATGGTCTTATTCATCCTTTTAGTTAATCCATTTTTTTGGTCAGTTTCCCTAACAGTCCTATGTCTAACAATGCCCTCAGCTTTACAAAATTCAGGAAATTCATTTGACAAGTATTTTAATCCATTATCTGTTCTCAATGTTTTAACTTTTCTACCAACCTGAGTTTCAACTAAGGTTTTCCATTCTTTAAACTTCTCAAAAGTATCACTTTTATGTTTTAAAACATAAACCCAAACTTTCCTAGAAAAGTCATCTATTATTGACAGAAAATACCTAGAACCACCATAAGAACTAACCTTAGCAGGCCCCCACAAGTCTGAATGTATGTAATCAAGAGTCTATTTTTTGGAGTGAGTGGACTTCTTAAAGCTAACCCTAGTAGACTTATCCAAGACACACTCCTCACAGAATGAAAATTCCTCAAGTTTCCTATCCCTAAGCAGCCCCTATTTCTCCATCTTCTTTAGGCATTATTGGCTAACATGTCCTAGCCTCTTGTGCCACAAGGAAACTTGATCTTCTATCCTGTGATTGAATGTGAAGCCTTACCTATCAGTGTCTTTCCTACCAAAGTGTACAACCCATTCTTTAGCCCCCATTCCATCACTACACGCGATCCTTGGCATACTCTCAGGCTACCTCCTTCAGACTTAAACGTGTACCCTATTTTGTTTAAGCTACCAAAAGAAATCAAGTTTCTCTTCAACTCAGGTATATACCTCACATATCTTAGCACTCTTTCAATCCCATCATGCATTAGAAGTCTCACTGTCCCAATACCCTATATTCTATAGGACTTATTGTTACCTAGGATAACATGACCCCCTTCCAGACATGTAAAGGATTCAAACCAGTTTTTCAATGGACACATATGGAAGGAACATCCTGGATCTAATATCCATTCTTTTTCATAATCTATCTTAGAGATGTTTAACACTTCGGCACTATCATATCCATTTAAAACTACAGCTGCCTTACCCTTTGGTTTAGAGGTGGTGGCATTAGCAGATTTTTTTCTTTCAGGGCAGTTCCTCTTAAAGTGCCTTTGCTCTTAGACTTTGATCTAGACCTCTTGCCTTTTCCTTTCTTGTTCCTATTTTCAAACCTACCTCTCACATTTAACCCTTCCCCTATCTTTATTTTGGACTCAGGCTTGGTGTATAATTCCTTAGAGTGCAAAACAGCTTGCACTTCTTCTAAAGTTAGGCTTTCTCTCCCATACATCATAATTTCTTTAAGATTATCATATGTAGAGTCAAGACAATTCAATAAAAGAATTGTCTGGCCTTCTTCATCTACACTAAGATCAAT
Organism: Malania oleifera; assembly: GCF_029873635.1. Lineage (NCBI taxonomy): Eukaryota > Viridiplantae > Streptophyta > Magnoliopsida > Santalales > Ximeniaceae > Malania > Malania oleifera. The sequence continues at coordinate 25,133,222 of NC_080423.1, forward strand.
ATTAGCAAGATCAAAAAGAATTTTATTAAACTCATCTAAATGTTCATCAATAGATGTTCCAGGGTTTATTTTAAAGGTATAGAGTCTGGTTTTCTTATGGAATCTGTTTGCTAGGGACTTTGTCATGTACAAACTTTCTAGCTTTAGCCAGACTCCAGCTGTCGTATCCTCATTGGCAACTTCCCTAAGTAATTTGTCTCCTACGGACAAGATAATGGCACTGCATGCCTTCTAGAGGATTTTGGGCTTCACTTTGTTAGTAGAGGATAAACCTGATTTCCCCTCTTGTGAAGTGGAAGGCCCCTTTTTTTCTCCAATAAGGTCCTCCTCAAGCCCCTATTGTACCAAGATGGCTTGTATCTTGATCCTCCACAAACCAAAATCATTTTTTTCGATGAATTTTTCCAACTCAAACTGGACGGTCCCCCATCACAAAGCCAGGCTTTGAGACCACTTGTTAGGACAAGAGGAGCCCATGGGTGGGCTTCATACACATAAGTGAATACCAATTTAACCCAAAAGCTTAAGACTTTTGGGTCTTAGGCCCAACCATATATATAAGCACCCATCATCCACTCAAATTTTTCAATATGGGACAAATTCACAAGTGGCATTCACAACAATCTCCCTATCACTTGTGAGTTCCAACTGCTTCCCTTTGAACGAAAACTGTCTCCCTTATGGGAGTAAGCCCAATTCCCCAACAATTGCTTAAGTGAGCCTTACCACTGGCGCCTAACGTGAGTCAAATTGCATTCTACGTGCCTCTGAACCAATCCTACCTCTCACGTATTGACCTTATTTGGATCCATCCGCTGCCTAGATGATCCTTATTGGGCTCAGTCACACACTTGGTCCTCCAACTGTTAGCACCCCAGGAGAATTAGCTTCACATCTCGACTTTTTTACAATGTCGCTCACCCATAATTACGAACCTTCAGCTCTGATACCAAGTAGTTATTGTAATTTGAATCTCTTTAAAATTTGATATTTTCTATATAAAGTGATTTTAAAGAATTAAATTAAAAATGCATTTATTGATCAATAACCATTAGACAGAAATGAGGAGGTTGGTTCCTAACTTGCATGACTTGTTGCCGCTTGAAAATTACAACGTACTAATTAAAAGGAGTCTCTTATAGGTCAAATGGTCAAGAAATGTCAATCCTTGGAATTGGTTGCTAAAGGAACTTACTAAAGTACTAGTTTTTTATTTTGCTTTGCAAAGTGTTTGAAACATAATTATTAAATCTTAATCTCTTGAAGAAAGCAATTTAATCACTTAAGTTCTCTCTCCTTTATTTTCAAACTACTATAATTACATTCTTTGGCCCATCCAATTTATTCTACAAAATTTTGATTTGACCTAAATCTTTTTTAAAGTGAAAAAAAAAAATTCACTAAAGTTTACTGAGTCTCAACTCAATAGCCTCAACACCCAACAAGGATCAATATATAGCAACCAAGCTGCCACCCACAATTACAAATTGAAAGCTTTCATTACAATTAGTGAGGTGGAATTGACAAGGTTTGTATCTAAAGAGAAAAAATTAGAAAGAGAAACATCATAAATATTAGGGGAAAAAAGGATAACACAATCCTGCAAAGTAAACAATTTAATACTTATTTTCTTCCATGCTAACGAAACCAATAAATTTAAAAAAAAAATGCAATATTTACAAGACAAGACTAACTGCAGGTCTTTCTTTAGTGAAATCAAATTCAAGATCCCCTGTTGTCAAAAAGATTTTACAATCCTCTAATATGAGGAAACCTAGCATGCTATTTATCACCCAAGCTGATTGCAACTTCGGGACTAATTAGATTTAACAACATGCACAAACCAAAATATGCAAATCGAAACTAAGGCCAATCATTTCAATCCTTATTATGTGTTGTTGTGCACCAGTAATCATTAATTAAACCTCATGTATAATGTAATTTGTACAAATTTATATGTAATTGTCATTTGTAATCTTCTACCAAATTGAATTGAAAATTTTACTCAAAATTATAGTTCATCATCAAATCAATTAAATTTCTTCTACAAATCAAAAGATAGACCCAAAAATTCTAAACTCTTCCTTGTTCTAAAGATTCCTAACTTGACATTGTTTAAAAAAAAAAAAAAAAAAAAAAACCTTTAATATATTACAAACCACCTAGACTACCAACTAAAAAGACTCCTGGCCTCTAGCTTTGAAAATGTTTAGATAAAATTTCCCAACACAATACTATTTCTAGTTTTGCACAAAGAAACTTATGTAAGTTAATGATAATAATAAAAAGGTTGCCTAAATATAGGAGATCTTGATTATAAATATAATGCAAGGGTATACCTAATATTTTCTCGACAGTAAGACATCATTACAGAGAGGTGGAGGAAGCTTCTTACAATACTTTTGGGAAAGGGAAAGGGAAAGGGAAAAATAAGGGGACGAAATTCATGCGTAAGGGGAATGTAAGACAAGGGGGGGGATAATTCTACCTTTAGCAACATCTACATACTAAAATTAGCAAAACATTAAGACTTTTAGTAATGTCTAATTGGTGGTGTTGCTAAGACATTGCCAAAGCTTTGTGTTTCTAGTAGTGCAATGGAACATGGTACTACAATACGAATGATTGAAATAGTAATTAAAGTATGGATTAGTGTAACAAGTACAAACCAAGATATTAGCATGGACAATACAACAATATATATATATATATATATAGCACTATAGTTTATGGTTGTGATTATGGGTCAAAACTATATATTTTGATTAGTGCAGAAATGAAAATTGTAATGTAATGAGAACAGTTAAGTAAAAAATTTTGAAAAATGATTATCATTCAAAAAATCATCCATGGTTGACTTAAGTAGTAAAGAGGTCCCAAATTTTTTTTTCTCTTGTTCATAGGAAATCATTAACAAATTGTGGATATTACCTTTTTCCTTTTTCTTTATAACAAAAAATATGTTGGGCATAATGCAAGAAAAGGAGATGATATGGCATATATGTACCAATCCCAACCTCAAGTTACGTCTTTGTCACTTAGGCCAAAACTTAGTATATTTGTCTAAAACTTCTAAAAGTTTCCATTAATTTTGATATTGAAGCACCAAGAACTTCAAAGCATGACTACTCAATTGTATGCTAACTATAAATCACAACCCAAAGGCATTAAAAGTTGAACTCAAAATTGTGAAAATAATATTCTTTCTAAGAAAGAATTTGTTCATTCGCAAGTTGACTAAAAAAAGAGAAAGAATTGAAATGCTAACAAACAAGTATTATTGTGCAAAAATATTTGACAATAGGTAGCTAGTTCATCATTAATAAGAGGTATGAACCAAGATGTTATAAAACAAGAAAGAATATATATGCCATCGCCAAGAGAGAGATTTTGTTCGAGTCTCTTAAAAAAAGATAGTAAACTAAAAGAGGAGAAGGAAAAAGGAAAATGCATGCACATACTTAGATATTCAAGGCATATATAGGAAGTACCAAGCAGCACATTATATAGCAAACACTAATATGTTTGTGAGCTCAATGTGTTTAGCCTACTTGCCTCCCTCGTCGGACACATATGGTTAAAAGAGGTGTTAATGATTTATGTTGCTTTGATGTTACTACTTGCTTGCTATAACTTTTATGACTTGCTTACTGCTTCTACTTACATTTCATTCAATTACTATAAATATGTTTTGTTGGTAAACCATGGTAAACTTTTGGCTGACTAGTTAAGCAAGAGTGATTTAGTTAGCACCATATAACCCTTCACAAAAGTATGAAGTACTCAGCCCATGACAATTGGTATCAGAGCTCAGTTAATTGATGCATGAATTTAGTTTTCTTCATTGTGAGATTGTGAAGTTTTGGTAAGAGACCATGCCTACTAATATCGAAAAAAATTGAGATGCTAAAAGCATAAACTGAGATAGCTATCAATGTGGCCATAAAGATGGCTTGACTTTATGAACGTGTTGATGAATTGGAGGGATCACAAAAGTACTACCGAATTTCCATGATCGAAATGTCAAAGGACCTTCACCATACTATAGAGACCTTAGAGGCTAAGATAGTTGATCTGACTGTGAAGGTGAAATTTGATGATTCTTGCTATGAGAAACTCAACACTCTGGAGTTTAGCAAGACCAAGGTACCAGAACCTAGAACATTTGGGGGTGCCCATGATGCCAAAGAGTTGGAAAACTTATTGTTTGTGTCACGACGTTCCTAGATGCGAACTTGGACAAGATGTGATTGGTCTTTTAAGAATGATTATTTTCGTGGAAAACAAAGTGTAATAGAGTCACCACTAACCTTTTAGTATAGTTAGAACACTTAATTACTACCCAATTAAGGGCAAAATCGATCTGCATTATCAAAGCAGGGATCGGGAGTTCAGTTACGTGAGGGGAAGGTATGAGCACCCCCTACACGCTCGTTCTTACAAACGATACCTAATTAATTGAAAATTGTCCCACAAATTAAATTTAATAAGCATTTGAAAATACCCCCTTTCAAAAAAGGTGAAGAAATGCACAAGATAAATAATATATAAGTATTCCCTCAGAACCGGGGCATACCATACTCCGAAAAGCTCATGTCTCCCTTTTAAATCATTGGTATCAAAAAATCGAGAATATAGTTTTGAAAAATATACTCTTGGGATTTTTGAAAGTTTATAGGATTTTTTAAGTATGAAAAATAATATTCCCAAAGGTTTAGGACTTCATTCGGGATGAAAAGAGTGTCAAAATTGATTTTCAAGTCTCAAAATATTTTTCTTAATTTTTTTCTCTTTTTTCTGAATTTTTGTGAATTTTTTTTTTTTCATATTTTTCCGAATTTTGAAATAACAAAAAGACAATTAATGTAAAACAATGAAAATCAAGTCCAAAAAAACGTTTACAATTTTTTTTTCGAGTTTTCTGAATTTTTGTGTTTTTCTAAATGTAAAAATATTTTTCTAGCTTAAAAATATATTTTGTGGATTTTTGTATTTTTCTTGATTTCTTTTTTGTGATTTTTAACATAAAAATTATTTTAAGATGGAAAAGTAATGAAAATTGGCTTGGAAACATTTTTAGAATTTTTTTTTTTCAATTTTTCTTTATTTTTTGTAATTTTTCTGGATTTATTATGATTTTTATGGATTTTTTAATGAACTATCAAAACATTTAAATAATAATAGATAAATAAAATGAGGAAAACCGGTGTAAACTAGTTCAGCGGGGGAACCGGTCAAACATTGACCGCCCCAAGGGGAAAACTAGTTTAAGGTCTTAGCCAAGATCATCCCACGTGTCCAGGCTTGATTGGGGGCGCATGCAAGTGAAAACCGGTGAGGTGGCATGATCCTAAGCGTCTCTTGGGAGCAGAGATCTGATGGCTAGGAAAAAGGCGCTTCCCAACATTAATTACCTAGGGGACAACGCTGGCAGTTGTCCACGAACGAGTGGGAGAGCGGTCACAGAGGGGCATACGCTCATGACAACTTCTGACAGAGATGATCTCGGCCATTGATGTAGGGCTGAAATCCCCCGGTGATGAATCATGCATGCTCGAATTGACGACATGTCCAAATCTCGATCGCCCAAAGAGATCTAGATCGCATGGTGAATGGCAGGCAACACGCGGCTTGCAGACATGGCATAGATCAGCAGCGTTCGTAACAAACACAAAATGGACAATGAGGATTCGACCATTTGCAGCTTCGATCGTATCGATATTGGAGACACCATGTGCCATAATCTTGGAGTGCTGAGGCTCAACATATTTAAACCAAAAAATTTTGGTTCTCTCATTTTTGCTCTCTTGAATTCCCTATGTATGCTCTCTTTCTCATTCTCTCTCTGTAACTTTGAAAACGAAGCCTTTACCTCCTCCTCGCAACTCACCTCTCTCTATTCTCTTCTCTGCAAATCAGGCTCAGAAACCTTAATGGTTTCTGCAACTTCAATCTTCTCTTTCCCCCTCTCCTCTCTTTGTCTTCTATTTTTCAATGAGGGTTTTCAAAAACCCCAATCCCCCTTTGAAACCCACTCTTTTCATTGACCTCTCTTTTCTCTTTCGATTCTCTCTTCTACCTCTGTTTCCTACGAACCTCCTGTGACCCAAACCCTAGTTCTCCTCTCAAAACTTCTTCAAACTCCTTGTATCCTTCTAAGATGCGAAGCTAGAGTTTATGAACTGAACACCAAAGGGTGGTCCTAGGAGTAAAGTCGATCATAGGGTCCAAGAGGGAGGTTCAATTGATCAGGCCATTTGAAGACAAAACCACAAGCTGACTATCTTCAAACCTTCTTCCCCTTTCTATTATTATTGGTTTTTATTGATGAATGATGTACGAGATCTAAATACTACTGCTTTTGTTGTGTGATCTGGGAATTAGGGCTTGGGTTTGCTTTGCAGGTCTTGGGTTGAAGACAAGTGGAATCGTCTCAACCTAATGAGTGGGTGACAGGGTTGACTCGCATAAGTCAACTGAGGACTTCAAGAACTCGGTTTAGCCTGAGTCAAGCTCATTGGGCTCAAGTGGGCCTAGTCACATGGGGGTTGCCATGTGAGGACTGGGGCGAGTTGGAACCGGATTGGGCTTTGGGTTTTAGAAAATGGATTTAGGGTTTATTTTCAAAAAATGGGCTTTGGAGTTTGAATTTTAAAATGGGCTTCTGGGTTAACTCTAAAAATGGGCTTAAGGATTTATTTTAGAAAGTTGGGCCTTAGTTTAGTTTTAAATGGGCTTAAGGGGTTTATTTTAAAACGTGATGCTCTTCACGGGATTTTAAAAGTGAATCGGGTTTGAGGGTTTTAAAAAGATTTTTGGGCTTTGGTTGGATTTTAAAAATAGGGCCCGGTTTGAATTTTAAAAAAAATTTAAAATTTGAGAATGGGCTAGGCTTGTTAAAAATTTTGAAAGGGGCCTGAGGTGGTTTGAAAAGGGGTTTGGGTTCAGATTTTCAAAATGGGCTTTGATAAAAAACTAGACCAGGGGCATTTTTAAAACAAAACGAGTTTGGTTTGAAATAGAATTGGGTCGGGGGCATTTTTTAAAACAAAGTGGGTTTAAAGGTTTTAAACAGAGTTTGGGCTTCGGGTCAGAGCTCAAGGTTTGGTTTCAATGGTTTGGTTCAAGGTCCAAGAGATTGGGGAGTCATCTAATTCCAAACTCGGGTTTGGGTTTGGGTTTGGGTTGGGTGTTTAGGTCTGAGCTTTACTGATCCCAAGCTCAAGTTCACGTATGAACCTGGGACTCGAGAAGTTTTGATACTTGCATTCAAACTTCAAATATAATATAGTTCAAATAGAAGAGGATGCTCAATTTTCCTTTTACCTTGAACTTGTTTCTCCTTCGGTCTTCTCCCTCTTATGTCTGTCTGAGTGTTTTGTTGGAGACCCTCCCTTCTGTGTGATTCTGGACTAGCCTCGAGGTCCTGAGTGAGCAACTCCTGCTCTTTGGAACCAAGTGAAACCTCCTTCTCTTCTTCTTCCTTTCCCCTATGCTTCTCTGCTCTCTATAATTTGGCAGAGTATAACTATGCTCTCTAGTCCCTCTCAATTTTTGCAGAATCTCCCTTTTCTAGCTCTCTCCTCTCTCAGTTTTTGCAGAGTATAACTGTGCTCTCTGATTTTTCCTCTATTTTCTGTAGAGTTTTCTTATACTCTCTTAGTGGTGTGTACAGTGGGGGTCTTAATTGGCGCCAATTTTCCTCTTGCTAACATATTTCCCCACCTTATTCCCTGCGCTAGCAGGGAATGATTTTGTAACTAATTTTATTCTGCCCGTGTGATTGCTTTTTCTATTTTTTATTTTGGAAATTCTGTTGCTAACTACCTTGTCTTTTTCCTCTTTGTGCCCAGGTAAGCTTGGAGATCCAGTTGGCAGCCCAAGAGTGGAGGGCTTGGCATTTTACTTATTTATTGTAATTTTTATGTATTACCTGTATATACCCCCATCCCCTTTTGTATTGCAACATGTATTTGTAACCTGTAACATTCCTATTTCCCTGTACTTTGGTATTTCATTTTCTGTATTTTTGTAATATTTTTATTTTTTGTATCTCTACAACGTCACTCTATACCTCACACTATTTGGGCATGTGTTCCTTAATGAAATATGTGACATCACATATATTTAAATTTGACCAGCATGTGTCCAAATTTGACAGTTTTGACCTAAGAAAACCTGGCAATTAAAATATGACCTTAAGATTAACCACAGTGCCCAGTTTTGAAATTAAAGGACCTACTCAATTTAAAATCTAATTAAGAGTTTGAAAGATCCGATTTCACAAATTTAAAATTTAAAATTCGATTTTCAAAAAAATAGTGTTTAATTTTGAAATTTGACTCAAGGTCAAGTTCTGAGATTAGAAGGGACCTAATTTTGAAACTATCATTTTTATTTTGGAATTACGGGACCTCAACTAAAATTTAAAAGAGATTAATTTTGCAACTAAAAGAACCTATACTAAGAAAATTGGGTCAACATGATTTTTAAGAAAATGAAAGAAATAAAAGGACCATATTTTTGACACTTAACTGAAAAATTAAGATTAAACCCTATTCGAGGAATTTTTTATTTACAACCCTTAAGAAAAAGAGATGAAGTTTTGCAACTAAAGAGATTTTTATAAAAATAACTATAGTAAAGGGACTCAAAGTCTTTCCTAAAATACTAAGACTCAACCTGAAATAACAAGACCATTTTCTAAATGGGACTCAAATTTCTAAAAGAGACTCGATGGGACACAACCACGGCTTTCGATGATCGGAGCTTGGGCTTAAAGTCAATTTCATTATGCTAGGTCTTCTCAAGGTTGTCTAGTTAAAATTGGGGTGTCTACAGTTTGATGTGGAGTAGTACCTCCACCCTATGAGAACTTACTTATAATAGGTAAAATTGAATACTATAACTATGTACTTGGTTGGTAACGCTAAATTGTGGCGACAAACCAAGTATTATGAGATTGAGAATAAACGTTGTGTCATTATTGTTAAACAAACTTGAAGAGAGAACTAAAGGTCCAATTCTTTCATGAGAATGTTGAGTATCATACTAGAAGAAAGCTAAAAGAACTCAAGCACAATAGGTCAATTAGGAAATATGAGTACGCGTCAAATTGCATAAGTATTCAAATGCATTTATTAATTGTTATAATTTTAATTAAATACTTAACTATGTCTATTATTTTAATCATAGGGCTCATTCGATAACATTAAGATAATTATCCTATTTTTCCTGCAAATTTAAGAATATTTATGTTTAATTAACACAGGATAATTTTCGAAAGCCAAGCCATGTAAGAAATTTTAAGAGCCACATAAAAAGGAAGCAAGGTCGTGTGAGAGAATGGAGGCCATGCACGTGAAGAAGCAACTGAGCATGGGCCATATACGTGAACAATCAAGATAAAAGAAGAGTTGGGTCGTGCATTGAAGGCAACCAAGACTTCGAGCCGTGTACGTGAGCTAGGTCTCATGCAATGAAGGAGGCCTATGTGTGAGAAGGCCCATGCAGCTGGGGGAAGGTCGTGTGCACGTAAGGCCCATGCATGAATGTCACTTAGTTGACCATCTTATCCGCTCTCTCTCTCTCTCTCTCTCTCTCTCTCTCTCTCTACTTTGTTATTATTTAGTTGTATTGTTTTTACTTTAATTTCACTTTTAAATACCTTGCTATTATTTAGTCGTATTTTTTACTGTAATGTCATTTTAAATATATTGCTGGAGCTTTTCTATTTGCTTGAGTTTAGTTCATTATTTTACTTTAATGTCACTTTATGTAACGACCTTGTAAATTCTACTGTTATAAATATGCTTTGATACCAAAAATAATATCAATAATAGTGACCTGAACCCAAGGTGGGGTACCGGGGATACACTTGTCCATTAATACATACTACAATACAGTAGAAGTATAATATACCAAAGACATGGAAGTATGAAATGTTTGGTTTCTTTCCTTTCCAAAGCTCGTAAGGAGTTTTATTTTAGTTTGCCCTAATGGAAACCCTGCTTGTTGGAATTGGTGTATTCCCAAGAGGGAGGGGGCTGAATTAGAATTTTAAAAACTTCTTCCTAGATTTAACCAGATATCAGTAATTCACAACCTAGGGTTTTTCTAATCATATACCAATTGCACAGATAATGATATGTAGAAATTAAATCATGCACAACATTCACAGTCTAATGAAAATAACATACATGTGTAGTAAATAAATTGCGAAATTATAAAGTTGACACACGATATGTTATCGAGGTTCGGCCAATACTGCCTACGTCCCCGCCTTGGCTCACAAGTACAAGGATTCTACTAAGGCTCACTTCACGGGTGGAGTAGTACCGATTACAACACCTTACCAGGATGGTGCACCTACCTTTTCTAATCGGATCAAAGCCAATCCGGGACTATTCACAGGGCTAGTCACCCTCTTTTGACCACGCATCGGGAATACAACAGATATTTAGTATAATTTTTTTGTACAAGGAAATGTACTTCTAAACAAGCAGATTATGTACCAATATGCACAAGCAATAATCAATGCACCTCAACCATATAGGAACTATAAGTTCAGTGCAAAAATGTGTGTAATAATACTCAAGTTAATGTCACTAAGAAATCAAGTACAAGAGTGTATTATCAATCGATCTTTGAAACAATATATATAAATATATCTCAATCACAAATAGGGTTTCAAAGATTTCCAAAAGAATGACTAAATATCTCAAAAAGATTTTCAAAAACTTTAAGCATAGGAGATATTAGAAAACCAAGCTAGTAAAAAATGATTTCTGCAAGAACACAAAACAAGCTCAAGAGTCTTGCAATCAATATGCAAAGACACACAAGTTAGCAAGATTTTCTCCACACAATAAATTTATGAGCTAAATCTATGGGGAAAATTTATAGCTTACTCTCATTAACAAAATCAACACTCAATCAAACCGAGAGAGTATAGCTTGTAAAGGGAATGTAGGTGATCTCAATATGCTCTCACTCAATAAGATTTTCAAAGGAATGAGCAAAGGATGAGAATTTTGGCTTGTATGTGAAGAAAAAGGCTCTCAAAAATTCAGAGGATATTTCCTTAATCAAATCCTTAATCTTCTCTTAATTTTTGCAAATGAGGACCTATATATAGAGATCGAAAAAATTATAGCTGTTGGGGACACGTTGGGTATTTTGGAAAAAGATTAATTGAGTTTAATTAAAAATAACCCAATTTAACCTTGGTAAAAATTGTGCACCCGAGAGGTTCGGTCAACCAGGTTGCTCAGTTCGGTCGACCAGGGTGTTTTTGAACTAAGGAGATGGTCGATCAAACTTGAGGCAATTTCAGAACCTCCGAGTTTGGTCGATTGGGCTAAGTTCACCGAATTTGGATGTTCGGTCAACCAGGCCAATTTTCAACTTCAAGTTCGGTCTACCAGGGCATTGGGATTTCCCCACGTGCCAATTCAGTCGACTAGGGCATTGATGCTCATTTTAAGGACGGTCAACCAACTGGTCAAATTTTTGACCTTGGGGAGGTTCGATCGATCAAAGATCTTAGTATGTTTTGGTTCGGTCGACCAAATGGTCAATTGTTGACCTGAGGAGGTTTGGTCGACCGAGAATATCTGTAGGTTTAAGTTCGGTCGACCAACCATATAAGATTTGTGCATTTAAGTCCTATTTTTCTTTAGAAATCACCCCTATTCACATGATAATTATTTCCAAGATTTATGGGGTCTTTTTCATGCAGTATATTAGGACCTATGGTTAGTCTAAGGTCTTTGAGAGTTAATCCCAAAAATCTAGCGTTGGTCGACCGAAGGTCCATCCATGGTCTTGAGCTTATAATCCCTACATGCATGACATGCATTAATTATTACAGACCCAATGAATTAAATATAAAATAAAACAATTAAAACACTTTGGATCTTTATTTTTCCTTTGAGTCTTCATGTGCCACCATATGATTTTGCCAATTGATCATGCACACAAACTTGATAATCATTAAATATCTTGTATTTGTCATTATTAAAAATGAGATAAGACTCAAAAAATCAACATTGTTCATGACATAACAGATAGTATTTACGGCTTCAGCCCAAAAATATTTGGTTAGGTTATGCTTATTTAGCATTGTCCTAGCCATTTCTTGTAAAGATCTATTCTTTCTCTCAACAACTCCATTTTGTTGAGGTGTTTGAGGTGTTGAAAAATTGTGTGAAATGTCATTTTCATCACAAAAGTTTTCAACATTTTTATTTCTAAACTCTCCACCTCTATCACTTTGGATGTGTAAAATACCATAACCTTTTCCATTTTAGAGTTTCTTACACAAGTTGGTAAGCATTTGACACACTTCATCTTTGGAGGCCAAGTATAACACCCAGGTGAACCTAGTGTAGTCATCTACTATGACAAATGCATATTGTTTTCCTCCTAGACTTTGTGTTTTGTAGGGCCAAATAGATCTAGATAAATTAATCGTATAAAGAGAACTCTCTAACTAGATTATATTAGTACACAATAAACACTAGACAATACTCTCAGAAGATATTTTCTAAGAAGCTCAAAGAGATAGGCTAAGGTATTCTGATTTTGAAAAGCTTGTACGCTTGAAAGAACACTCAGAACTAGCTAGGTTTTAGCAAGAACGATGATTCTGATGATTGATCAATGTAAACTCGTGTATATTGATGTCCAAAACACATTTAGGGTTAGTTATTTATAAGTAGGTTTGGATTATAGCTGTTTTGTGTATTTTAGCAACTTAATATTTAAAAATTTGAAATATTTTTAGCCGTTTGTGAAACTTATCGTAGCGTTTCAGTCAACCGAATTGTATGTTCAGTTGCTCGAACCAATTTAAATCAGGATTTCCAAACTAGAAATAGCCATTCGGTCGACAGAAGTCTAAGTTCGGTCACTTGAACCAACTGTGTCTGAAATTTTAACAATGGTAGTAGCCATTCGCTCAACTGAACTTAACGTTCAGTTGCCCAAACTCTCTAGAACCAAACTAGTTGTTCAGACTTCTACATTCGGTCGACTAAGCATGAAGCCTTAGGCGCCCGAACATCTTGAAGTTCAAATTTCTTTATATTTTGATTCCAAAAATGATTTTAATCTTTTGAAATAATATTTGAACTCTGTAAAAAAAAATATTTTCCAAAATTTTAAAAGGTATCTAGGGTCCAATGAATAACCTAAGAACTTTATAACAAAGATGAACATGAGATGTACTTACATGAATTCCTATAGTACAATACACACAACAACCTATCTAGGTCTTCATGATCTCAAACTTGATCTTTATCCAAGTTTCATGTCAATAGCCATAGATCATTTACTTGCGTGCTTCATGGTGTTCCATTTTGCATCTTTTATTGTACTTTTATACTTGTAATATTTGTATACACACTTAACTGCACAATTAGATGCCTTGGTTTATTATTATCAAAACGGGATTAAGGCTTCTTAGGCCAACACATTGAACTCCTTCATAGCTTGGATAGATCACCAATCTTTAATTGGCTAGTTTTGTACCTGTTCCTTGGTGATATACAAAATGGTGAGTACAATAACTCCACCAAAGTCAATTCTAACAAGGTAGAAGAAATTAAAACTATCATACATATGCAAGGGGTGAAGACTTGGGCTATAATTTATTTCAAACTCTTGGTAAAATGGATTGGTAGACATGATTATGAGAATTCATGAAGCAATGAAATTCATGAAGATTGACCATAACATGTGTTGGGTAGCCAAAATGAAAATTCGTATAAAGGCCAGTCCTTCCTAAGAAGGGATGAATGATGTAATCAACAATTTTTATTTATTTTCTGCTTATATCAAGTGTTTCTATTTACGAATGTTAGGGGTATTTTTGTAATTTTTAAATTTGACGTTCATTTTGGTCAAATTAGATTTGGGGGTCTCTTTTGTAATACTCAGAAGATAATTTTGTGAAAGAACTTATTTTTCATGGAGCTTTAGAATATAAGTAGCATTTAGAGGAGGTTATGTGCAAAATAGGAGTTGACTTCTCTTAGAAGCTTTGTGCCTAGTATAAACAGGAGACTTTAGTTACTTTTTCAAGAGGTTTTTTGACCCTTTATCTTCAAGAATATTTCTCTTAGAGCGCAGTTCAAGACCAGTTAGGGTTTGAAGAATTGGAGGATAGGGTTTTGAGAAGTTATCTCCACATCGCCTACTAGTCCCTCCATTGCATCTAAAGGCATAGGAGGCTAGTAGAAGTTCACCATTATGAATATAGTGCCAAAACTAAAACAACTGATTTGAGAAATAAGTTGCCATGGTATTTAAAATTTGTCTTATTCACTGCATTGAAATTCACAGTAATCGTCTTTTCATTATGTTGTGGATTTTATTAGTTGCTTGAATCAAAGAAAATAGTTGAAATACTATTCTGACTGCTTAGTCTACATTTCTGAATTTTCTTATAACCCTGTGTGCATAAGTTTTTAATATATTTTTCAGCATGTTAATTAATTGATTTATGCATGTTATTAATTTATTTCTTATTTTAGTCATTTCATGCTTTATTTCATTTCATGAGCCATAGTCATATTAATAATAAAATAGGAGTCAAGTTATAATATGATTTATGGACTAAATTCAAAGTCCCTAAAAATTATGTGTAGTTTTGGGTGTATGTAAATCTTTCCAAATAATAATAATAATAATAATAAATGATCCTCCCACATTGGCTATAAATAAAATAATAATATGATTTATAAAGTACATTCTATGCCCATACTTTTATATGATGACGTGTGCAAATCTTTCTTTAATAAAAAGATTTTGAGAAGCATCCTTTCATATTGATAACTGAAGTAATAATTTGATTTGTGAATTACATTCTATGTTCTAAAAACGTTGTGTATATTTTTGAGTTAGTCATAGCTAAAATTTTTTTATTAAAAAGACTTAAAAAAATTATCCACATTAAGAGATTGATATAATAATCTGATTTATAAACTCATTTTATTTTGTTGAAAAGATCCATACCTAATTTTTTTTTGCAAAAATTCCAATTAGAATTATTTTATCATTATACAAATATTTACACCTTAAATAATGTATTAAACTAGGAAAGCATGACTTATTCCCTTTATCCAGTGACGTGGCAGACAAATAAAGCAGGTGGGACAACCTAGTGACGTGGCAGACCGGGTGTGAAACATGTGGCAATATTTTTGCCATAAAAATAAAAATTATTCCAACTGCGAAGGACCCATGGCAAATGGGGGCGTTCGCGGGGCCACACGCTTATCTTGTGGATGCGATTCTCTTTCCCCGGCCCTCTTAAATTTTACAACTCTCCTCTCTTCCTCTTTCTCACTCTATAGGAAAGTGGGCGCTTCCTTCAACAGGTGATTTGCCGAGTCTCTGCTTGATTCTGTGTCTCCTTTGTTCCATTTCGGCTGATTTGTTGCTCTAATTCTACTCTTTTCTTATGTTGGTATTCTATAATCACTTTCTAGTTGCTGTTTGAAGCTTATTTTGTGATACTGAGTCAGAGTCTTTGCCTTGAAGTAATATTTCTTGCTGTCTTGCTGCTTAAAATCAATATCCTCTTTCTGATACCTTTACATGGGTACAGTAATAGTGTTCAGGTTTAGTTTTGGCGTTAATTTTTTTTTTTTGGTATTATTTTCACAAATTATGGCAACATTGGTCTAAAAAGTTTCATTGATTCTAACAAGGGGGCCTTCTTTTGAAATTAGTTGTGGTCGTCTTTGTAATAGTCTTACCCATCTGAAATTTCAGCTTCTGCTGCCCTCATACTCATAAAGCATTCTAAATTTCTGATTGGGTCTATGTTTGTAGTCTCTGAACCACTGACGAAGGTTATTAGGCTTTTGGAAAAATTTTCAAACCAGTGATTTGCCATTTGTTTTTTTAAATATGCTTGTGACAGAGTAATGAGCCAAGAGTGTGAAAATTCAGTCCTTGTTTCCATTTTTCAAAGTAATAGTGTATCGGCCTAGCAGGGTGTCGCTATGTGAGATGTGGTAGAGATCTTGATGGACTTGCAAAATTTTGAACTTACACCTGTTTTGGTCATCACTTTTTACATCATGCAAGGTGCTTATGCTTATTGCTGAAAGAAGTGGCAAAAGAAGTACCCTAAGTACATTGGGAGAAAGGAAGATGACAGCATTTAAGACCCAAAATCCTTATTTAACACAAGCAAGATCATTGTAGCCAAAATTCACTGATAAGAGGAAATCTAGAATTACTCTTTGAATGCAGTGAGGAACTTGCATGTTATTCTTGACTAAATGATACACAATATGTTTTGGTAATCATTCTGGCAATTCTAGAACATCTATTACGCATTGAAATGCTTTCTCTGTTGGGAATAAACAACAAATTCCCGAAACTTGTGAGAAACAAAATAGAGAAAATAACGCCAAAGAAAAATCAATTACACGCACAAGATAATATTTACGTGGTTCGGCAATTTTGCCTACGTCCACGGAGTTGCAAGGATTTCAATATTATCAGGAAGAAAACACAGAGAGTGCGGCGATACAATGCTCTCCCTCTCGCTCTCTCGCAGGTACAACCACACCGACCCTAATCACCCGAAAGCAATCCTTTTATATGTTGCGCCTAGGATTCCATTCCGAATAGGCTCCAAAACAAGCTTTCGCTCCATGGACTAACCCTTAGGATAGAAATCTCTAATTAAATAGGGGTCGGGTCGGCATCCAAATTAAAACACAACTAGGCTCCACAAAAGCCCAACATTCTCTGTGAGATGTTGTGGGAGCTATAACATGCAAAATAAATTGCTAACAAACTCGTGGCGCAATACAGTTTGTATATATGTGATAACTTTGCCATTGCCTTGTGACAATGCGCTCTTGTGCATAAATTTTCACTGTTGTAGAAAAGTAGTTGTGCATACCACACAGTACTACAAACCCAGCCCTGCACTTAACACTTCTGCACAAAATGTGAAGTGTGAAGTGTACTCTTTTTTTGCCCAATGTACTAAGGGTACTTCTTTTGCCACTTCAGAGGACTCTGAACACTTAGATGTCACATAAAATGGTGTCCAAGTTGATGTTCAAAGCATGTAGTTAGGGGTAGACACAGGTGCAAAGTCCAAATTCAGAGTTAAACATTAAAATGCGCCATTTAAATTTTTAAAAAAACATGGAATTTATTTGTAAGAAATGAAAATATGATTTTAAAAATAAGCCAAAGCCACTACAAGGTTATGAATATAAATTCTTGTACCACCCTCTTTTGCTCCTTACGCATTTGACAAATCTATGGTCTTGTTCTCAGACAAGAGTCCAAGGTCAGATTTAACTTATAAACCCACAAACTTTTAATTTTTCCATGTGAGATAACCTCATAATCTTTTCTTTATATTTTGTTAAAGTACACCAAGAGTCCCCTATTTATTTTAACAAATATAAAACTCCAGTATAATATTAAATACTATGCAGGAGCTGGCGATGGCTTGAATCCTCACTCTTAACCTGCATTTGGACGCATGGAATTGGGACCTTGGATTTGGATTTGTGTGGATTTGGACAAAACATATTACAAAATTGTATTTACTTTCTTCCAAATCCACTCAAATCCAAACCTTGAAACCCATGCTTCCAAACACTACCTTAGTGAACTAACAGTGCAGCCATCGTGAATAAAATATGAACTATGACTATATTCAAATTGCTTAGTACGTGTAGTATTTAATCTTATACAAGCTATTAAGCTAGCAAATTACAACCATATGTTTATCTGAGTTATAATGTGTAAAAATAATTTTTAATCAGCACAAAAGTAGCCCACTTTCACACTTTCCCATAATACTCCAACTTATGATTCGTTCCTTTAGAGCTTTTCAACTGAAGATTTAAGTACATATAAGTAGATTGTCTTTGTAGCTGGTTTACTCATTTTTGGGTCATCTAGATCTTTGTTAACGTCTGTTTAGTGAATTTCAAGACTCTTTGTAGTAGCCACAACAAGAAAGTGTTATAGAAGTAAGCTTACTCAGTGGAGAGATATTTTTGAAGAAATCAATGTTTACTTTTGCTTAAACCATTTTTGCTAAAAACCTACTGAATCAGATGAATGTAAATGGCTTTAATTATAATTGTAGGATCACCTTGTATGCATAAATAGGGTTAAAGTGATAAAATCATAAAATCCATTGACTTTTCTTCTGCAGTTCCACCCACTACCTTTAGTTCAATACAAAGAAAACTGCTAAACATCTATATATACTAACTTATATCACTATTGAGTCAAATTAACTTTTTACTGTTTTTTCAATTATTGACATTCAATTTTTGAAAATATTAATTTTTTTTTACAAATTTCATTAAACTTATTTTTCCAATTAGAACATCATTTTCTTTAAATACATACTCTTCTGTAATATTGAATCAATTGTTATAATTTATGTTTGTAAAAGCTATTAGCTAAATTATAAGATTTTTTTCTCTCTTGCTCAATAAATGTGTACAAAAGTCTGGTAAAATCTGATACTTCATATATAAAATTATCTTTTATGTATTATAATTTTCATAAGTTCTATAAATAAATACATTATTTAAAAAAAAAAAAAACTTAAATTTAAGCAAATAAAAAGGCACAGTTACAAGCCTTAATGCCTAGTTTAGGTCTCTTTGGACCTTGTGATCCATTTTAGATGAAGGCAATAAAGAATATATTAGCTCACAAGGGATACAAGGGAAAAGAAACAAATTCAAATAGAGAACAAAAAGTCAGAAACCATTCCAAACTTAACAGAACCTGCAAAACCTCCTAACACTGAAACATGACACCTTATTTCTTCTACTATTTTGCTTACAACAGCATCAGGCATGACAAGATTTCTCAAAATCAATTGATTTCTGGAATCTAGATCTACAAATATGTTACATACTAGCAGCCAAGGTGAGGTGGCAAAAATCTGCTGAAGGAGCAGAATGCAGCCTGAGCTGTCTATTAACCTCCTCTTCCCAAGTATAGGCCAGCTGGATATTTTCAAGCAGTTTCCTCTTTATAAATCTTCTTAGTGAAGGCACAGCCAAAACTTAAGTGGTTTCTTGATTCGACTTCCTGAATCCTGATGGCAGAATAGGCAGGCTAAAATTTAGCTCTTTCACACTTAGACGATCCAACGTTTTGCACCTGTTCCAAGAGGTCAGCCATGCAATGAAAGCATGCCTAGAAATGTATCTCTTGAACCAGACAGTACAGACTGCATTGAACCAATTAACAGCAGGACTTCTCTTATGTCAGAAAGAGCCAAAGAAATCCTTCTTGGCCAAAATCATCTCACATCTCTTATTATACTAGAGACTTTAGCTTCCAAAGGGTGAGAGAAGTCATTATGAATATTGAGGCCAAACTTGTCTGTTTGAGACCCTAAAGGATGCCAGTTGCCAAAAAGTAGAGAAGCATTGTATCCACTTCTTATTATGTGTTTGAAGGCAGAGGATACTTAGTTATAATTCCCAGAATTCTCTTCCAAGAGCAGGCGCCACTGAGGGGAAGCTTGATAGCCCAGATACTTCTATTGGCTTGCAGCCATTTAACCCATAAGAAGAATGAGGAGGAGAAAATTAGACAAAGCAGCTCGACAGCAAAGGCCCCATATTGAGGCTTACAAACCTTAGCCCAGCCAATATTAACGCTTGCAGTATTTGAGTTAACAACCTTCCACAAGAGAGCTTTAAGCTTTTGTTTCAAAGGTAATAATGACCAAGGAATGCAGGGTAAGGGGAGAGCCCCAGTAGTTTTATATGCTCTATAGAATAGAGTTTATGAGCTGGAGTCTCCTTGTGTAAGAGAGGTGTTTGATGGCCCAAGTGTCAAATCTGCTAGAGATATTCTCAACCATTTAAGAAACAATCATTTTTATTGATCTTTTAGTGACAAGGGGCGGTCCTAAATATTTAACAGGATGAATTCCCTTGGGCATGCCCAGAATTTGAAGGATTTACATCTTAACATGTTAAAATCCCAATCCCAAGTATCATTGTAAATAATACACAAATTAGTAAATAATACACAAATTAGGAAAGTGGGTAAATATGGGGGATTTGATATTATTCAGTAAGGGAATTGTTTCCTTGTTTAGAATAGGTAATCGTATTATATATTGGGATGTACATATGAACAAAGTAATGTAGATAAGTTTCAATAGCTACTGCTTACATGGTATCAGAGCTAGGGTTTCTCAACCTTAGCTAAACGATGGCCAGTAGCACCATCAACAGCAGAGGCTCTACCTCTTTTGCAAATATCAACGGTGACTCAGAGGCCACATCTGTTGGGGGTTCGAATGGGCTGGATAACACAGCCTTTCCACTCTCATTGGAAAAATTAAACGGAAAAAATTTCCGTGAGTGGGCTCAATCCATGAAATTGGTGATTGAGGGAAAAGGGAAGCTAGGTTATCTCACCGGTGAGTGGAGGAAACCAGACCCTACCGACGTTGTAGCCTTGCAAAGATGGAGGTCTGAAAACTCCATGGTCACAGCTGGGCTCGTCAACTCGATGCAGCCGTCAATTGGAAAAGTCTACTTGTTCTTGCCAACGGCGAAGGACGTTTGGGAAGCTATACGTGAGACATACTCTGACGTCGAGAGTTACTCGCAAATCTTCGAAATGAAGACCCGATTGTGGCAGATGAGGCAAGGTGAGAGAGGCGTTACCGAGTATTTCATGGAGATGACTCATCTCTGGAAGGAGCTCGATCTGAGCATCAACGAGGAGTGGGAGTGCTCCGGTGACAGTACACGATACCGAAGGAGGCTCGAAAACGAAAGGGTCTTTGAGTTCCTTGCCGGGTTGAACTAAGAGCTCGACGACGTGAGGGGACAGATCCTTGGGCAGCGACCTCTTCCTTCAACTCGAGAGGTCTTCGTAGAGGTTAGGAGGGAGGAGAACAGGAGGCGTGTGATGCTGAGGCCCCAAAATGAACCTGCTGGGCTAGACCTCCCCGTACCCGTATCCGCCCGAAAAATAGATGGGCACGCTGGACACGCTGGGCTGGATGTTTTAGCTCTTGTATCAAAAGGCCTAGGGGGACCTAGTCAACGACCATAAAAAGGTAAATTGTGGTGTGAACATTGCCGAAAAACAGGTCATTTAAAAAATACCTATTGGGAGATTCATGGAAAACCAGTAGATTGGAAGCTGAGACAATACCAAAAAAATCGTGGGTACCAGGCCAACACTGATGGATCAACTGAAAGATTACAAGGAGAAAACACCAATACCTTTCCCAGTAGTGTATTTAGTCCTGAACAGTTGGATCAGCTGTATAAAATGATTTTGTCAATTCAAACATCGGGTCAGTCTTCCTATGGTTTCCTAGCTCACCGAGGTAATTATCTGTCAGCTTTAAATACTACATCCTGTTACAAATCTTCATGGATAATTGATTCGGATGCATCCGATCATATGACTGGATCTTATCAATGTTTTTCATCTTACTCACCATATGCTGGGAATTTGAGGGTAAAAATTGCAGATGGCTCTCTCTCACCAGTTGTTGGAAAAGGAAGTATTCGCATATCTGATTCCATAACTTTACAATCTGTCCTACATGTCCCCAAGTTATCTTGCAACCTGTTATCCATCAGTCAGTTAACAAAAAACTCAAATTGTTCTGCTAAATTTGTTTCCTCTCATTGTGTTTTTCAAGACCTATCATCGGGAAAGACGATTGGCACTGCTAAAGCGTATGAGGGACTTTACTACTTTGAGGAGGCAAGTTTGAGTGAACTATGTAATACTGCAATTTGTGATTCTGCATCTACTTCTAGAAATAGTGAACTTTTGTTATGGCATTCAAGAATGGGTCATCCCAATTTTTAATATTTAAAACATTTGTATCCTTCTATTTGTTCAAATAAAATGGCTTCTGAGTTTCAATGTGAAGTGTGTGAGCTTGCCAAACATCGTCGTACTTCTTTCCCATCATCCATATACAAACCATCTCGCCAATTTACTATGTTTCACAGTGATGTATGGGGTCCCTCACGTTCCCTCATTCGCACCAATACAAAATGGTTCGTTACCTTTATTGATGACCATACTTGTCTTTGTTGGGCCTACTTACTGAAAGACAAAACTGAAGTCCGCTCCATTTTCATCAGTTTTCATTCCATGATTCATACACAGTTTCAGACTCATATTCAAATTTTACGTACTGATAATGGTGCGGAATATTTTAATACTATTCTGGGAACTTATCTTCAAGAAAATGGGATTGTTCATCAAAGTTCTTGTGTGGATACCCCTTAACAAAATGGGGTTGCTGAACAAAAAAATAGACATATACTTGAAGTAGCCTAGGCATTAATGTTTACTACCAATATGAAACATTATTTTTGGGGCGATGTCATCTTAACAACCACACATCTCATTAATCGAATGTCGAGTCGAGCACTTTCATTTGTCACCCCTCTTCGGAAATTCTAGGAACACTTTCCTACCTCTCGACTCCCCTCCAGTCTCCCACTGAAAATCTTTGGTTGTACTGCTTTTGTTCATGTTCACGCACACCATCGCGATAAATTGGATCCTCGTGCCATTAAATGTGTCTTCTTTGGTTATTCGCCTACCCAGAAAGGCTACAAATGCTATGATCCGGTCTCAAAACGACTGTTTGTTAGTCTTAATGTCACTTTCTTTGAAACCACTCCTTATTTCCCAAAGCCCTCTCTTCAGGGGGAGAAATGGAGTGAAGATCGGTTCTTTGACCTCTTTACTACTGAATCTGATCATTTCCTCTGGCTACTCCATTCCTTGACCCATCTATTGAGTCTTCCATTGCATTACTTCCTGACCTGCCAAACACAATAGAACACTTACCCTCAAGGGGAGATACAGGAGAGCAAAACAACACGGACATGCTCGTTTACTCAAGAAAGCTAAAAACAATGGATAGGGAGAATCTCATACCTGAGGCACCAAGAGCGTTAGAACCAGTGATGGCTCCGAATAACCATGAGCCCATGCCCAATCCCGATCTGATAATTGAGTCTTCTTCTGATAACCCTGCACCTGATGATATCAATTTACCTATAGCAATCAGAAAACAAACCAGGTCATGTACTCAATACCCTTGGTCTAAATGCATGTCTTATAAAAGCTTGTCTATAGGATATCATGCGTTTGTTTCTAACCTTGACAGGATGAAAATGCCAAAGAACATTCAGGAAGCTCTAGAAATACCGAAATGGAGAGAGGCAGTCATGGAAGAAATGTGAGTCCTAGAAAAAAATGGAACTTGAAAGTTGACAAATCTACCGAAAGGGAAGAAGCCAGTGGGTTGTAAATGGGTCTTCACAGTGAAATATAAATCTGATGGAACAGTTGAAAGATATAAAGCTAGACTTGTTGCAAAAGGTTTTACACAGACTTACGACATTGACTATACGGAAACATTTGCACCGGTGGCAAACTTAAATACAGTTCGGGTTCTCTTGTCCTTGGCAGCCAATTTAGATTGGCCACTACAACAACTTGATATTAAAAATGTTTTCTTAAATAGAGAGTTAGAAGAGGAAGTATACATGACTATACCACTAGGATTTAGTGAAACAAGTAAAGAAAATAGAGTGTGTAAACTCAAGAAATCCTTATATGGTCTCAAACAATCTCCTAGAGCATGGTTCGACACATTCACAAAAGTACTAAAGAATTAAGGTTATCGACAAGGGCAATCAGACCATACACTGTTCTTCCAATAGTCTGAAGGAGGTAAGAGAACAATTCTAATAGTGTATGTTGATGATATAATCCTTACTAGTGATGATACTGTAGAAATGGAGAGATTGAAGAAAGTTCTGGCTGCTGAATTTGACATTAAAGACTTGGGATAGATGCGGTATTTTTTGGGCATGGAAGTGGCGAGAACGAAAAAGGGAGTTAGTGTTTCTTAGCGAAAGTATGTTACTGACCTCCTAATTGAAATTGGCATGCTAGGATGCAAACCCAGCGAAACCCCAATGGAAGCAGTAAAGAGGGTTGAAGACTGTGGAAAACCAGTAGAAAAGGAGAGGTATCAGAGATTGGTTGGCAAGCTAATCTACCTATCACATACTAGACCAGATATTGGATTTGCAGTCAGTGTAGTAAGTCAACACATGCATTCACCAAAAGAAGCTCACTTAGATGCTGTATACAAGATCCTTAGATATCTCAAGGGATCCCCGGGAAGAGGACTCTTCTTTAAGAAATGTGAAAGCAAGGAAGTAGAGATCTTTATAGATGCAGATTGGGCAGGATCAGTGGAAGATAGCAGGTCCACCACAGTTTATTGTACATTCGTCTGGGGAAACCTATTAACTTGAAGAAGCAAAAAACAGAATGTGGTGGCTCATAGTAGTGCTGAAGCTGAATTTAGGGCAGTCGCTCAAGGGATATGTGAAGGATTGTGGTTACGAAAACTCTTGGAAGAATTACAGGTCTCGGTGAACTTTCCTATCAAACTCTATAGTGACAATAAGGCAGCTATCAGCATCTCTCTCAATCCAGTTCAACACGACAGGACTAAACATGTGGAAGTAGACAGACACTTCATCAAAGAGAAAATTGAAGAAGGAATTATATGTATGACTTATGTACCAACCAAGGAACAAACTGCAGATACTCTCACTAAAGGGTTGGGACGACAGAGCTTTGATGATCTTATTAGCAAGTTGGAGATGATTAATATTTATGATTCAACTTGAGGGGGAGTGTTAAAATCCCAATCCCAAGTATCATTGTAAATAATACACAAATTAGGAAAGTGGGTAAATATGGGGGATTTGATATTATTCAGTAAGGGAATTGTTTCCTTGTTTAGAATAGGTAATCGTATTATATATTGGGATGTACATATGAACAAAGTAATGTAGAAAAGATTCAATAGCTTCTACTTACATAACATCATCAGAAACACCAGAAATAAAGATAGTGAATTTCACAGAATTAGTTTAGAGACCAGAGAGAAAGTAGAAAGTTCTAGAGAGTACTTGATACTCCTTGCAGAAGCAGTACTTCCATGAGAAAAGATCAAAAGATCATTTGCAAAGCATAAGTTGGTGAGTCCAAGCTTCTTGCACTTGCTGTGGTACTTCAACTCTCATTTATCAGCAGCCAAACCCAAAATTTTTGTCAAAATCTCCATTAAAAGGACAAAGAAGCAAGGGGAAATGGGATTCTCATGCTTTACTCCCTTCTCACCTTTGAAATAGCCTTCCTAACGGTCATTAATAACTAAGGAGAAAGGAGTAGTAACTGTTAACACCGGAGGAGTCCATGGGTAAGCTTGACACACATGAATGAGCACCAACATGACCCAAAAGCTTAAGCCTATTGGGTTTTGGGCCCAACCATGTATATAAACACTTATCATCCACTCAATTTTTCCAATGTGGGACAAACTCACAAGTGGAATTTTCAACAATCTCCCCTTCACTTGTGAGTTCCAACTGCTTTCCCTTGAACGGAAACCATCTCCCTTATGGGAGTAACCCTAATTCCCCAACAGTTGGTCAAGTGAGCCTTACCATTGGCGCCTCGCATGCCTTAGATTGCATTCCGCATACCTCCGAACCAATCCTACCTCCTATGTCTTGACCCTATTCGGATCCATCACAGGCTTAGATGATCCTTATTGGCCTCAGTCACACACTTGGTCCTTCAATTGTTAGCACGTCAGGAGAATTAGTTTCACGTCTCGACTTTTTACGATGTTGTTCATCTAGAGTGATGAACCGTCGGTTCTGATACCACTTATTAACATTGGAGTAGTCGATGGGTAGGCTTGACACACATGAGTGAGCACCAACTTGACCCAAAAGCTTAAACCTATTGGGTCTTGGGCCCAACCATATATATAAGCACCCATCATCCACTTAATTTTTCCAATGTTGGACAAACTCACAAGTGGAATTCTCAACATTTCCAATTTTTCCATGTTCTGAAAGCGACTCTATAAAGTTTAGTCATAGACTCATAATACAAGACTCACATTTTCTAGATTTATTTTTAACTTAGGTATAAAAAATTAAAATTAATAGTTTTCATGTTTTAAACATATTTAACATTAATATGATGCGCATTCCACAAATTAAAACAGATAATCATGTCAGCAGAAACATATGAATTTTGTTCATTTCAGTATATAATTGATCATGTGCATAGCCCATACAACCTAATACACCATTTTTAGAAAGAACACACTGATCAGACTCAAAGCCTGCATTAAACGACCCTTTCTTCAATAGAAATCTAGAAACCAAATTCTTTTGAATATATGCACATGCAGTATATTCTTGAGGGTTAAAAAACATTTGTCCAGAGATGGATTTTAATTCCAGATCTCCAATCCCATGAGCTTTGTTTGTGTGAATGAAAATTTTTTTTTTCTTTGGACACCCTCAATTGGTTTGTAGATCTTGAACCAAGCACCATCGTGGCAGATATGCTGATTTGCTCCAGAGTCTATCAGTGAACCTTCAGTAGCACTAGCACCTAATGAAGTAAGTAATCAGTGATGAAAAACTTCAAACTGGCTCTTAGTCACGCTAGCCTGTCCATTAGGCTTGTGTTACCAAAAACAACAAACTCTTAGCAGTATGTCCAAATTTTTAGTTTGCCTAGCACCCATCATTATTTTGATCATCATTTGATCGTCTAGAAGGCAGCCCGTAGTTCATTTTATGGTTTATTTGCCCTTGGCCATGGGTTTAACCACCTCTATTATGGCAAAAGTAATTGTATTAAACTAATTTCCATATGGTCTGTGCCTCTACTTTCTTCTTTTAATTTTTCCCATGGAACTTTTGGAAAATATGTCAACATGAGATAACCAAAAGTTGTATAGTTTTGGGTTTGTAATAGCTTCGGTTCCATTTTCGAAGAAGCATACATGTTACAAGACATGGGAATTTTGTAATAAGACTTTGTGCTTTTAATACCTTTATTTGGTAGAAATTTTTTTGTCTTTATGGCTGTATTCTTTAAAAGATCTTTTTGAATATTTTAAATTATAAGTTGCTAACTGTTTCTGTGTTTGCTTCTAATCAGCTTTGTGCTACAGTAAATGAAATGCTGGCTTGAACTATTTATATTTTCTTCTCATCTTGACGCCTCACATGGCAGTTACTGCAAGCAAGTTTTCTAGTGGCCCTGCAGTGACTAAGAAGCCAACTGTTTCTAAATCATGTGGAATAATTTATTCATTTTCCAAGTTAACACAGAACACAAGGTTATATCCTACAATTCGGTTATTTGAGCATGGACAACACAGCAACGGGCATCCACTGACAACTAAATTGAGCTTTTCTGATGTTTGTTTGTGGCACACCCATGGAGGACTTAATAGTAATATTACTTCTCGAAGATCTTGCATTTTATGTCAGTTGACAAGAATGCATAACAGTGAAGCAAAAGAATGTGCTAGAAACCATGGTGACTATTCAGATTTATCCAGGTAAGCAAAAAGGCAAAATGTTGCATTATCAATTCTGTTTTACCAATCAGCTGAACTAAGCTTGCATCAGCCCTTATAATAATTCTAATAATACTAAATATTTTAGCTTTGCTTCTGTTAAGCTGCATTAATAGTTTTGATCAGCCACATTATCTTGCTCCAACGGAAATCTGACTCTATTGAATGGAAATGGCTTTGCATGCCAACATGAAGACAGGGAGTTGAACATGTAGATTCTTTTTTATGTGCAGGCACGTTCTTGCATGAATGTTTGTATTCTTACATTTATGAAAATGGAGATATATAATAGGTTTCGTCGTGGTACGATGTTGCAGGAATTATTTTAGATGCATGTTAACTCTTTCAAATTTACCATGCAAACATGTTGGAATTGCACTAGAGGTGAATATTATTGAAATCATGTCTATATTTCTTAAGAAATATATTATTGAACCAATATCAAATATAGTTTTAACGATCTAATATTATATTATAGTTATATATGTACATATATATATTTTTGTATTATAGCAGGAATAATTAGAAAAATGCAAGTGGCAATCATATATGCTAGGTTTTCATCCAGTAGTTATTGGGAAAAACAAATTAAAATAAATACAATATTTAGCTAGTACATATTATGTTTTTTTTACTTTATGTTGATAAATATGTTGATAAAATGAAAGTGGGCAGCCGTATATTAAATTAATACAAATTGTCCTTTGAATTTTCGAAAAAATATACTGGTCAGTTTTGAAAGTAGTTTGAAACAAATGCACAAATCAGAAATTAAAGAAGAAGAAGAAGAAGAAGAAGAAGGTGTGAATACCCTAATTATTTGGGCATTAGTATATGGAAGCATTAGGACTCAAAAAGTACAAAGTTCTGTCAGATGTGTGGACAAGGGTTTCCGGTAAACATGAGTCCAGCATAGCAAATGGACATGTGTCCACAGAGAAGGTGTAAATACCCTAATTGTTTGTGCGTAAGTATATGGCATAAGTGCAAGGACCCAAATTTCTGTCAGATGTGTGGACAAGGGGATTCTGTCAACATGAGTCCAGCATAGCAAATGGACATGTGTCCTGTGTGGATTGTTGTCATGAAGGATTGTTACTGGTATGATGCCAGTGTGTTGATTTTTTGACATTGTGGAGTTGGGAAATTTTGAAATTCCATATAGGCCCAAGAATGCCATTGTTGTTTTGAAGGGCCAATAATGCTATTAGTGTCTTTGAAGAACCAATGATGTTATAGAGGAGCCAATAATGCTAGGGTTAATATGATCTTTAGATTCATCTGGTTTTTTAAGCCCAATAATGCTAATAAGATGAAGATGCTAGCCTTAGTTAAAATTGCATCCACTTTAAGTTTGTGATTACAGAAATAATTATTTGAATTGGGAGGGAACCCTTGGATGAATAAAATAATAACAATATTTTTAAACAGGACTCAACTGCATAAATATTTGGATAAAATAATGTCTATTTCCTGATCAGTTCATAATTTTAGCATGCTTTGTAAACAGTAATGGACAAATATACTTGTTTGGTATGACAATCCCTGAGTATCCTACTATCCATCTCTTCTGCTTTCTATTAGCAGGTCAATCATCAATGAGTTATTGTGCAATTGTTCCTTTTGCAGAACTTCCATTTTAATTGAAAAATATATTTTTTTTCTGAGATGTACTTGATTGTTCAGCTACCAATATGAAGCCATTAAATGTTTTTCCTTAATTTTTTCTGTTTATTTATTTTTATAACAATTTTATTTTCTATGAAATTATACTTGTTGAATAATCGTTTCTTCTCAAGTTTAATGATTTGTTGACCTACCAAATAAGGCCGTTCACTCATTTATTTTCCTGATTTCTGAAACATATATTTTACAAATCTTTCCACTTTTCGTTAGCTTAACGAGCGAAATATTCTTTCTTTGAAATTGGTAAATCATCTGTTCAGTTCATGAAATCATGTTGTGTAACAGTGCACCAAGTGGAGATGATGACAAGCATCCAGTAATTCTTCAGAGATCTATTCATTCAAGTCGGGGATTAGCTGAAGCTTGTAAATTTGTGTACAATGATGCAAAATTTGTGAATGAAAGGGCACGTAATGACATCATCATGCTATCTCGGTAGTATTCAGCACCTAGTCACATTTACCTATTGATTTTGTCAAAATTTTGCTGCAATAATACCAAAACAAATTTTCTTGCAAAGCTTATAGAAAATTGATGAAATTGCATGGTTCTAAGGATCATTGGCAATTTGTGACTGTCGAGAAAATTGGAGAAATCTGCCTCAATATGTTTTTTGGGGATTAGAGTTTTTATTAGTAGCTGATCTCCCAAAACTTTCCTCCCTGTGTCTGAACTCATTCTTTGATTCATTGTTTGCTCTTAAATTTACAATAACATGAAGATGTCTGCTTGTCTTTTGCCAATCTTTAATAGGGGCATAATGAGGTTAGATGCCCGTGCACGTCAAGATTTTGCTATTCTTGGGTTGGAATTTCTCAAGCTTGATGGTATATTCTTTTACCTCTGTTATATGAGTTTCTGACATGGATACACACACACACACACACCCCATAGTAAGTAAATCATTCAATTTTGTAATGGACAGCATTTGGCATGAGTTTATTGTGTTTTCTAATTCAATTGAAGTAATTCTGAATAGAATCATGTTGTTTTGTTACATAGGTTAAAAAGTAGAGGAGGGCATTAGGATGAAAAGAGATAGTCAGTGATCTGTTTACCATATTTACCATACTGGGTACATACACTGCACATGAAATCATCTGTATATTTGAATTTTGAATACATAGTTTTAAATAAGTAATAATTTATTTTAAATGTTAAATAGATTACAACATTGATAAACTAAGTGAAGGCCAACAAGAAAGCTTGTATGGAAATTAGGCAATGACAGTTCCTACCAAGATTTAATCAAATATACATGATAAGCCCAATAGAAATGACTAAGAGATTGCTTGGGCAATAGAAAAACCCTTGCAAATCCAACACATAGCTAAATTAGAAAGGGTTGCAATAAAAGAATGAGTAAAGAAGGAAGCTTGGACGGACTCACAAAGAATGGGAAGAAAGGTAAAGACGTCATGCTCAAGACGCCAACAAAAAATTTATTCTACAACCTCCCTTTTTGGGCACTCTTTGGTTTATTTGGGAATCGTAACAAGTCTTTTTGTAATCAAATCATATAAACATAATGATGTGTTAGATATAATCGTATCATTTGTAGTTATATATAAATTTCAAAATTTAATTTACTTAAAAAAAAAAAGTAGGAAAATGGCTTCACAAAATATAAATTTGTTTTTTTTTTTTGGGTAGAAAAAGAAGATGACTTTATTAGAAAAAAGAAGAATGTACAAGAAGGATAACAAGAAATTCTCCACAACAGAAGAAAGAAAAAAGAGAATAAAAATAAAGCAAAAACAATAAAACAAAAACCAAACAATCAAATTGGCAAAACCAACCAATCCTGTCGGATGTAAGTAAACATCTCTCCTTTAAAACAACCAAGAAGCAGATCAAAGCGAGGCAAAATGATGAGTCTACTCCTATAACAAAGATTCATTCAGCTTTCTTTTCCGTGAATTTTATGCGCATTTCTTTTAATCCATAAACCCCACAGAATTGTGAAAAACTACACACATCCACAAAGCATGAGCATCCTTAGATAAAAGAAGTGGCCAAAAAATCCTCCATAGACTTAAAAAAACCCAATTTTCTCCCCAAAGACCAAAAATCTCATTCCATAAATTCCAAGAAAATGAATAGTGCAAAAACAAATGAGACACTGTTCAGAACTATCAAGACAAAGAAAACATATATCAAGAGAAAGTGCCTTTGAAGATCTCCTACTGTACAACAGATTGTTGTTGTTAGCTTTATCAAGAACAACCACCAAATAAAAGCCTTGATCTTTGAGGGAACTTTGTGGCCTTCCTAGTAATTCTATGGAGTGGAAAGGAAATGTTAGCATTAATCAAGCAGTCGCAACAATATTTGCAAGATTAAACCCCTGAAGAGTCTAAAGACCAAGAATGTCTATGCACTTAAAAGGAAGGACAAGAAGTCCTCAATAATATCAGCAAGGAGGGAAACTCCTCTACCTCTCTATGATTAAGAGTTCTACAGAAATGATGAAAGTCCTAAGAAAATGAATGGTCTTTAGAAATCAAAAAAAGGAAATAACCTCATTATGACCTAAACTCAAATGATAAAGATGAGGAAAAGAATACAGTAAAGCAGCATTATGCACCCTGAAGTCTTCCCAAAAATGAATACAAGAGCCATTACCCAAGACAAACTTAGTGTGAGGGGGTAGACCTAAGAAATACACCTCCATGGACTTTCTGAAGAACATCTAATTCCTAAATTAGCATCCCAACCATTCACATGCATACCAAATTTACTTTTAATGACTCTATGCATAGGATTCCTCTAAGGGAATCTTCTATAACCATTTAGCTAGAAGAGTAATGTTTTTAGACACCAACTTATCAAGACCAAGCCCTCCTCCAACTTAGACCTGCGGACGGTCTCCCAATTAATATGATGATCCTCTTATCAACCCCAGCCAAAGGAAATCTCACATGATTTTCTCAATCTTATTGGCCGTCACCACAAGAAATCTAAAAACACAGATAAAAAAGAGGGATACTCGCAAGACAAGCCTAAATAAGAGTAATGAGAGCCCCTAAAGAAAATAATGCACCTTTCCTTCCATCCAAATGCCTAGACACTTTCTCCCCCACAAGATCCCAAAAAACCATAGACCTAGGATTACCTCACAATGGGACACCTAGATAAGGCAAAGGCCAATCCTAAAGATCAAAAGAGGTTAACAAAGCCAACTCCCTAGACCTACTGGATGTCAAATTGATGGCTGCTGTACCGCTCTCCCTCAAATTCATTTTAAGCCCAGAATTCCTCTCAAATATTTGTATTAGAGTCAAAATATTCAAAAATATGAATGAAAACCAAAGTATCGTCAGCAAATAGAAGATGGGACACACAAAACCCCTCTTTACCTACTTTTAGCCATTTAATGAAACCCTTATCAACCACCCTCTTCACCATTCTACTCAAAACATCAACCAAAACAAAAAATTAAAAATAAAATGGATATAATGGATACCCTTTTCTAACACATGTTGATGCTCTAAACCAAGATTTAGGTTCTCCATTAACAATAATTGAGAAAAAAAGCATTAGATGAGCAACCCTTTAGCCAAGTCCTCCATCTCTCCCAAACCCTTTATCAGCCAACACCTTACCCAAAAAATTCCAACTAACCCTATCATAAGCTTTGTTAAAATGCAGTTTGAAAAGAATTCCCTTCTCCGTCTTCCTACGAACCTCATTAGCAACCAAAATAGCATCCCCAATATGCCTACCCCACAAGAAATGCACGTTGAGCTGTAGAAACAATATCATCGAACACCAAACTCAACCTATTAGCTAGTAGTTTAGTAAAGATCTTATACACACTAGTTACTAAACTAATAGGCCTAAAATCAACTATCTAAATATATCTATTCCTCTTAGGCACCATTACCAAAGTGATGAAAATTGAATTAATGCTTTTGTTAAGAATCCCATTACAATGAAACCCATTAAAGACCTTTAACAAATCCATCCTAACCACATCTCGACACTTTTGAATAAAAAAGTCAAACTGAACCTGTTAAAGCATGATATATATTGTTGGCCCATAACCTAACAACTTAAGCTTTTAGATAAAGTGGTAACCCAACATGGTATCAGATCTGATAACTGGGAGTCTTGGGTTCTAGTCTTGCTGCCTACGTTTATTGTATGGTGTTTAAAAATTATTGTATTCCTCAATGAGTGCTATCAATCGTTTGTTTATCTCTCCATGTGCTATTGGGCTGCACGTGTGGGGGACTGTTAAAGCTCATATACATTGCTGATCCACAACCTAATAGCAACTTAAAATTTTAGATAAAGTGGTAATCCAATAGAACCCATTTGGACTTGAAACTTAACCCTTTCCATCCCAAACATAGTTACCACAAATTCCTCATCCTCAAAAGGCCTTTTCAACTGCTCAATTGGGTTTGCTCAAGTGGTAAGGGTGAGGTTGGACTTTGATGATGCCAAGGTCCTAAGTTCGATTCCCCACGTGTGGTCTTGCTAGTGAATTACTAAGGATGCGTCAATGGGCGGGTGACAATGTTTTCATTCCCCCAGCTTGGTGTGGCCTAGGTGGGTCCGAAGGGTTTGTTTAGGTTGGAGTCTTGGGTCGTTAAGAAAAAAAGGCCTTTCCAACCAACTCACATGATTCATGGAAATATGATTTAGATTTAAAAATTGTCTAAAAAAATCATCCTCTAAAAACCATTTGGAAAAGAAATTAGTAATCTCATTTTCAATCAAACGAGAATAAAAACTAACCTCATGTCCTCCTAAATCCAATTCCCTAATCATGTTTTTCCTCATTTTCTCATTAGCCAACCTATATCACTAGTTTATTCATTTTGTTATAAATATAAAGCAAACAAAATGCATAACCTCCTAGTGAACACTTTTTCCCCCCAAAGTTTAGAGTATCGCTAGTGTTTTCTTATATATATATATATATATATATATATATATATATATATATATATATATATATTTTTATCATAAAAGAAAGTGTATATTAAAAGGGCATTAAAGGGATGCCAAACCATAGTACAAGAAATCAAGCATCCTTTAGGATGTTACAAAAATAAAAAAATTACATTTTAAACTCATTTGCTACAAGCCCACTATGCCAACTAATAACTGCAGTAAACCACTGGTCTTTGCTGAACTAAAGCATCGAGATTGAATTTTTTGAAAACCCTTATTTCTGCTTTTCCCATGCACACTTAGAAAATTGCGAGAGGAATGAGAAACAAAGCCTTCCTCTTTTTCCTTGTTGCCGCAATCCCTCTTTAGGCCTAGAGCTCCCCTCCCACAGATCTAGTGGTAACCTACCCTTGTATGATAAGAGTCAAAGTGACATTCCAAAAATTTCTAGTCCTAGGGCAATGGGGAAGGGTATAGTCTATTGATTCAGCATCAGCTATGCAAAGGGCCTATCTATTGGCAATGGTGAACCCCCTTATCTGCAAGTTGTCCATGGTTAAGATCTTAACATGAGTTGCTTCCTAGCTAAAAGAAAAGCAACCTTATGTTGGGCATCCGTTTTCCATAATTGAGACCAAGGGGAGTGAATGTTGATTGATTCTCGGATAGAAAGTTTCTTGTAAAAATATTTGACAATGAAGACCCCCTTCTTGGCCAAGGACCAAATAAGATGGTCATTAATTTTTGAGGCTGGATCTTGCAAGGATGATTGTAGAAATTAGTGAGCTGTTGAAGGCCCCAATCTTCCAAATCTCTATGAAAGGGTATATTCTAGAAAAACCCCTATAATGATGCTTGAAGATGTTGACTAACGCTAGCATCTCTATCACAAGCTATCTTGTAGATGACTACAAATGAGACATTGAGAGCCTCTGGATAAATGTACACATTATACCAAAAATAAATGTTGTCTCCATCCCCCACCTAAAATCTAATAAAGGATAAAAAGTTACTTCAACCTTTCCTAATGTACTTCCACACCCCTGCGCCATATGGTCCTCTGCCAGCCCGTGAAGTCCACCCATTGTGCTCAAGCCCATACCTCATTGCAACAATTCTCTGCCAAAGGTGATCCTTCTTAATTATGAATCTTGAAAACCATTTCCAAGAAGGGCTTTATTGAAGATGTGAAGGGACTTTAGACACAAGCCTCCTGAACTGATTGGTTATTTCACTCAACCCCATTTGACTAGGTGGAATTTGAGCTCTGTCCCCAAGTTGCCTTAAGGGAACCTCCTTTGAATCCCTTCCAATCTTTTCACAACAAAAATCGAGAGTGGGAGGATGTCAAATATTTTGTGGATGGCCGAATGAATTGGCCTTGAGTTTTGTATATTATATATAGACTTTACAAGAATGCTATACATGGAAAGTAAATAAGGTCTAGCATGATTCTAGCCCTATACAAGTAAACTATAATATGTCAAGCCCTATACATGTAAACTAAATATATGCTAACTGTACAAAATAATGAATTGAAATATAAGGAAATAAATGTGGGCTGAAGTAAGGAAAGATTTCTTTTGCTTTGCTATTTGCTGTTATGTTGACAGCCCCCCTCAAATTGATGCTGGTTGATCAACAAGCATCAATTTTCTACTTAGGAAGCAATGTCGATGACGAGTGAAAGCCTTGGTGATGATATCACAATTTGTAATTCAGTGGAAATGTGTGGAAGAGTGATAACACGAGCTTCAAATGCTTCACGGATAGAGTGACAATCGACTTCATTATGCTTTGTGCGCTTATGATAGACAGGATTGGTCGTGATCTGGATAGCACTCGTATTATTGGCACGTAGAGGTGTAGGATCGGTCTCAGAAAAATCTAGCTCAGTAAGCAAGCCTCGAAGCCAAATAATTTCAGAACAAGCAAGAGACATCGCCCTGTATTCAGATTTCGTTGATGACTTAGAAACTCTGTCTTGCTTCTTACTCTTCCAAGAGATCAATGCATCACTTAAGAACACACACCAACCAGTGATGGAGTGATGTGTATTTGCACAACCAGCCTAATCAGCATCGCTATAAGTAGCAAGGCGAGTAGAATTGCTTGTAGGGAAGAATAAACCACGGGCAGAAGTGCCCTGAACATAGCATATGATCCTACGGACAACAGCCAAATGAAGACGATGAGGAGTCTGAAGTGTTGTGCCGGGCACCCCACTTGTGCCAAACACCAATACTACAACCATTGCTATTGAATATATAAGAAACTAAAACAATGCAGAAACTTATAATAAAACAGTAAAAAGAGCAAGACAAGAAATTAACGAGGTTCGGTATAGAATTACCTATGTCCTTGGGCGCTGACGATCAATCCACTATATCTTGACAAAGTACAACTTTGAGGTGTGTTTTACAAATGAATAGTTTCAACCTCAAGTCCAAAAAACACTTCTCTCCAATGTGGGACAAATAATACAAAAAATTTAAAACAACTTTTTATACTAATGTGGAACTATTCTACCAATGTGGGACAAAAAACAACAAATCTCCACCTTGACGATAAAATTCAACAAATTTTTCAGTCACCAACATTTTCTGGAGTTCCACATCATCGGCGCCTTCCAAAAATATTCAGACTTGTAGGATGTTGATCAAGTCCAACAATGTTTGAACTTGATTGTTGTCACAATCTTGGTCAACATATTTGCGGGATTTTCAGTTGTATCAATCTTCTGAAGAAGTATCTTGCCTCCATCAATAATATCCCGCATAAAATGAAACTGAATGCCGATGTGCTTTGTTCATGCATGGTAGACTTGGTTCTTTGCCAAATGAATAGCACTCTGGCTATCACAGAACACAACAATGTGCTTCTGAACAACTCCCAAATTTTCAAGTAAACCCTGCAACCAAATAGCTTCCTTAACAGCCTTTGAAGCTGCCATGTACTTTGCTTCTGTTGTAGACAAGGCAATGGTAGACTGTAAGGTAGACCTTAACTCATTGGACCATTAGCAAATGTAAAAACATATCCAATAGTTGATCGACGTTTATCCAAATCACTTGCAAAATCAGAATCCACATATCCAACAACACGTTGATCAATAGTATTATTTTTCTCAAATGCTATACCAACATCAATCGTATTCACAATATATCTCAAAATCCATTTCACAGCTTGCCAATGTCCTTTACCCGGATTATGCATATACCTGCTCACCATACTAACAACTTGTGAAATATCAGGTCTAGTACAGACCATTGCATACATTAGACTACCAACAGCACTTGCATAAGGAATCTGTGACATATATTTACGTTCCTCATCTGATTTAGGAGATAAAGCCGCACACTAAGTTTGAAATGAGGAGCGAGAGGAGTGCTTACTGGTTTTGACTGCTCAGACATGCCAAAACTTTGTACTACCTTCTTCAAATACTATTTCTGAGACAAACTAACTCTTCCTCTCATTCTGTCTCTGCGAATCTCCATGCCAAGTATCTTCTTTGCTTCACCAAGATCTTTCATCTCAAACTCTTGATTTAACTGACTTTTCAACTTATTGATTTCTTCCCTATTCTTTGAAGCTATCAACATATCATCAACATACATGAGTAAATATATAAAAGATCCATTTTGTAGTCTGCGAAAATAAACACAATGATCATGTTTATTTCTGATGTACTTCTGACCCATCATAAACTGATGAAATCATTTGTACCTTTGTCTTGGAGACCGTTTTAAACCATACAACGATTTACCCAATTTATATACCCAATTCTCTTTTCCAGCAACTTGAAATCCATTTGGCTGAGTCATATAGATTTCCTCTTCCAAATCACCATGTAAAAATGCAGTTTTTACATCGAGTTGAACTAGTTCAAGATCAAATTGTGCTACAAAAGTCAACAAAATTCAAATGGAAGAATGTTTAACAACTGGAGAAAATACCACATTATAATCAATGCCTTCCTTCTGTGCATAGCCCTTATCTACCAATTTAGCTTTGAAGCGAACATTATTTGCATTTGGAAATCCTTCTTTTTTTACATAAGCCCATTTGCAACCAATTGCTTTCTTACCCTTGGGCAGCTGGGCTGACTCCCGAGTCTGATTCTTATCAAGAGACTGCATTTCTTCATCCATCGCTCTTTTCCACTTGTTTGATTCAGAGTCCTTTATTGCTTATTTGAAAGTGTAAGGAACATTATCATCCACAATTGGAAGTGCAAAGGCCACCATATCAATATACCGAGCAGGTTTTCGAATTTCTCGTCTTGGCCTTTGAGAAACAATTGATTCTTGTTGCTGTGAAGATTCTCGAATTGAAATCTCCTCTTCTTGTACACTATTCCCCACCGTAACTAGAGAGTTACCTTGTGTAGTCTCATTTCTCACTGGGTTTCCCAAAATTGTCTCAACCTCCACCTGTTGTTGAGTACCACTGGTCTTCTCTTCAACTCGCAACTCCTTGCGTATTGTTTTCTTCATCATCGCAAGTTCATCAAAAGTCACATCCTTGCTTAAAATCATTTTTTTCGTCTCTAGACACCAAAGACGGTATCCTTTGACTCCTGCACTTATCCCCAAGAATATTGCTTTCTTGGCTCTTGGATCCAATTTAGATTCTTTAACATGATAATAAGCCATAGTACCAAATATATGTAAAGAATCATAATCACTAGCAGGCTTTCTAGACCATACCTCATAGGGTGTTTTTCCCCCTATTGTAGATGATGGTAGACGATTGATGAGATGACACGCATATCTAACAGCCTCAGCCCAAAACCTTTTGTCTAACCCATCATTAGACAACATACATCGAATTTTCTCCAGCAAAGTCCGATTGATGCACTTTGCCACCCCATTTGGCTGTGGTGTATCTCAAATTGTGAAGTGTCGAGCAATACTTTCATCCTGACATACCTTCATAAACGGGTCACTCGTGTATTCACCACCATTATCCGATCTGAGCCGTTTAATCTTTCTGCCAGTTTGATTTCAACTAATTTTTTCCACTTAAGGAAATATCACACACTTCATTTTTATGCTTCATAGAATACACCCAAACTCTTCTGGAAAAATCATCAACAAAAGTGACAAAATAATGCATACCACCCAACAAAGCCGTTTTTGTGGGCCCCCATACATCTATATGGATGTAGTCTAAAATACCTTCAGTATGGTGGATTGCAGTGCCAAATTTCACTCTAGTCTGTTTTCCCAAAATGCAATGCTCACAAAATTCAAGTTTGCACACCTTTGCACCCTTTAACAAACCTCGCTTAGCTAATTGTTGCAAAGATTTTTCTCCTGCATGTGCTAATCGCATATGCCATAACTTGGTTGTATCTAAACCTGCATCTTTCTCAAAAACAACAGCTACTGAGCCAATAACTGTACTACCTTGTAAATAATACAAGTTATTTTTCCTTATTCCTTTCATCACTACCAGCGCACCTGATTTAATCTTTAAGGTTCTATCTTTCAAAGTGATAGTGAACCCTTTAGATTCTAAGGCACCCAATGAAATCAAATTCTTCTTTAGGCTTGGAACATACCTAATATCAATGTCAAGGTCTTAATAGTTCCATCTTGACATTTCAGCTGTATTGATCATATTCCAGTTGTTTTACAAGTATTATCATTTCCCATAAAAACAACCCCACCATCTAACTCTTTGAAATTAAAAAACCATTCCCTATTGGGATCACATGTGATAGGAACAACCTGAATCCAAAATCCACTCACCAAAATAATGTGACGAAGATGTTCCAACAAGAGAAAAATCTGACTCACTTCCATCATCATTGGCTATATTGGCATTAGAATGTGCTTTGCCCTTATTCTTCTGCTGTAATTTAGGGCAATCTTTCTTCCAATGCTCTCTCTCACGACAAAAGGCGCATTTGTCCTTGGCAGGTCTCCCACGAGATTTACTCCTCCCATGAAATTTACTCTTCCTTCCAGGCATACGACTCAGAGGACGTCCCCTTATTGTTAGTGCTTCTGCTGTTTTCTTATGGACCCTCTGATCCTTCTTTTTGCATTCAGTACTAATCAATGCAGTACAAACAACATCATAAGTAACTTTATCTTTCTCATACAATAAAGTGGTGGTCAAATTTTCATACTCATCAGGAAGAGAATTCAGTAACAATATGACTTTATCCTCATCTTTTACCTTTTCATCCAAATTTAACAAATCGGCCAAAATTTTATTGAAAGCATTTATGTGGTCATTAATCGAAATACCTGATTGATACTGGAAGCGAAACAATTTCTTTTTCAAATAGAGCCGATTTTCCAGACTCTTGGTTATAAATGTATCTTCCAATGTTTTCCACAATTTCTTTGCAGATGTCTCCCTCATAACACAATATTTATGATTTTTAGCAAAACACAAACGAATCGTACCACATGCCTGATGATTGATCTTTTCCCAATCTCTGTCACCCATATCTATTGGTTTATCATCCAAAGCAATATCTAGTTCTTGCTAATACAAGATGTCCATCACCTCACATTGCCACATACCAAAATTATTGGTACCATCAAATTTCTCCACCTCAAACCGAGCATTAGCTATCGTCTTCGATGATGATGTCGAAGATGAAGGGGCTAGAGTTCGTGTGGATGGAGTTTCTTCTACTGTTGCACTAGTTTCTGCCATCTTCTATATATTCAATAGCAACCAACAAAGCAAAAGGCCTAGGATGAACAATACGTATCAACTGTGTCTACTTTGTTTTATCCTATGAAATTCCACTTTGACCAGACCGACCTTCAGGGAGCGACTGAGCCGCAATGGTCTCTGAGCACTCGCTTAGACAAGGTCTTTCTTAGGCATCAAACGTGGAATCAAGGATTCCAATAGAGGAACACCTCCATATCGACACTATTCAACCTAGCTCTGATACCAATTGTTGTGTTGGGCACCCCACTTGTGCCAAACACCAATTCTACAACTATTGCTATTGAATATATAAGAAACTAAAGCAATGCAAAAACTAATAATAAAACAGTAAAAAGAACAAGACAAGAAATTAACGGGGTTCGGTATAGAATTACCTACGTCCTCGGCCGCCGACGATCAATCCACTACTTCTTGACAAAGTACAACTTTGAGGTGTGTTTTACAAATGAAGAGTTGAGCTCTTTATATAGCTTCAACCTCAAGTCCAAAAAACACTTCTCTCCAATGTGGGACAAATAATACAAAAAATCAAAACAACTTTTTTATACTAATGTTGAACTATTCTACCAATGTGGGACAAAAAACAACATGAAGAAACTGGCTGACTTCTTGTACAACAAAAGAAATGTCTGGTCTAGTAATGGTGAGATAGACAAGACTACCCACCAAATTCCGGTAAACTGGGATCAGCAGGTAAATCACCCTCCTCTTTGTGAAGCTTGACATTTAATTCCATGGGAGTATCAACAAAAGTACCCTTCTGAAGGTCAGTTGTTGCCACCAAGTCACTAGCATACTTAAGTTGATTGAGTGAAATACTTGAGGGACTACGATTCGCCTCAATACCAAAAAAATATGTGAGAGACCCAAGATCTTTCATATGAAAGGGCTCTGAGAGATGAGTCTTGAGCTGAGCAAGTAAAACCGAATCAGAACCAGTAATCACAATACCATCAACATAAACCAAAAGAACAACAATACCTATGTTTGATTTCGGAAGAAACAATGAAGTGTCATACTTGCTCTGCTTGAATGAAAATTGTAATAAAGTGGTGTGGAATTTATCAAACTAGGCCCTGAGAGCTTGTTTGAGACCATAAAGAGAATAACGAAGCTTACACATATAAATACGCTCTTTAAGATCCCCATGAAGAAAAACATTCTTGACATCCATATGATGTAATGGCCACTCATTGGAAGCAACAATAGCTAGAATCGTATAAACAGTAATCATCTTAGCTACAGGAGTAAAGGTCTCTTCATAATTGACACCATATTCCTAATTATTCCCAAGTGCAACAAGGCGAGCTATGTAACGATCCAAACTTCCATAAGGTTGGACCTTGACTAAGTAAACCCATTTACAACCTAGAGGAACAATGGTGGGAGGACAAGGCTCAATGTCCCAAGTGTGATTGGCCTCTAGAGCGGCAATTTCTTCTTGCATGGCTTGTTGCCAACAATCTTGCTTGGCAACGTGTGAGTAGGAAGTGGGAATATCTAAATTGGACAATGTAGCAGTAATAGCTGAAACAGAGTTACCAGAACTTGAAGAGGGAAACCCATACCTGTCCGGGGGGTACAGACACTCGAGAAGAGTGATGTACCAAGGCTCTGGAGGTGCTGCAATTGACTGAATCTAGAGCGTGGAAGGATCAAATATCGGATGAGCTACCGGAAGAGACTGTGGGCGGGGGTGCCGCGTATACACAATACTTGGTTTAAAATGAGAACTGACTAGATGAGGATCCAAGAACTGCTCCTTGAAGGAGGGGAGAATCACAGTAGGAAAGGAGGGTACAGAGGACATAGGAAAGAAATGTTGATTTTCAAAGACAATAACATTCCTAGAAATGTGTGTACGGTGTAATGTAGGATCATAGCAAACAAATCCCTTTTGAAACACATTGTATCCCAAGAATGCACATCGAACAGAGTGAATAGATAATTTATGTCGCTTATGAGAAGGTAAATGAACAAAACATACACAACCAAAGGTATGAAGGTTATCGTAACTAGGTTGCTTAGCAAATAAACGAAAATTGGGAGACTCCATGAGTCGGACTTGAGAAGGTAAACGATTAATCAAGTAAGTAGCAGTTTTCAGAGCCTCAACCCATAACAAGGATGGAACAGAGGATTCCGGCAAGAGAGTACGGACCATATCTAGGAGATGACGACTTTTCTGTTCAGCTACTCCATTCTGTTGGGGAGTACTAGGACATGAATGTTGATGAATAATGCCTTTAGAAGCCAAAAATGCCTGAAACTCAGTAGACACATATTCACCACCAGAATCTGTGCGTAATGTCTTAATAGAAGCAGAAAATTGATTGTCAACATACGCTAAAGACTCAGTGAACATACGAAAAACCTTAGATTTAGAGCGAAGAAAGTAGACCCAAGTAAATTTGCTATGATCATCAATGAAAGTCACATAGTATTTAAATTTTTTATGTGAACTAATCGGGGAAGGTCCCCAAAAATCACTATGGATAAGCTCAAAACATTGAGAAGCTCTACTAGCATGCAAAGGGAAGGGAAGAGTTTTGCTTTTACCAAGTTTTCAAGAGGCACACTCAAGAGATAAAGAAGAACGTTCTTTATTACCAAGTAAACCAGAGTTCAATACATGAGATAAGATCTGAGTATTGGGATGACCTAAATGACGATGCCACACCATACTAAGATCTGAAACATTATTACAAGCAAAAGACTTAATAGAAGAAACTAGAGAACGTGCTTAAACAGAAAAAAAGTAGTGGAAACAACCGCCCCATTTTAGGTCCCTTCGTGATCAAATCCCCCATTACATGGTCCTGCACAACACAACCATTACCAGAAAAATTAACAGCACAATAGTTATCAACTAATTGACCAATGGAAATAAGATTCGTGGAAAGATGAGGAGCAAGAAACACATTAGTGAACTTAGAAAAGGCCTCTCCAATAGCAGCTATTGGCAAAGAACTACCATTGGCAGTCTGAATAGCCGATTGACCAGCCTAGGGCCGAACATGACACAAGGTAGTGGGATTATTTGTCATGTGATTAGAGGCACCCGAGTCCACATACCATAGATTGGTAAAATTGTTACCTTGGAGCCCCATTGCTGTTAATTCTGAAATTAGCATCTGTTGCACCATTTCGGCTGTGCAGTAATTCACTGGAGGAGGTGCAAGAACAGAGAAGTCACCTGAAGAAGAGCTAGGGGCCGCAAAAGTCACTGTGGGGTGTACACTAACAAAAGTCTGGAATGCCTGGGCCTGACGATTCTGCGGGCAGATATGACATTCTTTGATAATGTGGCCCTTATTCTTGCAATAAGAGTAGAATTTCTTGGAACAATTAGCAGCGATATGTCCAAATTCTTTGCAGCAAAAAAACTGCAAAGTGCTAGAATGCATAGGCGGTCCTCGTCGTTGAGTACCATAAGCCATAGGGACAGACCTGGAATTGCCATGAGATTGTGCCAAAGTAACTTGAGTACTAAGCCATTGTTCTTCATGAAGTAACTCATCAAAACAAGCATCTAGAGAAGGAATAAGAGAGCGATTTAGCAGAGACGAGTGAACAGATTCATACTCGGGGTGGAGTTTCATAAGAAACTGATCACGAAGACTAGTCTCGTGAAGACGTTGAATAATAAGAAGAGAAGCCACAGGAACATCCGTAGTAACCAGATCAGAATATTCATTCTAAAGAGTCAGAAACCCCGAATAATAGTCTTAGATGGAACGATTGTCATGTTGAAACATGGCAATCGCATGCTCTAATTGAAAACGAGGGGCACCG
The DNA here is from genome assembly GCF_029873635.1 of Malania oleifera. Classification (NCBI taxonomy): domain Eukaryota; kingdom Viridiplantae; phylum Streptophyta; class Magnoliopsida; order Santalales; family Ximeniaceae; genus Malania; species Malania oleifera. Next base: position 25,177,818 of record NC_080423.1, read on the forward strand.
TTATCTTGTTGATATATTGTTTTTAAATAAGTCCATATGGATTAAGCGGTGCAATAAGGTCGCAAGTTGGGGACAATATGTGGCTCAACTGAGCCAAGAAGCCAAGACATAATCCGAGCATCAAGCACAGCCCATGAAGGACAAGCTGCGGACTCCTTGGATTTTTCAGGATTGGGTGCACAATTTGTGCCTTTAATATGACCCCGAAGATCTTTTCCCTTTAGGAAAAGTTCAAACTGGAAGGCCCACGTAGAATAATTGTTGCCTGTAAACTTGGCACACACAGGTGCGGAGTCCATGCTAAATAATGGAGAAAATCGAGAAGCCCAAAAAAAAAAAAGAGACTGCCGAAAGAAACAGACCACCAGAAAATATAGAAACCCAAAATAAACAACACAGGTACAAAGAAAAACTAAGAACAACCTCCTTGCACTAAAAAATTAAATCTTGAACCAAAAAACTGCACTAAAAATTAAATCTTGAACCAAAAACCTGCTGTGCCGAGAAGATAAGTGCCAGAAACAGCAACAGAAAGCTGTTGCCTGCTTGCCGAAGGTCACAAACAGCAACAGAAACTGGAGAAATAAGTGGCAAACCAGAAACCTGCTGTGCCTGCTTGCCGAAAGTCACAAGCCTTCTTGCCGAGAGTCACAAGCCTTCTTGCCGAGAGTCACAAACAGCAACAGAAACTGGAGAAATAAGTGGCAAACCAGAAACTTGCTGTGCCTGCTTGCCGAAAGTCACAAACAACAACAGAAAGTTGTTGCCTGCTTGCCGAGAATCACAAGGACATAAACTGGAGGAATAAATGGCAACCCAGAAATCTGCTGTGCTGACAGCCACACAGCGACAGAAGTACCGAAAGAACAGAGAAAAATTCCAGAAGAGAAAACAAAACCACAACAGCCACGAAACTGAGAAGGCAAAAAAAAAAAAAAAAAAAATCGAAGTAGAAAAAATACGTAGCAGTTGGCTGGCTCTGATACCATGTCAAATATTTTGTGAATGGCCGTATGAATTGGCCTTGAGTTCTATATATTATATATACTTTACAAGAATGCTATACATGGAAAGTAAATAAGGTCTAGCATGATTCTAGCCCTATACAAGTAAACTATAATCTGTCAAGCCCTATACATGTAAACTAAATATATGCTAACTGTACAAAATAATGAATTGAAATATAAGGAAATAAATGTGGGCTGAAGTAAGGAAAGAAATCTTTTGCTTTGCTGTTTGCTGTTCCGTTGAGTGAGGAGAGGCATGAAGTAAACTAGAAGGTTTGTCAAGGTGCAATTAATGAGAGTGAGTCTCCCTCCTTTTGTCAAGAACTTCCTTTTTCCATCCTTCTACTTTTTTCTCAAACTTCTCGATGATGGGGTCCCAGACTATTTTATCTTTAAATCTGGCTCCATGAGGTAACCCAAGGTAGCTGATAGGGAAGATTACTAATTTGTAACCTAAGAGACGTGCAAGGAGAGATCTTCTTGATTCAACACCAATTGGAATGATTTTGTTTTTTCTAAGATTGACCTTTAAACCCGAAACATCCTCGATGCTACTAAAATGCAATGCAAGTTTGGAACCTAAAGAGCGTTATCGTCACAGAAAATGATGGTGTCATCTGTGAATAAAAGTTAAGAGACCTCCAAAGATCTTCCACTACTGCCAACTCTGAGGCCTTTAAGGAATCCCCTATCAATGGCTTTTTCCAACATGAGGCCTACACCTCCATCACCATAATTAATAAGAAGGGAGACAAAGGATTCCCCTATTTTAGACCTCTGGAGAAGCCAAAGAAGTCAAAGGAGCACCTACTTATAAGCACTAAGAAGCTTGGAGTACTAATGCAATGGGCGATCCAACTACAGCATCACTCCTCGAAATCCATCTTTCTAAGAAGATAAAGAAGAAAGTTCTAGTTGACGTGATCAAATGCTTTCTCTGTATCAAGTTTACACTTCACTAGTGTTATTGGTTATTGATTATTTAATATTATTACCTAAGAGTTAGTGATCGTATTATGGTCATTATGATGTCCTTGGCTATATTTTAAATGGAGGGGGATGCCTCTTGTTGTGGATAGGGCCTTCAATTTACGCAAATACTGTTGACAAGGTATCAAAGTATAGTCCTGACCCTAAACCAAGCAACTTGAGAGAGAATGTTACTAGTTGTTGATTATTTTGTATTATTACCTGTGTTAGTAACTAAGATTTAGTAAGGGTACTGTGGTCATTATGTTGGCTATTGTGGAGGGGGTTCTTGAGAAGGGAGGAGAGCTTTGTTGTGCTTAAGTAATGGATGTTTTGGAGTGAGGACGGCCAATAAATTCCTAAGAAGCCCAAGCGTGGATTGTGGCAAGTGGAAGGTATTTTGATGGGTAAATGGATTTTCTAAACTAGTGGGAGTCCAAAGCGGCCGTGGGGGCCCGCTGGGAGGGGGTGGAGAGAGAGAGAGAGAGAAGGGATTGATGGTTCAAGTGTCAAAAAGATCCCCCTTGAAGAAATTAGGGGTATTTATAGAAGAGGCAAAATGTTGCAAGATGTTATCTTCCAATGATAGATTGCTGTCTTGTCTCATTTAATGAAGGATTTTTTTTTTTAGCAAATCGGATAATATGACACATGGTTGAGAAAAGAAAGAATAAAAAGGAACATGTATCACAAATGACATGGGACACTTAAGCAGCCTAAGAAAAGGCTAAGGGGTTGAAACCCCCTTAATGAACCCTAACTCGAGCCCCCAAGCCAAAACTCTCTAAAACATTCCATGATCAGTGTTGGTAGAGACCTCGCCACACGTCTCTATGGCCAATCCTAGCACGTGACGTTGATATTTTGACCTTTTGCAAGAATGCAAATATAATATTATTAATATTTAATTTCATTCATATGTACATACGAGTTTGGCGTTGATCAAGTCAACAAACTAGGGCAAAGTGGTAATTTATGCATTTACAACTATATTATAAATAGAAGGGAAGACATGTTGCTATGATTTAGTGTTCCAATTTACACAAATACTGCTAAAAACTAATACATGTTGCTTCTACAAATTTGCAATCTTGACCACGTACCCCTTAGAGCAATTTTCTTTCATGTGAATTAGTCTAACATTTTCAAAATTCATCTTTTTAAATTGATTATGAAAAATACATATACTTTTTCATCTTCACTCAAATTTTCCATATTGTTGTTTCTTGTGTTGTACTTTCCCCATCATTGCATGAAGATCGAAAGTCTACATCTAATTGTTCTCTATCTCTCTCTCTCTCTCTCTCTCTCGGTAATTGTAGTACCATTTATATAAATACTAAATATATCTTCAATCTCCATATTTTATAGCAAACTCCTAAATTCAACACAAAACTCTTAAATAAGATTTTAAAAATAATAATCTTAATTACAAGCATTACGTGCAATGGCGATTAATATTTTTTATTTAATGAAAGTTCTATATAAATATAAAAAATCCCTTTCATGGCCACATATGAGGTTGGGGTAGAAAATCATATATGATACCATGATGCAAACAATAACACTTCGCTATTGAAATTCTCATTTGGATTGAATATTTTTTTTTTTGCCCCCGGGAGGGGGGAGAGATCTCTATTCTTATATCCTGAAGTATGCTTGCAGTAAACCAAAAGAAAAAAACAAAAATCTCAAATGACAGTAGACATTCCTTCTTTTTTTGGGGTGGGGGGGGGGGGGGGAGATAGGATAATGGTTTCATTTAAATTTATATTAATTTCCATGGGGATTTTGCCACAATCATGATCAAATTTCCTCAAATGCTTAGTTTTTGTAAGAAAATTGAAGAAAGAAAAATCTCAAAATGACGGTAGATTGAAGAAAGAAAAATCTCAAAATGACGGTAGACATTTGGATTTCTTTTTTGTAAGAAATTTGAAGAAAAGTCACTAAAATTGAAGACTCCGGTCCTTGCCTTTAAATAGAGTCGATTAAGCATTTTTCATTTCTTTGCATGTCATTGTTGCAAATAGGTAGAGGACCTCCTTGGGACAACAGTGTGCTGTAAACAATAACATATGGGTTGGTGAAATATTGGATTATGTAGAAAGGCATGCATGACATGAAATTGTAGGAAAACCAACACAACGTGAAGGAGAGAAGTTGAAGTGAAATTGGCAGAGGAGGAGATGAATTGATACCATGAATGAGGTTTGTGAAAACTCAGAAGTTGGCATCATTTAATTCTGATAGGGAAGATGAAGCATAGAAATTTTGGAAGGAAGTTGGAAAGTCACATAAGGATACAAATGGAATTTAAGAAGTAAAGCAAATTATTGATGAGGATAAAATTGTTACCTTAGAAGTTGTTCTCAAAGGAGTACCAAAAACAAGCCTTTATGCTTCTACAAATAGTAGAATTAAGATGTTTATCATACTTACAAAATATATTCACCATATTTACCAAAATTCCCTTACAACTAAGGACTTATCGACTGACCTTCCCACGGTAATTAAATTATGGGAGCCCCACAGCACAAGAATATTTAACCCCTAGAATTTTTAAATTTAGTAGAAATGTTTTCATAATTCATGCTATATTTGTGGTGGGCTGTTTTTGTGGGACTCAAGGACAAGTTCCCTTATTGAGTGGTTTGTGCTTTAGTTATCAGTAAAAATGAAATTGTTCAGTTTTTAGATCAGAAGAAAGCACATGTTTCCCATTTCGTTCAAAATGAACTTATATTTGAAATATCACTTCTTTTCCTTTTAATGATGGATTTGTGCTTTGTAAATGATGGATTTGTGCTTTGTTTCATTCGTGATTCTTTCTCTATTAAAGTGTATTTGTTTTCATGCTGTGTCCAAATGCACCTTCAGACTTTTTTATTGTATTATTTTCAATCTTAGTTACAGTTTACCTTATGGTATTGTTTTGCTTGTAGCTCGAGCTAGGGAGGACACTGAGAGAATTGACCATGATGTGAAGGAAAAAGCAGAACACCTTCATCATATAGCAAGTGTATGGATATTAAGAAACTGGATTGTTGGTTTATTGGAGATAAAATCATGCACTCGTGGTATCTTTTGTGGTCGGTGTTTTAATGATAGTAATACCCTCCTAACAGATTTTAAAGAATAAAGCCCAGTCTAGATTGAAAAGTGTTGCTGACAGGCACTGGAGTGATGGAGCCCTGGAGGTGCCTCTGTTTCAATTTTTAATCAATTGCTTCATTTGATTCATGTGTAGTTTTAAAAGCTAGACATTTATTTTATTGTGTGGACCAGAGTGTGGTGTTGACAATTTCTTTTACTTGAGCTCTTAGATATCCCTCACTTTTTTGTGCAATCCATTAATTGTAAACTTAGATTTTAGGTACTTTTGCTTCAAATGGATGGGAGGCAACTTAGAATTTGACTCCTCTTCATTACAGAGGCAGCTGATCAAGATATGTTAGGGTTCTGCATGATCAGCCACAATTCAGCCATATTATGTGCACATCTTCACTTAATAAAACACAGCATTCTGAACCGAGAAAACACAGTAAGATATATCTTCAAAATGCAAAATTTTCAATTTTTTTTTTTGAAACTCTTAGAGAAAACAGTGGGTTAGAGGTTTGCATATGGTGTATTTGCCCAAATAATTATTTAATGTTTCGATTGAGCGCCAAGTCTTTGATCAAACTAGAGATTGCAGGACTTAAATATTGACCTCTATGGTTGTGATGTTTTTGAGAAAACATATCTTTGAACACATTTATATGCCAAAGCATCATGCTTATTTGGTCCTCTATATTATTTGAAAGTTATTTTAATGTCATGTATAAGATTATATTATTGTATAATGCATAATATTAATATATTTTGGAAAAAATACATGTTATTAATATTTTTTTTATTATATATTAATTATAACTTCATTTTTGTAAGGAATTTAGAAGTAAATAGTTAAACAAAAAATATTAAAAATCATAAAAAATAAAAAAAAATTCCTTAAAATGACATTTTAGTGGTCACTTGACAGATAAAAAAAATAGTCCCTGAATATTTAAAATTCTATATTTTGCAACTTTTGGCCCTCTGATTCTAGGTAACTGTGGTTAAAAATATGGAGATTCAAGATTTTTTGTCTTCCATAAATAACTCACGGCTACTCAATTGAGGGTTGGCTTATTGTATCCTTTTTCAAATTTCAACTCTAGTCGGGTTTATCTATTCTATCTATCCTTTTTCTTTCATCATTGCAAAGTTACAAAAACAAAAAGCCTCTTGATTGGTAGATGGGGAAAATCATTGATATTGCGTGCTAGATGAAGACATTTTCGGTACACAACTACCTAGTTGAAAGGCAACTAAGAGAAATTTATTTGTCAGCTTAGGAAGGTGCCCAGCAGTCAACTATTGATTCACAATACTTGATATGGGTAATTCTTGAGTTGGAGGAGACTCTAAGGGATATTGATTAACAACATAATGACACCTATTTTGGTTCAGTTAGGATAAAACTTGAGTTGAACTTAATCCAAGCTCAATTAGTACAATTCATGTTCATTAGACTGATCTAACAATTTTAACAATCGGGTGTTGGGAGTTTTGACAATGATACCTATCAGTCCAACAAAGAATGTTAAATTAGTTTGAAGTTCCACTGCTTTAATAAGCACTTCACTAGATAATGAGTTTTGCTAGTTGGTGTAAATTATATGAGTTACTTCATCTATATTGCACAAACCTCAGCTGTTCTTGAGCCATTAAGCAATAGTTTGACTTGGGTAGAAGCTTGAACATGTGAAGTTGTGAGAGTTTTTCATGACTACAGTGTATAGAGGGGTTCTTGAGAAGGGAGGACGTAGAAATCCCGTGTATATTGGAGAGATCCCATGTGTATTGGAGAGATTTAGGGGGTATTTATTGTATATTATTGAGTGAGATTCTTTTAGGAGATGGTTTCCATATTTAGAGTAGAGATTGTATTATAAGTAGTTTGTATTGGCTTGTACAAAATCATTCAAGAAATTTAGAAATTCCATTATGTTTTCATGGTATCAGAGCTAGGAGATTAAACCTAGCTATCAATGGAGGAAATTGCCAGCCAAAGTAGAGGTTCGATGACCTTTGAATCTCAGGAGGTCCTCCAACAGAGTTCCATGAGGTTCGAGAACTCCATGGATTCCTCTTCGTCACTGGCGTCGTTGCTACATCTAGCCATCTCCACCTTGATTGGTGCATCTACCAAAGCATCACCAAGGCCGTCGTCGCCTTTTACTAGAAGCACGTCAACGAGCAGTCCAAGAAGGAGATCAAGGACACCTTGGTCTGCTATGACTGGACCCTCCTCGTTGGCAATCTCTGGCGGTGCGAGCCCAAGAAGTTCGGTTGGCTCTTCCCATCCTGAGAGAAAGAGAGAAGTAGAGATATCTTCATTTGATGCATATAGTAACGATGGAGACATGATGGAACCGAATCGTCCATTCGAAGAAGATGGCTACTCGGGTATGACGTCGTTGTCAACCACCAGCACGACGGCGTCCCCTCGCCCATCGAACCATATGGTTTTGGCGAAGATTCGACCCCTAACTGCTCCCAGTCTCCCTACTCACTGTTGATCCCTGTTACAAATGGCAATGGTAATGCGTACGACATTAACGCTAACTCGAAGGGCATTTTTGCTTCTGATGGGCTTGTGCTTCCCTGGACGAATGAAATGCAGGCCAATGAAGGGGTTGTTCTTTGTGAATGGCAACGTCAAAATGCTATTCAACAGGAAGAAGAAGGAGAAGAAGAAGAGGAAAGAGTGGAGCGAGACTTTGACATTTTTGGTTCTGACCAAGGTCTTAAATTTCGATTTCGACTCAAATTTCGAAGCTCCAAAAGTATGGAAATTTCGACGGAAATTTCGATTTCGATGTTGATTTCGATTTCGATTTGAAAAAATAACGGAAACTAGTAATAAAGCATGGAATTCTTTGTGAAACTTTAGAAATGGTTAACAAACATAAAAATATAAGTTTTAAGACTAATATATTACAAATTAAATACATCTATGTTTTGTATGAGGTGGAAAAGTTGTAAAATAGTATGTGTATCAAACATGTTTGTAAGATAATGTACATTAAACATATTGAGTTAATGCAAATGAAATTCATAAATCATTTAAATATTATTTATTATACAAACAAATATTGACAATTTAGACATGAATGGTTAAATAAAATATTACTATAAGTTTATTTTTTCATATAATTTCAAAAGCACTTGTGATAACCTTTTGTTTCAATAAAATAAATTAAAAGAGAAATTTCACTTCACTCTCGAGGTTTCGATAAATTTCGACCAATTTTGCTAAAATTTCGAGGTTTTGATAAATTTTGGATGATTCGTTGAGATTTCGACGGAAATTATGCAAGACGGAAATCGACTGCCATTTCGATTTCGAAGGTGACGGAAATCGGAAATTTCGACGGAAATTTCGATAGTTTCGTGGAAATTTAAGACCATGGTTCTGACAGAGAGATTGGGATTGATGAGAAAATGTTCAACCAGTTGGCGGACCCGACCTCATTTAGTTATTACAGAGCTTCGTATTCCACATATTTCTTCGGGTTCTTAGCCCAAAGAGGTAATTTTTTGCAAACCTTGAATATAACCCCTAAATCCAAAACTCCTTGGATTATTGATTCTAGTGCTTTTGACCACATGACCAATGCCTATCATCTTTCCTCTTCATATTCACCTTGTGCTGGAAATTTGAAGGTTAAAATTGCAGATGGATCACTCTCTTCTGTCGCAGGCAAAGGGAATATTCGACTCTCTAACTCCATCACACTAGAGTTTGTTCTTCATGTTCGTAATTTATCCTGCAACTTACTATCAATTAGCCAGTTAACTAAAAAACCCAATTGTTCTGCTAAATTTCTTCCCTCTCATTGTGTTTTTCAGGACTTATCATTGGGGAAGACGATTGGCAGTGCTAAAGAGTATGAGGGACTCTACTACTACTTTGAGGAGGCTAATGTGAGTGAAAAATGTCAAACTTCTACTTGTGATTCTGCATCTGTTTCTAGGAATAGTGAGATTTTGTTATGGCATTCCAGGATGGGTCATCCAAATTTTAAATACTTAAGACGTTTATTTCCTTCCATTTGTTCAAATACGACGTCTTCTGATTTTTGAATGTGAGATTTGTGAACTTGCAAAACACCATCGTAATTCCTTTCCAAACTCCACATACAAACCATCCAGACATTTTTCTATGACTCACAGTGATTTATGGGGGCCCTCATGCTCTCTTAATCGCACTCATACGAAATGGTTTGTTACTTTTATTGATGATCATACTCGTATTTGTTGGGTTTACTTGTTGAAAGATAAAACTGAAGGCCGTTCTATTTTTGCCAATTTTCACTCCATGATTCAAACATAACTCCAAATTCACATTCAAATTTTACGTACTGATAATGGTACGAAATATTTCAATAATATCTTGGGACATTATCTTCAAGAAAATGAAATTGTTCATCAAAGTTCCTGTGTGGATACCTCTCAAAAAAATGGGGTTACTGAACGTAAAAATAGGCATATTCTTGAAGTAGCTCGGGCATTAATGTTCACTACAAATATGAAAAATATTTTTGAGGCGATGCCATTTTAACAGCTACACATCTTATTAATCGAATGCCTAGTCGGGTTCTTTCTTTTGCCACCCCTCTCCAAAAATTTCAAGAATGTTTTCCCAACTCTCGACTCCACTCCAATCTCTCGCTGAAAATCTTTAGGTGTACTGCATTTGTTTTATGTCCATGCTCACAATTGGGACAAATTGGAACCTGTGCCATTAAATGTGTTTTTATTGGTTACTCTCCTACTCAGAAAGGCTACAAATGTAATGATCTTGTCGCAAAAAAAAAAATGTTTGTTAACCTTGATGTCATGTTCTTTGGAACCTCTCCTTACTTCCCAAAGCCCTCTCTTCAGGGGAGAAATGGAGTGAAGATCGGTTCTTTGATTTCTTTGTTGATGAATTTATGCCATACAATGATTCTACCATTGCATCATTTCTTGACCTTTCATGTACAAAAGACCACTTAAACTCAGGGGGAGATGCAGAAAAACAAAACAACACAGAAATACTGGTTTACTCAAGAAAGCCAAACATAAGGAATAGGGAGAATCTCATACCTGAGGCACCAAGAGAGTTGGAACTGGTGATAGCTCCAAGCAACCATAAGTCCATTTCCAATCCTGATTAGGTAATAAATGGCCGTGAGCTCCCTTTTGATAAGCCTATACCTAATGACATCAATTTACCCATTGCAGTCAGAAAACAAAGTTGGTCATGTACTCAATATCCCTGGTCAAAATACATGTCTTATAAAAGCTTGTCTACAGAGTATCATGCTTTTACTTCTAACCTTGATAGGATAAAAATTCCAAAGAATATCTAGGAATCCTTGGAGATTCCTGAATGGAGGGAAGCTTTCATGGAGGAAATGTGGGCTTTGGAAAAGAATGGAACTTGGGACATTATGAATTTGCTGAGAGGGAAGAAGCCAATAGGTTGTAAATGGGTCTTCACAATGAAATATAGAGCTGATGGGACAGTTGAACGGCATAAAGCCCGACTTGTTACAAAAGGGTCTATATGACATTTGACTACATAGAGACATTTGCACCAGTGGCAAAATTGAATACAGTTTGGGTCCTCTTGTCCTTGGTAGCCAACTTGGATTGGCCACTGCAGCGACTCGACATTAAGAATGCATTTCTAAATGGCAAGTTAGAAGAAGAAGTCTACATGATGATACCTCCAGGTTTCAGTAAGAGAGGTGAAGAAAATAGGATATGTAAACTCAAGAAGTCCCTGTATGGACTCAAGCAAATAAAAAACCAAGGATACTGACAAGGGCAATCAGATCACACTATGTTTTTTCATTAGTCTGAAAGTGGTAAGAAAACAATTTTGATTGTGCATGTTGATGATATAATCAAAACTAGAGATGATACAGTGGAGATGGAAAGATTGAAGAAAGTCCTAGCTATTGAGTTTGAAGTGAAAGACCTAGGACAAATGCGATACTTCTTAGGAATGGAAGTCGCCAAGTCAAAAAAGGTTATCTATAGAAATCCCGAGTGTCTCCATGTATCTTGAATAAATTAGGAAAGTATGTAAAGATAGGAGATTGTATATAATTAAGAGTGATTTTGTTAGGAGATTGTTTCCATAGTTAGAACTTTCGATTGTATTATATATATTGTAAATTGGGCTGTACAAATTTATTATTCAAGAAATACATAAATTCAATTCTGTTTTCATGGTATCAGAGCTAGGGTTTCTAAACCTTAGCTAAGCAATGGCCGACAGCACCGTCAACAGCAGAGGGTCGAGTTCCTCTAAAAATCTCGACAGCGACTCTGAAGCTACATCCATTGTGGGTTTGAATGGGCTAGACAACTTCGCCTTTCCACTCTCGGTGTAGAAATTGAACGGAAAAAATTTCCGTGAGTGGGCTTAGTCCATCAAACTTGTGATTGAAGGCAAAGGGAGATTGGATATCTTACCGGAGAGAGAAAAAGGCCCGCCTCAACCAATGTTGCAACGCTGCAAAAATGGAAGTCTGAGAATTCCACGGTGACTGCGTGGCTCGTAAACTCGATTAAGTCTTCAATCGGAAAGATTTATCTATTCTTACCAACGATGAGGGACGTCTGGGACGCTATTCGCAAGACGTAGTCCGATGTCGAGAGCTGCTCTCAGATCTTCGAGATAAAAACTCAATTGTGGTAGATGAGGCAAGGTAAGAGAGATGTCATCGAGTACTTAATGGAGATGACACACCTCGGGTAGGAACTCGACCTGAGCGTCGAGGAGGAGTGGGAATGCTCTGGTGACAGCACCCGCTACAAGAGACGACTCGAGAACGAACGAGTCTTTAAGTTCTTGGCCGGCCACAATCGCGATTTGGACGATGTGCGAGGAAGGATCCTCGGCTGACGACCCCTACCATCGGACCCGAGAAGTTTTTGCAGAGGTGAGATGGGAGGCGAGTCGTAGAAACGTGATGCTAAAGACACCTATCCATCAAATTGGGCCTGAGACATCAACCCTAAACTCGAAATCTAATGGGCCTAACGTTGAAGCCTTCAATTGGAAAGATTTATCTGTTCTTACCAACGACAAGGGACGTCTGGGACGCTGTTTGTGAGACGTACTCCGATGTCGAGAGCTACTATCAGATCTTCAAGATAAAAACTCAATTGTGGTAGCTGAGGCAAGGTGAGAGAGATGTCACCGAGTACTTCATGGAGATGACACACCTTTGGTAGGAACTCGACCTGAGCGTCAAGGATGAGTGGGAATGTTCCGGTGACAGCACTCGCTACAAGAGATAACTCGAGAACGAATGAGTCTTCAAGTTCTTGGTTGGCCTCAACCGCGACTTGGACGATGTGCGAGGAAGGATCCTTAGCTGACGACCCCTACCATCGACCCGAGAAGTCTTCGTAGAGGTGAGGTGTGAGGCGAGCCATAGAAACGTGATGCTGAAGACACCTATCAGCCAAATTGGGCCTGAAATATCAGCCCTAAACCTGAAATCTAATGGGCCTGACGTTGAAGCCTTCAATTGGAAAGATTTATCTGTTCTTACCAACGGCAAGGGATGTCTGGGACGCAGTTCGCGAGACGTACTCCGATGTCGAGAGCTACTCTCAGATCTTTGAGATAAAAACTCGATTGTGGCAAATGAGGCAAGGTGAGAGAGATGTCGCCGAGTACTTCATGGAGATGACACACCTCTGGTAGGAACTTGACTTGAGCGTTGAGGAGGAGTGGGAATGCTCTGGTGATAGCACTCGCTACAAGAGACGACTCGAGAATGAACGAGTCTTCAAGTTCTTGGCCGGCATCAACCACGACTTGGATGATGTGCGAGGAAGGATCCTTGGCCGACTACCCCTATCATCGACCTGAGAAGTCTTCGCAGAGGTGAGGTGGGAGGCGAGCCGTAGAAACGTGATGCTAAAGACACCTATTAGCTAAATTGGGCCTGAAATATCAGCCCTAAATCTAAAATCTAATGGGCCTGACGTTTCGGCCCTAATTTCAAAAGCCCCTAGGGGATCTGGACAAAAGCCACATAAAGGGAGATTATGGTGCGAGCACTGCCGCAAGCCAGGCCATTCAAAAGATACCTACTGGGAATCTCATGGAAAGTTTGCATATTGGAAGCCGAGGCATAATCAAAAAAATCGTGGCTATCAGGCTACTACCGATAATTTAGTTGAGAAGTCACAAGGCGAGAAAAATAACAATACCACTCCAAGCGGCATATTCAGTCCAGAGCAGTTGGAACAGCTATATAAAATGTTTTCCTCCATTCAAACATCAAGTCAGTCTTCCACTGGTTTTTTAGCCGACCGAGGTAATTTTATGTCAACCTTAAATACTATATCCCATTGCAAATCTCCATGGATAATTGACTCGGGTGCCTCTGATCATATGATTGATTCTTATAATTTTTTCTCATCCTATTCACCATGTGCTGGAAATTTGAAAGTTAAAATTGCAGATGAATCTCTCTCATCTGTTGCAGGCAAAGGAAATATTCGAATATCCGATTCCATAACTTTAAAATCTGTTCTACATGTCCCTAAGTTGTCTCGCAATTTGTTATTCATTAGCCTGTTGACAAACGATTCCAATTGCTCTGCTAAATTTGTTTCATCTCACTGTGTTTTCCGGGACCTGTCATCGAGGAAGACGATTGGCAGTGCTAAGGCGTGTGAGGGACTTTACTACTTTGTGGAGGCAAATACGAGTGGGCAATGTAATACTACAATTTGTGATTCTACATCTATTTCTAGTGATAGTGAAATTTTGTTATGACATTTTAGGATGGGTCATCCCAATTTTCAATATTTAAGACGTTTATTTTCTTCCATTTGTTCAAATAAAACGTCTGGATTTTCAATGTGAAATTTGTGAGCTTGCAAAACACTGGCGTAATTCCTTCCCAAAGTCGACATACAAACCATCCCGCCCATTTATTGTGATTCACAGTGATTTATGGGGCCCCTCATGCTCCCTTAATCGCACTCATATGAAATTGTTTGTTACTTTTATTAATGACCATACTCGTATTTGATGGGTTTACTTGTTGAAAGATAAAATTGATGTCAGTTCTACTTTCATTAGTTTCCACTCCATGATTCAAACACAATTCAAAACTCAAATCCAAATTTTACATACTGATAATGGTACGAAATATTTCAATAATATCTTGGGACATTATCTTCAAGAAAGTGGAATTGTTCATCAAAGTTCGTGTGTGGATACCCCTTAACAAAATGGGGTTGTTGAATGTAAAAATAGACATATACTTGAAGTAGCTCGGGCATTGATGTTCACTACAAAATCTGAAAAACTATTTTTGGGTCGATGTCATTTTAACAGCTACACATCTCACTAATCGGATGTCGAGTCGGGTTCTTTCTTTTGCCACTCCTCTCTAAAAATTCTAGGAATTTTTCCCCAACTCTAGACTCCACTCCAATCTCTCTCTGAAAATCTTTGGATGTACTGCATTTGTTCATGTTCACGCTCACAACCGGGATAAATTGGAACCTCGTGCCATTAAGTGCGTTTTTATTGGTTACTCTCCTACTCAGGAAGGCTGCAAATGTTATGACTCTGTCTCAAAAAGAATGTTTGTTAGCCTTGATGTCACGTTCTTTGAAACCACTTCTTATTTCCAAAAACCCTTTCTTCAGGGGGAGAAGAGGAGTGAAGATCGGTTCTTTGATTTCTCTACTACTGAGTCTCCCATTGCATCATTCCCTGACCCTTCTACCAAGTCTCAGTCTCCCATTGCCTCTCCCATTGCATCATTTCCTGACCTGTCATATGCAAATGATCACTTAAACTCAGGGGGAGATGTAGAAAAACAAATTAATAAGGACACACTTGTTTACTCAAGAAAGCCAAAAACAAAGAATAGGGAGAATCTCATACCTGAGGCACCAAAAGAGTTGGAACCGGTGATAGCTCCGAGCAACCATGAGTCCACACCCAGTCCCGATCAGGTAATAAATGACCATGAGCTTCCTTTTTGAAGTCTAAACCTGATGACATCAGATTATCCATTGCAGTCAGAAAACAAACTAGGTCATGTACTTTATATCCCTAGTCCAAATACACGTCTTATAAAACTCTGTCTACAGGGTATCGCGCTTTTACCTCAAACCTTGACAGGATAAAAATTCCAAAAAATACTTAGGAAGTCTTGGAAATTCCTGAATGGAGGGAAGCTCTCATGGAAGAAATGTGGGCCTTGGAAAAAAATGGAACTTGGGACGTTATGAATTTTCCGAGAGGAAAGAAGCCAGTAGGCTGCAAATGGGTCTTCACAGTGAAATACAAAGCTGATGGGATAGTTGAAAGATATAAAGCCAGACTCGTTGCAAAAGGGTTTACATAGACCTATGGCATTGACTACACGGAGACATTTGCACCAGTGGCAAAATTGAACACAATTTGGGTCCTCCTGTCATTGGCAGCTAACTTAGATTGGCTACTACAACAACTCGACATTAAGAATGCATTCCTAAATGGCGAGTTAGAAGAAGAAGTCTACATGATTATACCACCAGATTTTAGTAAGAAAGGCAAAGAAAACAGAATATGTAAACTCAAAAAGTCCTTGTATAGACTCAAGCATTCTCCCAGAGCATGGTTCAACAGATTTGCGAAAGTGATAAAGAATCAGGGATATCGATAAGGGCAATCAAATCACACTATGTTCTTTCAATAGTCTGAAAGTGGTAAGAAAACAATTATGATTGTGTATGTTGATGATATAATCCTAACTGGAGATGATACAGTGGAGATGGAACGATTAAAGAAAGTCCTAACTGCTGAGTTTGAAGTTAAAGACTTGGGACAAATACGGTACTTCTTACGAATGGAAGTTGTTAGATCAAAAAAGGGTATTAGTGTCTCTCAGCAAAAATATATCCTTGATCTCCTAACTGAAACTGGCATGCTTGGATGCAAACCTAGTGAAACCCCGATTGAAGTCATAAAAAGGGTTGAAGACTGCGGAATACTAGTTGAAAAGGAAAAGTATCAGAGATTGGTTGGTAAACTAATTTACCTATCGCATACCAAACCCGACATTGCATTTGCGGTAAGTGTGGTAAGTCAACACATGCATTTTCCAAAAAAGACTCACCTAGATGCTGTGCATAAAATCTTTAGGTATCTCAAGTGTTCTCCGGGCAAAGGACTCTTCTTCAAGAATGTGAAAATAAAGAACTAGAAATTTTCACAAATGCAGATTGGGCAGGATTAGTGGAAGATAGAAGGTCTACCATCGGGGAAATTTGGTAACTTGGAGGAGGAAAAATCAGAATGTAGTGGCTCGAAGCAGTGCTGAAGCTGAATTCAGGGTAGTTGTACAAGGGATATGTGAAGGACTTTGATTACCGAAACTCTTAGAAGAATTACAAATCCTAGTGAAATTCCCTATCAAACTCTATTGTGACAACAAAGCAGCTATCAGTACATCTCTCAATCTAGTTCAACATGACAAGACTAAGCATGTAGAAGTTGACTGACATTTTATCAAAGAGAAGGTTGAAGAAGGAATTATCTGTATGACTTATGTACCTACCAAGGAACAAATTGCAGACATCTTTACTAAAGGATTAGCTTGACAGAGCTTTGATGATTTCATTGGCAAGTTGGATATGATCAATATCTATGACCCAACTTGAGGGGGAGTGTAGAAATCTCGAGTATCTCTGTCTATCTTGAATAAATTAGGAAAGTATGTAAAGATAGGAGATTGTATATTATTAAGAGTGATTCTTTAAGGAGGTTGTTTCATAGTTAGAACTTTTGATTGTATTATATATATTGTAAATTGGGCTGTACAAATTTATTATTCAAGGAATACAGAAATTCAATTCTATTTTCAATATCAGTATCTTTCAGCGAAAGCATATCCTTGATCTCCTAACCGAAACGGGCATGCTTGGATGGAAACCTAGTGAAACCCCCATTGAAGCAGTAAAAAGAGTTGAAAACTGCGAAATATCAGTTGAAAAGTAGAGGTATCAGAGATTGGTTGGTAAACTGATCTATCCATCACATACCAGACCCAATATTGCATTTGCAGTTACTGTGGTAAGCCAACACATGCATTCACCCAAAAAGACTCACCTAGATGCCGTGTACAAGATCCTTAGGTATCTCAAGGGCTCTTTGGGAAAAAGACTTTTCTTTAAGAAGTGTGAAAGCAAGGAAAGTAGAAGTTTTCACAGATGTAGATTGGGCAGGATCAACAAAAGATAGAAGGTCTACCACGGGATATTGCACCTTTCTATGGGGAAATTTGGCGACTTGGAGGAGTAAAAAACATAATGTAGTGGCTTGAAGTAGTGCTAAGGCTGAATTCAGGGTAGCTGTACAAGGGATATGTGAAGGACTGTGGTTGCAAAAACTCTTGGAAGAATTGTAGATCCTGGTGAAATTTCCTATCAAACTCTACTGTGAAAACAAAACAATCATCACTATCTCTCTCAATCCAGTTCAACATGACAGGACTAAGCATGTAGAAGTGGATCGACACTTTATCAAGGAAAAGGTTGAAGAAGGAATCATTTGTATGACGTATGTACCTACCAAGGAACAAATCGCAGACATCTTTACCAAAGGGTTAGCCCGACAGAGTTTCGATGATTTCATCTGCAAGTTGGACATGATCAATATCTATGATCCAACTTGAAAGGTAGTGTAGAGATCCCGTGTATATTGGAGAGATTAAGGGGGTATTTATTGTATATTATTGAGTGAGATTCTTTTAGGAGATGGTTTCCATATTTAGAGTAGAGATTGTATTATAAGTAGTTTGTATTGGCTTGTACAAAATCATTCAAGAAATATAGAAATTCCATTCTGTTTTCAGAGGAGAGTTTGTGTTGTGCACAAGTAACGGATATCTTAGAAATGCCCAAATAGGAGAACGAAGCAATTCCGAAGAGGTTCGAAGCATAGCATGGAAGGTGGCAGGTGAAGGGGTTATCATGACTGAAAGGATACCTAAGCTAGTGCGAATCCAAAGGAGTTGGGTGAAGGAGTCAAGGGGTTAGGATTCCCCATACTGAACCCTAATTCAAGCCCACCAACGGAAGACTCTCTAAAACATTAGGATCATTGGTAGAGACCCTGCCACATGTCTCTCCAATCCCAAGAGCATGCTACCAATTTTGACCTCCATAAAAAGTTCAAACATAAGATAATTGATAATTAATTCATAATCATATACATATAAGTTAGCTGTTGGTCAATTTAATAAGGTAGGGTGAAAACAGTAATTATGTGCATTAACACCTTGTTCATTTGTCAGCTGTACCTCGTCCCCTTTTCCTTGCAAGAATAAATATGGGTAGTGTTCTAATTCTTCCTCGTGACAATGAACTCATTATCTGTGGGTGCATTTATTCTTTCTAACCAAAAAATATTCGAGCAAAGTTTGATTTCTTCTAATATTGTGGTATATTCTAGTTAGGGAGATTGTTCTGCTCTCTGTAAGTGTACTTGGCCACCAAAATTTGAAATGTTAGAATGAACATCAGCTGCCCAATATGAAACTGTAGCCTTGTTATGGTACTTAGTGATCTTTCTTCTCCTCTTAACCTTTTTGGGGGACTTCACTACTTGTACTCATGTACCACACCAACTATTACCATCCATTTCAACTTAGTGTGCCCACTATATCCATTTCTTAAAGAAAATTCTAATTTTGTTCAGAGCACATAATTCTGTTATTCCTTTCTTGCCCTTTTCCTAATAAAAGTGTGGATCTTAACAAATGTGCTGAGGCTGGCCCTCTCTCATCTATATCAAAAATATTATAGAGTTTCTATCTGTGATTGTCTTGCATCCAGGTGTAGCAAAATCCTGCACATCACATCCTGTTTGAGTACCAAGTATATACCAAGCTATAACTGCCAATACAATTGAGTTTCCTCATGAAGAACATTCTTTATTTAGGTTTTCTCTCGCCATGAAACCATTATTCTGTTCAGCATCTTGTGCTCTGAAAGAAAAAATGTTGGTTGCCATATTGTATGAGAAATAGTTTAAAATTAGCCATAATTTCCTGAAATAAACTCCTTGTTTGGGCATTGACAACTGCCGTGGAACTAATGTTAATGCACTATAATACTTAATTGGCATCTCCTAGCTAGCATGCTTGTCTAGCTCAGCTGCTCAAAGGAAATTGCTGAGGGGTTAGATGTGGGATGAGATGCATAGAAGGGAATTACTGGGGGTTGAATGAGAACATGATGGAAAATGCTTACCCATTCAAATTCATGCTTACAAAGTTCCTTTGTGTTTGTATTGATAAATGCAAAATAAATGCATGTTTATGTGCATTACTTTGTAAGTACTGTATTTCTTGAATAGTTGAAGTGATTCTTGTGCAGGCTGATTTGCGCCGTGCTGACTTCTGTGCAAAACGGCGTGCAATGGAAGATGCCCTAATGGCTTTGGAGGTAAACTTATATAAATAATGTGATACTAATATTTTTGACATGGAATAATGAAGTTATCTCTTGTTTGTAGTTTATGTCCAGCAAAGGAAAATTTTGCTTAGGCTACTCTTCACATATGATTTCCCATTTCAAATTTAACAAATTGATACCCAAACTATGTGCAGGACATGTAATTTTGCAGGTTATGACACTATTATTTAGACATTGATAAAAAAAAAATTCAGTTTTTTATGTTATAATACAGTAAAAAATATATATTCACAATATAATCAAGGTATAGAAACATGTACATTCACTTAATATAGAGAAGTAAATGAGTTGTAGACCTTATAATAGGCTTATAAGTTCATTTCATATCCTTTAAATATTTATTGAACGAATTTGTTATTTTTAAAAAGAAAAGTTATTATGTGTCTCTATGGAGTCTTCAGAGAGTTTAATTAATTCCAGATCGTTTACTTTTAGCACATTTTAAACTAAGAAGCCTCTACAACAGTGTCAAAAGTAATTAAGAACCACTTATAAA